>NC_056456.1:19270391-20019141 GCF_018296145.1 Oncorhynchus tshawytscha | reverse complement strand
CCGGTTTGACTGCAGCTGGATTTAGTGTGGCCGGTTTGACTGCAGCTGGATTTAGTGTTGCTGGTTTGACTGCAGCTGGATTTAGTGGGGTGCATAAATGGTGACGTCCATTAGCCAAGATCAGCCATCATTAAAAGCTCTGACTAGTGGGCCTCCATACCAGTATACGGCTTTAGAGAAATGCAGTATGGGGTTAGTGCGAAATCTTGTACTGATGAGGATAATGATGTGAATGATGATGATGATACTCTATGACCTCTAACCTCCTTTCTCCCTCCCCAGGACCATGGACCTGAGCTTGCATGACGCTCTCACGGATGGGGCGCCCCAGTCGGGCCCGGACAACCTGGTGAGGAGGGACTTCATGGCTTCCCTGGAGAAAGAGACCTTTGATGACAAAGTAGGCGAGACTGTGGAAAAGACTGACTACCGCCCTCTGCTGGACGGGAAGGATGGTAAAGGTAAACTGGGGTGCAGGATGGAATGGGAAAACCCATAGAGAATTGGGGCAGCAGAGAGACAATCCAGGGAGAGGATTTAGCTGATTCTTCTGCTCAGTAAATGCATATATTGTGACGTATACCTTAATGCCAGCTGTTTACAACTTTAGGATCGACACTCTGTGAGTTCCCTGACTCCGCTTTAACCCTTCTTTTATATCTATGCAGATTATCCTTATCTCATATGCATACAATATCATGCACATATGCTATTGTGTGTACAGTATAGTATAGTATATGTATCATGTAGTGTGTGAGTACATGTGTTAAATAATGGAGAGAGAGGAGACCTAAGGGACGGAGGAACCAGGCCAGACAATGTTCAGGAACAGAACCACCTTCTCCAGCGCCTGTTATTTACTGTGCTCTCTTCCTGCCACAGCGTGTGTGCGTGCGTGTGTGTGTGCGTCGTGCATGTGTGTGTGGGTGCCCGTGGGAACGTGTGCATCCGAACTCTCGTGGGTGTGTGTGTGGATGTGCTGTTTGTTTTGGTTTGTAGCTGCCATCCTACTGTGTTGAAATGCAATTCCACCACTTTGGAACCTCATTCTGATGATCTCCAGTGCAATGCTAGAGTCTAAACAGGTGAAAATGGAGCCTATCTATGATTTGTAGAGAAAAGTAAAAACGTCTACACGATGACGTCGTCCAAAACAGTTAAAGCATTTTAAAAACAGTGATTTTCAAACACTATGAGATTCGTGGTGACATGGGGAGCAAGTAAACACTCTCCCCTTAGCTAGAACGTTTTGCACGTTTTGAAAATATATATATTTTTTTGTATGTTTAATTCTACCCTGTGATGTCACAGAGAAGGATTATTTAGGAGCTTCATTTTAAACACATACAGTATTTAGACACTGGTTCGGTGCTGGAGACAATGAATATTAGGTTGAAAAGTGGTGGAATTGCCTTTTCAGTTTGTGTGTCAACCTGAACCAAAGAGCGGAGTCAAAGAGGGACAATTTATGTATTTAAAAAATATGATTTTAACTCACTCCATTTCTTTGGCAGTCTTTGGGATCTCTGTGATTCAGTGGTATTGTGCACTGATGTTATTGTGAACAGATTTTTTTCTGAACTTGAACTTCATCTTGGGTGGCAACTTCCCCCTGATTTTATCTGAGAGAAATTTCACCCAAAAATATTTTGGCTACTGGAAAACTTCTGTGTTTGTTTCCATCTACCAAGAAAGTACTTCACAGTTCATGACAACTCTGTCATGAGCATTTGGGGAAATTCACTCCTTTGGGCCACTCCCGTCACTGTGGTTAACCCTCCATTGTAATGGTTTATTGTGTTGCAAGGGCACATTTTCACAGCTGAATCATCCTCTATGTTGGATGGCAATTGGTATTTTAGCCCCAGATTGCAATTCCTAATTTGCACAGGAATAACAACATAGAAAGTGAGAGAAAAAACAATCAGAGAAAAACTTCAGAGAATGAATGTTATTTTTCCTAACTCTACCATTGGACGCTATTCCTCAAAGTTACAGCAGCAGTAGCCAGCAAATACATGTGATCTGTAATATGATAAAGTTCAAATGTATAAGTCTCCTCCACTCCAGATATAATATCCTTCCTGCCAGTCAGTTCCTTCAGATCCAACTCTCTAACCACAGACAGTCTCATTATACCTCAGACAGACAGACTCCAAGCACTCAGAGCAATCCCTTTCTCTCCCTCTCTCTCCATCTATCACTCTCTCACCTCTATCTCCCCCTCTTCCTTTCTACTTCTCTCTCTCTCTCGCCCTCTCTCCATCTAGATGACTATCACTGTCTTTGTCCGTCTCTCCCACACTCCTTCTCTTTCTTTGTCTCTCCTCGTGTCATGTCACTTCCAGAAGTGTCAGCCTGGAGACAGCATTAGGGCAGCATTAGCATAGCCCTGACTGGAGCAATATAACAAACTCAGTCATGCACAAGTCAGGACACAGCAATGTCAATTAACCCGGGCCATGAACATCCTCTCCTCTGGTGTCTTGGCAACATCGGTTGCATGTTAATAGTCCTGCTCTCGAACTGTAAATATTCACATGCATATTCAGTCAAAACAATTGATTAGGATTAGGGGTGGATTAAAGGTGGCATTCTTTGACTTCTGAGGCTTTATGACCTCTATGTCAATCCGAACTGAACACATTGATTTCTTTAAAAGTGGAGTTGATTGACACAGATGACGTCAGCTTTTCCACACAGCTGCTTAATTGAATGATGTCTAATTAAGATAAATCAACATCCTTAGGCTACGCTACAGTATGGGGGTTTATTTCAGGAGGGCATACAGAACACAGTGTACAATGTAGCATGTTAGCTCGTTCCAGAAGTGTGCTGCATGATAGAGGCTCTGCGGTTAGCATGTGACTGCAGTATGCTGGAACATCAACCGTAGCAGAAGGAGGAAACAGCTCTGGCTCATCAAAAAGACACAACACCAGTGTTGGCAGTGCAGATCTGTGTGTGTGTGCTGATTTCAGCATCTCCTCTGTACTGTATAATGATTGATGCTTTTAGAGCAAGAGCTCTGGTCAGCCGCTGTGTAGATCAAGAGTTTCCCAAGGAAATATGAGAGTATTTGCTGCTAATCAGTCACGTACTGTACACTAATCCTCTTCTTTGATACTGTAAGTTTTTAAAAAATACTGTACTTTTTCAAAAACATTATCTGATTTAGCTTTCTGTTGGATCTCGTCAATATTTTTAGCATGTCTGATTTGTAGTGACAATTCAACATGCGTTCTTCCCTGAACTGAAGCCACACTACCTTGAAAGACAAGAAGGATAATGTATATTTGCATGTACAATGTCAGTGGAAAATACACACTAAATGAAGTTATTGTATCAGTCTATCATCTTAGCAAGAGTAAAGGGATTCAACCCATGTTGTTGTCATGCACTGCTATCAAATTCATCTTGCACTGAACTTTTGCCCCCCTCTCCTTGACCTACACAAAGTCATTGCTGTGTTCATCAATCATTAAAGGCTTTCCCAGAATCCTTCCCCTTCTCTCCTTCCCCCATGTCCTTCAATCACAAAGTAATTTGTTGTTTACTTGGTCGATTGTCATACGGAGTTGTCATATAGAATTGGATACTTTGATTTGGTTTTTCCCTCCATCTGTTGGTAGTAAAGAATCAAAGATCAGGCCTACATGGGCTTATGACAAACAGCAACACAAAATGAGAGAAAGCCATGTGTATACAGGAGGGAATTCAAAACAGCTCCTCTCACTGTACAGCAGTAATCATTATCATGAAAATGAAACCGTTTTCTCTTTTTGCTTACACCAATTATCCCATAACCGGCGAACAGATATGTGTGCAGCTGAAACACGACTCTCATGGTGGAGGAGGCTGAAGCTGGGTGTGCCTGCCAAATGGTGGCGTTGCACTGGAGAGGTTTGACAAGCTGAGTGCATATCAACCCCACAGGGACCGTCTGGAGCTGAGGCTTCAGCTGATTCCCTGTCAGGCGATAGAGGCGATAGAAGACGATGGACTTTATCAGTTCTCTGGCGTCTAAGAAATAGCCCTTGAACAATGTCTTAGAAATGAGAAATAGCCCCTGGAACATTATCTTATGTGTTATGTCCAGCGTTAGGCCTATGTGTCATTCACCTACAGCCTATTGGGACTATACCATAACAGCTGGTGTAAGCTAATTACTTGTGTATTCAGTGTGGGTGTAAACTCATTAGTCACAGAACACATACACCATACTTTATAAGTGGTCCATTAGCAACCCATGGAGGGCGTTCCATCCCTCCTACATAAACAACACAACTCCCTCCTTCATCCTCGTGAACCGCAGGAATTTAACATGCTCGTGAACCGCAGGAATTTAACATGCTCGTGAACCGCAGGAATTTAACATGCTCGTGAACCGCAGGAATTTAACATGCTCGTGAACCGCAGGAATTTAACATGCTCGTGAACCGCAGGAATTTAACATGCTCGTGAACCGCAGGAATTTAACATGCTCGTGAACCGCAGGAATTTAACATGCTCGTGAACCGCAGGAATTTAACATGCTCGTGAACCGCAGGAATTTAACATGCTCGTGAATGTCAGTCACATACAACGTATTTTACAAATCATTTCCACAACCACGGCCTTATTTAGTTACTGTTCTAAAACAGAAATCATCAATGTCTGCTTAACCTCCATTCTGCACCTTACGTAAGGGTGTCCTTACGTAAGGGTGTCCTTATGTAAGTGCCGGGCTAGCAGACATGCTTCTGTGCTGATGGAGTGAGGGAGAGGGAGGAAGGTCATTGTGACTCCTCCGGCAGAGTACAGAGGGAGCCATTGCACCCGGCATGACTTAGCAGTCTTTTGGTCTGGAGACTAGCTACCTCACGGCGCGTCTGCTTTTAAGAGTTTTATTCTCTTATTGTTATTATTGCTCCTGGACCCTTAATGTCACAACAGGATCTTTGTATTTGATCTCCCTGCCTGCAGTTTAGGCTCCTAATTTCCCCTCTGTCGGGCTACTTGTCTTGAATATCCATATGTTTTTTAGCTCCCTCAGCGATCCCAGGGCATCCCTTGTAGTTCACTTCTGAAACCAGAGAGTTCAAACTCCCCAAACACATAATTTAGGTGTCCCTTTCAATTTAACCGAGAATAGCCTGGACCGTATTTACTTTCTGAGGTATCATACAATACTGCACCAGACAAGAGACCTAAATAATACAGTGTAGCCTACAACACTTTCAAAGTGAAACTATTTATAGTTACCTGTGACTGTGAGAGCTCTGACTGCAGTCTACTGTATCTGTTGTCTGATCAGATGCTCCGCGTGTATTCTAAAACCAGTGTGATATTGTTAGCCCTGGTTCCATTGGTTCCGTGCCATCCTCTGGGGCATTGGAAACTCTGGGCTCCTATGCCAGGGAAGTCTTTGCCATGCTCTGCGTGCCAGGACTGATGTCAGCTCAGACACCGTGCCAGTCCGGCTAAGGTTGTTGCTGGGGCAGTGGGGATGTGGTTTTTGGGCTGTGTTGGCATAACTCCACTTAAGGGTCCTGAGGGGAGGTGGACGTGCTGCTTGGAACGTACATAGGAGAGGACCAACACCTTGATGGTCCCCAGAGGCTGCTGTTGCTGAGCAACACAACATACTGGGACTTACACCTTCCCTCACGTGACTCTTTCAGATATCTTTGTTTTATCATGAAAGCTGTGCTGGTATTTATCACTAGAAATTGGTGTGTGTGTGTGTGTATTTCTCCCCGTTTGGTATTTTGTATGTCTCATTGCAGGACATATCACACAGTATCTGACTCTACACTTTATGACTTTCTTTTTGTAATATCACCTAAGTTGCATCTAGTCAACTAGAAGAGGTCAGATTGACATGCAATGATTTCTCTGGGGTTGTGTGTTTGAATGTATATGGGCCGAAAGATCTGGTAAAGCTGCAGAGCCCTACAGGAATAAACACCAGATAGTGCAGTGAATTCCTCTAGGCTGGAATTTAAGCTTTAGCTGAGGTTTTTATGTCAATCAGTTATGACACAGACGGGAAAGGGTTTGCCGCCAGAACCTCAGATGCTCTCGTCTGGTTGGTCGGTTGCGTAACCATAGTAATGGCCCACGGTCCTGTACTGTCCCCTCTCATCACTGTCACCCCTCTGCTGTGTTCCAGAGAGGGCTGCTTTTAGGGACAGCACCCTGAGACACATTAGAATAGTCTAGGCCAGACATCAACTGACACTTTAGACCAGGTGGGCTGTATTCAATGTGCTTATCAGTTGTTGGAGGTGGAGTTCATAGAACTAAACATTTATAGAGTAGCCTAGTATAGCAAAAATATATAGAACTGTTTCCAAATACCTATGAAAGACACTGTAGCCTACATTGAAACCAGGAGGGCAATTTTGCTTGCAAGCTTTGTCAGTGGTACGGTTGCAAATCTACCGGTAATTTACCAAAATTACCGTATTTTTCAGTAGTTCAGAATTATAGTATACAATAAAAACATGTTCTTAAAGCCCCCAAAGCAACATCACCTTTGGTCAATTTTGTCACTTTAAATATTAGGCAGGGGCAACAGAGTTAGTTACTTTAGCTTAGCATGGTCACATGCAATATTAGCTAAGCTGCAAGCATGCATGGTTGTGCAGTACCCTCGGGACTGCCGTGCAGAAGAAATATCAGCCCGCGCAGAGAAGCACAAGATTGAACTTCACTTAACTTTCTCGAGTTTTCGCCTTTAGTTAACACTATCCAGGTCTCCCTTTACTGTGAGAATTGTGATCAAATCAACACAATATTAGCCACTTTCAATGCAACATGCCGAAACAAACTATGCAAGAGATGTTGTTGTAGGCAGAACGCATCAGAGTAGGATTCCATTGCATTGACAAGCACGACTCAGTCTGTACTCTAAACAGACCAGTGCTGCATAACCAATCAGAGCTGCAGTAGGCTGATATGCAAATAGACCATTCCTACATATGGATCTGTGCCATTCACTTTGCACTGGACTGTGTTTACAGCATGAGAGGTTGTGAGTAGGTGCGCTTGTTTTGAGATCAAAGCGAGAGCTGCATGTAGCCAAGTGTTCACATTTTTTCATATCCTTTGCTAGTTAGTGAGTTATTAGCCCAGTTATAAATAATTTGTAGTCAGCATTGGTGGAGTGATTGCTTCTTAAAAGAGCATAAAATGTGTACATTACTAGACATATTTGAAAAGTGAGTCAGGTAAAGAGCTTTTTTTTTTTGTCTTTAAGGGACAGTGTTATATTTTGAGACAGTAGCCAATAGGCAGAGGGTAGCATAATTTGTCTGATTCTCTGTAATAATGGTATGGAAAAAATAATGAATGTATTTTGTAAAGTGGATTCTTGCATCAAACAACACAACAACATTTTCAATCACCTCCTTGACTGCAGGACAAGTGGGTAAGCAGGTTAATGTCAAGCCCTGCATGTTTTTTTCAAAAGTCTCATGGAATGTAGGCTTACATTGAACACAACACATTGGCTGCTACTGTAGGCTGAATGATAAAACAGCTATTTCCATGTTAAAATGTTATGGGATGCATTTTCTCCATTGTTTTTGACGGTAGTCCACTCTGACAGACCTACATTATGATCAAATAGCCACAGTAGCCTACTTGGCCACTGTTATAACTGTAACTTAAAGCAGGTACAGCCTCTGTGTTCACAGTAAACGCTCACTTGTTGCAAAGACTTTTCACAATGTTCAAGTTTGCGCCCAGCAGACTTTGATTTGTTCAGTACTGAAAAAAATGAGAGGGAATGACTTGGTCACTTGGTTTTATCTCTAACACTTGATTTTCAATCCTGATGTTGATGTTCTGCTCTTTGCCTCTTCGTTGCAGGCTCCAGTATGAAGCCAGGAGGACAGATGGGGACTGGGATGCAGCGGCAGGAACCAATGGGAGAGAAGCGTCCCTGTCCAACTGGACAACAGGCTGCCTTCAATACTGACTACCTTACAGGTGAAGCTTCTTTCCCCCGGTTTGAATTCCTCTAGTGTCTTGTGTATGCTCAAGTGATTAAGGCATGCCCTGTGAAAAGGCGTTTTGTGAAAGGACAGGTTTCCATGGTTTCGATATTTGATTCTATTTTTACTGTCATAGTCTTTTTCTGATCCCTATCATCAATAGTCTAAGATGCTAAAGGTCCCTCTGTGGCATATTAATCTGTCTGGTTACCGAGAGCTGCCTGCCAAGTATCCCTGGCACAGTCTGGGCACTCTTAGGAATGTAAATTGGGCAGTACAGTATTGAAGGACACCTAGTTAAACGTGTGCCTGCATCGAAGTAAGGCTGTTGTTGTTGTCTCCTTGTCGCTGTCTTCTCTGACCATCTGGACATTCATATTTCATAGCCAACTATGAGTTGTGTGATTGTGAATGATATTGCTATCTCCTTTGGGGGGTTTAGGATGGCTACTGATTTGTGTCTGTGGTGTACTAATCTGGTATTGGTAACTGACGATCTATCTAGCTATCTATCTATCTATCTATCTATCTATCTATCTATCTATCTATCTATCTATCTATCTATCTATCTATCTATCTATCTATCTATCTATCTATCTATCTATCTATCTATCTATCTATCTATCTATCTATCTATCTATCTATCTATCTCTCTCTCTCTCTCTCTCTCTCTCTCTCTCTCTCTCTGTCTCTCTCTCTCTCTCTCTCTCTCTCTCTCTCTCTCTCTCTCTCTCTCTCTCTCTCTCTCTCTCTCTCTCTCTCTCTCTCTCTCTCTCTCTCTCTCTCTCTCTCTCTCTCTCTCTCTCTCTCTCTCTCTCTCTCTCTCTCTCTCTCTCTCTCTCTCCTATCTCCTATCTCCTATCTCCTATCTCCTATCTCCCCTATCTTATCTCTAGGCCCAGTGTCTAGTATGATGGGAAAGCCTGGTGAGGGGAACCAGAACAAAGGAATGAAGGACAGCAACATGCCAGACTCTCTCATGGGTACTGCTTAATAATACTGTAAAGTGTTTATGTAACACCAGCATGTAGTTAGGGTTGTAACGGTCATGTAATTATGAATGACGGTAGTTGGCCAGAGCCAAATGACCGTGGTCACCGAAATAACCTTTTCGAATAGATAAAAAAAATACATACAAAATATATAATATATACATTTCTTTTTTTATGCACATTGGAATTGGAATCGTATTTACGCCCATTGTGTACGTTGTATGCGTCATCAATGGGCCGTGCGGTGCACTCCTTCAAGAAGTGAATGGGAGTCAATTGGGTGCTAGCTCAAAAACCCAACATTAGCATGAATCCCATGAACAAGAAGTACATTACACATTTTTTTCTGAGAAATTAGATAATCAACTTGTTCTGTGTAATATCGTATAGCTTTGGAATAGTGACATTACGTAGGCCTACTTTCAAGGAAAATAGGCATGTTTCTCGACTCATACCCTGACTTTAAGAAGGGATTAAGTGACAATTAGCTTAGCTACCGCATGACGCAGCATGACAACGTGGATGCGATTGGTTGACAATCTGTTGTGTGTGGCATTATATGTTTCTCCATTCATTGCCCAATGGGATTCCTATCTCCTCCTTTCTCTAATATCTCTGACTTAACTCAACTGGCATTACAAAAATATAATCCATTGCATGAGCCACATCCATTAACATCATTTGAATGAACATTCTACATTACCATGGAAATGTTTGCATCACAATACTAGGCAGCTATTGCTAGTGTACCCATGAGTTTACCAGTCAAATTGCCAAGAGTTTGCTTGTTTCAGCAAGGCGCAACAACGTTTCATCACGTTAAGAGTCCGTGTTATGGAAGAAACGGACTCAACCACACGAATGCCCGACCGTCCCATCTTCAGTCAGCTGTTCGTCCTCCCCCTCAGGGAACCAGTGGCAATATATCTCAAACTTCCCCTTTGGATGACTAAGTTATGTTAGGTTATGACGGTTCTTTTATTTTCATGATGGTCTTAACCCATAGGCTAACCATCGATTACACGGTTATACTGTAATACGGTAATTGTGCCAGCCTTACACGTAGTGCTTATCACTGTGTATTATAGCACAATATAATTGTAATAACCTGTATAATAGAGTAGTTATAACACATAGTAGAATAGTATTAACCTGTTTGTCTTAATTCCATTCCCAGGTTTCTCCCAGCCAGGGATGATAAGCATGAACATGAATATGAACATGAATATGAACATGAATATGAACACGAACATGAATATGAACATGAACAGGAACATGAGTATGAATATGAACATGAATATGAACATGAACATGAACATGAATATGAACATGAACATGAGTTCAGGAGGTGTGGGGGGCATGGCTCCATTCCAGTCAGGCATGCCTTTTATGGGCAACCCTCAGAAGGCCTCTCCTCTGTTTGCCTCTGAGCCCCCCAAGCAGTCCCAAGCCCCCTTTAAACTCAATGGCCACTACCCCTCTGCCCCGGGCCACAGGTAAGAGGTTGTCTCACACAGAGCAGTTCAACTGGGGGCCTGGGTGGGATGTCCAGAGGTCCAGTCATCAGTTACAGTAAAACACAGTATCAAATGTCAGGAAATCCAATAGGTTTTGATGATGATAGAGCTAAAATGTGACCATGAACAGGGTAAACTAGAACCGTCACTTCTTCTAGAGGGTTCCTCAAAGTGCCAGCACCTTAGTAATCCAACAAAAACATTTTAGATATATTGCCACTGTTTTTTTTTACAAACGAATGCAGAACTTGTAGTTAATAGCCAGCTAGTGGTATTAGTTGTTACTTACATAACGGTTACCTTCATGTAGCGGCCTCAGAGCAGAAACCCAGTGCTGCTCCGGCATGAATTACAAGGTTCAAATCACACAACTCTTTAGCTTATTATGCAATTCCTCAGATCTTACTGTAACTTTATAACATTTCTTTGAGAAGCAATAATAATTATGTGAGGATTCCTTATTTATTTATTAGAAAGAAAAATCCTTAGACAAAATCCCCCCCCCCTCCCCCCCTCCCTCCCCCCTCCCCCTCCCCCCCCTCCCCCTCCCCCTCCCTCCCGCATCAAAGTCCTCATTGAAGTGCTCCGTTATATTTGGATACATATATAAAATACGGATCTTTAAATATTCATCTTGAGCTCCATACCCACCTTTGGCATTGCTTTCTGAGTGAGGCAGCCACATAGACTAGAAGTAATGTGCCTTCTGTCAGGAGGCCAAACTGAGGCTTTGGATTAAAGATGCACTCTTCACTTTTTAAATACCAATACTGCATGAAACATAGATGATAATGATAATCAGATCTGCTGCACATGTTGTTTAGCATAGACACATAATCAATGAAGGAAGGACATTAAGGAAAACAGCACATCAATCAATTAGAGAAGAGGGCAGTGATATACTATGTAGAAGAAAAATACATGATCATTAATGATTGGGGGGAGAGAGGGGAGAGGAGCTCTTCATTATTGTTCATTTCTCTCTACCCTGCCATGTTAATTATTGGAATGGTACTACCTACTACCCATCAGTATTAACTAAGACGCATGGACGCAGAGAGGTTTTGGCCTTGTTATGTCTTTATCACAACATGAAAAAGGGCATGTGCAGTATGTTGTTTTTGTGTGTACCATATCTTTCAGTTAGTCATATATTTATGATTTTATGTAAATATTGTCTACTTCTAACACTGTCCTCCTCAGTATTTGTTTGTTCTGGGTACCCCATGTCACATGACCCCTTCCTCTTGATTCATTGTTTGTCTGTGTTGGTCTATGTGACCTGCCTCTGTTGTTGTTATGCAGTCTGCCTGTTCCTTGTACATGAATTCATTTGCTCATCCGCTCATGCGATGTGCTGTCGAGTGTACAGTAAACATCACACTGCTCTGTCTCAGCACAATCTCCATTCTCCCCCTGCCCCGCCCCGGCAGGGAGAATCACACCCAATCAGCTGCAAGCTCGGAGCAGTGCACACACAAAAAACTGTCCCTCTTAAGACTAACATGTAATCCATAAGCCTAAAATTCACATCTATAAGCCTACTGGCCAGGCCGTAAATACATTATAGTGGAGGTCGTGTCAGTATGACTTAACTTACATCAGTTCAAAACTCAAGGCACAATTTTATTTTTGAATCATTTTTATTTGTAATTTAAAAAAGAACCAATTTTACTCAGTGGTTGAGTTTCATACATTTTGGTCGGATAAGATATACCCTGATTTTACACATAGCAATGAATGGAGAGGATTGGCAATTGGTTATTGGTCTTTACTATGGTCTTTACTATGGGTAGTGACATTCCTTCCTCCTCTCTGCTCATCAAGAAGTTTGGACAAACCCAAACTCCTGGGCAGGTGGTGAGTCCAGGCTGCAAGCCTCAGCGGGTCTCCCCCTCTCCTCCAGCAACTCAGTGGAGGAGAGCCCCAACTCCGATCCCCTCAGCCCCCACGGCTCCCACAGCCAGGAGACCGGCTCTGGGGATGAGAGGGGGAGTGAAGGGGTCAACAGCAGCAGCAAGCAGCAGAAGAGGAAGAAGAAGAAAAGGAGGTCCAGGGAGGAGGTGTATGACTTATTGGACAGGCAGGAGGCTCCGGATGCAAAGGAGGAGGAGGGCGAGACAGAGAGCGGAGCCTCAGACGGCCCTCTGAGCCCATCCTCCCCAAGCAAGGAGGAGAGCTGGGAGTGTGAGATCCGAGGGAGGGGTGGGGGTAGGGTCAGGGGCAGGAAGAATAAGAGCAGGATGAAGCTCCCAGAGGAGTGGGGGCCAACACCCCAGGAGCCAACGACACCTCATGCCACACAAGCATCGGTGGCCCTGGAGTCTGCAATGGTAAATGCCTCTGGTCTCTTAAGTTCAACCCTGGAGAACATCTCCTCCCTCGTAGCCGGCCCCCAGACTAACCCCTTTAGCAGTTTTATAGAGGACACCAAACCCTCTCACACCCCCACTGCCCCACCCCTCACTGAGAACCCCAAACCCAGTCACATCCTCACCACAGACCCTGCCCTTACAAACACTTTTACCAGTATGTTTGAGCAACCTTCCCCTGCCAAGGTAAACATGGACTGGGAGGCTGAGACTCCTGTTAAAAACACTGCCGCTACCCTCCATTATGAACCCATGTGTATTGATGACTTTAAAATGCCCCCGCCCTTAGCCACTAAAGATGTCCTACCTCCCAAGAAGGCTCTGTCTTTCACTGACAAAGATTCTTCTGATCATAGTCGTCCTGAGGTCATGTCGTCTACTTCTGACCAGAAGCAGCTGGGCCCTCAGAGCTCCCCGGCTCTTAGCCCTCAGGTCTCGAAGACCTTCCTCTTCCTAGACTCTGCCATGCAGACCCCCCAAGCCAGCACTCCTGCTTCACAGCCCCAGTCCCAGACGACCACACCCCAGGTCCCTCCTCCAAACACCATCACCTCCTCCTCTTTCCAGACCACTCCTCCTCCACTGTTTAGCCACTCCTCCCAGCCTGGTCACGACACTCCCAGTCCCCGCCCTGCAGTGGGCTCAGGCCTCAACCCTGCAGCCCCGCCCTTTATCCCCACTACACTGCCACTCACAGAGCACCAGGAGCCACCGCTGCCAGAGCCCCCCCTGCTGGAAGGTTGGTGACACTGAAGAGGGGACATATCTATCAGTATGGGGGTGAATGATGACATTATAGTGCATGGTTCTCTCTGTGGACTGGGCCTGCTGTTGCTCGGCCATTATGTGTTTATTAGCACTGGTAATAACATGCTAACTAATTACACTGCTCTTTAACCTGACTGTGTCTGACTGGGCCTTGGGTCCCTCTTACCTAACTGACTGTCTGGCCTGTCTCTGTAGTACTGTACTGTTGATGATGATGATTATAATAGCATATTCATTGCTATGTGTCTGTCTACCTACCTGATCATGTCAGCTGACTGGCCCAACTCATTTTACCTCCTATCTCTCTCCTTTCTAACACTGTAATCATATACTAATGACTCTACTGTTTCTGTAGATTACTCTCTGTGTGACTCTCGAGTGAATCCGCTCTCCTTGGGATAGAAATAGCTAGCTTTCTCCCCCCTGATTGCCGCTATCCTAAATTGCAACGAGTAATTCTATACCCTAGCTCTTTGACATCGAGTCAACCTTTCTTCACTAATCAAAGGGATGTTGGTTTGCTGTGTGATTCTCTCTCTTTCTCTCAAGAGACTGCTTTCCCCTTGACTAAATTATGCTTTTGTTCCTCAAATTGCCTAAGCTGACTGAGGAGTCACTAACAGCTTTTCTTTCACATTCTCTTTCTACTTGTGTGTGTGAATTCACTTTCAGAACCATTTTGAATGTCTCAAAATGTTCCCGGCTAGAATTCTTAGATATGTAATTTGACCATTTAAAAAAATACACATTTTACTTTCATGCAATTTTTGATTGGAGATATTAAAACATATTTTCACTCAAATTGTGAATTGCTTGATGTGTTATCATGTAAGTGAACTGAAATGACTGAAAGCTATGTTTTGTCTTTTCTCTCCCCCATGTGTACTGTATCTCCTGATGATGGCTCTGATGATGATGCTAAATAGGTGAGTTACATTTCCATTGTTGCCGTTGAGAATATTTTGATGTTTCTCATCAGTGGAATAATATGAAGGGGAACCCAGTGTTTATTTCTTTCCTATTTACTACAAATGTCTGACACCGGTTTTTGTTCTTTTCAACATTTATTGTACTTTGCCCGTCTCACATTTGGTTATATATATTCCGTGTCAGGAAAAAGCTGGCACGTTTTCTAGTTTGCTCATTCGGTTGAGAGTAAGTTTGCCATAGTTCCGAGACTGTCCTGTGTTGGTCCTTCTCATTTTGTTTTCTTGGTTGGAGATTCCAAGGACTGCTAGGTTGTCACTTTCCTAAATTGCCAGACGGGCAGTGTGTAAGGTTGTTGTAGGGACGCTGTTCCTCCTTCCTGGATAACACCAGTGTTTTTGGTTGACAAATGGTGGAAGTCAGTAGCATACTGCTTGTCTGTCTGCACCCCTCACATTCCCTTACTCAACCCATTCATCCCCGTCAGCAGTCTGTTAATGGGTAATTTACAGATGACCAGGTAGGCGGGTTGGTGTGTGGAGGGACAGTGAGGGACCGGCCTCTGCTGGCCTCTCTGTATTCTCACCCCACATCCTCCTCCCTCAATCACCGTCTTTGTTTTTCTCCCCCCCGCTCACTCTCCCCCTAGCAGCCTCTCTGTTTTGTTGCCTTTCTCTCTCCTCTCTCTCTCTTTCTCTCTCCTCTCTCTCTTTCTCGCTCCTCTCTTTGTCTTTCTTCTCTCTCTTTCTCTCTCCTCTCTTTCTCTTACTCTCCCTCTATCTCTCTCCTCTCTCTCTTTCTCTCTCATCTCTCTCCCTCTTTCCCCTCTCTCTCTTTGTCTTTCTTCTCTCTCTTTTTCTCTCCTCTCTCTCTTTCTCTCTCAACTTTCTCTCTACTCTCTTTCTCTCTCCTCTCTTTCTCTTACTCTCCCTCTTTCTCATCTCTCTCCCTCTTTCTCTCCCCTCTCTCTCTCTTTGTCTTTTTTCTCTCTCTTTCTCTCTCCTCTCTCTCTTTCTCTCTCATCTTTCTCTCTCCTCTCTCTCATCTTTCTCGCTCCTCTCTCTCTTTGTCTTTCTTCTCTCTCCACTCTCTCATCTTTCTCGCTCCTCTCTCTCTTTCTCTCTCCTCTCTCTCTTATTACTTCTCTCTCATCTCTCTCTTATTTCGCTCTCTCTCTCTCTCTCCCTACCCCCTCTCCTACGCCCTCCCCAACTCTCCCTCCCTCCCTCCCTCCCTCCCTCCCTCCCTCCCTCCCTCCCTCCCTCCCTCCCTCCCTCCCTCCCTCCCTCCCTCCCTCCCCCCTCCCTCCCTCCCTCCCTCCCTCCCTCCCTCCATCCTCCTCTCCCTAATGCAATATTGATGGCTGGGACTTTTTGCAGTTACGTAAAGCACACAACCTGTCTTTTTATAGCCGGTGTTCAGGGTGTGTGCAGTAGGCAGAGGGAGGCAGACGCTCAGTGGCTGTGCAGCGTGGTACTGCAGTCAGGGTTATCACAGCACTCCACCAAAGGTCTGTGTACTGGTACTGCTCGGCCCTGCTGCATAGTCATTATTCTGGTCAGCTGAGCACAGACCATCCTTCCACCAGCTAAACAAAGAGACCATCCAAAAGAGCATGCCCAGCCTGGAAAAGCATATAGCTACCACAGTCGCCACTATGGTACTGATTGAGACGGGTAGTGCTGTGCAGTCTTTCTGTTTTTACGTCGTAGATACCTTTCAGTAAATACTTCATCATCATGTTGTCGGTTTTGAGTGCAATTCTGTGTTTCACACTGGACCATATATGTTGGTGCTATTTTAGTGTTGTTTATAAGATTGAAAATCCACGCTATTTTTCACGATTTATTAAAGCTGCAATATGTAACTTTTTGTTTTGGGGGACCTGACCAAATTCACATAGAAATGTGATATATAGAGCTGTCATTCTCATTGAAAGATAGTCGAAGACGCGATAGAGCTGTTCTATGTGCACTATTTCTATGCTTCCCGTTCTTAAGTTTAGTTTTTGCGTCTTTTACTTTCAGTTTTGTACTCCAGCTTCAAACAACTGAAAGTACAATGTTTTTGGTTATGGAAAATATATTTCACAGCGGTTTAGATGCTACAATGATTCCACACACTATAGTTGCTTGCTTTGTCACATAAACTGACATTTTAGGAACCAGGAAATAGGGGAGCGATTTCTGCATAATTCACCTTTAATTGACCAATGAGGCCATCATCGGGTGGTTCAATAAATGACTGGTGGTTATATCAAAGTTTTATCTGTAGCTGTGAATGTGGTCTAGCTGGCTGAAGACACCTCATGAATATTACAGAATGATAAAGCGAGAACACACCTGTGAAGATTCTGCTTGAGGCAGCAGCCCTGGGAACCGCAGTCCTACTTTTAGCCACTCGCCGTCTAAAAGAGCCCTCTAATATGAAAACGGAAAAACTTTTCAGTATAATGAAAACTAGACAAGTTGTCATCATGATAACCTGAATAGAACGTTTAATTGATTTTAAGCTTCAAACCAGAGAATATCAATGTAATCACTTTCCTCTTGTGGAAACAAGCGCTTGGATCTTGGATTGAGAACAAGATTTCATGTTGTCAGTACAATAGGCCTGAAGCTGAACATAAATATTGAATGATAGCAGGATCAAAACGAGGACACTTGAAAAACAATAGCAGTCATCTCAAATGCTAACCATTTGTATGAGCTTTTGGTCTTAAAAAGGGTTCAGATATTTGACCAGGTCACTATGCCCATATGGGCAACATTCTTGTTGTTGAAACTAGATCAATTATACTATGATAGCTACTAACTAAGGTTGATAACTATGATCAAAACATATCATACTACAAATATATTCACAATTATGATCATTTTGATTCGAAAAAACAGATTCAAATAATAACATTTCTGGCGACCCTCATTGATTATTACAGGAATTCGTTGAAAGACAGCTCACTGCATTTCCTCACGGTTATGTGTTCTGATTTCTCAGCCAGGCAAATGATGTCTACAAAGCCAATATTAAACTCCACTCAGCCAGTGTGGTCTTTTTCCATGTCTCAAGCCTTTCCATTTTTTTTTTACCCTGTTTTCGTTTAGGGGCATCATTTGGCAGAATGATTGGATTTAGTTTAATTGGTGTATCCGGATCAGTCCGCTGGACCATCAGATGTGTGTATTCATATAACTCTGATACTTCATTCGATGTGACACTTTATTTGACTTCATCTAACCCGTTTTTGTTGCCATCCCACAAGATAGATTGTAAGAGATGAGTCTCCCGCCGTCTTTTCCTTTGTCCTTTCTCTCCATCATTTGGAGTCCTCTCTCTCTATGTCCCTCTACTTCTCCCCTTCTTTATGTGTTCATTTGGAGTCCTCTCTCTCTATGTCCCTCTACTTCTCCCCTTCTTTATGTGTTCATTTGGAGTCCTCTCTCTCTATGTCCCTCTACTTCTCCCCTTCTTTATGTGTTCATTTGGAGTCCTCTCTCTCTATGTCCCTCTACTTCTCCCCTTCTTTATGTGTTCATTTGGAGTCCTCTCTCTCTATGTCCCTCTACTTCTCCCTTTCTTAATGTGTTCATTTGGAGTCCTTCTCCTCTCCATCTCTCCATCCTTCCTTTGCCTTTTCTCTCTCGTCCTTCCACGTCATAGTAGCCTCTCTTTGACTGGGTGCTTGTTGCCATGGATATGGGAGGCGGTTTCCGTAGAGATGCAACAACTCAGGACTGCTGAGATGAAAAAAATGGGGTGTGACAGTCTGGAGGTTGGATTCCAGAAATAGAATTCTCTGACATACTTCCTCTCTGCTCTAAGGCTGTTATGGTATGAGGTGATTGTGCTCAGTAGAATTGGTTGTTAAACTGGTATTCACTGGACACAGACATATCACTAACAATATCACTCACACTGGACACAGACATATCACGCACACTGGACAAAAACATATCACTAACATTATCACTCACCCTGGACACAGACATATCACTAACAATATCACTCACACTGGACACAGACATATCACTAACATTATCACTCACACTGGACACAGACATATCACTAACATTATCACTCACACTGGACACAGACATATCACTAACATTATCACTCACACTGGACACAAACATATCACTCACACTGGACACAGACATATCACTAACAATATCACTCACACTGGACACAGACATATCACTAACATTATCACTCACACTGGACACAGACATATCACTAACATTATCACTCACACTGGACACAGACATATCACTAACATTATCACTCACACTGGACACAGACATATCACTAAAATTATCACTCACACTGGACACAGACGTATTACACAGAGAATGGTACACTGGAACATATGGAAAATGGCTCCATAGTGGCATTGGTGGCTATTATAATTAGAGTGGAGAGGGGTCTATTATAATTGAAGTGGAGAGGGGTCTATTATAATTGGAGTGGAGAGGGGTCTATTATAATTGAAGTGGAGAGGGGTCTATTATAATTGGAGTGGAGAGGGGTCTATTATAATTAGAGTGGAGAGGGGTCTATTATAATTGGAGTGGAGAGGGGTCTATTATAATTGAAGTGGAGAGGGGTCTATTATAATTAGAGTGGAGAGGGGTCTATTATAATTAGAGTGGAGAGGGGTCTATTATAATTGGAGTGGAGAGGGGTCTATTATAATTAGAGTGGAGAGGGGTCTATTATAATTGAAGTGGAGAGGGGTCTATTATAATTGGAGTGGAGAGGGGTCTATTATAATTGGAGTGGAGAGGGGTCTATTATAATTAGAGTGGAGAGGGGTTCTATAATAATTGAAGTGGAGAGGGGTCTATTATAATTGGAGTGGAGAGGGGTCTATTATAATTAGAGTGGAGAGGGGTCTATTATAATTGAAGTGGAGAGGGGTCTATTATAATTGGAGTGGAGAGGGGTCTATTATAATTAGAGTGGAGAGGGGTCTATTATAATTAGAGTGGAGAGGGGTCTATTATAATTGGAGTGGAGAGGGGTCTATTATAATTGGAGTGGAGAGGGGTCTATTATAATTAGAGTGGAGAGGGGTCTATTATAATTGAAGTGGAGAGGGGTCTATTATAATTGGAGTGGAGAGGGGTCTATTATAATTGAAGTGGAGAGGGGGTCTATAATAATTGAAGTGGAGAGGGGTCTATTATAATTGGAGTGGAGAGGGGTCTATTATAATTAGAGTGGAGAGGGGTCTATTATAATTGAAGTGGAGAGGGGTCTATTATAATTGGAGTGGAGAGGGGTCTATTATAATTGGAGTGGAGAGGGGGTCTATAATAATTGAAGTGGAGAGGGGAATCTATTATAATTGGAGTGGAGAGGGGATCTATTATAATTGGAGTGGAGAGGGGATCTATTATAATTGAAGGGGAGAGGGGATCTCTTATAATTGGAGTGGAGAGGGGATCTATTTCCAAAAAAGAGAATGTTTGGTTCTCTGCAGTTAGATATTTATCATCATACTTGGCCTTGAACTGAAATGATTTGTGCAATGTTTGTTTGTACAGATCTCTGTATTTTTCATGACGATTATATGAGATTGTGTTTAATGGGTTAGAGTTTGTCTGGGGTAGGCCGTCATTGTAAATAATATTTTTTTTGGTGTCCCAACCTCGGGACAGTTGAGATAATGTGCGCTAATGTGATTAGCATGATATTGTAAGTAACAAGACTATTTCCCACGACATAGACACATCAGATATAGCCCGAAAGCTTACATTCTTGCTAATCTAACTGCACTGTCCAATTTACAGTAGCTATTACAGTGAAAAAATACCATGCTATTGTTTGAGGAGAGTACACAGTTATGAACTTGAAAAGTTATTAATAAACCAATTAGGCACATTTGGGCAGTCTAGATACACCATTTTGAACAGAAATATAATAGTTCATTGGATCAGTCTAAAACTTTGCACATACACTGCTGTCATCTAGTGGCCAAAATCTAAATTGAGCGTAGGCTGGAATAATACTGTAATGGCTGATCTCCTCTTCGTCTGAAGGGGAGTAAGGATCGGACCAAGATGCAGCGTGGTAAGTGTCCATACTGTTTTTAATAAAGACAAATGAACACTTGAGCAAAAACAATAAACGATAACGTGAAATCTACAAAAACCGAAACAGTACCGTGTGGCGACAAACACTCACACGGAAACAAACACCCACAAACCAACAGTGAAACCCATGCTACCTAAGTATGATTCTCAATCAGAGACAACTAACGACACCTGCCTCTGATTGAGAACCATACTAGGCCGAAACAGAAACCAAAGATAGAAAAACAAACATAGACTGCCCACCCCAACTCACGCCCTGACCATACTAAATAAAGACAAAACAAAGGAAATAAAGGTCAGAACGTGACAAATACATTGTGGCCTTTATCTTGCATTTCAAAGATGATGTTACAAAAAAATACAAATAAACACCATTTTGTCTTTGTATTATCTTTTGCCAGATCTAATGTGTTATATTCTCCAACATTAATTTCACATTTACACAAACTTCAAATTGTTTCCTTTCAAGTGGTATCAAGAATATGCATATCCTTGCTTCAGGTCCTGAGCTACAGGCAGTTAGATTTGGGGATGTCATTTTAGATGAAAATTGAAAAAAGGGGCAGATCCTTAAGACTTTCAGACTTGCCTAGTTAAAATAAAGGTTAAATCAAATCAAATAAATAAATAATGTGGATTATAAGTGTAGTTAAAGCGAGAGTCATCTTTCTTAGAGAGATGTAAAACATAAACAGACAGAGGAATATGTTGGACATGGGTCTTGCATAACAATGTCCATTCATGAGAAACTGGACCGTTAGAGCGATGTAATGAACAGAGACAAGGGCTCTGTTTGGGGAATGAGGCTGACTGTTGTCATAGACAGACGTGTTGCAGTGTGTTGTCTAACTTTGACCTAATATTGTGTGTAGGGCTGTAGAAAACACTGCTGTTTGGGAAATATGTTGACCAGTGAGGCTTCAGTATGGTGCATTTGTATACTTATCTGAGGAGTGTTGCGTCAGTGCATTAGTATCTTATGTGATCAACTCAAACAATTGCCATCATGACTTTGCAGTGTGAATTCAAATGTGATATTATTGAAATCTAATATCGCTTATGCTAGCGGCACATGATCTCAGAAGTTGACAATGTCCTGTGTGATTCCAATATGTTCAGCGTTTTCCCCATATCAACCCCATTGTACTGTACTCCTTGAACAATACATTCCCTCTTTGACTATCCCCTTCTACAGTAAATGGGGGACTGTTTTGGGGGGATTAAGTCACCTTCAATAATTTATATTGAATTCGTTTTTCCTCAGGCAGCTGGAGGTGGGATGGTGGCAGGGTGGTGGAAGGGGGGGGATATCATCAGAGATTGAATTATTTTTGTCTGCCTTCCACGACAGTTGTGAAGAGGGAGGGGTCTAGTACAGGACTGAACCAGTGATGTTAGAGTGAACATTTGGACAGCGTGTTGGTGTGAAGAAGGTCGGCGGGTGTGAATTCAGTTCACACAGGTCTGGATGAGGTGTTTATAACTAGGAGCACTGGGGTTTACTGCAAGGGTATACTGCATGTCAATGTAGTGTTATCGCACACTTTTTTCGAGGCCAGTCGTTCAATACCGTCCTAACAGAGTAGCCCATAGCATGTGGCAACAGCAGACAGAAGGAACACAGTGTCCACAACCAAGTCCACAAACAACAAACACAATAAACAAAAGAGTCAAATGCTCCAGGCAGGGCCATGAGCCAGAGATGCACACCCAGGGCCCCTAACGGGGGCAGGAAGGCAGGGTGGAGGAGAGGGGCAGTGGGTGTAGTAGTGGGCATGGAACTAAGTGAAGAATTGGAGATGACAGAACAGCATTGAATGCAAATGTATACCACCAGAACCAGGAAGAGATGTGTAGCACTAATGGATGCTGTTACAGAGAGGATAAATTCATTCAAGTAGAATGGCAGTGGAAACTGGCCCTGTATTGCCCAAAGCTGCTCTCTCTCTCTCTCTTTTCTGTGTTTCTAATATAATGCCAAGCTGCCTGTCAATGAGGAGTCAGAGCTGCAGTTTATAGAACATCAAGGGAGTGTGTGTGTATTAGTTAGTGTGTGTGTCAGTGACGTTTGTTTGTGTGTGTGTGTGTGTGTGTGTGTTTGTGTGTTTGTGTGTTTGTGACTTAGCTTACAGCTCGAAGGCATGAGTTGAGAATCTGCTCTAGCGAATGGGGATATGTTCCGTGGAGTCATGTGACCAAAGCTCTGTTAGGGCTGTGATGTCAGAGAGGGGGAGAAATGGAGAGAGAGAGAGAAGGAGAGAGAGAGAGAGAGAGAGAAGGAGAGGGAGCAGCATTCAGTTCAGCCTCACAGCTTCATCTGATCAGTTCAGAGCACAGAGAGAAACACACAATTACTACACCAGCACACAAATAGTCTGTACTTCACAGAAACACCAAATACCAAAGATAGAGTACATTACCAGCCTTCCTTACAGCCAAGGGAAGATTCCTTTACTTTGCTGTCTAGAAGAATCTAAAAGATTCTAGAAGAATCTAGAAGCAGCAGAGAGAAGAGAGAGAGAGGTGAGGATGTCTTCTCTCTCCAATCAGCAGCAGCAGAGTGGTGGAGGTGGACAGCGCTGTGAGTATACTGAGCTGGGCAAGGTGCCCTCTGTCTCTATGGCGTCTCCTCAGCAGGCCCCCCAGGGCTGTGACCGGCAGCAGGACCAGATGGGACCACAAGGTTTCGGGGGCAGCCCAGGGGCACCCAGGCTAACTGACGAGGACAAGCTGTCAAGCCTCTTTGATGGACCTTCATCTGGATCAGGGTTCAAGGTGGAGTCGTCTGACCTCAAGGTGCCAGGGAGGATGGGTGTTGGACTCAGGGGACCTTTGGGTCTGGGCAGTGCTTGGGAGAGCCCCACAAATTCCCTCTCCTCTTCACCCTCTCCAGCCTCCCCTGGGAAACTCTTCTCTACCCCGGGACGAGAACACAGGGCCAATGGAGCTGCAGCCCTGCGGGTGTCACCTGCTGTGCAACATGACACCTCACCGTTCCCCAACACACAAAAGGTGGACAACTGTGTATGGAATCCTTCCTTCTCTGGGCCACCCCACACAGGCCTTAAGCCTGATGTTCAGACTTCTGCACCTGCACCTGCAGACAACTACTGTGTCATTGGTGTTGTCAACGACAACTACTCTAAGGGTGGAAACTGCACTGTGTCAGGATTCTCTGAAGACCGTGATGAGGACACGGGGCCTACTTTACCTCGAGGAGGAGGGACCGAGCAGCAACACAAAGCTGTGAGGCGCACCATTTCTGACTGCTCCCACCTGTCTGTGCCGGGTAGCTTTGACTTCTCCCAGTACCCAGTGCAGCCTGGCGGACTAGTGGACCTGCCCTCACCTGGAAGTAACATTATGGGGTCCAAGTCTCCACACTCGGCTGTGCAACGCTCTCTGACAGTGGGGGAGGAGAGAAAGACTGTGTCGCCCACACTCTCTCCTCTGTCCCCACTGAGCCCTGTCAGGGCCCCCAACTCCCCTCCCCCTAGGAAAGGTACTGGTAATGGGATGTCACAGAGCCAGAGCGAGAGTGTCCTACTGCCGGTTCCCCTCACTGGAAAAACCTTCAACATCATCAATACCAAAAGCTCCATTGAGGGTAGGTGACTGATATGATTTGAGGCCTATTCCTCTTGGTGTTTGGACTAGCTCGCATTACCACATGCATTACCACATGTTGCTCATATACACCTTAGACCTGGCTCCTCTATCTCTCATTGGTTATGTAAATAATGGTGTACACTGATTTAAGTACTTAGATTTGGGAGTTTATTTGGGATGCCTGACCATATAGATCAGTGGGCAGTGGTATTCGTCTGGGCTGGCTGTTTGTTTTAACTATGATGGAGTGCTGAAAGAGAAAATGGAAGGAGCCAAAAGAAGAATGGATGTAATAAAAATTTAAAAAAAAAAAAAAAAATACAACAACAACTAGAAGTTGTGGTTTTTGGTATATTTTTACTAGGATGATGTGCTTCTTAAACAATTTAGGGTTTTAAGGGAGCAGAAGGGTTTACAATTCAGAAAGAATAATTGAAAGGAAATGTGTACATCCATTGTTGTGTCCACACTCCATCAACATTTTGCTTTGACAAAATGTCACAGGCACCAGAATACCATCGTTGAGGAGGTCTGGGGTTTCATACAGAATTAATAGTATGTGTGTCAAGTTCCTCTGAATATGAATGTCTATTGAAATGCTGAGTTTAATTTACCATCTCAAACTCCCATCTCTTCAGATGACTGTGTTGTTCAGTGATACATCACATCAAGTGGCACTCCAACAAGTACCTAGCACTAAAGGAAGGGTGTGTGATGGATTTGAAATTGAGTCTGGGTATCCATTTAAACAGAAAGTAGTCATTTCTGGTGGCACCATGTGGGGACTGGGGACTCTTGAGAATGCTTTCAAATTGCATGACTACTCTGTGTTTTTCATATATACACATAGATTCAATAACACTAGACAAGCAGGCAGTCTGGAGCCTAAGGCCATTTTGCTTGCACTATATACTGAATGTACAAAACATTAGGAACATCTGCTCTTTCAATGACATAGACTGACCAGGTGAATCCAGGTGAAAGCTATGATCTCTTATTGATGTCACTTGTTAGATCCACTTCAATCAGTGTAGATGAAGGGGAGGAGACAGGTTAAATGACTATTTTTTTTTCTTTTTTTTTGAGACAATTGAGACATGGATTGTGTATGTGTGCCATTCAGAAGGTGAACGGGCAAGACAAAATATTTAAGTGCCTTTGAACGGGGTAGGGTAGTAGATGCCAGGCACACCAGTTTGTGTCAGAAACTGCAACACTGCTGAGTTTTTCACGCTCAACAGTTTCCAATGTGTATCAAGAATGGTCCACCACCCAAAGGATATCCAGTCAACTTGACACAACTGTGGGAAGCATTGAAGTCAACATGGGCCAGCATCCCTGTGGAAACCTTTCGACACCTTGTAGAGTCCATAACCTGACAACTTGAGACTGTTCTGAGGGCAAAAGCAACTCGATATTAGGAAGATGTTCTTAATGTTTTTTACACACAGTATTAGAGCTCTCTTTCACCTACAGCTAGCCTATCGCTATATATCTCACAAAGACACCATCATGACAATGATACATCTGCATCCTTCAACTAGCGACAGTAGGGAGCAAGCAGAAATAGCTGGCAGCATCCTCCTGCTGTAACAAGGGTAGTTTATACCTCATGGATAAAAGTCATGGGGAAATGATCTCTCTGCTTATGTGGCTGTGTGTTTCTATATAATGCAAGGTCATTTCAAAGACATCCTGTACAATATGCACACATGTACTAATTCTAGCAAATGAGCTATATGCATCATCACTTCATATTTGTGTGTGCATGTGTTTGTGTGTGTGGGGGGGTGGGTGGGTGGGTGGGTGCATGCATGTGTACGCGTGTATATGTATGCGTGAGTCTGGTGTGTGATGCTGGTCGCCTGCAGTAAAATATCATGAGCACCATCGTGTGTTAGTCATGCTCTATGTGACAATGTGTTTACACCACTGGCCAGGCATACAGAACAGCTCTATATTAGTCTATAGTGTATGTTTATACCACTGGCCAGGCATACAGAACAGCTCTATATTAGTCTATATTAGTCTATAGTCTATGTTTATACCACTGGCCAGGCATACAGAACAGCTCTATATTAGTCTATAGTGTATGTTTATACCACTGGCCAGGCATACAGAACAGCTCTATATTAGTCTATAGTGTATGTTTATACCACTGGCCAGGCATACAGAACAGCTCTATATTAGTCTATAGTGTATGTTTATACCACTGGCCAGGCATACAGAACAGCTCTATATTAGTCTATAGTGTATGTTTATACCACTGGCCAGGCATACAGAACAGCTCTATATTAGTCTATAGTGTATGTTTATACTACTGGCCAGGCATACAGAACAGCTCTATATTAGCCTATAGTGTCTATAGTGTATGTTTATACCACTGGCCAGGCATACAGAACGGCTCTATATTAGTCTATAGTGTCTATAGTGTATGTTTATACCACTGGCCAGGCATACAGAACAGCTCTATATTAGTCTATAGCACAGGTCAGCACCAGGCGGTGATTTCTCTTGGTCCCCTGAAGTTTGTAGTAAAAAATATATACACTGGACACCCCTTAAAATTTGTGGATTCAGCTAGACCGGCCACACCGTTGCTGACAGGTGTATAAATTGAGCACACAGTCATGCAATCTCCATAGACAAACATTGTCAGTAGAATGGCCTTACTGAAGAGATCAGTCACTTTCAACGTGTCACCATTATAGGATGCCACCTTCCCAATACGTCAGTTGGTCAAATTTCACCCCTGCTAGAGCGGCCCCGGTCAACTGTAAGTGCTGTTATTGTGAAGTGGAAACATCTAGGAGCAACAATGGCTCAGCCGCAAAGTGGTAGGCCACACAAGCTCACAGAACGGGACTGCTGGGTGCTGAAGGTCGTACAGCATACAAATAGTCTGTCCTCGTCGGCAACACTCACTACAGAGTTCCAAAACTGCCTCTGGAAGCAGCATCAGCACAAGAATGGTTTGTCAAGACTAAGATCAATGCCAAGCGTTGGCTGGAGTGGTGCGAAGCTCACCGCCATTGGACTCTGGAGCAGTGGAAGCTGGTTCTCTGGAGTGAAGAATCACACTTCATTATCTGGCAGTCCGACGGAGGAATCTGGGTTTGGCAGATGCCAGGAGAACGCTACCAGCCTCAATGCATAGTGCCAACTGTAAAGTTTGGTGGAAGAGGAATAATGGTCTTGGCTGGTTTTTCATGGTTTGGGCTAGGCCACTTAGTTCCAGTGAAGGGAAATCTTAATGCTACAGCATAAAATTATGTTCTAGACGATTCTGTGCTTTCAACTTTGTGACAATAGTTTGGGAAGAGGCCCTTTACTGTTTCAGCATGACAGTGCCCCCATGCACTAAGCAAGGCCCATACAGAAATTGTTTGTCAAGATCGGTGTGGAAGAACTTGACTGGCCTGCACAGAGCCCTGCACAGAGCCCTTCTAGGCAGAGTTGCAAAGAAAAAGCCATATCTCAGACTGGCCAATAAAAAGAAGATATTAAAATTGGCAAAAGAACACAGACACTGGACAGAGGAACTCTGCCTTGAAGGCCAGCATCCCGGAGTCACTGTCGATGTTGACACTGGTGTTTTGCGGGTACTTTTTAAGGAAGCTGCCAGTTGAGGATTTGTGAGGCGTCTGTTTGTCAAACTAGACACTCTAATGTACTTGTCTTCTTGCTCAGTTGTGCACCCGAGCCTCCCACTCCTCATTCTATTCTGGTTAGAGCCAGTTTGCGCTGTTCTGTGAAGGGAGTAGTACACAGCGCTGTACGAGATCTTCAGTTTCTTGGCAATTTCTTGCATGGAACAGCCTTCAAGAATAGACTGACGAGAATAGACTGACGAGTTTCAGAAGAAAGTTCTTTGTTTATGGCCATTTTGAGCCTGTAGTCGAACCTACAAATGCTGATGCTCCAGATACTCAACTAGTCTAAAGAAGGCCAGTTGTATTGCTTCTTTAATCAGGACGGCAGTTTTCAGCTGTGCTAACTTAATTGCAAAAGGGTTTTCTGATGATCAATTAGCC
Organism: Oncorhynchus tshawytscha; assembly: GCF_018296145.1. Lineage (NCBI taxonomy): Eukaryota > Metazoa > Chordata > Actinopteri > Salmoniformes > Salmonidae > Oncorhynchus > Oncorhynchus tshawytscha. The sequence continues at coordinate 19,990,845 of NC_056456.1, read as the reverse complement.
TTTTAAAATGATTAACTTGGATTAGCTAAGACAACGTGCCATTGGAACACAGGAGTGAGGGTTGCTAATAATGAGCCTCTGTAAGCCTATATTCCATAAACAAATCTGCCGTTTCCAGCTACATTAGTCATTTACAACATTAACAATGTCTACACTGTATACTCTGATCAACTACTCTGATCAATTTGATGTTATTTTAAATGGACAAAAAACATGCTTTTCTTTCAAACACAAGGACATTTCTTAGTGTCCCCAAACTTTTGAACGGTAGTGTATATATAGTACCAGTCAAAATTTTGGTCACACCTACTCATTCCAAGGTTTGTCTTTATTTTTACTATTTTCTACATTGTAGAATAATAGTGAAGACATCAAAACTATGAAATAACACATATGGAATCATGTAGTAACCAAAAGATTGTTAAACAAATTAAAATATATTTTTATATTTGAAGTTCTTTAAAGTAGCCGGCCTTTGCCTTGATGACAGCTTTGCACACTCTTGGCATTCTCTCAACCAGCTTCATGAGGTAGTCAACTGGAATGCATTTCAATTAACAGGTGTGCATTGTTAAAAGTACATTTGTGGAATTTCTTTCCTTCTTAATGCGTTTGATCCAATCAGTTGTGCTGTGACAAGGTAGGGCTGGTATACAGAAAATAGCCCTATTTGGTAAAAGATCAAGTCCATATTATGGCAAGAACAGCTCAAATATGCAAAGAGAAATGACATGAAGGTCTGTCAATCTGGAAAATGTCAAGAACTTTGAAAGTTTCTTCAAGTGCAGTTGAAAAAAAACATCAAGCGCTATGATGAAACTGGCTCTCATGAGGACCGCCACAGGAAAGGAAGACCCAGAGTTATCTCTGCTGCAGAGGATAAGTTCATTAGCGTTACCAGCCTCAGAAATTGCAGCCCAAATAAATTCTTCAGAGTTCAAGTAACAGACACACCTTAACATCAACTGTTTAGAGGAGACTGTGTGAATCAGGCCTTCATGGTCGAATTGCTGCAAAGAAACCACTATTAAAGCACACCCGTAAGAAGAAGAGACTTACTTGGGCCAAGAAACAGGAGCAATGGACATTAGACAGGTGGAAATCTGTCCTTTGGTCTGATGAGTCCAAATTTGAGATTTTTGGTTCCGTCCACCGTGTCTTTGTGAGACGCAGAGTAGGTGAACGGATGATTTCCACATGCGTGGTTCCCACCGTGAAGCATGGAGGGGGCGGTGTGAGTGCTTTGCTGGTGACACTGTCAGTGATTTATTTAGAATTCACACTAAACTAGCATGGCTACCACAGCATTCTGTAGTGATACTCCATCCCATCTGGCTTGCGCTTAGTAGGACTATCATTTGTTTTTCAACAGAACAATGACCCAACACACCTCCAGGCTGTGTTAGAGCTATTTGACCAAGAAGGAGAGTGATGGAGTGCTGCATCAGGTGACCTGGCCTCTACAATCACCCGACCTCAACACAATTGAGATGGTTTGGGATGAGTTCGACCACAGAGTAAAGGAAAAGCAGCCAACAAGTGCTCAGCATATGTGGGAACTCCTTCAAGACTGTTGGAAAAGCATGCCAGGTGAAGCTGGCTGAAAGAATGCAAAGAGTGTGCAAAGCTGTCATCAAGGCAAATTGACCCTCGGCTGAATCTAGCTGCCTACCCTTGGTCTATAGTGTATGACATTTACTGGAACCAGGGCTCCTAAAGCCAACCATGGGCACAACAAGGTCAGTCCTGTATACTGTACTCAATCATTTGATCGATTTTTCGATTGGCTCATGGTTTTGTACCATTGTGGCAAATCCATGATCTTGTCTGACGCATTGATCTGCCGTAAACTTACAATCCATTTTCCCTCGTAGTCCTTTTAAATTTTGATGCTCTAGTCAACTAATTGGTCAGAATTTTCTTTGAAAAGCGGATTCAGTCATTACGTCAATGGGTCATGTTTTGAACCAACTTAATTGGTCCCACATTTCCTAATCAATTTGACAAGCTTTTTCTCTCTTGGGTTGTATCGCAAATGGTACCCTGGGATACAGCCTGAGAGAGGAAAACTATGGGCCTTAGTCAAAAGTAGTGAATTACATAGGGAATAGGGTGCCATTACAGACATACCCTCTCTCTCTGTTGAGGTCACTGAGGATGGGTTACATAAGGAGCCGATGCCAACAATGTGCTGTTCTGTCCGCCCTGCTCGGCCCTGGGCTCGGCCCTGGGCTCGGCCCTGACTTTCTGTGGCCCTGCCTAGACTACACACCACCATGCCATGACTGGTCACTGTAGTTACCTCACTCGTATTTCCACACCAATGGGGTGGAAGTACAAAATATTATCACTGATAGATTATCATCATATGAGTAAAATATGGCAGTGTTCGGAACGCTTGTATTTTGTGACGATCAATCAGAGTATTTTAGAGGTTTGACATTTAGTTGCCTGTTGTCCATATACGCTGGTGGTATTCTTAGGTGGCATTTTTAGGATGCATTGTTGTAGCTCGATTTTCAAGCTAATGCCAGTCTGTATCTGTGCTTAGGTTAATAACACACAATAAGATATGGCTGAAAGTGAGTCTGGCACTTTGAAATGTTTCTCTACCTGTATTTGATCCTTAGAGTAATTTTGGTGTTTTTATATGACATACAGTATTGCAGGTTTGCTAAATATGTATCTGTTTTTGTCTCTCTACAGTGAAAGAAGAGAATAAGGACAAACAAGAGAAGGCAGATTTCTTCCCAAAGACAGATAACTTGAACATATTTGAGAAGACGGAGAAGTCCGACAAGATGGAGAAGAAAGAGAAAGAAGATGAATCTAAGAAAGTCGACAATGCCGACAAGACCTCAAAATCTGAGAAGATCCTCAAAGATGAAGAGAAGTTCCATAAGACGGAGAAGAATTATACAAATGAAAAAGTGGACAAGCCAGAGAAGACAAACAAAGATGAGAAGATGGAGAAGAAAGAAAATGGGGAGAAAACTGACAAGATGGTCAAAGCTGAAAATAATGAAAAGGCTGGGAAAGGTACTGCAAAGTCCCAAACAACCAACGGAAGCAAGCAGGACCTCACCAGCCCAGACAGTAAGGCCAAGGTAGGTCAAGGAAAGGCTGGGACAATGTTGCCATTCATTTCATCTCAGCAAGCTGCTTCTGCAACTGTCACTGCCATCTCTAGTGTGTGTGTGTGTGTGTGTGTGCATGAGTGTGTGTGTGTGTGTGTGTGTGTGTGTCTGTGTGTGTTTGTATGCACATGCTTATGTGCAATTCGTCACTGCCAATTTGCTCTGCTGATGCTGTTGGTTTGATTATGATTTGGTGTTAGTGAATGCTGCTTCTGCTGCTTTACTATCCTGCCTGTCCTCTGTTGTATGCTTTTTGGTTTGCTTCTTTTCTCCTTTATCGTGTGACGTTGTTGTACAGCCTGCTGTTGGGTCAACCAAACCAAACTCTGCCAAAACACGGCCCACCTCTTTGTCCACTGGGGATGCAGCTGGCCCCCCAAAACGTTCCTCCCCCACCTCAAGCTCTGCCAATAAAAAAAGCCATGTTACCAAGGCAACCACTCCCACTGCTTGCACCAAGCAGCCAACGCCCGCTGCCAGTCAAACCCCTAAAGCCACCAAGTCCATGGTGAGTTCCCTCCCACTTTCCTCTGGTGTCTTCTCACTGGCCTCCTCTTCTGTGGTTGGCACCTTGTCCCCCTCCCGTTTGTTTGGTTCTGCCGTATAACTGTCCAGTGCCCACCTACTGACTCTCACTCATAGTTTGTGGACCACCAACTCCCTGCATTATGACCTCTGTCCAGTCTCTTCACCATTTAGGGTAGTCCTACAAACTGAATCTTGTCTATCACCTCCCTGAAAACCCCAGCATACTGTACATTTCCAATATCTCATTTCTGTTTCCAATCTTTGCTCCCCTCATTTCCTAATCACTTTCCTTTTTGTCCCGCGCTCTCTTCCACAACAACCATTCTCTGATTTCCCGTTTGCTTACTCAGACTCCGGAAAACGGTCCTCCTGTGCCAAAGGCCAATGGCACGGCAAATAAGAACGGTTCCTCGACAACCGCCACTACTAAACCTGCTGGGCCACGCCCCTCTGCCAGTGCCCCCTCTCTGCGCCGCAACACCGGTGAGCGCTAACTCTAACTGTACCGTGCAAACTTACATCCTTTAAGGTACTTTATTCTTGATGATGGTGATATTCAAAAACCCAAAGTCAGAATTCATTGGTCATCCTTCAGATCATACATTGTTCACAAGTCTAAATCCTGTAAGGTGAGCTTGGTTATGTCCTCTACCCTACAGTTCCCAAGACTGATGATACCAAGCCAGGTGACGTGAAGAAGCCTAGTACGCTGAAGACAACACCAAGTAACAACAACCAACCTACACAATCTAAGTATCTCAGTATACAACTAAAACACCCTGGAGTTTAATGTATTCTTTGAAATTGTTAGGACAGACATCCTGTTTTAATCTCTCCTGACAGTGTCATTATGATTACACAGAGAGACAAACACAGTGGATATGTGTGGCTAAGAGACAGACAGGGGTGCAGAGGGAAACAGAAATGTAGGCTGCGTTTACTGATCTTCTTTTTTTTCAGTAATTGAATTGACCAATCACATCAGATCTTTTCACATCAGAACTTTTTCAGAGCTGACCTAATTAGCCAAAAGACCAATTAGTGAAAAAAATATCAGAATTGAGCTGCCTGTGTCTCCACAGTAGCTCCAGTTAATGAAAACACTGACTGAACACTCAATCCTGTCGTTTCCTCCTCTGAGATGTTCATTAGTCATCAAATCAGGGGCTGGTGACCCAGCCTTGTAAAACTAACTACCAGAGACCACAGTATCTACTGTATGTAGGTAGTAGTAGTGTGGTTCCTCATACTTCTCAGTGGACTTGTTAGCGTCCAGCCCATTGTTTCCTAGTAAGTCATTGTTAGTGCTGTGTGCGATCAGCTCAGCTCCAGCCGTTAGAGGGTACTGTTCAATGGTTCCTCATGTCCTTTCGCTCTCTCTGCCCCAGCCAAGCCCAGGGTGCCTCGCACCTCCGCCACAGCTCCGAGCACTCCTGCCACCAACGGGGAGCAGCCTCGCCGACGCATCACCAAACCCCCAGTGCCCAAGCAGACCGCTATGGAGAGGAAGCCACCTGTACCCAGAGCACCTAGGACTCCCAGACCTATCAACGCACCCCTGCCGGACCTAAAGAATGTGCGCTCCAAGATCGGCTCCACAGACAACATGAAGTACCAGCCTACCGGCGGCAAGGTGCGGTAACCAGGGATAGAGATGTACTGTACATGGAAGCTTGTGGTGATGGGTCTATTTAAGACGATCGACATGACACATAGACATTTTTGTATTCGCATATTTAAAGTGCTTTCAATGCTGCCAACTAATGCCATTCATAACAGGGTTTTTCTCACAAGCAAATGATCATACAAATTCCATATTATTAAAACCTCCTCACCGCTACCATATAACAAGACCATGTACCACCTCATTAGTCATTGCCACCTTTATTGGCCTCCTCAACTGAATAGTGGCACAATGCATGCTAACCCTAGAGAAAATATGTCAAGCAAACTATCTGTCTAATTCTACTGTTATTTTTCATTCTGTAGTTCCCTTTCTGTTCTCTCCCCTTTTCCTCTCTGTAACGTTTTTATTTTCTCTCTCTCGTCTCTCTACGTTACAACTGACAGCCGCCGTCACTTATTTGACCGACTGATACAAGGTGCTGTCACCTGTATTCATAAAGATCACTCTGAAAAGAGGAATCCTTTCATACAGATGATCATCTTGGAAAATAGCCGTCATGTCCAGTCTTTACCTACGGCATTGGTTGTGACAGTGTCCATCCAACAAAAAGGTTGCCTGTCACAGTGATGTAAGCATAAGGGAGACTCCCTAGAAAAACTATCTAAAAAAAACTAGTTTCAGTACCAACCCTGCACACACTTCCACTAATCTTGCCTGAGAACTGAAGAGTTGAATTGGCTCCCTGAGCCAATGCCTAGGCTTTGGTTTAGCGAGCCAAAGCACTCTTCTACCATGCAGGAGACCTGGGTTTGAAACTCATCAGTGACACAAACAGGTGGTGTAGCTGAAAAGCAGAACACTTCCCTCCATCCATATACCCACCACCACACTCGCCTGTGCCCTGACTGGTGGCACTGACCCAGGGCCCAGGGCAGCCTTGTCTCCTGGTATTGACCCAGGGGTGGTTGTCTCCCCTCAGGTCTCCTCGGCGGGGGCTTCCCAATCCAAAGACGGCCCGGGCAAAGTGAGTCCCTATCATCACACACCCCTCTTTCATTCTCACCCGTGTGCCTAACCACTCTCTCTCCTCTGATATCACACTGAAGGAATTGGCATAAGTGGATATTTTTGTCCACTGACTATTTGAACCTACTTGTACACACACAAACACATAAATAGAGACACGTCACACTCTAACACACTCACTCATGCGCATTCTCACCTTTTCTTCTCATTCATGGAAACCTGTTGCTTTCCGGTATAAAATGTGGAATGGTTGTGGACAGTGTATGACAAGTCTCTGTATCCCCTGAAATGCACAGCTTAACTGACAGACAGACAGAAAAACAGACAGACAAGACCTTTCCGTCATTCCAATGACCTCTACAACCATGGCACTACCCAGAACACCACAGGGACCGTTGTCCTTCACTGGTCCTCCCGTTCACCTGGTACATTTAGAAGAGCCCTGAGCTTGAGTATTTTGAGAGGCCCTGGATGGCTTTTTGAGTTCGTAGTGCAACCAATACCACTGTTAATGTTCATTTGGGTTTACTTCGTAGTTTAGCCTTAAACTTTATACAGTCCTATTAGCCTTGTATGATTCAATTAAGGATTTGAATTAGTGATGTTGTGGTAAAAAAAAAATGGTGGGTAAACTGATCGCCGGTCGTGGCGAAAAAGTTATGCTTACTATACTTTCAATGCAAATGTCCAAGATAAGAAATACAGAAACAAGCTCCAGCACTCATAAGCCAAGTGATATAGCAGAGTAATGTAGCCATTGGTTGTCCTACACCTGTGTGTTGAGTTCAGTGATATATGAACTGGAGGCAGGGTGAACAGGCAGTGAGAACTAACAGACCTTGGCTGTTGCAGTGTGTTTCAGAGGGTGACTCAGCCTGCCTGTGCTGCTACCTGCGTCACAGAGCCGCAAACTCATCCAAACACCAGGCGTCTCAGAATACAAAGCAAAAAAGAAATGCAAAAAGCAGACTAGTGCTTTTCATTCAAGGTTTCTGAACAGAAGTTCCCTTGCTGTGTGACAATGTTTTGAAATCAAGAATTGATATCAGAGAAAAGCTGGCTGGCTAGTATATCTGTTTGGGTGTGTGTGTGAGAGAGAGAGTAACACTGCAATAGTTCTCAGTCACATCTAGAATTGGATTTGAGCTCATTTGCATGTAAATACTGATGTCTGACCAGCCAGCATTTCTGACTGTTGTGTGACTTGACTTGACTTACAAGGAGCAAGTAAGAGTTAACACCACACTGTATGCTCTTCAAATTGCTTTCACTTTTATATCCTGGTTGCTCCTCCACCATCCTCCACTAATTCTACACTCATCATAGTGACCCATTCCCCTCTGCTACTGTGCTGTTTTGTAGGTTATGATAGTCCACAAAAAACTGGACTTCAGCCATATCACCTCTCGCTGTGGCTCCAAGGATAATATCAAGCATGTCCCTGGTGGAGGGAATGTAAGTACAACACATGGTGGTCCCATGTGGCTGCTGCCTCCATCCCCATATCCCACTGACATGCTCGATTGGACAGAGTAATGTCCTAGCGTTCTAGTCATTCTATTTCTATGGTCAGCCCTATTGACCAGCCTAGATACACTGAGTATACCAAACACTAAGAACAACTTCCTAGTATTGAGTTGGACATGGACTCGAAAGCGTTCCACAGGGATGCTGGCCCATGTTGACTCCAATGCTTCCCACAGTTGTCGTTGTGTCAAGTTGGCTGGATGTCCTTTGGGGGGTGGACCACGCTTGATAAACACGGGAAACTGTTGAGCGTGAAAAACCCAGCGGTGTTGCCGTTCTTGACACAAACTGGTGAACCTGGCAACTACTACCATACCCTGTTCAAAGGCACTTAAATCTTTTGTCTTCCCCATTCACCTGAATTGCACACATACACAATCCATGTCTCAGTTGCCTCAAGGCTGAATTATTATTATTTATTTTTTACCTGTCTCCTCCCCTTCATCTACACTGATTGAATTGGATTTAACAAGTGACATCAATAAGGGATGATAGATTTCACCTGGATTCACCTGGTATACCACCTTCTATGTCATAGAAAGTTCTTAATGTTTTTTATACTCAGTGAATAATGTTAGGTCCGAGTGCTGTGCTGTTTGTGTGAACTTTCTCACCCAAGCTACGAGATAATAGCTTTCTATCTGCCTCTCACTCTTTTACATTGCAACAAGCATTTTCCTCATTAGGTGACAAACAATATTTTTAAAAGGATACTTCAAATTGCCTACTTCTCCAATTTACAGTACCTCAGCGTTTTATCTGTCCAAATGTCATAATCAGTGTTACACTGGTGGGCGAGAGTGATTCAAGGCATTGTGTGTGAATTTCAGAGTGGGTGTTGTTTCATGTTTGCCATTCATACTTCAACATTTGTGTTGTTTGTTTGCGTGCATTCAGGTCCAGATTCAGCATAAGAAGGTGGACTTGAGCAAAGTGACCTCCAAGTGTGGCTCTAAGGACAACATCAAGCACAAGCCAGGTAAGACTCCTAATGATTTAGGAAAATATATCTACATCCCAAATGGCACCCTATTCCCTACATAGTGCACTAGTTTTGACCAGAGCCTCATGGTCCCTGGTCAAAAGTAGTGCACTAGGGAATAGGGTTCCATTGGGAAGCATCTTATACCAAATGAATTCTCTTCTTACCCTACTTGTAACTAAGGTGTGTCCACTACAGGGGGTGGAGACGTGAAGAATGAGGCTAAGGCCAATGGCAATGGTAATGGGAAGCCCAAGGTGGGATCTATGGACAATATTGGCCTTGAGGCAGGGGATGGACCAATCAAGGTAAGGTCACCATTCTGTTGTCGTCACATAGTCATTAACATTTCTATCTAACCAGGATTTGGTCATGAACGTTTTTATTTAAATACATTTCAGAAAGCTTGAAGTTATAAAGCAATTGATTATTGCAAAACACAGCATCTTTGTGGTTGTGGTGTTGGAAAAGTTTCATTTGAACATGCTGGTTGCCCACATACAGAGAGCAATTTCATCCTGTTAAAACAAGCGATGTCATCATGCATTAAGGGAGTTTGTCCACTAGATGGCATTAATGATTACCCGGCCTCACTACTGCTTCATAGAATCACAACAGATAAAGAAAATATCATTGAACTTATAGAAATGCATAAACACTTTTTCAATGAACAAATGATTGTTAATTAACATCAGCGTGTGTCTGACTCTGATGCTGGTGTGTTTCCAGGCTGCGGGGATGCCGGAGAAAGCTGCAGGGAAAACATCTCCCCCTGGTGGAGCTCCAGCTACAGGCGCAGGAAGCATGGCTAAGGAGAACGGGAATAAGGCGACACCTCCTCCTAATCCCTTTGGGGGTGACCCGATGGGCATGGACAAACGCATCCCTGAGACAAGTAGGTGCCCCTTGCTCCAAAAAGCACTTTCACTGTCATGCACTCTCAGAGCTTTAATATGGAGATAGATGGCCTCCGTTGCCGAGTGCTCAGATGAGAGATAAGTAGGCTCCTTTTTAGCTTTCTTGCTACAAATGAGAAATTCTGCACAAAAACATTTGTACGTTATTTTATGCCATAAGTCTAACCAGTTTACTCTCCCCTCTACTCTTTCTCGTCTTAATTTTCTCCCCTATCCCTCCATCTTTCTCCATTGTGTCTGTATCTGCCTGCAGATTGAGTCTTATAAGCTGAGCTTTCGCGAGAATGCACGGGCTCGCACCACCAACGGCGCCGACCTTATCTCTTGGCCCACCCCGATTGGCAGCCCCCCCTCACCCCCATCGCAGCACCTCTCTCTGTGTTTCTCTGGGGTCCGCCAGCTTCCTCCTCCACACCCTCCAGCTCCGACCCAGCCCCTCGTCACCCTGCCTTGGGGCAGGGGGAAAAATACTGAATGCTAGCAGGACAAGGACTTCTTTAGCACATTCCAACTTACTCCTTTTACCTCACAATACAGTATCGCATCACTACTCTCTACCCTCATTGAATATCTGTCTTAGTGCTCTCAGAAGAGCCAGTTTTAAAGTATAGAGACCAGAGTTCAGACAGATAGAGCAAGGTATTTCTGTACAGTGGGGTTTTGTCTCTTCTGGATTGCGCTGGCTTAACTTGCTGTAATATAAGGGGAGTAGTTTGACCTCAGAGTGAACCTTCTAGAATCTAGATCCTCAGTGTTCTGTTGTAGTTATGTCAGCGCCTGCTTCTTTTGTTCCAGCCTATAAGCACGATTCTTATACGTACAGTAGTGCAGTCTTGATCAAAATCACAAACATCTACAGTGTCGCACTGTATATTAGTATGACTTTTTCGTCATAGACTATCACAATGAGCCACTGCTATGTATGTGACAGGCCTAACCCTAGATGTAAAACCTTCCTTACCATATCTAACCCTCTGGATGAGCATAGCCTCCCCTGTACTGTAGGGACCCCAGATTTCACTTATGCAGTACAATTTGATGATTAGTGAAGCACCCCTTATTGTGAGCATGTGGGACTGTCATGTCATCCCAATGAAGAGCGGCTAATATGCCACCCCCTCACTTAACCAATTCAGTATGTCTAGATAACCTTCTGTAAACCTGTGACCCCCCCCCACACACACACACACACACAACCCTCTCAACAATAAGAAACTAGTAGGCTGTTACAAACAGTAGGATATTTAACATCTCTCTTTTTAAAAAACCCTCTGTATTGTGTTTTCGTAAATTATTGTAACAATGAGCTGATGTGTTGTTCTGTTGTTTAATCATCAATATACCCCTTTTCCTTTTACTGTTACATCTCTCTGAAAGCAATACAGTGAGTGGTCTTTGCCTGAGGATACAACTTCCTCTTACACACCCGTACTCGCACATGTAAACTACAGTACGGTACAGTCAGAGAGCGAGCGAGAAAAACCCTCTCAGGGTCTGTGCACAGAGACTGGATGCCTGAGGCAGGACAGATTAGTAAGCAGGAGGCAGCAAACAAAGTGAGGAAAGGCCTATGATTGCACCAGGAGAGTGGAGATACTCCAATGACGATCAAGTCTCTGTAGTATGGGCCCAAACGTTGGGACAGGGAAGACGAATAGAGAGCCATGTTGAAGGAAAGCAAGATTTAGATAGAGTTAACAATATTATCGTAAAAATCAAAATACAATTTTAAGTCAATATCAAGAGAAGTTTTTGAAGGACAAAGATGATCATTGATCTCCAATGTAACAATTGTACATTTTAATTATTCTCAACTAATCTACTGTTAAATATGAATTGATTTGAATGGCTGCTTATGCTACTGGTTCCACTGTGAATAGTGACATTATTGTGTAACAATAGGGCACAATTGCTTAACCAAGCAAATATATATAGCAATATATATATAAGCTAATTCCTCTGTTTAACTTGCTATCGGTTTTGTAAAGAGGTTGGCGGATGGAATTGTATAGCATTACATGACTATGAATTAGGATCCGGTGTGTGTGTGTGTATAGTAGTTGAGCGATCTTTGGGATGGTCTCATTTTGTGATCAACGTTTAGACGTCTGTGGAGTCTGTCGGATTTGTGGTACGTTGCCGGATCAAGATCAAGGGCACCCGGGTGGCCTTTAAAATACTGCTAGTTTGGCTCTTAGAGTATGAGAATTGCCGTTCCTTTTGGAGATATCCATCACACTACTCCAACAAGAGGGATAATGGCCACAGATTTCAATGTGTAATTGTGCCTTGTAGATTCTCAAGGCTGAACTGTAACAGGTGTACAGTTCCCCAAAAAAAGTACATTTGTGTCCCCCACCCTAAAACACTTTTACTTTGATTTATTTGTTGTACCGTCGGTAGGGTGTAATCGGAATCTATTTGAGTGTGTGCACTGCGGTGGAGGAAATAATAGTGATCGTCAATGGCAGAGAGAATCAAAGAGCAAGTGATCAAATTATCGAGAAGGAAAAGCAAAAGCACCTTATGATATTTTTAAGGTATTCTTTCCCCCAACATTCCCATGGTTAGTTCAAAAAATGTGTAATGAAATGAATTCTTCCTGAAGACTAAGCCTTACACTGATGAAAGCAGATGAAAGCACTTTGAATGCACAGTGGCTTGTACATTTCATGTTTGAGCTCTACAGTATGTTTGAGTGAACTGTTGCCATGATTGGATGAACAGATTTATCTTTTAGTCTCCTTGGTGGTAACCTTGCTCACTGGTCACGTTAGTGGACTTTGGTGTCATGCTTTGGGTACAGTGGTCACTCACGCTCAGTCTGTTCTCCTTGTGCCTGTTAGGCATCACGTTTATGAACACTCACCTTTCCAACGCTTAAATGCTAACTTGCACCACCACCCTTCCATCAGTCTTCACACATTCGTTTGTATATAGACATCCACATGTTTTCATCACCACAGGAGAACAAGGTATTGATGTTAGGGTCTTTATGGATGTTGAGAAATGTCTTTCACGTTCATGAACCCATTTCCGGGGAGTGTTTTCTTTCTGGAGTCTGCCTTTTTTCAGAAAGGGCTGAAGTACAAGAATGTTTTTACAATTTAATATATTAAAGATGCAAGATATGAATATAATATGTATGAACCTTTTGTTTTGTTGTAAAAAAAAATCACAATAAGACACTTATACTCAATATAAATTTGACTGACAGTAGGAAGTGTGTGTCGAGTCCAGTATGGGGACTGCAGCAGACTGTGAATAGCTTAAGCATTCAGCGATGGTTAACTTCTCAATGGATGGTCTAGGTGTGCTTTTACCCACTCCAACTCTATAGTGGATAAACTGATATTTGCTTGAATAAATTAACACTTTTATCTGCCTCTTACACGTAGACTTACTATATGTAGAAAATCTACCAGAAACAAAGAATCATCCGATTTAATGCATATTCTTCCAAGTGTTTTGTGTCGCTGGTGAGCTTATCGAGTGCTCAACTGTAATCATGAACCAGGCATTGTGAGGATAGGTTGAAGGTCAAGCTCCCACATGCGACACCTGACACACACAGCCCTTGAATGTCGTCCAGACACACACCCCAACCCCCCACCCCTTGTGAGACTAACAGTAACTGTCTTTTGGCATGTGTTATGTAGTGTGCTTCTGTAAAGCATCAAGGAGCCCATAGCTGTGCTTCTTCTTAGAGCACACCTACAGTGTGTATTATTCTCCATAGTGCACACCATAAGAGCATGCAGAAGGCAATGGATTGTAAACATCTGTCATAGATAGGAGGAGTTAATTGTTTCCCTTTCGATTTGAGTAATGTAATTTGGTATGAAAGAGATGTTCATTGTGATTCATTGTTAACTAGTGATGTGAATATTAATCATGAAATAAAAGACAAGCAAAACATTTATGACTTTATGTTTCCTATTCTTCTAATTAATTCTCTTTTGTGCATACTTAGTCATTTTTTCCACAAATAACTATCTTAGGGAGAGTTCGACATTTACTGGAGGGGACCAAAATAGGGGAGGGTTGTCTAACTTAATTTTTTGCTTTCAGGAGGGTTGTGTGTTTTTTAAATTTGGCACATGGGAGTGTTGTGCATTTTTTCCTGGTTTGCATTAGCTCTTTTGCAGGTTTGCCTATGCATACCTGTGCATTCGGGAAGTATTCAGACCGTTTCCCTTTTTCCACATTTTGTTATGTTACAGCCTTATTCTAAAAAGGATTAATCAACACACAATACCCCATAATGACAAAGAGAAAACAGGTTGTTTAGAAATACCTTATTTACGTAAGTATTCAGACCCTTTGCTATGAGACTCGAAATTGAGGTGCAATTGCATTATTGTTTTCAAGTGAGTACAAAAGCCCTGTGATTTTGATATTTAATTCCATTTGTATCAGTTGTGGGTCTACTCTACAGTTTCTAAGATCTAGAAAGGCACAGTAGCAGGCCAGTCTGGCTGTATTTTTGCATTGTCTGTATTGGCCGTGCAGCATTTACGGGGATACGGCCTCTGCAGAAGTCAGGGTATTCCTACTTCTACATGATGATCGATGCTTGGCTGCCATTTGACAAATCTATCAATCCAAACTGTGTAGGGGCCATTTGATGAATGGAAAGAGACATCTGTTACAAAACACCAAAATGACCATTTAATGACATTCGGAGATCGACATGCCAAGCCTTCGATACTGCGTAGGCCTACAAGGTAAAGAGGGATGTATTTTCTGTTTGTGGAGATTGATAGAGTCTATTTATTGTGGTGTTGAAAATGCAAACCATGACATTGATGTGCCCAAAGTCGGTATGTTTTGTTTATTGGTTGTGTGGTGCATTGGCACAGAAATCTGTTGGTGGAAAATCCATTGCATATATTTTATACGATTATAAAAATCCAAATGTTGAAAATCTCATTTCAACCTACAGTAGCTGATTATTGTCTGCAGCCGGTTCTGATCGTAGTGTAGGCCTAGTGAAACAGGCAGGGAATGTGAGCTTGTCTGTCCGTGGTGGTCGGCGAAACCTCAACCTTCTGGCCCATAGCCCTGTGTGGCATTGACTGTGCCACAAAAGCATGCTGACGTGTCAAAGTCGATATCCACGTTTATAAACACAGGGTCGCTAGAATTATTGATATTTGTGGTCGTTAACATTATTTTGAATTAATTGTATGAGAGGGGAGGTTGTGCGATTGTTTTTCACAGTACAATGGGAGGGTCGTGAAAATAGTTTTTGCGTTGGGGAGGGGGGGACTTTTTTTAAGACAAGAACACAGAGTATAGTGCACATGAAGTATCAGCACGGTGCACAATTGAAGGGTAGTGGCTAGCCAACTTTGCGTTTAATACTGTATAGAGAGAGAAGCTAACGACACTTATGTAGAGGGACAATGCATCTTGGCAGACAGCCAGACGAAGGAGACTCAAAGTCAGCCTCTCCATTATAACCTATTGTGCCAGCCACTAGAGAGCTGTATAGCCTAATACACTGTATTGCCAGGTCTTGTTGACATGGAATAGTTATAGTCCTGAGGATAAAGATAAACCTGTGAAATTCCTCCTGTCTGCCTTTCACTGATTGAGAAGGACAGCTTTAGATGCACAATAAGGTTCATTGTCAAGTGTCAACCAATAGTAACAGGTGACCCAATGAGAAATCATGTCTCCCTACAACGTCGACTGTAACTTAACCACCCTCTGTCTTTTCAAACTATATTATTAGAGTTCACACATCTACCGTCTCTAGACTAAATAAACACCTGCTGTCCGTCCCTCCGTGTCCCACTCTTTACGGTCATGTCCTTGAAAGTCCCCCAACCAAGCCATCAGGGATGTGTGGTACCTGTCCTACTTGAGTGTGCAAACTGACACGGCTTGGGTTTCAGAGAGGACTATTGTTAGGGGTGTTTGTTCTTATGTGGTGGCAACGTGGCATAACGGTCACTTTTTAGAGAAGGACTGCCCACCTTCCTCTTTCTCCTCCTGACTAACATTGGTCATTGGTGGCTCTGCTGGAAGGTCTCTTCAGTGGTCGTCTTCCTATCAGACTCCAGTAGGCTACAGATGCGCTCTTCGGTGGTCGTCTTCCTATCAGACTCCAGTAGGCTACAGATGGGCTCTTCGGTGGTCGTCTTCCTATCAGACTCCAGTAGGCTACAGATGGGCTCTTCGGTGGTCGTCTTCCTATCAGACTTTTGTAGGCTACAGATGGGCTTTTCGGTGGTCGTCTTCCTATCAGACTCCAGTAGGCTACAGATGGGCTCTTCGGTGGTCGTCTTCCTATCAGACTCCAGTAGGCTACAGATGGGCTCTCTCACCACTGATGATCCTCTGAAGCTGACAGAGAGAAAACATAGCTTGCAGAAGAATTGAAGAGTGGAACGTATCAATGTTGTTTCATTTCACATTACGTTGATGCTTTTGATCTGGTGGCTCTGTTTGTCTCACACAGGATCAATTTGAAAATGCTCAAGATGCTTCCCACCAATAGTTTGTCACCCATTGGCCAGTATCTCTGAATGCCTCCACTGTCTCTATGGTCCAGCAATGTAGGCAGGCACCAGCAGGTATGTAATCCAGCTTTGAATAATTGCTCATTAAAACCTTTGAAAGGGCATATACTACAGTTGTTTACTTTGTGAAAATACTCACAGTTGAAGTCGGAAGTTTACATACACCTTCGCCAAGTACATTCAAACTCAGTTTTTCACAAATCCCAACACTTAATCCTAGTTATAATTCCCTGTTTTAGGTCAGATAGGATCACCACTTTATTTTAAGAATGTGAAATGTCAGAATAATAGTAGAGAGAATGATTGATTTCTTTCATCACATTCCCAGTGGGTCAGAAGTTTGCATACACTCAATTAGTATTTGGTAGCTTTGCCTTTAAATGGTTTAACTTGGGTCAAACGTTTCGGGTAGCCTTCCACAAGCTTCCCACAATAAATTGGGTGAATTTCGGCCTATTCCTCCTGACAGAGCTGGTGTAACTGAGTTAGGTTTGTAGGCCTCCTTGCTCGCACACTCTTTTTCAGTTCTTCCCACAATTTGTCCATGGGGCTGCGTGGGTCCATGGTGTTTATACTTGCGTACTATTGTTTGTACAGATGAACGTGGTACCTTCAGGCGTTTGGAAATTGCTCCCAAGGATGAACCAGACTTGTGGAGGTCTACAATATTTTCTTCTGAGGTCTTGGCTGATTTCTTTGGATTTTCCCATGATGTCAAGCAAAGAGGCACTGAGTTTGAAGGTAGGCCTTCAAAATCTTTTCGGCGAAAGCTATCTAAGCATTTATATGAGGATAGCTCTCAGTAGACAAAACATTACAAACAGCTAGCTGCAAAGTGGATTGGTCCCGAAAGTCAGAAAAGCAATAAAATGAATCGCTTACCTTTGATGTTCTTCGGATGTTTGCACTCACGAGACTCCCAGTTATACAATAAATGTTCATTTTGTTCCATAAAGATTCTTTTTAAATCCAAAAACCTCCATTTGGTTGGCGCGTTATGTTCAGAAATCCACAGGCTCGAGCGGTCACAACGGGGCAGACGAAAATTCCAAATAGTATCCATAAAGTTTGTAGAAACATGTCAAACGTTTTTTATAATCAATCCTCAGGTTGTTTTTACAATAAATAATCGATAATATGTATTTCAACCGGACCGTAGCTTTTTCAATAGGAGTGAGAGAGAAAATGTCTGCTCCAAGCTGCTCATGCATTCAAAACTCTGCTGGCACCCAGCCATCCAATGACACAATGTGATCTTTCTCGCTCATTTTTCAGAATAAATGCCTAAAACTATGTCTAAAGACTGTTCACACCATGTGGAAGCCATAGGAAAAGGAATCTGATTGATATCCCTTTAAATGGAGGGAAGGCATGCAATGAAACTGAGAGGTTTCAGGAAAAACAGCACTTCCTGGTTGGATTTTCCTCAGGTTTTTGCCTGCAATATCAGTGCTGTTATACTCACAGACAATATTTTGATAGTTTTGGAAACTTTAGAGTGTTTTCTTTCCTAATCTGACAATTATATACATATTCTAGAATCTTGGCCTGAGAAATAGGCTGTTTCATTAGGGTACGTTTTTCATCCAAACATCAAAATACTGCCTGCTCCTTAACAAGATGTTTGTGGAGTGGTTGAAACAAGTTTTAATGACTCCAACCTAAGTGTATGTAAACTTCCAACTTCAACTGTGTTTATTTTTTATTTATTTTACCTTTATTTAACTAGGCAAGTCAGTTAAGAACAAATTCTTATTTTCAATGACGGCCTAGGAACATTGCCTGTTCAGGGGCGGAACGACAGATCTGTACCTTGTCAGCTCGGGGGTTTGAACTTGCAATCTTCCGGTTACTAGTCCAACGCTCCAACCACTAGGCTACCCTGCCGCCCCTGTGTAACATAGGCCTACACCATTATTCAACTCTCAATTTATTTTGAAATGTAAAAACCCTAAAAGTTTATTTGCTACCAGATTTCAGAGTGACAAAAGCAAATACCAATGAAAGATCCGAAAATGGTGTGGGAAGAATATATTTATAATTCAAGACAACACATTCTAAAATGAATCTCACACACTCCTCACATGCTCACCTATGGTGAGTTTAGGCCATAGCCAAGTTTGGGACATTAACAAGTAGGCTATCAAATCAGCCATGCACCACAGAATTCCACCTAAAATCAGTGTAGTTACTAGGGTGTGCAGCGAGTTGTTGCTGTCTGATGATGTTCTGTTCTTTCTCCCAAGTAAGTACTAGCTGCAGCTAGGAAGCAAAGCAATGGCCTACATTCAGACCAGGGGTCACCAACTGGTCAATCGGGATCTACCAGTAGCTCGCAGCCCACCTATGAGTAGCTCGTCAAAGGAATTCTGAAAGTACATGGAATTTTCATGCACTCCACCACAAACTTGTGATCTCACAAGTATTAGACACTGAAAGCACCCAGCTACTACCGAATCAATGCAGCGTTGACATTATCTCACCTCTGGTTAGCCACTATTGGCTTAAACAGCTAATTTAAGACAATATCTGCCAATTCATTTCCAGCAATATTGCTCCTGTCTGTCAGTGTGTGTTTGTCTATCACTCCGTGTGTAGCCAGTTGATGTGATAACCATCTTGTGGGTTGGCAGAAATACTTTCCCTAAAACCTTCACAATGAAATGTTAGCTACAAAGTAGGCTTTCCTGGCAGAAGTATATAATAAATATCTAGTATTTGTTTATTTGCAAACGTGTTTATTTGCAGCAGTACAGAACTATCACTAAACCGGCACATTATATTTGCATTTATTATGGATCCCCATTAGGTGCTGCCAAGGCAGCAGCTGCACTTCCTGGGGTCCAGCAAAAATGAAAGCAGTAATATACAGTACATTATAATAAAATGTGTAAACATTAAAATACATGTTAAAAACATATATCACTATACATTAAGTGTGTGCCCTCTGGCCACTACTGTACTACAGCACACTATCCAGGTGTACGTGTGTGTACAGTCATGGCCAAAAGTTTTGAGAATGACACAAATATTAATTTCCACAAAGTTTGCTGCTTCAGTGTCTTTAGATATTTTTGTCAGATGTTACTATGGAATACTGAAGAATAATTACAAGCATTTCATAAGGCTTTTGTTGACAATTACATGAAGTTGATGCAAAGAGTCTATATTTGCAGTGTTGACCCTTCTATTTCAAGACCTCTGCAATCTGCATTGGTATGCTGTCAATTAACTTCTGGGCCACATCCTGATTGATGGCAGCCCATGCTTGCATAATCAATGCTTGGAGTTTGTCAGAATTTGTGGGTTTTTGTTTGAATGGTCTCAGGATGCTTTACTGTTGGCATGACACAGGACTGATGGTAGCGCTCACCTTTTCTTCTCTGTACAAGCTTTTTCCGGATGCCCCAAACAATCGGAAAGGGGACTCATCAGAGAAAATTACTTTACCCCAGTCCTCAGCAGTCCAATCCCTGTACCTTTTGCAGAATATCAGTCTGTCCCTGATGTTTTTCCTGGAGAGGTGGCTTCTTTGCTGCCCTTCTTGACACCAGGCCATCCTCTAAAAGTCTTCACCTCACTGTGCGTGCAGATGCACTCACACCTGCCTACAGATCCACTCACACCTGCCTGCTGCCATTCCTGAGCAAGCTCTGTACTGGTGGTGCCCCGATCCCGCAGCTGAATCAACTTTAGGAGACGGTCCTGGCGGTTGCTGGACTTTCTTGGGTGCCCTGAAGCCTTCTTCACAACAATTGAACCGCTCTCCTTGAAGTTCTTGATGATCTGATAAATGGCTGATTTAGGTGAAATCTTACTGGCAGCAATATCCTTGCCTGTGAAGCCCTTTTTGTGCAAAGCAATGGTGACGGCACGTGTTCCCTTGCAGGTAACCATGGTTGACAGAGGAAGAACAATGATTCCAAGCACCAACCTCCTTTTGTAGCTTCCAGTCTGTTATTCGAACTCAGTCAGCATGACAGAGTGATCTCCAGCCTTGTCCTCGTCAACACTCACAACTGTGTTAACGAGAGAATCACTGACATGATGTCATCTGGTCCTTTTGTGGCAGGGCTGAAATGCAGTGGAAATGTTTTTTCAGTTGATTTGCATGGCAAAGAGGGACTTTGCAATTCAACTGATCACTCTTCATAACATGCTGGAGTATATGCAAATTGCCATCATACAAACTGAGGCAGCAGACTTTGTGAAAATTCATATTTGTGTCATTCTCAAAACTTTTGGCCACGACTGTACAATTCTCGCTGTTCCATGAGATGTATTTTTATCTGTTTTTAAAATCTGATTTGACTGCTTGCGTGAGTTACTTGATGTGGAATAGAGTTCCATGTAGCCATGGCTCTAAGCATTACGGTGCACCTCCCATAGTCTGTTCTGGACTTGGGGACTGTGAAGAGACCAATTTATCTCAGCCAATCATCAGTCATTTGTGTAAGTGCTATGCATGTTGAATACCCTTCCCTATAAGCGTGCTGAAAGTCTGTTGTAAATTTAATGGTCAAACACCATTTTTTCCAAAAGTTTACTAAGGGTTGGTAACAGGCTGATTGGTTGGCTATTTGAGCCAATAAAGGGTGCTTTACTATTCTTGGGGAGCCAAATTACTTTTGCTTCCTTCCAGGCTTGAGGGCACACACTTTTCCATAAACTTAGATTGAAGAGATGGCAAATATTAGTAGCAATATCGTCTGCTATCATCCTCAGTAATTTTCCATCCAAGTTGTCAGACCCAGGTGTCTTGTCATTGTTGATAGACAACAGACGCACTATTAAGGGGGAATTAGACTAAAAAATGTAAATGTGTACGTTTATGTCCAGAACTTTAAAAAATGGTCTTCTGATGTGATTTAAGCATTAACATGGACTCAGAACATACAATGTCATTGTTTCAATATGAACAATTGTCATATTGAGAGTGAAAAATAATAATAATCTAAAACCAGGAAAAATAAAAACTGAGATCTCTGAGTCAGATTTAAAAAATGTATAACTTAGTTAGCTACTTGAGCAAGTTTGCGTTGTAGTTTTCTTTGGGCGGAACAGGCTTAAAACATAATAGAACTGCTGTAGTAGCTATTTATTGAGACTAGCTAGCTAGTCCAACTGGGTGAAGGAAAATCTAAAAAAGGACCATGTCGTGTAAATTTGGGCTATTATTTTGGTACTGAAATCCGCAGTGTTTTATAAAAACTTCATTTTATGTGATGTCGGGGGTACTGTCCGTCCACACGAGTTGCCACTCAACTCCATCTTAAATCGTGGAGTTGAGTTTCGTCAGCTAGTGAGACTGCAGTGTCTGGGTTATATATTTGATAGCTAGCTAGTTACTGGAAGAAATTGGTGTTCAGGGACCGCCTCTAGAGAACCTGCTTGTGATCATATATTAAATTATTATCATAAAGCAATAAGTACATTTTTGACCTATAGGTTCAACTTTGCTGCCACATGATCCATCCTGAAACCTAAGAAACCAGATCCAGCTAGCTATGTAGTAAGTCATGTTTGTTTCAACAATGATTTGGCCATTCTTTGCTATTCTGTCTGTATTTGTGGCTGTGGCATGGCCATCGTCTTGCCAATATGAGCATTTTAGGGCACTTGTATTCAGTCACAGTGCAGCAAGTCATGTATGTTCAGGAACATATGAATGATAGGGGGCATCTTGTTCATAAAACAAATGTTAGGTTTACTAGCTACAGTTTGATCTCTGACGCTGTTTACTCTTTTTTTAATGAACTCGTTAACCCCTGTGACCCTATGTTATTCAAGTTATTCTACATTTAAACATTCAACCTTTGCACCAACAAAGGTCCTTCACTGAGCTCTGTTGAGGGGATGAACATTCCATTCCTGGCTACTCAATGACACTTTAAGCCAACTCATTCCCAGCTGTCCATATCCCTCCTCTGAGCAGTTATTTGGTAGCCTAACACTAAAAGGCCTTCATCAGTTGCTGCAACCCGACTCCATTGGCCTTGGGTCTTTAACACAGAGGGGTCCTATTATTAGTTCATTGGCACTCTTGAACAATACCATACATTACCATGCATTGTCTGTTTAGAGATTGTGTATTTCCATGTTATAATGGCATCAGGCAGAGTTCTGCTGTCGTAAATGTGACAAGCAGAATATGCTTTACATTTATACTTGGGAAAATGTATCTGATCAACATTCCCTTACAAACGTGAAGGCCATTCTATCCCGGAGTCGCTGTTGACGTTGAGACTGGTGTTTTGCGGGTACTATTTAATGAAGCTGCCAGTTGAGGACTTGTGAGGCGTGTGTTTCTCAAACTAGACACTCTAATGTACTTGTCCTCTTGCTCAGTTGTGCACCAGCCTCCCACTCCTCTTTCTATTCTGGTTAGGGCCAGTTTGCACTGTTCTGTGAAGGGAGTAGTACACAGCGTTGTACAAGATCTTCAGTTTCTTGGGAATTTCTCACATGGAATAGCCTTCATTTCTCAGAACAAGAATAGACTGGCTAGTTTCAGAAGAAAGTCCGATGTTTTTAGCCATTTTGAGCCTGTAATCAAACTCACGAATGTTGATGCTACAGACACTCAACTAGTCTAAAGAAGGCCAGTTTTATTGCTTCTTTAATCAGAACAACAGTTTTCAGCTGTGCTAACATAATTGCAAAATGGTTTTCTAATGATCAATTAGCCTTTCAAAAGGATTAACTTGGATTAGCTAACACAAAGTGCCATTGGAACACAGGAGTGATGGTTGCTGATAATAGGCCTCTGTACTCCTATGTAGATATTCCATAAAAAATCTGCAGTTTCCAGCTACAGAAGTCATTCACAACATTAACAATGTCTACACTGTATTTCTGATCAATTTTATGTTATTTTAATGGACAAAAAACATGCTTTTCTTTCAAAAATAAGGACATTTCTAAGTGACCCCAAACTTTTTGACAATAGCAGGTAAGGTAACAGAAGAGTAGTTGCAGTACATTCGGAAAGTATTCAGACCCCTTTTTTCCACATTTTGTTGTTACAGCCTTATTGTGAAATCGATTAAATAGGTGCATCCTGTTTCCATTGATCATTCTTGAGATGTTTCTACAACTTGATTGGAGTCCACCTGTGGTAAATTCAATTGATTGGACATGATTTGGAAGGGCACATACCTCTCTATATAAGGTCCCATAGTTGACAGTGCATGTCAGAGCAAAAACCAAAGCCATGAGGTCAAAGGAATTGTCGGTAGAACTCCGAGACAGGATTGTGTCGAGACACAGATCTGGGGAATGGTACCAAACATTTCTGCAGCATTGAAGGTCACCAAGAACACAGTGGCCTCCATCATTGTTAAATGGAAGAAGTTTGGAACCACCAAGACTCGTCCTCGAGCTGGGCGCCCGGCCAAACTGAGCATTCGAGGGAGAAGGGCCTTGGTCAGGGAGATGGTCACTCTGGTCACTCTGACCCCTCTGACCAGATGGTCACTCTGACAAAGCTCCAGAGTTCCTCTGTGGAGATGGGAGAACATTTCCAGAAGGACAACCATCTCTGCAGCACTCCATCAATCAGGCTTTAATGGTAGAGTAGCCAGACGGTTGCCACACCTCAGTAAAAGCACATGACAGCCCAGGTGCCAAAAGGCACCTAATGGACTCAGACCATGAGAAACAAGATTCTCTGGTCTGATGAAACAAAGATTGAACTCTTTGGCCTGAATGCCAAGCATCACATCTTGAGGAAACCTTGCACCATCCCTACATTGAAGCATGGTGGTGGCAGCATCATGCTGTGGGGTTATTTTTCAGCGGCAGGGACTGGGAGACTAGTCAGGATCAAGGGAAAGATGAACGGAGCAGAGTACAGAGGAATCATTGATGAAAACCTGCTCCAAAGCGTTCAGGACCTCAGACCGGGGCGAAGGTTCATCTTCCAACAGGACAATGACCCTAAGCACATAGCCAAGACAACGCAAGAGTGACTTCGAGACAAGTCTCTGAATGTCCTTGAGTGGCCCACCCAGAGTCCGATCAAACATCTCTGGAGAGATCTGAAAATAGCTGTGCTGCGACACTCCCCATCCAAACTGACAGAGCTTGAGAGGATCTGCAGAGAAGAATGGGAGCACCTCCCCAAATACAGGTGTGCCAAGCTTGTAGTGTCATACCCAAGAAGACTTGAGGCTGTAATCGCTGCCAAAGGTGCTTCAACACAGTACTGAGTAAAGGGTCTGAGTACTTATGTAAATGTCATATTTACGTTTTTTATTTTTACTACATTTACCTAAATGTCTGAGTACTTTCCGAATGCACTGACGAATGTATTGACAAGAGTTTTTTGTTGTAAACTGTTGATATTGGTAGTCTCCTTGTTAAAATGTTCTACATTTAACCAAGTGAAGATCAATATGATGACACATCAATATATGCCGATAATCAGATTGCCAAGCTTTGATGACCATTAATGACAGCAACAATTATTTGAGAGGAGTGAGACTATCACTCACATACTATGAATAAAGACACAGTCAGTAGATGTGAATCTGATTGCGATTTGACTTTATTCTACAGAGTTACTTTAGGGCTTTGGATAGACTTCACCACAGCAGAAGGTTTCAGAGGTCCATATGAGAGCTTCACTCTTCATCGTGCCCTTTCTGTGATGATAAAGAATTGGGGAATAGAGAGAGAGACAGATCAGAAGATATTGGTAAGCACTGGCCAAGCTTTATGTAGATACAGTGGAAATCTAGACTGTATTCAATCAAACCTGCCAAAGCAATATAATAGTGTCTTTGTTTTCAAACTACTGCCTATGAACAAACACTTCCTCTTTCTGAAAACGAAAAGTATCTACTTGTGAAGGGAGTCTACCTAGTAGATGGTAATAGTGAGTTTTTACAGTGCCCAAAACTATTCTGTGTTTTCATTTCACAACCGTGATAATACAATTGCAGGTTCAATTAAATGTAAAGTTATGAAAATGTGTCCTAAATCTGAAGTCCTGGATTATTCAATATAAGGTCCTAGATGTGTCACTTAATACATTTTAAAACACTGATAAATTACCCAGATTGTTATATTTTGTCACTTCGCATAAGTGTAACAGTTGATGAGCCTTCAGCTACATCCTCATTACCTCCTTAATCCAATCACTAACCAATCATTTATGGTTAAACCAAGCCCACGTGTCAAGGGACATAACTTACTGTAACTGTTAGACTGGATGGCTTTGTACTTTTAAAATGCTATTTACTTTTAAAATGTTGTAGTAACATTTCACAAGGTAAGTAACACAATATAAAGGTGTAGACCTATCCTAGACCTAAAGATGGGAACCATCTCTCATAACAGAATACTGTAAACAGTGTAATTTGGAATCACTTTGACTAACCAACTGACCACCAATTCGCCTTAAAAGTCTTATTATGAACAAGCGTTACAAATACAGAATACAAATACTATATGACAAATACAGGCTTTATCTTGACAAAGTCTGATGCACTACGATAATACTGTTATAATAAAATATATTTGAATGCAGGTTTGGTCTGATTTTTCAGTATTAATGTTTACATCTGCTTACATAGTCACTTACAAAAAATATTTTTCCTCTTATGATATTGAAATACTAGAATTACAACACTTGTTTTTTAAAATTAAATTAAGATATTCAAGAGTCAGAAAATGAACTTAGCCTCACTAACCTTGGAACCAACATCACGGCTCTTGGCACGCAGCTTGTTGACCTGAGACTCAGCGATGTCGGCCCTTTCCTCAGCCTCGTCCAGCTCATGTTGTATTTTGCGGAACTTGCCCAGATGGTTGTTGGCTTGCTCCTCCTATGACATGGAAACACATCAAGCATCACAGCAAAAGCAGAGACCGATACTGTCATACAAGCAAAAGATCCCCAATATTAGGTAAGTCCACACTTACAGCTTCCTCGGCAGATCTCTTGTAGGCTTTCACTTTCAGTTGCAGCTTATCCACAAGGTCTTGGAGGCGGGTCATATTCTTGCGGTCCTCATCAGTCTGTAAAGACAGAAGCCATAGCGAATAGCAGTCAGTAGATGTAAAGCACACATCTATGCATGCCTGTCATGGTAACAACAATATAAGTAAAAGATCACCTGGTAGGTGAGTTCCTTGATACGCCTCTCATATTTACGAATTCCTTTGATTGCATCAGCACCCTTCTTCTGCTCACCCTCGACCTCATTCTCCAGCTCCCTCACCTGTCATGACATAAAAATAACATCTAGGCTATGTAACAGGGACCATTATTGCTGTTTTGCATATGGCTCTAATGCACAGTATGTACATCTACGTTAAAAAGCATACACTCACCCTGTTCTCTAGCTTCTGAACCTGCTTCTTGCCCCCCTTCATGGCGATTTGTTCAGCCTCATCCAGGCGGTGCTGCAGGTCCTTGATGGTCTGCTCCATGTTCTTCTTCATTCGCTCCAGGTGAGAACTGGTGTCCTGCTCCTTCTTCAACTCCTCTGCCATCATGGCAGCATCAGTAATGGCCTTCTTGGCCTTTTCTTCAGCATTTCTGCACTCCTGGACTGCCTCCTCCACCTCAGTCTGAAGCTGGTTTGTGTCGCTCTCCAGCTTCTTCTTTTGGTTCAGCAGGCTGGTGTTCTACAGATGGAATATGTTTCCACTGTTAAACAGTGGGACAGTCCAGAGGAAATGTACAATACATCAGTAGCATACTAATAATAAGCACCCTAAATAACAATGTTCACACCTGTGAGTGCAGCAGCTGCACCCTCTCACTGATGTCCAGCAGCTCTTGCTCAGCTAGCTTGCGGCCTCTCTCAGTCTGTTCAAGACAGCTTCTTAGCTCCTCCAGCTCTGCCTGCATCAGATTGTTGCGTCTCTCTACAATGGCAATGTTTTCCTTCAGATCATCATTGGAACGAAGAGAGTCATCTAACTGGAGTTGGGCATCCTAGAAGAGAAGACATTTGTATAATGAATTAGTCAATTGCTCATTAAATTTACATTTACATTTGAGTCATTTAGCCAACACTCCTATCCAGATATAGACCAACAATAATTTACCTTCAGATGAGCATGAACACTCTTTAGCTGTTTCTGGGCCTCTGATGCCTGCCTGTTGGATTGGCTGAGCTGGATTTCCATCTCATTGAGGTCTCCCTCCATCTTCTTTTTCAGCCTGAGGGCCTCAGTCCTGCTCCGGCACTCTGCCTCAAGAGAGCTCTGCAGGGTATCAATGGCCCTCTGCAGATTCCTCTTGGACTGCTCCATCTCCTCGTCCTTCTCAGTCAGCTTGCGCTCAATATCAGCCTTTACCTGATTAAACTCTAGCTGGGCTCTCAGAATCTTACCCTCCTCGTGTTCCAGAGAAGCCTGTTAGATCATAATGGTTCAGGTTTATTATAAAGGCATACAGTATAAGTATGTATAATATATTATGACTTGATTCTGGACAGAGGGAACCTACCTCAGCTTCCTCCAGAGCAGATTGGATCTCACTTTTCTCCTGTTCCAGCTGTTTCCTTATTTTCTCCAGCTCATGGATGCTCTTTCCTCCTTCACCAAGTTGCTCAGTAAGGTCGGAAATCTCCTCTGTGAGGTTAAGGCCATACAGTGGAATTTAGATTGCTGTGTTGACATTAATTAAATATATACCTCCCTGTACTGATAGCTTGACAGATTACCTTGGAGGTTCTTGTTCTCCCTCTTCATTGTCTCGAGCTGATCCAAAGTTTCCTCATAGGAGTTCTTCAGCTTGAAGAGTTCAGTGCTCAGAGACCTGGCCTCTTTCTGTGAGCTCTCTAGCTCACACTGAGACTCCTCATACTTCTGCTTCCACTCAGACAGAACCTGTTGGAAGCAATCAAACAAAATTGTCATTTGAAAGAAAGGATCATGAACCTATAATTTAGCATATTTATCTATGGCTTAAAGAGTTTACTTTGTCAAAGTTTCTTTGTTTCTTGTCCAGAGCAGCAGCAGCAGCATTAGACCGTTCCACATCCACCATGAGATCTTCAATCTCATTCTGCAGTCTGTGTTTGGTCTTCTCCAGGGAGGAACACTTGGCGTTCACTGCCTCCACAGCTTCTTCAGCATCCTGCAGACGCTGAGCCAGCTTCTTCCTGGATTAAAGAATAATAAACAGGAGATATTTAGTGCCTGCAGTGACATTTGTTTTGCTTCATAGGTAAATTAACCTTTGATGATACTTCACCTCCCTACTAATAGCTGCATGGTCAGCTATCAGACAAACTTTTTGTTCGTCTTACATTTTTAGAAGAAACATAACACAAACAGAAAGCCTATCTGCTAGAAGAGAAACATAGTCTTTCTTTGGAGAACATTTGAGTGAAAGAGTGAATAAATTACTGCCATGATTTCTTACTTGGCTTCCTCTAGCTCCTCAGTCCTCTGAATGGCATCGGTCTCGTACTTTGTTCTCCACTGAGCCACCTCAGAGTTAGCCTTGGACATGCCACGCTGCAGCTCAGCCTTGGCCTCTTGCTCCTCCTCATACTGCTCGCGGAGCAGGTCACCATCATGTCGAGCAGATTGCACTGCATGGGCTAGTGCATTCTTTGCCTGGAGCACAAATATTTTCACACATTTTGTATCATTAGCTAAGGATGACGTGATAGAATACAGTCTATTATATAGCTTTGGGTGAACATATTTATCTCTCACCTTTGTTTCCTCCTCCAGTTGTCTTTTGAGGTCCTCAATCTGCTGAGTGTAGGACAGCTTCCCTCTACTTAGCTGAGATACAAGGGAGTCCTTCTCCTCAAGCTGCCTGGAAAGCTCCCCTAGTGAAGTAAATTATGAAATATGTTATGAACAATTCCACCGCCTTGTTCCTCCTCCGTGTGGAGGAAGGCATTGTTTTCTAATATTGACGATCATTTGTCATACGCGATAACAAACTTACCATTCTCTGTCTGCAGCCTAGCTTTACACATGCTGAAGTCATTGATACTGCGCATGCCCTCCTCATACTTTGCCCGATATTCACTCATCTGATCTTCCAAGGTCCTGCATGCCTTCTCTAAATTGGTCTGAAATAAAGTGCATGATTTAAAGACAAATGTGTTTTTAAATAATCCATCATGCTTCACATTTAATGAGAAACATAAAGACCAGATAATGAAATGGGGCCATACCTTGGACTTCACAATATGTTCCATGTTGGAGACAACATCATCAAGTTCAAGCCTGAGCTCGCTCTTCTCCTTCTCCAGTTTCTGCTTCACTCTCTGCAAGTTGTCTATTTGTTCCCCAAGGTCAGCGACACTGTCAGCTTGTTTTTTCCTGAGTGTGGCAGCTGTAGCCTCGTGCTGCAGAGTGGCCTCTTCAAGGTCTCTGCGGAGCTTCAGGAACTCATTCTCCCTCTTCTTGTTCATCTCAATCTGGACAGAAGTGGCTCCACCAGCCTCCTCCAGCCTCTCACTGATGTCCTCCAGCTCTCTGGCCAAGTCTGCTCTTTGCTTCTCCACCTTGGCTCGGGCAGCTCTTTCTGCCTCGAGCTCTTCCTCCAGCTCCTCAATACGAGCCTAGCGAGGGGGGAAAAGATTGTAAGATTCTTTTGAGGTGACTTAAGTCAGAGTAATGTGTATTTTCATGGTTACACATTCAATTGCACATGATTCATTACCTGAAGCTCCTTTAGTTTCTTCTGCAGCTGAATGTTAGCTGCTTGCTCATCTTCTATTTTACTGTTCAGCTGGCTGACCTCAAAGTCTTTCCTGTGGCCGAAAGGCATTTTTTTTTGTTGCAAATTAACAAATATAAGCATAAATGATATAAACTGGGAAAAAAATGTTTTAACTTACTTCTTAAGACGTTCCTCTAGTTGCTGTTTATCATTCTCCAGGTCCATTAGACTTTCCTGGGTCAACTTCAAGTCTCCCTCGAGCTTCCTCTTGGCTCTTTCAAGATCCATACGGACCTTCTTCTCTTGCTCCAGAGAACCCTCAAGCTGGGGAACATCAACATAAAACTCACTACTGTTTTATCCAGTCAACTTCTGATGGCTACACGAATGCTGTGTGTCTATCCTTTAGTGCTCGCAATACAACATCAAGCACTTACGTCATCAACTTGTTGCTCCAGCTTAGCCTTTGCCTTTGTTAGAGTGTTGACTTTGTCTTCCTCACTCTGCAGGTCATCCAGTGTTTGCTGGTGAGCCTCCTGGAGAGCTTTCTTCTCCTTGGTCAGCTTGGCAATGATTTCATCCAGAGCTGCCATTTCCTCAGTCAGGTTCTTCACCTGTGAATAGGAAGTGAAGGTTGAGCAAACAACAACATAAACACAGTTTGTATTTGTTTTATAAATATGGAGGTGATTAGTGACCTTGTTCTCTGTGGCGTGCTTCTCCTTCTCCACTTTAGCCAGAGTGAGCTCCAGGTCATCAATGTCCTTCTTTATCTCAGAGCACTCGTCCTCCAGTTTCCTCTTCTTAGCGGTCAGTTCTGCATTCATCTCCTCTTCATCCTCCAGTCTCTCAGTCAGCTCTTTGGATTTAGCTTCCAACTGAATCTTGTGTTTGATCAGTTGTTCACATCTTTCCTCAGCATCGCAAAGATTATCTTGCTCCTATGTTGAAAGGTTTCATTAGCTTAATGACAATTTTCAAGTATTTTTTGCAAGGATCACAATTCTGATGCATGTTACTTCATTTAAGGGATGATATATTTAACTCACCGCCTGAACTGAAAGCTGTAAGTCATTTTTCTCTTGGAGAAGAGAGACCATTTTCTCCTCTAGTTCCTTCCTGCGAGCCTCAGACTTTGCATAAGCCTCTTTCAGCTTCAAGAACTCTTCCTTCATGTTGGCCATCTCCTTCTCAGACTCAGCAGATTTCAGCAGAGGCTTGATCTTAAAGAATAGCTTCATCCAGGGCCAATTCTTGACCCCCATGAAGGCACGTACATTCCATTGGATCACAAGTAATGCATCTCTGTGAACAATTACAAATACAGTTTAGCAGATATTGCATGGAACTACAATATGAATTCGATATAGACATCGAAGTCATTTGTGACTGTTTATGCTTACCTTCGTTCAACAATCTTCTGGAATTCAGCTCTAGCCAGCAGACCGCGTGCTCTGGACTGGATTCCAGTGATAATGAGGGACAAACGGTCATCTCTCATCTCCTCCAGCTGACCAAGTAGACCAGCCTTGAAGAACACCTTAAAGGGATTTCAAGTAGAGCATATCTAAATTCCCTCCCTATATACAGAATAAACCCATACTGTTGAATGAATTAATAACATTTGGGCACTTTCACTTTTGGGAATATTCCATTGGAAAATATATGTACATTTGCTTCTTCATTGCAATATATGTATATTGTGCATGATCATCCTTATAAAAGTTATACCTTAGTGTGTCCAAATCTGTATTGAGTGTGATCAATATCCAAAGACCCAAGTAATTTCTCAGCTCCTTTCTTGCTGTCAATAAACTGTCCTTCGGGGATGGCAGCAGGATTCAGGATACGGTATCTATTTGAAGTATTACATAGTCTTGAATATAATACATATTACAAAAGAGGACCTGTTTCCCAATTCAGTTGAACCTATGTATTGTATACCTCTGCTTGAAGTCTCCATACAGGACCCTATTGGGGAAGCCTTTTCTGCAGATCCTGATGCCTTCCAGCACACCGTTACAGCGCAGCTGGTGCATGACCAGAGGATTCTCCATGGCCCCAGGAGTCTTGGTCTCATTGGGGATGATGCAGCGCACAAAGTGAGGGTGAGTGGACCTCAAGTTGGTCATCAGCTTGTTCAGGTTTTCCTGTAGAAGCAATAAAGCCATGCATGTAAGTGTAAATGTGAATAAATAAACACCACCGTTTGATGTGTTTTTCATACTCACCCTGTGCAAGGCAGACACCGTCTGAAAGGATGATCCCTTCTTCTTCTTTCCACTTGCCTTGCTATCATCAGCTGAGAAGTACAATGGATAGAAAATAACTTCTTAAAAATGTACTTTATCTTATTAGGTTTATTTGACTGGGACAATGCCTATTGAAAAGGACTGATCTAGGTGCTTTCAGAACTGGTTTATATAAAAAAATATATATAATAATTTGCATACCAGCATCTGTTCCAGCATAATTCTGGAAGAGCACGGTCAACAATTTGAGGTTAGACTTCTGGAACAGTCCGACCACAGTCTCATTCAGTGGATCCTTGTTCTTTACCAGCCAGTTGAAAATATTGTAGTCCACAGTACCAGCATAGTGAATCAGGGAGAAATGAGCCTCTGGTTTCCCTTTCATAAGCCTGGGCTTCTGGAAGTTGTTGGATTTTCCAAGATGGTTGTCGTAAAGCTTGGATTTAAAGGTAGCATCGCTGGCCTTGGGGAACATGCACTCCTCTTCAAGGATGGACATGATACCCATTGGCTGAGGGGAAGACAAATATGAGCAGTGTGACTGATGACCTGATAACATTTAGATGTGTGTAGGTGCACTTGTCTTATTGAAAAACATAACTATTCCTTACCTTTTCAATAAGGTCAATGCAAGCCTGCAAGTCCATGCCAAAGTCAATGAACTCCCATTCAATTCCCTCTTTCTTGTACTCCTCTTGCTCCAGCACAAACATGTGGTGGTTGAAAAACTGTTGCAGCTTTTCATTGGTGAAGTTGATGCAGAGCTGCTCAAAGGTGTTGTACTGCAGCAGAAAGGTGAACTTAGTTTTACAACTTGTAAAGTATCACTAATAGATTGAGGTAAAAAAAAAAGGGATTCAAGTATCATATTGAAAATCACTTCAGCTCACATCAAAGATCTCAAACCCAGCGATGTCCAATACACCAATGAAGTACTGGCGAGGCTGCTTGGTGTCCAAGGATTGGTTGATTCTCACCACCATCCAGAGGAACATCTTTTCATACACTGACTTTGACAGTGCACCAATGGAATAGTTCACCTTTAATGAAATAGAAGAAAAAAAACATTATTGTAATGGTTATGAACCTTTCCTGATTAACATTGAGCTCTGAGTTCTTCGTGTTTTCAGATCTTTGTTATACGTTATTTCTGGCTCACCTGTTGGACAGTTTGCCCCTTGGTGACCCACTCGTTCCCTACTTTGACCCTTGGGTGACAGAGACCCTTGATGAGGTCAGCAGAGTTCAGGCCCATCAGATATGACACTTTGTCAGCATCTTAGGATAAATAAAATGAAACGATACATTAGAATATTTGTTAAAGTACTGTCTTTAAGATGTATCATCAACACCGAGGTTCGTTTTCTTAATGAAGTCCCTCTCACCCTCAGTGCCATCAGCCTCTGCCTGCTCCTCGCGCTGTTTCAGCTTGAACTTCATGTTGCCATAGTGCATGATAGCACCAGTCAGCTTGTAAATGCCATTCTTCTCCTCCTGAGTGAAGCCCAGGACATCAAAAGCTTCCTAAATTAGAAAAAGAGAGAGATAGTATGCTACCAGTGCACCAATAAATACATGAAGGTAATCTAGTTAAAACAGATATGGCACCAGATGAACCAACCATCGATATTTACTCACATCAGTGGCACACAACTCATCACCATCGTCGATGGAGGCTACAGTTGTCTCTCCTTGGGAGATGAATTGGTAGTCATAGGGGTTGTTGGTGATGAGCATCATCTCTGAAAAGCAAACAGAAATGTCAGATTCGGGTCAAATCCAGTGAGGTCCGAGCAAGGATATCTTTTAGTTAGTACATGGATGACAGTAGTCTTTATTTACCGAGCAACTCTGGTTTCCTTTGGGACAGAATCTGGTAGAAAATGTGATAGTCTCTCTCAGCCTTGAGCTGGAAAGTCACACGGGACTTCTCTAACAGATCTGTAAAAATGCAAGGCGGAAAAGTTCATTGAAGGTAGCAGTTTAACATTATTGTATATATGAGAATAGTTGATAGTTGATTTGAATATTCCTTACAGGTCTCAA
Source organism: Oncorhynchus tshawytscha (assembly GCF_018296145.1). NCBI lineage: Eukaryota > Metazoa > Chordata > Actinopteri > Salmoniformes > Salmonidae > Oncorhynchus > Oncorhynchus tshawytscha. The sequence continues at coordinate 19,956,625 of NC_056456.1, read as the reverse complement.
TGTCTGCGGAGGCTAGCTTTCCACTAGCAGCAAAATGAATTCGGATGAATTTGCCCTGAATAAAAGTTAAAGAGAACCAATCATTCATTTTGGCATACAATTAACATACATAGTGCGTATATTATGTGCATTGTATCATATGTTGTATGTTTTAAATTGTAGTGTGATCACAATGGTCTGTGGACAGAAACTTACGAATCTTGAAGAGTTGTCATTTCTAATGGTCTTGGCGTTACCAAATGCCTCCAGAGCTGGGTTAGCCTGGATGATTTGATCCTCCAAAGTCCCCTGGAAGTATTCATAGCAGTGCTTTGATTACAGTAATGAAGGGTAAAGTGCCATTAGAGAACATGTTATCTGTTTATTCAACAAGCTAACCTTTTTCTCAGAGGCTGTGTCCTTCTTTCCTCCTACAGCTGCAATACTGGCGTAGTACTGAATGACTCTCTTGGTGTTGACAGTCTTCCCAGCACCAGATTCTCCGCTGAGGATACAAATACAGTATATAACAGTAAAATAGGCTCAACTGGGAAATCTCAAAATGCAAAATTCACACTCAAATGGCCAGGCTTTAGAACTGAACATCGATGCATCATGAAATAAATTAAACTAATAACTTGGTTCAAGGCTGTCTTCTGACTGATTAAAAAAGATTCCGGAGCAATCAGAATGCTGTACATTTTACATTTATATTTTAGTCATTCAGCAGACGCTCTTATCCAGAGTGATTTACAGCAGTGAGTGCATACATTTTCATACTTTTTTCAGTCTAGTCCCCTGTGGAAATCGAAGCCACAACCCAGGTGTTGCAAGCGCCATGCTCTACCAGCTGAGCCATGCTCTACCAGCTGAGCCATGCTCTACCAGCTGAGCCATGCTCTACCAGCTGAGCCATGCTCTACCAGCTGAGCCATGCTCTACCAGCTGAGCCATGCTCTACCAGCTGAGCCATGCCCTACCATCTGAGCCATGCTCTACCAGCTGAGCCATGCCCTACCAGCTGACCCATGCCCTACCAGCTGAGCCATGCCTCTACCAGCTGACCCATGCCCTACCAGCTGAGCCATGCCCTACCAGCTGAGCCATGCCCTACCAGCTGAGCCATGCCCTACCAGCTGAGCCATGCTCTACCAGCTGAGCCATGCTCTACCAGCAGAGCTACACCCTAAAGTGCAACAATTTAGCTCACTATTCCCTTATCCCCTAAAAACCAGCCATACAAAGAAAAAAATTGTGTATATTCTTCATTAGTCTACCTTTGATACAATCCCACAAATGTTGCATGTCAACATTCAAGTTTTCAAGATATAATATCACTTTACTCCTGACGCCCAACATCAAACAAGAGCAAGAAGTCCAATGCAAACACAATGTTAGCTCTATGTTCTTTTATTTTAGCGTGGATGCTCAATCTCATTGATCTCAGCCAAGTCCTTTTCAATTGGTGAGCTAAGTAAGACCGTACCAGCTTTTGTGAAAAGCCATGGCCCGTCATATCACCATTAATATTGCCTCTATCCACCAATACTGGCATGTACTGACTGTTCAACATTAATTTGCCCTCAGCCCCCAACCAGGCTTCAATATTTTTTAAAGTTCCTTCTTATCAGGAATCACAGGATGCCTGTCAATAAATTCAAAGTGCATGCTTTATCCACTGTTAATCAGATGTATCAACACAACAGTCCAAATTGAGGTAGTTAAAATAACACAAATATTTACATGTCATTGGTTTGTCAGTGCAATACTTTCCAATTAATCCATCCATTTATGACAGCATACAGCCACATTAAGCTTCTATACAGTAGCAACACTTTGATGTCACTGCCAGGCAATGTAAGACCTATAAAATAAACAAATTCAGCTTGATGAAAAGGAGAGAAAACTCACGTGATAAGAATGGATTGGTTCTCCCTGTCTGAAATAGATATAAGGACATGGTCACAATTGTTTTTTAGAAAGAATACACTATTATTAGTACCGTAATGTTTGAATATCTTTTGGGTGAAAGTTGAATAAGATATTCTAAGTCATCTTAGTGAGTTTACCTGTCAGCATGTACTGATAGGCGTTATCGGAGATAGAAAAGATGTGAGGAGGAGCTTCACTCCTCTTCTTGCCTCTGTAGGCTGAGACCACCTCCTGGTTATATACTGGCAACCACTTGTAGGGGTTGACAGTGACACAGAACAGCCCGGAGTAGGTCTGTAGAAACAGGAAGGAGTCAAAATAGAAAAACTGAAAGTACATATTTAATAGAGTTTGATCAAATACAGAGTATGATATTAGACCTACATTTATTATTGTGAATTCTTGGTCGAAACAGATTGTTGTGCAGTTGAATCTAAGATCGTTTGGGTATACAGTGCATTCGGAAAGTATTCAGACCCATTGAATTTTTCCACATTTTGTTACGTTACAGCCTTATTCTAAAATGTATTGAATCGTTTTTTTCCCCCTCACCAATCTACACACAATACCCCACAATGACAAAGCAAAAACAGGTTTTTAGAAATGTCAAAAATATAATAATAATAATAATAATAATACGGAAATATAGCATTACATAAGTATTCAGACCCTTTACTCAGTACTTTGTTGAAGAACCTTTTGCAGCGATTACAGCCTCGAGTCTTCTTGGGTATGACGCTATAAGCATGGCACACCTGTATTTGGGGAGTTTCTCCCGTTCAATCAATTGAATTTACCACAGGTGGACTCCAATCAAGTTGTAGAAACATCTCAAGGATGATCAATGGAAACAGGATGCACCTGAGCTCAATTTCAAGTCTCATAGCAAAGGGTCTGAATACTTGTGTAAATAATGTTTGTTTTTATTTTTTATGGGGTATTGTGTGTAGATTGATGACAAATTTGTAAAAATGTAATCCATTTTAGAATAAGGTTGTAATGTAACAAAATGTGGACAAAGGGAAGGGGTCTTAATACTTTCTGAATTCTCTGTATGAGTCTTAAGAATACCTAAAACGTGGCAAATATCAAAAACATGGTTTAAAAAAAATGCTTGTTGGGTGTTTGGCTGATTCAATTGAATTTTGATTTATTAGAGATAGTACCTCTTCAGGTCAGAATATCTACTTTGTTTCATTCCACAGTGTTAAGAAATGGAGAAAAAAATCCAGCATGTGTGAACTCACGTAGATCATCCATGCTGCATAACGCTCTTTGAGGTTGAACAGCACAGCTGGCTCATGAAGGAAGGTAAACATCGCCATATCTTCAATTTTATCAAACTTTGGCGGGTTCTGAGGGTGGACATCACAGTCCTTCACAGTCACAGTCTGTAAAAAGAAATGATCAGAGTCACAAAAGCAAGTACTGTTGAACTATTTGTCAGTCATTTTAAAACAGTTGTTCACCAACAGTACATGAAAAAGGAGTATTAGATATTTAGATTTCACAATTATATATATTTTTACAGTAAATGTAACACACAAGTGTTTAGATCCAGTAGTTTCTGGCATAATTGTTGTAATATTACATATAAAGTCATGTTTTGTTCAAATATAATCTTATCATCACTAGTTGTCCTGGTTGAGCAGCTCTCTCACAGCTTACTAACCTTCCCATTCGCAGTGTCAGCGGTGACTTTGTCACCATCTCTGCTGGTGATGGAAGCCTTCACAAATTCCACTTCGGTGTCAGGCACAAAGCATTCCTTCTTCATGTCGAAGGGACGGGTCTGGGCCTCCAGACGCTCCCTGTCTGACTTCCTCAAGTAAGGGGCTGCGGGCCCGAACTCTGCCATATGAGCGTCTCCCATGATTTACTGTGTCTAGAGAAAGGAGAGGAAATCAACTCCGTTATTTATTTCTTTTTTATTTAAAGAAATGAAAGAGCTATTTGTTGCACGTTTCCATTTATTCCATGTTATATCAGGCATCACTGAAATAACGGAATAGAATTTAATAAAATGTTGTAGATTTTTTTAAATTCCTTTTGTTCATTTTGAATGACTTTATTTAATTTCCGATTTCCATGTATTCAATTGATTCTAAGGCATTATTTCTGAAACAGTACGACTTGATTTAAAATAAAACATTTTAACAAAGGTTCATGCAGAATCAATAACACCCTGACATGATGTTAAAATGCCCTTACCACACCAACCCCTTTATGATGACTGATGGAGGTAATGGTCCTGTGGAAACAAAAACACACATTTTAAACCATATTTACCCTTTCTAGCACCCTTTCACCTTCTTCACACAAAAAGGAAGATTATAGCTCCAGCATCACATCTTACCTTGCAGTAGTATGGTGGCCTATTGTGGTCCAGACCATGTGTCCTCTTTATAAATGAAGCCTCTCTGCCAAATATGGATATGCATCTCAGGGGCCAGGAATGTTATTGTGTCTGTGTTTGGTTGGGGTACAAGGGTGGTGGGGGTTAATGAGTGTCGGAAAGCCATGTACTGTAGAAATCCCCGAGTAGAGGTAGTCTTATCAGTGACGGTGTCCCTGAAGGCTCCATATTAGGTGCTTCGCGGAGAGTTGTAGTTAATCATAACTTCCTCTCGCCCATTTATGTTCTGTTCCTGCTTAACAAGTTATAGCCAAATACATCTCACTATTTCTTTTATGGGCAAATGTTTGTTTTTTAGGGGTGAAAGTAGTTTTTTCCACCGGCTGTATTTTTCTTATACTGCCCTGCGCAATAATTTTGTCCAATAATTCAAACAAGCATAATTATCATCACTAAACATTGACATGAATGACGTGTCACTACTGTTGTCGCTTGCTAGTCACATGAGGTTTTGTCATGGCTGCTTGGTTGGGGGCAATTGTAACACAGTGTTAAAATGTCCCTGAGCCAAGCAGCCAAATTATGAAAACAAGGGATTTTAACTTAAAGAATGTATGAATTATTCGTTAATTATTGAAATACTATCTTTAAATAGCCTTGGGGTCCTGTAGAGAGTCAAAGAAGTTGTAAACAGATATAATATCGGCATCGTGAGATTATTCAGATGTTTCGAGAGGAACCGAATTGCCAGCACACACATGGGTTTTACTGTAATTATTTATTGTGTACAGTACATAGAAATGTGCATATTTCTTGCAAAATCATTCCATACTTCTATGATAATATGCTAATTCATATTCATGAATGTTTTTGAAGTGAAGTGAATTTATTTAGTTTATTCTTTAGGTGTTCCATTTGACCCCGGTCTGGACTTTTCGGATTAAAATCAATATTGTGATTCGACCATCTTATGTACAGACATATAAGTGGTATGAACGATTAGGAGACAGATGTAAGTATAGTTCAAATGGTCTCTAAGCAATAGAGTAAAATACAAGAACTGTTACAATTTCCCCCAGTCTCCCCTGCATTAAAGAACTAGAGCAAATGTTTCAAGAGGATAATTCAGATTATCCACACGTCTCAGATGTCTTACCGTGGCATAAGGATAATTATTTGACTACTGGTATTTTTCTGAAAACACAAAAGAAGATATTGGATTTCACAAAGGGATATTTAAGAAAAAGATGTCATGACAGGGTCTTCAATTTCCCAGAGGGCTTAAGAGGAGTTCATGTTCGACATTGGTAACATATTGTGTTTTGTTATCATAGGCATAGACTTTGTGGAAGCATAAGCAGCAATATAAAATAGCCAATGAGCCGGTCTAAATAAAGAACATTTACGCAGCGAGATTAACCAGGCGGCAAGTGTCATGCAACACGGACGGAGGTCTGTCACAGGTGACAAGCTTTAGATTTAGCTGAAAGATAATAATAACAATAGATAATGGAGACAGAGGCAGTAACTGCGGATCACTACGACGCCAAGGTCATTGGCCTTGTTGATGTTTATGTTGATACTACCTTAACATTTTGATATATGTAAGTGAAAAATATTGGAATAAAAATCTAACATTTTAGATAGTAAAAACAAAATGTTGACTGGAATGGGCTTCCATAGGTTCTCCATTATCACCTACCAACAGCCAGCTAAAACTCTCTCCCTTAACTGCAGTCTTGTTGACATGGCATTGTGTCTGAGGACAAAGATAACCCTGTCAAATTCCTGCAGAGTGCCTCTCACTGATTGAGGAGGACAGCTTGTGAGTCATGGTGGGTTTTAAGCTTTCAGTGTCCAGCCATTGCCTACGTGTAGGATCAACTGTAGCAGATGACCATACCCAACAAAGGTTTCTTTCACATAAAGAGAGAGTGACAGTTGTATCTTGTAACCCATCAATATGTTATGTTACATTTATGGTGTGGAGTCAACACTGATCTGTGTACAGTCAGGGTCATGGCTGGTTTTCTCTGAGTCCAAATATTTACATCCCGGGAATTCTGTCCATCACATTTGATGTGTCGAAGAAATACAAATAATAAAGTACTCCCAAAGTGAGGAAAAGCAATGAAATGTAACTACTTAAAGTAAAATAGAATGTTAGTAACTTCCACTAATCGTCACAGCCTTTCAAAAGGTCAAGAGGTTAAAGATGAGTCAAGTGCTGGTAACAAGTTTTAAGATGATTTATCTTCTGATAGCTTCCCCAGGCCTGCAAATGACAGCTGGCGTTAGGGTGGCAAATTGAAGTGAGAAATGCCATGCCACTGCTAAAGACCCTGTGAAGATAAAATTGACCTCCCTATATCACTCTGCTCAAAGTCAAGCCAGCCCATATTAAATTAACATGAGAAGGTATAAGACAGCTAGATGCAAATGGGGCATTTTAGTTAGTTGAATTAATTAAAATGAGTGACATACAGTAGTAGACTTGTTACGTGCACCATCACCATACCTACCTCCTACACACATGTATGTACGTTCATACACTCAAAGGTTTTAAATATTCCACTTGTCCAACCCCTTAATTGTGCCTATCAGTTGTAACATTCTGTTCCTGAGTGCTCTTTGAGCCCTATTCACAGCAGTCCACACACCTCTTGACATTTTAACCTTATATGAACAATTGGCAGGTTAACAACACCATGTATTTTATTAGCCTGACGGCTCTGCTTTGTCATTGAGTCATGGATAACTGCATACATGGAGTGTGTCTGAAAGTGGGCGTGTCAACAGAAGTGGGGAGGATCAAGAGAAGTGGGTGTATGGAAAGCGAATCTGCTAATTGGGCAGTCAAGACAGTTTTGCGTGGCTGATTGGGCTACACGACGAGTCGATTGTTGACAACTGCAACTAGCATTTTAGCTAAGCCTAACCCTAACCCTTTTCCTAACCTTAACCTCATTTCTGTAATCTGCCATGTTAATTATCCTAACATGCTACGGTAATTATGCTAACCTACTATGTAAACATTAAGTTGACCCGCGATGCAACTGACTGTTGACCCGCGATACCCATCGCTGTTAATCCACCCACTGATGTTACACACATTGCTGTTGATCCACCCACTTCTTTTGCAACGCCCACTTTCAGACCCACTCCAAGTATGGAGTTACCCATACTTGCTGTCATTCTCTACATACTTCAGTCTGAGACTGCCATCATTGAAGTTGTTTGTGGTGACGATAGGCACAAGGGGCATTGTACAAAACAAAGTAATCAGCGATTGGATCGTCTGTAATAAATCAAAGCCCATGACAAATTTTCAAACCCACATGTGTTCTAGCTCTGGCTAAACCCATCGGTTTCTGAACCAATCAGACAGCCCGAATGTGTTTACATTGGGAGACGGGTTGGGGAGGTACCTAGATCCAAACTCATTGCAGAGAAGAAACTAACGTCCGTGGGCGTGGCGTAGTGTTTGGCCAGAGCAAGGAGTGTGGGTAGCCAGGCAAGTATTTTATAGGACTGCCTTGTAATTGCCCTCAAACTCAAAGAATGAATGCAATGCAATAAATCTGTAAACACTTCCTAAGGGCAAATAGTTATCATATATTTTAATAGCAGGGAGCTACAAGTCACCACAAATAGGTGTGAAAATGTACCTTTATCAAGCATGTTATTTAAGAATAGCAACAATAGCAACCATAGTGGGGAAAAAACATGTTAGATTGTTTAGTCGTTTAAATGTCAATCAATGTGTCATCATGTCATGCCACCTTTTATTTTTCCTAATCACTTATCAAATACTTCTCTGTACACTAATCCTCAACAGATATTTTCTCCCCACAGCTACTGTACAAGGTGTCAGCATGTTCACTGCTGATGGATTCCTGTTTCTCCAATGGGGTTTTCTGATGGCCAGAACATTGTGTTGACAGAAGTGACAGAACCTTGGCGAGGGACAGCAAACCGCACCAGGACAGAGTCTCTGCAGACACCAACAGGCACTGACTACTTAGTATTTTTACTATGGTATTTTATGAGAGACTATGATGTCAAAATCAATATGGACAAAATGAAATGCAGAGTGGCAAATTACACAAAATGAATATGATTTTTATGATTTTTTTTTCCCTGACTGGCTGCAGGGAAATCAGACGCAGGAGAGCAGAACTGGGTAAAAACCGGAGCAGTTTAATAGTAAAACCAACGGCACCCAGAACAACAAAATATAATAACCCATCGCAAACCAGTCGGAGTCCACAAGCACTTTCAAACAAACAATTCCACACACAGACATGGGGGGGGTGACAGAGGGTTAAATACACGACAAGTAATGAGGCAAAACAAGACAAAATGGAAAATGGAAAATGGAAAACGAAAGGTGGATCGGCGATGACTAGAAGACCGGTGACGTCGACCGCCGAACGCCGCCTGAACAAGGAGCGGAACCGACTGCGACGGAAGCCGTGACATTTGTGCACAGTATTTGAGAGAAATAAGCTTTTTGTGTGTATGGAGAATGTCTGGGACATTTTATTTCAGCTCATGAAACATGGGACCAACACTTTACATTTTGTTTTTATATTTATGTTCAGTTTATATTATTTCCAATTTATATAAACTTTGACAACTTATTTTTTAGATCATGAAAACTCAAACATTGTTTTAATGGCACTTTTCCAAAAACATTGTATCAAACACAGCCACAATCGAGAAGTATTGTTGTTGCGGAGTGGCATAGGGATTTATTGTGACAGACCAGCTGCTAGTGTAATTATGCTGCATGGTATTGTGAGAAGCCTAACTATCTGAGGTGGTTTATTGAATGAATTTGACACCCTGACTCTTGAGCTTAATGCCCTATTTTGAGAACAATAGAGTTGTTTTATCTCTCTCTCTATTTTAGCTATCATCACCTCACATTTGAAACACTTAAGCCCACTCACCCAACCCTCCTGCCCACCCCACACCCCATGGCTTTTCTGTCTGTCCACCCCTGCTTGGCCTCTCTCGGGTTCCCTGCTAACTCAAACCTTATCCCAATGCCAACGTCAAAAAGGATGCTTGACCTCAGGATCTCAGATAGCCTCATCACCCTCCAACTCTCTGAGATAGTCAAGGATATAGATAAGTGACTATAGTAAGAGTTGGCTAATTAACTAGGTAATGTCCTACCTTTATCAGAAATCACGGTAAGACCCAGATGAAGACATGTCAAATTTTACAATGGTTTAATATTCCAACATGGGCAGGCAATAGACAGGTCAAGGCAGGCAGGGGTCAGTAAACCAGAGGTGGGGCAACGGTACCGGATGGCAGGCAGACTCAGGGTCAGGGTAGGCAGAGGTCAAACAATCCAGAGGTGGGGCAAAGATACAGGTTGGCAGGCAGTCTCAGGGTCAGGACAGGCAAGCATCAAAACCAGGAGAGCAAAAAAAAGAGAAACTGGGAAAAGCAGGAGCTGAGAACAAAAACGCTGGTTGACTTGACAAACTGGCAACAGACAAACAGAGAACACAGGTATAAATACACGGGGGAAATTATTATAAATGTCTTAAAAAAAATGTCTTAAAAATGTCAGCAAGCATTCAACACGTGGGTGCGTATGGAAACAGTAGACAAAGGGCTGTGAGACATAGCTTTGACTCTGGACACATGAAAGGAGGAGTGTATACGAAGGGTACAGGGCAACAGAAGACGAACAGCAGAGGGGCTAATAATCTTGGAGATGGGAAATGGGCCAATAAACCAGGGGGAGTGTTTGCGGGAATCCACCCGGAGGGGCAGATCTTTGGTGGATAGCCATACCTTCTGCCCGAGACGATACAGGGGGCCGGGGTCCAATATCGATCTGCTTGTCATCGATACCTGGAGGTGGTCTTGAGGAGGGCTGACCTCCAGGTACGACGACAGCAGCGGATGAACATCTGGGCAGAAGGTACGCCGACCTCTTCTTCCTGTTCTGGGAAGAGCGGGGGCTGATACCCCAGGGAACACTCAAATGGAGATAGGCCTGTGGCAGAGCAGGGAAGGATGTTGCGGGCATACTCAACCCACACCAGCTGCTGGCTCCAGGAGGTGGGGTTGGCAGAGACCAGGCAGCGCAGAGTAGTCTCAAAATCCTGTTTGTCCCTTTCCGACTGGCCTTTGGACTGGGGGTGGAATCCAGAGCACACGCTGGCCGATGACCCAATGAGAAGCAGAACGCCTTCCAGAACCGGGAGAAGAACTGAGGCTCCTGGTCGGAGACCATGTCCACGGGCAGTCCATGGATCCGAAAGACGTGCTGCCCCATGAGCTGGGCCGTCTCCTTGGCCGCTGGTAGTTTGGGGAGAGGAATGAAGTGAGCGGCCTTGTAAAACCGTTCGACCACAGTCAGGATGGCAGTGCTGCCCTCAGATAGGGGCAGACCCGTGATGAACTCCAGGGATATGTGGGACCAGGGATGGTGAGGGACAGGCAGTGGTTGCAGAAGACCAGCAGGAGCTTGCCAAGGAGTTTTATTCTGAGCACAGACTTTGCAGGGGGAGACAAACGTGGCGACATCTGGAAACCATCGTAGGCCACCAAAAGCGCGTTGCACGAAGGCCAGGGTCCGACGGGAGCCCGGGTGGCAGGCAAGCCTGGAGGAATGGGCCCACTCCAGGTCCGCAGAGTGGACAGCGTCAGGCACAAACATCCGATTATCAGGGCTCTCCCCAGGGTTCGGTTGGGAGTGCTGCGCCTCCCGGATCTGTTTCCCTATACCCCAGTTGAGTGCCGTAACCAGGCACGAGGTGGAAATGATGGTCTCGGGCTCCGGGGTGGTAACCACGGGGCTTTAGTGACGGGACAGTGCATCTGGCTTGACATTCTTGGATCCTGGCCGGTACGAGAGGGAGAAGTTGAACTGTGTGAACAGCAGGGCCCTTCTGGCTTGCCTGGAGTTGAAGCGCTTGGTGGTGCGGAGATACTCCAGGTTCTTATGGTCGGTCCACACGATGAATGGGTGTTCCACCCCCTCCAGCTACTGTCTCCATTCCTCCAACGCCATCTTCACCACAAGAAGCTCACAATTGCCCACATCGTAGTTATTTTCCGTGGCATTGAGGCGGTGGGAGAAGAAGAAGCAGGGATGTAGCTTGAGATCCAGGGCAGAGTGCTGGGACAGGACCGCCCCCACTCTGACATCAGAAGCATCGGCCTCCACCACGAACTGACGGGAAGGATCTGGATGAACCAAGATGGGAGCTGTGGTGAAGAGATGTCTAATTATATATATTTTTTTTACAATGTTCAGCTATAGCTGAAGTAGAAAATCCATAATCAGTAGTTCTACATTACCAAAGCTTGCAGCGGGTGCACCCTCCATTGACATCCAGTAGCTCTTGCTCAGCCAGCTTGCGGCCTCTTTCAATCTGTTCAAGACAGCTTCATAGCTCCTCAACCTTTGCCTGCATTAGATTGTTATGTCTCTACAATGGCAATGTTCTCTTCCAGATCATCATTGGAGTGGAGAGAGTCATTCAACTGGATTTGGGCATCCTAAAGATACTAATACCCCACCCAAACCCAGAGGCTTTTGAAGGTGGCGCAGGGAATTAAACTTTCACACATTAACAAGTCCAATACCTCAAATGAAAGATAAACATCTTGTTCATCTACCCATCATGTCCAATTTTTTAAATGTTTTACAACAAAAACACAACATATATTTATTTTAGACCACCACCAAATCAAAGGAAAAACGCAGCCATTTTTTCTAGCCAAAGATAGAGTCACAAAAGCAGGATTAGAGATAAAATGAATCACTAACCTTTTGAAAATCTTCATCAGATGACACTCATATGACATGTTACACAATACATTTATGTTTTGTTCGATAATATGCATATTTATATCCACAAATCTCGGTTTACATTGACGCCATGTTCAGAAATGCCTCCAAAATATCCGGAGGAATTATAGAAAGCTACACCAGATAACATAAATACTCATCATAAACTTTGACTAAAGATACATGTTATACATATAATTAAAGATACACGGGTTCTTAATGCAACCGCTGTGTCAGATTTTTTTTAAACGTTACGGAAAAAGCCTACCATGCAATAATCTGAGACAGCGCTCAGACGTAAAAGTATTTCTCCGCCATGTTGGAGTCAACAGAAATACGAAATTACATCATAAATATTGCCTTACCTTTGATGATCTTTCATCAGAATGCAGTGCAAGGAGACCTAGTTCCAAAATAAATCGTTGTTTTGTTCCATAATGTCCAATACTAGTGTCCAATTAGCTGCATTTGCTACCACTTTCAGCTCACGTGCCCAAAAGCTGACGCCGGTCCAGGACAACTCGCACGAAAACTCCAAAAATATATATTCCAGGTCGAATAAACTAGTCAAACTAAGTAGAGAATCAATCTTCAGGATGTTATTTTCATATATATCCAATAACGTTCCAACCTGATCATATGTTTTCAGCTGCAGCCAAATGGAACGACGGTGGCGCCACAAGGAAATTACATTCTGTCGGGACAGTGACTATTTCCCCTCCCATTCGGTCAAAGTTCACACCAAACACTCCAATCCACATTCTACTGAATGAGGACATCTAGTGGAAGGCGTAGGAAGTGCTACCCGATCCATATCTTGTTGGGAAAGGAAGGGGCGATGACGTCAAAGTTCACCCACATTCAGAATTTCACTTCTTGTTTGGAAGATTGCCTGCCCTATGAGTTCTGTTATACTCACATACATAATTCAAACAGTTTTAGAAACTTCAGAGTGTTTTCTATCCAATAGTAATACTAATATGCATATATTAGCAATCTAGGACAGAGTAGGATGCAGTTCACTATGGGCACGCAATTCATCCAAAGTGAAAATACTGCCCCCTATCCTCAACAAGTTAAGGAAGATTGTTTTGAACACTGATGTTAACCTTTCTGGTTATAACCGGCCTGTACCCTACCCGCCTTAAACTCTCTCCTGGCCCCTTACACTAAGTCTGAATTTGTCCTGCTAGGTGACCTAAACTGGGACATGCTTAAACCACCTGACCAAGTCCTAAAGCAATGGGACTCCCTAAATCTTTCTCAGATTATTACCAATCCCACAAGGTATGACTCCAAACACCCAGAAAAGGCTACTCTCCCTGATGTTATCCTCACAAATAATCCTGATAGGTATAAGTCTGGTGTTTTCTGTAATGACCTTATGATCACTGTTTTACAGCCTGTGTTCGTAATGGCTGCTCAGTGAAACGACCTGTCCTGATTTGTCATAGGCGCTTTCTAAAAAACTTTAATGAGCAAGAATTCATTCATGATCTGGCCTCTGTAAATTGGTATAGAATCAGCTCTGTCGAAGATGCTTGGACCTTATTGTTTTTATATTTTCAGTGGTATTGTTCACAAACACGCCCCCATAAAAAAAATTGAATTAGAAACAGGTTCACCCCCTGGTTCATCCGTGATCTTGCAGAGTTACTCCGCCTCAAGAATTCCATTTGAAGAAAGGCTCGGCACACGCATACTCAGGCTGACTGGCTCTCGTTCAGGCAAATGAGAAATAAGTGCACCCAGACTATCCGGAAGGCCAAAGTTGGTTACTTCAAGGAGCAGTTCTCTCTCTGTGGGTCTAACCCCAAGAAGTTCTGGAAATTGGTTAAAGACCAGGAGAATAAACCCTCATCCTCACAGCTGCCCATGTCCGTTAATGTTGATGATGTAGTTGTTACTGACAAGAAGCACATGGCTGAGCTCTTTAATCACCACTTCATTAAGTCAGGATTCCTATTTGACTCAGCCCTGCCTCATTGCCTGTCCAACATTTCCTCATACCCAACCCCTTTTAATACGACCAGCCGCGATGCTCCTCCCTCCTTTTCCTCTGCCCCACTACAAAGGCAGGCAGTCACTGAATCTGAGGTTCTAAAGGAGCTCCTTAAACTTGACCCCCAAAAAACATCTGGGTCAGATGGTTCAGACCTTTTCTTCTTTAAAGTTGCTGCCCCTATCATTGCCTATCTCTGACCTTTCAAACCTGTCTCTCCTCTCTGGGGAGGTTCCCATTGCTTGCAAGGCAGCCATGGTGTATCCTTTATTTAAAGGGGGGGGACCAAGCTGATCCTAACTGTTATAGGCCAATTTCTATTTTCTCCTGTTTATCAAAAGTGTTAGAAAAACTTGTCAATAATCAACTGACTGGCTTTCTTAATGTCTATAGTATTCTCTCTGGTCTGCAATCTGGTTTCCACTCAGGTTATGGATATGTCACTGCAAGGTCCTCAATGATGTCACCATTGCCCTTGATTCTAAGCAATGTTGTGCTGCTATTTTTAGACCATTCCATTCTTGTGGGCCGGTTAAGGAGCATTGGTGTCTCTGAGGGGTCTTTGGCCTGGTTTGCTAACTACCTCTCTCAAAGAGTGCAGTGTATAAAGCAGAGGTGGGACCAAGTCATTGTTTTACAAGTCACAAGTAAGTCTCAAGTCTTAGCACTCAAGTCCCACGTCAAGTCCCAAGTCAAGACAGGCAAGTCAGTGTCAACTCTCAAGTCAAGATCGTCAAGTATCAAGTCAAGTTTCCAGTCCTAAATAAGTCATAATGTGCTCTTCACCAAATGTAATACCATTTCATATTTTTAACAAGAGTAATAGTATAATATATTACACAAATCATGAATGCTTTTAAAAATATCTATATATTTATTACATTCCAAATAAACGTTATATTTCCATGGACATACATGGGTTGCCATGAGAAAGATCCCCCCCCCCCCAATAGTGATCGACTATCGAGGATCGATATGGCTGACTGACTGTGTGGAGGCTCATTGACTTAACATTACGTTAGCTTACATGATACACTTTAAAGTAATAAAATATATAGCTGCCGGCTATATTAGCCACTACTTACCGTTCTTTGTGGAGCTTCAAATGTCAAACAAAGTTGAACATTTTTGCGCCTCCATCTGTAATTTTCTTCCCGCATGGTTTGCAAGTTGCAATCTGTTTTTTGTTGATACAGCGTCATCTTTATATCCGAAAATATTCAATTTGGGTATCATCTTTCCAAGGGCTCCATCTGAATTCACCCACCGACGTTCCTCTGCACAGCCACGCACAACTTTTTTTCAGCTGGCACAATTTGATTGGCTGCTGTCCGATTCAAACTGTAATCCGTTAAATGAAGAGTTGATGCGCTGCACACTTTTTTAATAGCATATTTTTTTATATTTGGGCTTGGGGAGGGTATCAAGTCAGGTCGAGTCATAAGGCTCGTCACGAGTAATTGGTGCTAAAGTCAAAGTCGAGTTGCAAGTCATCATATTTGTGACTCAAGTCTGACTCGAGTCCAAGTCATGTGACTCGAGTCCACACCTCTGGTATAAAGTCAGAACATCTGCTGTCTCAGCCACTGCCTGTCACCAAGGGAGTACCCCAAGGCTCGATCCTAGGCCCCACGCTCTTCTCAATTTACATCAACAACATAGCTCAGGCAGTAGGAAGCTCTCTCATCCATTTATATGCAGATGATACAGTCTTTTACTCAGCTGGCCCCTCCCCGGATTTTGTGTTAAACGCTCTACAACAAAGTTTTTTTAGTGTCCAACAAGCTTTCTCTGCCCTTAACCTTAACCATTAACCTCCAAAACAAATGTGGTTCGGTAAGAAGAATGCCCCTCACCACACAGGTGTGATTACTACTTCTGAGGGTTTACAGCTTGAGGTAGTCACTTCATACAAATACTTGGGAGTATGGCTAGATGGTACACTGTCCTTCTCTTAGCACCTATCAAAGCTGCAGGCTAAAGTTAAATGACTTGGTTTCCTCTATTGTAATCGCTCCTCTTTCACCCCAGCTGCCAAACTAACCCTGATTCAGATGACCATCCTACCCATCCTACCCATGCTAGATTATGGAGACATAAAGGTGCACTCAACCGGCTAGATGTTCCTTACCATTCGGCCATCAGATTTGCCATCAATGCTCCTTATAGGACACATCACTGCACTCTACACTCCTCTGTAAACTGGTCATCTCGCAAGAACCACTGGTTGATGCTTATTTATAAAACCCTCTTAGGCCTCACTCCCCCCTATCTGAGGTACCTACTGCAGCCCTCATCCTACACATACGACACCCGTTCTACCAGTCACATTCTGTTAAAGGTCCCCGAAGCACACACATTCCTGGGTCGCTTCTCTTTTCAGTTCACTGCAGCTAGAGACTGGAACGAGCTGCAATTAACACTCAAACTCTTCATTCAAAGACTCTGTCATGGACACTCTTACTGACAGTTGAGGCTGCTTTGCGTGTTGTATTGTTGTCTCTACCTTCTTGCCCTTTGTGTTGTTGTCTGTGCTCAATAATGTTTGTACCATATTTTGTGCTGCTACCATATTGGGCTGCTGTCATGTTGTGTTGCTATCATGTTGTTGTCATTTTGTGTTGCTACCATGCTGTGTTGTCATGTGTTGATGCTTTGCTATGTTGTTGTCTTAGGTCTCTCTTTATATAGTGTTGTGGTGTCTCTCTTGTTGTGATGTGTGTTTTGTCCTATATTTTTATTAAATGTTTTAAAAAATTCTCCCAGCCCCTGTCCCTGCAGGAGGGCTTTTGCCTTTTGGCAGGCCTTCATTGTAAATAAGAATTTGTTCTTAACTGACTTGAGTTAAATAAAGGTTAAATAAAATAATATTACAAATAAAATAATATGTAATGTTACAATCTTAGAAAAAATGGGTTCCAAACCGGTGTTTAGGCTGTCCCCATAGGTGTCACGGATTCTGCCGGTACTGCTGCCCTTCCGTGCACCAGTTCCGGAGGTCAACGTCACCGGCCTCTAGGAGTCACTGAACTGTCTCATTACGAACACCTGATTCCAATTCCCCTGATAAGTAATTGTATATATGTGCCCTCTGTTCACCATTGTCTTGTCGGTTATTGTTGCTATGTCCGTTGGTCTGTGAGTACCTGTGCTTTGTTATTTTGGCTTTCGTGCTGCATGTATTGTGCATTTGTTATTATGGGTCTCGTATTGTTGTGCATTTGTTATTACAGGTCTCGCTTCCTGTAGTGTATTACGGGTCTCGTCCCCTGTAGTGTATTACGGGTCTCGTCCCATGTAGTGTATTACGGGTCTCGTCCCCTGTAGTGTATTACGGGTCTCGTCCCATGTAGTGTATTACGGGTCTCGTCCCATGTAGTGTATTACGGGTCTCGCTTCCTGTAGTGTATTACGGGTCTCGCCCCCTGTAGTGTATTACGGGTCTCGTCCCATGTAGTGTATTACAGGTCTCGCTTCCTGTAGTGTATTACGGGTCTCGCCCCCTGTAGTGTATTACGGGTCTCGTCCCATGTAGTGTATTACGGGTCTCGTCCCCTGTAGTGTATTACGGGTCTCGTCCCATGTAGTGTATTACGGGTCTCGTCCCCTGTAGTGTATTACGGGTCTCGTCCCATGTAGTGTATTACGGGTCTCGTCCCATGTATTTATTAGAGGTTACATCCCTGTGTTTTTGTATGTGTGTTTGTTTTGGGCTTCGTCCCTGTGACTTTTCATGGCATTGTTGTATATTTTAGGTGGAGTATTAAACCCCCCTGTTATGAATTCCTGCGTCTGTCTCCAATCATTTATACAGGGTTCTCCTATGGGGACAGTATACTATTGTATTTACTGTAGTGTTTTTGCGGACTGTAGTACGGAATACTGTAGTATTTACTGTAAAGACGACGCTGGAGTAGAGCAGCGGGTACGGGGAGTCAATATTTAATAAGTAACAGACATGGAACAAGACAGGAACAGTGTCAGCACACAGGTAACACAACGACATATGACGTTGAAGCGAGGAACAGATATCAAGCAAGGAACAGATATATATAGGGGAGGTAATGACACAGGTGACTGAGTCCAGGTGAGTCCAATAATTGCTGATGCCGGTGACGGATGAAGAGAGGTGTGCGTAATGATGGTGGCATGAGTGAGTAATGCTGGGGAGCCTGGCGTCTTCGAGCTAGTGGTTTGTTAGAATGGAAAAATGCTATCTAATCTCGATATAGGATCTCACATCATCAACTTTTTGCTCTCCCCTGTGTGAATTATCCCATCACTCACCTCTTGGACAGTTTGCCCTTTGACCCACTCGTTCCCTACTTTTACCTGTGGGTGACAGACACCCTTTATGAGGTCAGCAGAGTCCAGGCCCATAAGATATGATACTTTGTCAGCACCTGGGGAAGAAAATCAGTGAGTTGTAATGCTTTACCTATGGATTCACAGAACTATCTAATGCTCTGCTTTTGGCTTTTAGCCTGCTCTCACATTCCGTTCCATCAGCCTCTGCCTGCTCCTCGCACTGTTTCTGCTTGAACCTCATATTGCCATAGTGCATGATGGCACCAGTCAGCTTATACACAGAGTTTTTCTTCTCCACAGTAAAGCCCAGCAAATCAAAAGCACTCTGTGGAAGCTGAGAAAAGCACAGCAATTTAGTAGTGAGAATTGGTCAAAAAAACAAAAAAAACAACACCGATATTTCATGATGTAATGATGCTCTGCTATCGTAGATATTATTATTTAAAATCAAGAACAGGGTAGGCTACAATGTTTACTTGACATATGCAACATAAATCCATCTTTTGGATTGACAACATAACAAGCTGGCTTGAAATTCAGCAAGACAACACTTTGTTTCCCAAACCAAAGAATTACAACTCTAATACCTAAATTCAGTGGCCTGAGTAATGGTAAAGTAACTCACATCTGTTCCCAACATCAGCGTCATCAATAGACATCAATAGACAATAGTCATATGGATTAGCTGACACCAGCAGCGTCTTTGTATTCCCATGAGAGTGGGGAGAGAGACATAGAAAGACAAATGTAGACATGATATTACATTATTACATTACACAAATGAATGTAGTCAATGCATCATTGTTATCTAATTGTGGTACTGACCCAGTAATTCAGGTTTCTTGTTTGACAAGATCTGATAGAAGATGTGGTAGTCTCTCTCAGCCCTCAGCTCAAAAGTGACACAAGATTTCTTTCAGCCACTTTCTTTGGACATGTCTCAGTTTTAGCAGAAGTTAGTTTTCCTCGAGTGTCAAAATTAATCCTGATAAATTTACCCGAAACATAAAATGTTTGTTAGTTTATTTTCAGGTGATTAATGCTGTATTAACTAAATCTGAATATCTATCAGAAACTCTCAAATCTTGAGGAGTTGTAATTTCTAATGGTCTTGGCATTACCAAATGCCTCCAGAGCTGGGTTAGCCTGGATGATTGGATCCTTAGTTTCCTTAGAATGTTATAGAAACACATATTAGTGTCACGCCCTGATCTGTTTCACCTGACCTTCCCATTTCACTGACCTTCCCATTCTTGGTCTGCACCAGTGGAGGCTCCTCGGAGGAGGAATGGGTGGACCATCCTCAGTGAATTTCATACACATTTAAATTGTAAAACATTCAAAAAGTTATACTTTCTAGATAAAACTATACCAAATATAATCATGTCACCAAATAACTGATTAAAAAACACTATTTTGCAAAGAAGGTCTACAGTAGCCTCAACAGCACTCTGTAGGGTAGCACCATGGTGTAGCCAGAGGACAGCTAGCTTCCGTCCTCTGGGTACATTGACTTCAATACAAAACCTAGGAGGCTTATGGTTCTCACCCCCTTCCATTGACTTACACAGTAATTATGACAACTTCAGGCTAGAGGACGTCCTCCGATCAGAGCTCATGCAGCATGAACTGACATGTTGTCCACCCAATCAAAGGATCACTGAAAGCATAAGCTACAGCTAGCTAGCACTGCAGTGTATAACATGTGGTGAGTAGTGGACTCAAGGAGAGAGAGAATAGTTGAACAGTTTTGAACAAATTGATTTCTTCCAAAATGAAGGAGAAGCAAGAGAAAGAGTGTCTTTTTTCCCCTCACTTTTACTTACTTAAGCTAGCAAATGCAGCTACCTAGTTTAGCGTACTGAAACATCCTGCTCAAACAGAGGGATGCTGCACTTGTTAACAACAACCAAAACAATTCCAGTCAAAATAGAATATTATAATAAATACTGTAGCCCATCATTCCCATATACAACCCAAGCCCATTTGTTGCCACAATCCAGAGGTACAAAACTTGCAACCCCCCAGCCAATATCATCAACTAGGGATATGGGATATGTCACTCCCCTGGAGCCCAGAGCAAGCAAAATCATACGGCCTACTTGTAGCGGAGGATGCAGGACAGATGGAAAGGTTGTTCTTTCTGGCAGCACTACGCTATCACTTTGGAGGGCAGCCTGCCAGCAGAGTGCTCATTGCCAGCCATCATAGACTGTCTTGATCACATACTGTATGCCTGCTGGTTTATAATGCTGGTATCAAAAGGTGGACAAGTATTCAGAATACATTTCTACATTTCACAAAAATATATCACATTAGGGTTGAATAATATTGACTATGGACATTTTTCACAATTCAAATAATCGAACTTGAAGGTATCAGTGTATTTTGCAATAAACTATCTTTACCCAAGTTATTTCACAAAGAAATTACTATTTAAAATGCAGATACCAGCTGTCAGTACAGTTGGTGCATATATGATGGCCAACATTACTATGCTGGACATTTGCCTGCATAGTGGAAACAGACACACAGCTTGCCACATATTTGCTACCTTTATTTTACCTTTGAAGTTTTATCACTGGGCTTCAATTTTAATCTCTACATGACAATTAGCCGAGATACACATCAGAAAGAGTGTCGTTTTGGCGGAACACTCTTCATTACTGCTAAGTGCTAAAAGACATGTATCTTTAAAGGCTTTTTATGACCTACTAAGACTGTGATATGTGGCTGCCTCACCTTAATGGATGCACTAACTCTAAATTGTTCTGGATAAGAGAGTTTGCTAAATGACTAAAATGTAAATGAGAGTCGGTTTGTTGATCGCTCTCATAAAATTTGGTTGGGTCCGATCCACCATGGTCCACCAGAACCAATACATTTAAATAATTTAGCAGACGCTGTTATCCAGACAAACCCCTCAAGCCAAAGCACCATTATCTCTGCCATTACCACACTTATTGTTAGGTTCGGCCACAAATTCTACTCTGGATGTTGAGGTTCGAAAGTATGCATACTTACTTCAAGCAGTGTGCATGGAAATTGCACAACCTTAAGAATGCATATGGGACTCTAGCAGAGAGACACCAACTGTTCCAAGTCTATTTAAGTGCTGGCAGTTTATTTCAGGTAGAAAACTGAACCGACTTTTATGCCAGTGATTACAACAAGAAGATTGACGATTCAGTCGCTGTTTTTCACTTCACTTCACTTCACTTCTGACAACACAGCTGTTTCAATTGATATCACTGTCAAAGGCACAATGTACAGGAAGAGAATGTATGTTGTGATGGGGAAAGATGAGGATGGATTGCAAATGGGTGAGATGAAGTTGATCCTGGTCCATTGCTACTCCTCTGTTTATTCTGTTTTAGAGAGGCAGCAGGCGGTGCAGATAGTTGATGTAGGTATTCACTGCCTAACAGGAGTAGCCTAACAGGAGTAGCCCAGGACTCAAACTTGATCTGCATTAAGCATGAAGACCTTCTTGGTTATTACTCCTTAGTAGAGTATAAGGTATGTGGCAAATCAATGACGATCCTTCATCATTCTTTCCCTTTGCTGTAGAGCCATGACAGCGCTAGTAGAGGGGATAGGAGAAGCAGTATTGTCAGTGCTACCAGATTTGCCTGAGGAGACCACTTTCACCCCTCCAGGACAAGAGAAAGGAGGATACCTAGTCAGTTGTCCAATTGAATGTATTCAACAGAAATGTGTCTTCCACATTTAACCCAACCCTCTGAATCAGAGGTGGGAGTAGAGGGAAAGCCAGACCTTCAACTTCAAGACCTACTGTACAGGAGCAAATCAGACCAATACAATGCCAGAAGCTGCTAAATGCATGGAGATTTGAAGGTATTACATTTTGCTAAAGATTTACAAAGTACTGTACTGTTGAAAGGAAATGTTTGGAATTGTATTACTTTAGTTGAGCAACTATTTGACTTCCAAGGACAAACAAGGAGTGACACAGCTGGTGCCATCAAGGAAATATCAATAGTTGAGCCATTAAGCCCTTCCCCTTCAGTCATCCTCCACATCCAGCACAACCTGGTCAACAATGAATACGACCAGTACTGTAGACCTGGACATTTGGTCCGGAGAACTTCACTGTCCCTTGGGGCAAAATGTGCATCAGCCATCGCCAGAGGCACACTGCCAACCCCTGGAGAACGAAGAGAGATGGTGAGAATTACAGTAGGTGCAATGAGAGTTGCTGAACCTAATCCAACCAGAGCAGATTGCCGTACAATAGCCAAGAGGATGGTACAACAGTTGCCGAAAATCTTTGCTGATACAATGAAAGATGGCTCTACAATTGGGAGTGGCTATGGATCCCTGTTAAACCAGATGAAAAGACGCGTTGAGCATAAGAATGGTGATAATCCTCTGGTACGACTAAGAAAGAGAAAAACACTCAGGCTCATTGACTGTAGTCAGTGCAAGAGGGCCAACTGACGAATA
The DNA here is from genome assembly GCF_018296145.1 of Oncorhynchus tshawytscha. Taxonomy (NCBI): domain Eukaryota; kingdom Metazoa; phylum Chordata; class Actinopteri; order Salmoniformes; family Salmonidae; genus Oncorhynchus; species Oncorhynchus tshawytscha. The sequence goes on along the minus strand of NC_056456.1, from coordinate 19,933,756 downwards.
CGGCTGTGTAAGATGGCAACCTGACTTTCCCACTGAAGAAACGGAAGAACCTTTGGCGGCAAAGCATGAGAAAATGAAGCAGTTTTATTCCAAAGAAGGGCCTACAGGAGGTGACAGAGGACAACTCTCGCAGCTCATGAAAGCAACATTTGACTTACAGCGCAGTGCCATTAACGCTAGCCCAGCACCTAAGGTAGCCGAGCTGAGGAGTGAGTCACTAAGACTGATTGTTCAAGGTAGTGTATCCAATAAGACTTTCTGTGTGAGTCATTGTTTTTAGACAGGGCCTTACAATCGCAAAGTTTCACAGAAGTAATTGTGAAACATGTAAGTGATCTGATTTCAGGGGACATAACGACTGCTGCCAAATGGGATGACAGGCATCGAGAAGGAGGTCGTGATGACGGTCCACTCAAACTTTGTGGAAGCACCGGCAGCTTTTTTTTTTTTGCCTCATTCTACACCTTCAATCTGCAATACCAAGAGAAGGCTTCACACACCCTAAAGTTCATCCAAAGGTAAACAATTCTTCCTTGGGAGAATTCCTTTGGGGTCGGGGGCTTTAAACGGAGGCATTTTGTGTCACAGCTTGGTTTGATAGGTTAATTGAATCAATATATGTTGATAAGTTTGAAAGGCTCCTTTGTCAGAGCGTAAACACATAGCGAAGTCATTATTTGAGCTGGGGACAATGTACAGAGGTAATGCAGCACACTTCAGACACTATTTAAGACATCAGGGGACATAATCATCTTTCAGCAATGTGTGTGCTCTTTGTTTTCACAGATGTTTTGCTGGAATCAATGCATCCACTGGCTCGAAGACCGCCACAGCAGAGGTCATCAGCAACCCTTATTAAAGCTTGAGCATGTAGTTTTGGGAAGGGCCAAATTAGAAATCTGGGAATAGGACAAAATATCCATTGATCTTTTCTGACCTTAAATCTCACAATTCTAAAGTCTAATTACCCTTCCCAAAAAGACATACTCTGTGTTTAACCTGGGAGTGAAGGTAATGACAAACCTAAGATAAGGCCAGGCAGAGAGCAGGCCTACTACCCCTCCAAGATTTAAAAAAAAAATGTTTAGCTCAAAGCGAGGCAATGTGATTTTTGAGTTACCTGTGTGTGAAAATATATTTTTATTTCAAAAGCTAAGATATGTACAGTATACCAGTGCTTTTCTTATCTGTAATTATATCACTTTCTATGGTGGAACAGTTGTAAACATGCACCTTATTCAGGACATTGATATATATTTTTTAATTGATACACTTGAAACCTTTTTGTTGAAAAAAATGGCTTTGCATCTGAATGCAGAATAGCCTTGTGACAAACTATCAATATTTTTTTATGTCACATACAAGCTAGAATATCATACCAATTCTGTTAAGATGAACAATTGTATTTTGTCCTAATGAATCATTTAAAAATGTACACTTTTTGATAGGTGCTGGGGGAAAGGTGTAGGTTTGTCGTTGAGGCATTTATGATGCAGCACATTTGGCTACGGTTTATTGGCATTTCCCACCTAGCAATGGTGAAGTTGTACTATGGCAGCTTATTGAAAGTGTTTGTCACTTTTTTGGTTTGTTAACATTAAACCATGCTTAAGAAGATATTATTTGTATTGTGTTTACTTGTTTTGGTAATGCAAATGTTTTAGAAGTTTACAGTACTATTGGCATATTTTATCTGTAAATGTCATGTTACTGTAAAATCACATACAACAGAACTGTAGGAAAATACTAGAAAATAAATCACAGTAATTTAACGGCAATTCAAGTTGCCAAGTAAATCCTGTAAATGTCATAGATACAAGTAATTACTGTAAAATAGAAAGCACAATAATATATTGCAATTATAAAGGTGTACAGGTACTGTAAAAATACAGCAAATTGCTGTTAATTATAAACAGTAAGTTATTGTAGTTAATCTACAGCAACATGTTGTTAATCACTGTTTAAAAAAAAAATTGCTCTTAATTTTATGTAATTTCTACAGTCAATTTTTTTTTACAGTGTACTCATTACTCCACATGCTTAATCTAAGTCACTTTTGTTTTGAGCCGCCTTCCAGAACGGGGAATTACAGAACAGGGCACCCGGCTAATGCTCGGGCGGCAGACCGGTTCCAAAATTTATGCAATCACTTTTCACCCGGTGCAAAACTAGGCCTATCCTGGCGCCCAGGCCAGCTTAATCGAATCCAAACAATGACAATTTCACCCTAGATAGTTATTGAGATAAGAAGGGGAATGTCGAATGGTAAGCCTAATGAAGCCAACTGTAGACGAAAGTTGGTGAGTGAAGTTGGGGTAGATGCATCTGCAACAGTCGAAAGTCAGACACTAGTGGTTTTCCAAAAGCAAGGCCCAGATCAACATGGCAGTGTCAACATAAGTGCGAGTGTTTATAAAATAAACGACGTAAAAACATTGAAATAAACATTTCTATACCTGCATATCACACACACTCAAGAACTGAAAACTAACGTTTGAACAATATTGGTTAGAGAGAGGTCTCAAATGTAACTTTCATTTGTATACTCTGAAGCTTTAGAATTACGGCAAAGTTGGCTCCTGTTTCAGTCACATCTTTGACCACATTTGTTTGTGTGGGTCAAACAAAAGCACCCTAATGATAGGTTGACAAATAGTGCCTCCCCACAATGCAGGCCATGGCTGCATGATGAAGTTGTTGAAGTACAACTGCAGAAACTTGCAGTCAAAACTTCATGAACTTTGATCACATGATTTTTGCCAAGTGCATGCAGTCAAAATGTCGGTGCAAGTCAGATTTTTTTTCTCCCATAATGCAACACACTTTGAACAGCACCGACTTCACAAAAGGGATCCTCTCGAACATGCCCAGACTTCAGTTTTAGAATAGCCAGACGATAGAGCATGTCCCCCTGCAAGTTCAATGTAGGTACTTGATTTTTTTAATAACTTTTGTCAGTCATTATTTAAGTAAATAGCCATTAAAGGTATGTTCAGTGTCATGTCCTCTTCAAAGTTGCGTGTGAGCTCAACTACCAGAAGCGTCTGCATGCATCCTGACTCCTGTGGGAATGACATGCCACATGTCTGCCTTATCATCTCCTCTCGTTGCCTCCTGTGTCCTCATCTGAGAGGACTTACGGGAGTTGAAAAGAACTGACCGCATTCAGCAGTGCAGCTGTTTGTATTGTCAGTCAGAGCCTAACCAGGGGATCAGAGGTAAATTCCAGTCCAACTGCTGAATGTTCTATTCTCAGAGGCATAGAGAGACAAATACACGAATTGTTTTTGGTCATCACCAACGACAGGATAGTTGTTGGATAAGCAAAGTTATTTGGAGAATTATACTGGTCATATTTATGCTTATATTTTGACAGTGATGTGTTTCTCAAGGTACTGTATGTTTGTGGCCCAATTTATGGATACAAAGTTTACATTTAACATCCCGAGTGCACCATATTTGTGATCAGATGTTTGTTTTTGTTTTGTTATCTCTCTCTCTGTTGTCTCAATTCCCTCATAGACCTTTTTGGCATCTATTATTTCTGTGAACATAGAACAATTTAGTGAGTGTCAGATGAAAACAAAGAGACAGGAAAAGGTCACAGGCTTAGTAATAGAATAGCTTGGGATAACGACAGTGAGGCATCCATTAATACCAAGGGAGACATAAGGCTGAAGCCCAGGGTAAATATTTTGGACGCAGGAGCCATTAAGAAACAAGTAGCATTCTACATATTTTAGATTGCTGACACAATGACATGAATACTACATCCAGAAATTCACGAGCTCTGCTTTCAAAACACACCCACATGCAATTTAATGAACATGTGTAATACAGATTTTGACCACATAGTGGCAGTGATGCCACATCAATATAGGCCTATTTCAGTGGCCAAGTTATTCTTGGATGGTGATTGAAAATTTGTAAGGACATCAAGCCACTCAACTCTGTTAAGTAGTGAAGGAGAAAGGGTGCATGGGTCATTCTCCCAAAATAGTGGCTTTTTGACCAGCCATTTAAAAATATATATAATTTTTTAAAACCAAAACATAGATCATTGTTTTTTTTTAAACCTAATGGAAATCAACATAAATTACAGCTTAATGTATTTTGATATTTTACGACATAAAATGTTTGCTAAATGCTTGTGTTGCCTTTCTGTCAATGGGGTTACCTATATTTTAATGTTAATTCAGGCTTTACAGAATGTAATTTGACTACACCTACGGTGTCTTTGGAAAGTATTCAGACCCCTTGACTTTTTCCACATTTAAAAATAAAAAACTGAAATACCTTATTTACATAAGTATTGAGACCCTTTGCTATAAGACTCAAAATTGAGTTCAGGTGCATCCTGTTTCCATAGATCATCCTTGAGATGTTTCTACAACATGATTGGAGTCCACCTGTGGTAAATTCAATTGATTGGACATGATTTGTGAAGGCACACACCTGTCTATATAAGGTCCCGTGTAAGGTCCCACGTGTCAGAGCAAAAACCTTCCAGAAGGACAACCATCTCTGCAGCACTCCACCAATCAGGCCTTTATGGTAGAGTGACCAGACAGAAGTCACTCCTCAGTAAAAGGCACATGACAGCCCGCTTGGAGTTTGACAAAAAGCACCTGCAGAGACTAAGACCATGTGAAACAAGTTTCTCTGGTCTGATGAAACCAAGATTGAACTCACGTCTGGAGGAAACCTCACACCTTCCCTACGGTGAAGCATGGTGGTGGCAGCATCATGCTGTGGGGATGTTTGTCAGCGACAGGAACTGGGAGACTAGTCAGGATCAAGGCAAAGATGAACGGAGCGAAGTACAGAGATCCTTGATTAAAACCTGCTCCAGAGTGCTAAGGACTTCAGACTGGGGCGAAGGTTCACCTTCCAACAGGACAACGACCTTAAGCACACAGTCAAGACAATGCAGGATTGGCTTCGGAACAAGTCTCTGAATGTCCTTGAGTGGTCCAGCCAGAGCTGGGACTTAAACCCGATCAAACATCTTTGGAGAGACCTGAAAAAAGCTGTGCAGCAACACTCCCAATCCAACCTGACAGAGCTTGAGAGGATGTGCAGAGAAAAATGGAAGAAACTCCCCAAATACAGATCTGCCAAGCTTGTAGCGTCATACACAAGAAGACTTGAGGCTGTAATGAAGCACCTTTGGCTGTGAGCGTTATTGCACAGCTTTTTTCAGGTCTTTCCAAAGATGGTGACAGGGGTATGAAATAGAGTACACAGCCGTGCAGTCTCCATAGACAAACATTGGCAGTAGAAGAGCAGTAATGAAGAGCTCAGTGACTTTTTTTTATTTTTTATTTATTATTATTTTTTAAAATATGTTTTACCCCTTTGTTCTCCCCAATTGGTAGTTACAGTCTTGTTTAATCGCTGCAACTCCCGTACGGACTCGGGAGAGGCGAAGGTCGAGAGCCATGCATCCTCCGAAACACAACCCAACCTAGCCACACTGTTTCTTGACACAATGCACATCCAACCCGGAAGCCAGCCGCACCAATGTGTCAGAGGAAACACCTGGCGACCTGATCAGCGTGCACTGCACCCGGCCCGACACAGGAGTCGCTAGTGCGCGATGAGACAAGGATACCTCTGCCGGCCAAACCCTCCCTAACCCAGACGAGGCTGGGCCAATTGTGCGCCGCCCCATTGTCCTCCCCATGGGCCTCCCGGTTGCGGCCGGCTGCGACAGAGCCTGGGCTCGAACCCAGAATCTCTGGTGGCACAGCTAGCACTTCGATGCAGTGCCTTAGACCACTGCGCCACCCAGGAGGCCCTAGCTCAGTGACTTTCAACGTGGCACCGTCATATGAAGCCACTGTTCCAACAAGTCAGTTCGTAAAATTTCTGCCCTATTAGAGCTTCCCCGGTCAACTGTAAGTGCTGTTATTGTGAAATGGAAACTTCTAGGATAAACAACGACTCAGTTGTGAAGTGGTAGGCCACAGAAGCTCACAGAATGCGATAGTCGAGTGTTGAAGCAAGTAGTGGTAAAAATTGTCTGTCCTCGGTTGCAACACTCACCATTGAGTTCCAAACTGCCTCTGGAAGTAACTTCAGCACAGTCAGCACAATAACTGTTCATCGGGAGCTTCATGCAATGGCTTTCCATGACTGAGTAGCCGCACACAAGCCCTAAGATCACCATGCGCAATGCCAAGCCTCGGCTGGAGTGATGTAAAGCTTGCTGCCATTGGACTCTGGAACAGTGGAAACGTGCTCTTTGAAGTAATGAATCATGCTTCACCATCTAGCAGTCCGAAGGACAAATCTAGGTTTGGCAGATGCCAGGAGGACACAACCTGGCCCAATGTACAGTGCCAACTGAAAAGTTTGGTGGAGGAGGAATAATGGTCAGAAAAAAACTGACTTAGAATTAAATTATAATGAAACGAAAAATGTCTTACTGGCTATAAAGTCATTCAACAATGCCCATTCTATGTGCGCTATTTCAATGCATCCCGTGATTAAATTTCGTTTTTGCGTCTTTTGCTTTCGGTTTTGTACACCAGCTTCAAACAACTGAAATTATAATATTTTCGGTTATGGAAAATATATTTCACAGCGTTTTAAATGGTACAATGATTCTCTACTTCTTGTTTTGACACATAAACAGAAATTAGGCGAAGTATTCGACTTTTAGCTATGTCGGTGCATTGTTTGTGTTCATTGTTTATTTTATTTATTAAAACACTCACTCCCTGAACTTGCTTCCCGACTCTCAGCGCACTCGTTACATGACGTGAGATATGACTAGAGCGATGCACGGACTACACTACAGCTTAGCCCCACAAGGTAGTCATCTGCCACTACCATTCTTCACAATCTTTATGGAAATTGTTGTTACTTTAATAAACTATTTACTGATAAATCATACAGTACCAGTCAAAAGGTTGGACACCTACTCATTCAATGGTTTTTATTTTATTTTCACTATTTTCTACAATGTAGAATAATAGTGAAGACATCAAAACTATGAATAATACATATGGAATCATGTAGTAACCAAAAAAGTGTTAAACAAAAATAGATATTTTTAAAATATATTTTAGATTTTACATTCTTCAAAGTATCCACCCTTTGGCTTGATGACAGTTTTGCACACTCTTGGCATTCTCTCAACCAGTTTTATGAGGAATGCATTTCCAGCAGTCATGAAGGAGTTCCTAGATATGCTGAGTACTTGTTGGTAGCTTTTCCTTCACTCTGCGATCCAACTCATCCAAAACCATCTCAATTGAGTTGAACTGGTCATGGGTGCACCTCAGCCCCGCTCAAGGTCCGAAACGATATCACAACCGCCATTGATAAAAAACAATACTGTGCAGCCGTCTTCATCGACCCGGCCAAGGCTTTTGACTCTGTCAATCACCGCATTCTTATCGGCAGACTCATCAGCCTTGGTTTCTCAAATGACTGCCTCGCCTGGTTCACCAACTACTTCTCAGATAGAGTTCAGTATGTCAAATCGGAGGGCCTGTTGTCCGGACCTCTGGCAGTCTCTATGGGGGTGCCACAGGGTTCAATTCTCGGGCTGACTCTTTTCTCTGTATACATCAATAATGTCGGTCTTGCAGCTGGTGATTCTCTGATTCACCTCTACGCAGACGACACCATTCTGTATACTTCTGGCCCTTCTTTGGACACTGTGTTAACAAACCTCCAGACGAGCTTCAATGCCATACAACACTCCTTCCGTGGCCTCCAACTGCTCTTAAATGCAAGTAAAACTAAATGCATGCTCTTCAAACGATCGCTGCCCGCACCTGCCCGCCCGTCTAGCATCACTACTCTGGACGGTTCTGACTTAGAATATGTCTACAACTACAAATATCTAGGTGTCTGGTAAGACTGTAAACTCTCCTTACAGACTCATATCAAACATCTCCAATCCAAAATCAAATCTACAATCAGCTTCCTATTTACCAACAAAGCATCCTTCACTCATGCTGCCAAACATTAATCTCTTTAATTATTATTTTGGGGATAGGGGAGGGTCACTTGTTTTTTTTTCAAGCATTCAGGAAGGGAAGAAATATATTTTCAATTTAGAGAGGTCAGATTTTCTCAAGGTATCCCTCATTATAAGTCATGTACAGTCCCTTAGATTATCATAGTTTCCGTAGGTCTATACTAAAAGGCATATCATGAAAATACGTCCTCTCATCACATAAGCCTACACCTCTAGATTTCAAAGTGCAAAAATATTCAGCAAGAATGCAAGATGCGTGTCTTGTCAACAGTAGATCAAGGTGTGTGCTAAATCACTGATGCTATGAGAGAAGAATGTGCAATGATATTTTGGGAAAGACCAATGGCAAAATGTTTTATTTGGGTAGCTGAGGGGTAGCTTGATCGTTGCGTAGGGGTGCTTGCAATCGATGGTGTACATGTGTTCAAATTACATTCTGTCTTGGGAGTGTGAATGGCCCACTGGGCACACACGGGTTGAATCAACATTGTTTCCACATCCCTTCTAGGCTTTTCCCCTGGAGCCTCATGGGTAAAGCAGGTCTACTACATCCATTGGCCTTAATTTAAAAAATCCAGTGGGAATTTGCCCCCACGAGGAATTTTGCTTCTACAAGTTACAGTGCCTTCAGAAAGTAATCAGACTCCTTGACTTTTTACAAATTTTGTTGTGTTACAAGGTGGTATTAAAATTGATTTAATTGTACTTTTTTTTATTTTTACAATTTACACAAAATATTCAGTACGGTCAGAATAGAAGAACATTTGTAAAACAATTATGAAGGATAAAACACTAATATCTTGATTACATAAGTATTCAACCCCCTGAGTCAATATAAGTTAGAATCACCTTTGCCAGAGATCACAGCTGTGAGTCTTCCTGGGTAAGTCTCTAAGAGTTTTGCACACCTGGATTGTACAATATTTGCACATTATTCTTTAAAAAATTATTCAAGTTCTGTCAAGTTGGTTGTTGATCATTGCAAGACAGTCATTTTCAAGTTTTGTCATAGATTTTCATGCCGATTTAAGTCAAAATTGTAACTAGGCCACACAGGAACATTCAATGTTGTCTTGCTAAGCAACTCCAGTGTATATTAGGCCTTGTGTTATTGTCCTGCGGAAAAGTGAATTTGTCTCCCAGTGTCTGTTGGAAAGCAGACTGAATCTGGTTTTCCTCTAGGATTTTGCCTGTGTTTAGCTCTATTACTTGTATTTTTATCATAAAAACTCCCTTGTCCTTGGCGATGACAAGAATACATGATGCAGCCACCACCATGCTTGAATATATGAAGAGTGGTACTCAGTGATGTGTTGTGTTGCATTTGCCCCAAACATAACATTTTGTATTCAGGACAAAGTTAATTTCATTGCCACATTTTTTGCAGTATTACTTTAGTATATATTTTACTTTAGTTTACTTTAGTACCTCATTGCAAACAGAAGCATGTTTTAAAATGTTGTTATTCTGTACAGGCTTCCTTCTTTTCACTCTGTCATTTAGGTTGGTATTGGGGAATAACTACAATGTTGTTGATCCATCACAGCCATTAATCTCTAACTGTTTCAAAGTTACTATTGGCCTAATGGTGAAAATTCTGAGCGGTTTCCTTCCTCTCCGGCAACTGAGTTAGGAAGGACGCCTGTATCTTTGTAGTGACTGGGTGTATTGATACACCATTCTAAGTGTAATTAATAACTTCACCATGCTCAACTTATGTGACTCGTTTTTTATTACTGAACTTATTTAGGCTTGCCATAACAAATACTTATTGACTCAAGATATTTCAGCTTTTCATTTTTAATGAATTTACTAAAATTTCTAAAAACATAAATCCACTATGACATTATACAGTATTGTGAGTAGGCCAGTGACACAAAATCTCAATTTAGTCCATTTTAAATCCAGACAGAACAAAATGTGGAAAAGGGGTGTGAATATTCTGAGGGCACTGTACATGCTAGATATAGACTTTCTCTGTATATAGGCAGACAGAGAAAATAGACAGCAGTGAGGGATGTCAGTCAGGAATACTTGAGCTAGAAATGTCAGCGTGTGTGAGAGAGAGAGAGAGAGAGAGAAGGAGAGAGAGAAGGAGAGAGAAGGAGAGGGAGAGAGAGAGAAGGGGAGAGAGAGAGAGAGAGAGAGAAGGGGAGAGAGAGAGAGAGAGAAAGAAGGAGAGAGAAGGGGGAGAGAGAGAGAGAGAAGGGGAGAGAGAGAGAGAAGGGGAGAGAGAGAGAGAGAGAGAGAGAAGGGGGGGAGAGAGAGAGAGAGAGAGAGAGAGAGAGAGAGAGAGAGAACAGCTCCAACTCACTGATTGACAGAGACAGGCTACTAGGCCTACACCAACAGCTGAGTCTAAGAATGGTGGCTGGGCGGGTGTGGATACAGTACACAGGTTATAGATATAAATAGAAGACACATGGAGGAGACCTAGTTATTTAGAATGTTACTGACATTTACAGTAGAGAGTTAAAGAAAACAAAATTAAATCGTGGAACTGTGGGCCAACCAATTCAACTGGGACAGTATTTGGGAGCTCTAGCGCTTACTATAATCAAATATCGTTGCACAACTTCACACTGCTCATAATGAGTTGAAAGATATTATAAACAAAGTGCGTACTCAGCATTAATGTAGTCTTTTTTTTTTATGCACACAAATACCACAATAATCACATTAACACAGTAACACACCATCACATCAACAGTGGGGTACTTGCTGATTCACTCAATACATTCTGTAACCCCTAAAAATGTTGTAAAGGTAATGTGACACCTGCAACGGAGGGATTTTCCAAAGGCGAGAACATTATGTCCCACTCTGTCGGTGTCGATGAAAGGGTGAATGGGTGGAGTGAGACGGGAGCTGAGGGGATGTGGGACAGAGGAATCTCTAACTTCAGCTCTAACAGTTGGACTTTACGGTTTACTGTATGAGCACAAGGACAACGAACACGCCATTGTGGATTAGCATATTTTTTAATGCTGCATGAGCAAGAGGTGGGCAGTTACCTCAGCAATAACAGGAAGAACAGTGGCAACACGTGGAAGTAAATCCAAAGTGGAAACCTAGTCAAGGTCAGACAAGGCAGGATTAAAATATTCTTCAACAGTGGAAAACTGCAAGATATTGAATAACAAATTAAGTGCAACATTTGTAGAAATGGGATGTACCAACTGTGTTGGATACAGGAGGTGAACAACTGGATTTGTGCACATTCAAATAAGTGAGCTTCTGAAAGTCAGAACACCTGCTACTTTATTTAAGACATCTACACATGAAGAGTTGAATGTCAAAAACTTGCAGAAGATTGCATCTCGATTGAATTACCAAACCTTTGGATTGATTCAATGAAACGTGATTTACACCAACTAAAGGTATTGGTTTTGGATTATAACATGCAGGATTGGTCAGTCACACGGGCATAGTAAGCAATACAGAAACAACAACCTACAGGATCATTGGATACACACATGAACTATAGCGTATAGTTTTAAAGCCAGAGGAAGAGATAAAAGCTTCATTATTGTTTCAGTTGAGACTAGATTTAGTCAGTTGAGATGTTTCTCAATACCCTTCTGGTGGTCTTGACTGACCTGGCAGCCGGACTCATGGGAAGTGCCAATTTCCGCCGCCATTTTCACCTGTTCTTGTCAGGCCTGATTGTGTTTGGACCTGCCCTGAGCATGTGGGTCTCCCAACACAGCATCTTTGCCAAAAGGACAAATTTTCTTTACAGGTGAGGACTAAGACGGGCCCAAATAACAATGCCTGATTGCCTTATTGTTTGTTTCAAGGTCTTTTTCTAAAGTACAGCACCTTCAGAAAGTTTTCACACCACCTGACTTTTTACATATTTTGTTGTGTTACAGTCAGAATTTTGAGATTTTGTGACACTGGCCTACAAACAATACCCCATCAATTCAAAGTAGAATTATGTTTGTAGACATGTTTACAAATTGATTAAAATGAAAAGCTGAAATGTCTTGAGTCAATAAGTATTCAACCCCTTTGTTAAGGTAAGCCTAAATAAGTTCTGGAGTAAAAATATGCTTAACAAGTCCCATAATAAGTTGCATGGACTCACTCTGTGTGCAATAAAAGTGTTTAACATGATTTTTGAATGTCTACCTCATCTCTGGACCCCACACATACAATTATTTGTAAAGGTCCCTAAGTCGAGCAGTGAATTTCAAACACAGTTTCAACCACAAAGACCAAGGTGGTTTTCAAATGCCTCGCAAAGAAGGGCACCTATTGGTAGATGGTGAAGAAAAAAAAGAAAACATTGAATATCCCTTTGAGCATTGTGAAGTTATTAATTACACATCGGATGGTGTATCAATACAGCCAGTCACTAAAAATATACAGGCGCCTTCCTAACTCAGTTGCAGAAGAGGAAGGAAACTGTGCAGGGATTTCACCTTGAGGCCAATGGTGACTTTTGTTTACCTTTATTTAACTAGGCAAGTCAGTTAAGAACAAATTCTTATTTTCAATGGAAGGAAGAGTGGGTTAACTACCTGTTCAGGGGCAGAACGACAGATTTGTACCTTGTCAGCTCGGGGGTTTGAACTTGCAACCTTCCGGTTACTGGTCCAACGCTCTAACCACTAGGCTACCCTGCTGCCCCACTTTATAATAGTTAGTTAGTTTAATGGCTGTGAAAGGTGAAAACTGTGGATGGATCAACAACATTGTAGTTACTCCACAATACTAACCTAAATGACAGAGTGAAAAGAAGGAAGCCTGTACATAATAACAATATTCCAAAACATGCCTGCCAGTTAATTAAAACTATGTTCCAACCATCTTGTCATTTCTTTACCATTCAGAGCATTCCTGCGCTCAGGCTGGGGATGGACCTGCATCTTCGTCGGCTCCTTTGTCTTCCTCCTTTCCTTCTCAGTGCGCAGATCCCTCGTTCTCTCACTGCGACACCTGTCCAGGCTGGTGGTGGCAGGCGTGCTGTGGGTGGGGTTCCGAAAGCTTCTGGATGTCCTTGAGAACGCCACAGGGAGCTGCTACGAGCCCCTCAGCGCGGTAGATGGCCAGCCCACGGTGGACGGCCAGCCCTTCCTACTACTTCGGGAGGGGGCGAGCAAACAGTTGTGTGTGGGAAACGGCATGCTGTGGCGTGGCTATGAGGTCTCTGAGGACATCTTCTTGCTATGTCTGTGCTGCCTGCTGGTGGCAGAGGAGACGGCCGTGTTCGGGCCCTACCTGACCCTGGGTGGGCCCTCGGGGGCCCCGCTGCGCCTGCTCTTCCTGTTCTGTGTCACTCTGCTAGGCCTCTGGATGTTCTTGCTTCTCTGCCTGCTGGCTTACTTCCCCGCATTCCCCACACAGATCTTAGGAGGGGCTCTGGGGTGTCTTAGTTGGAGGGGCCTGTATCAGGGCTGGTACCGCCTGGGCCCCAGCTGGTACTGTCCTGGACGACCAGGGGTGGGACTCTTCACCACGAAGGAAGGGGGGAAGCCTGAGTGAAAGAACGAGAGGAATGGTTATAGGCATAAACACACCTCATTAAACTTAGACACGAAGCTAATGAATGTGATGTCTTTTTCAGGAATGAATTAGGGGCTAATTAAACCCTGTACAGAATTTTAAATCATTTTAACTGATGTCAACTATCATAAAGTTATTGTACTTGATGAGAAATATTTGTTTGTGAACTTGTCTACAAGCAGTTTTGTGATAAATAAAATTCTTCATACAATTCGATGGCTGCCTTTCAGACCTCAGGTGCCATCATTTTGCAAATGCCCATGCATATCAATATGGTATTAACTAGGCCTGGAACACATTGTTACAGTGCATCTGACCATACAGCATTCCTTACATAATGCTGTATCGTTTTGATTATGCATCTTTGACAGTGCAGGACATGTACAGTTGAAGTTGGAAGTTTACATACACATAGGTTGGAGTCATTAAAACTAGTTTTTCAACCACTCCACAAATTTTTGTTGACAAACTATAGTTTTGGCAAGTCGGTTAAGACATCTACTTTGTCTATGACACAAGAAATTTTTCCAACAATTGTTTACAGATGAATTCACTGTATCACAATTCCAGTGGGTCAGAAGTTAACATACACTAAGTCGATTGTGCCTTTACACAGCTTGGAAAATTCCAGAAAATGATGTCATGGCTTTAGAAGCTTCTGATATACCAAATGACATAATGAGTCAATTGAAGGTATACCTTTGGATGTATTTCAAGGCCTACCTTCAAACTCAGTGTCTCTTCGCTTGACATCATGGGAAAATCAAAATAAATCAGCCAAGACCTCAGAAAGAAAATTGTAGACCTCCACAAGTCTGGTTCATCCTTGGGGGCAATGTCCAAACACCTGAAGGTTCCACGTTCATCTGTACAAACAATAGTACGCAAGTATAAACACTATGGAACCAGGCATCCATCATATCGCTCAGGAAGGAGACGCGTTCTGTCTCCTAGAGATGAACGTATTTTGGTGCGAAAAGTGCAAATCAATAGAAGAATAACAGTAAAGAGAGACCTTGTGAAGATGCTGGAGGAAACAGGTACAAAAGTATCTATATCCACAGTCAAACGAGTCCTATATCAACATAACCTTTAAGGCCACTCAGCAAGGAAGATGCCACTGCTCCAAAACCGGCATAAAAAAGCTAGACTACGGTTTGCAACTGCACATGGGGACAAAGATCGTACTTTTTGGAGAAATGTCCTTTGGTCTGATGAAACAAAAATAGAACTGTTTGGCCATAATGACCATCGTTATGTTTGGAGGAAAAAGGGGGAGGCTTGCAAGCTGAAGAACACCATCCCAGCCGTGAAGCACGGGGATGGCATCATGTTGTGGGGGTGCTTGGCTGCAGGAGGGACTGGTGGACTTCACAAAATAGATGGCATCATGAGGGAGGAAAATGATGATGGATATATTGAAGCAACATCTCAAGACAGTCAGGAAGTTAAAGCTTGGTCGCAAATGGGTCTTCCAAATGGACAATGACCCCAAGCATACCTCCAAAGTTGTGGCAAAATGGCTTAAGGACAACAAAGTCAAGGTATTGGAGTGGCCATCACAAAGCCCTGCCCTCAATCCCATGGTAAATTTGTTGGAAGAACTGAAAAAGCGTGTGCGAGCAAGGAGGCCGACAAACCTGACTCCGTTACACTAGCTCTGTGAGGAGGAACGAGCCAAAATTCACCCAACTTATTGTGGAAAGCTACCCAAAATGTTTGACCCGATTTAAACCATTTAAAGGCAATGCTACCAAATACTAATTGAGTGTATGTAAACTTCTGACCCACTGGGAATGTGATGAAAGAAATCAAATCTGAAATAAATCACTCTACTATTATTCGGACATTTCACATTCTTAAAATAAAAGTGGTGATCCTAACTGACCTAAGACAGGGAATTATTACAAGGATTAAATGTTGGGATTTGTGAAAAACTTTAAATGTATTTGGCTAAGGTGTATGTAAACTTACGACTTCAACTGTAGGTAAGAAGGAAAATTAACTCATTGTGATTTTAGTCAAATCAGACCAAATGTGTTGAATGAAAATGTTAAACTTTGCATAAGCACCACTTTTCCGTGTCAAATTACAATTGGATAATAGAGTCTACTACTGTACTTAAACAACTTCAACATGTTTTTTCCCCTCCAAGTCAGCTTTAATAATACAATTATTTCAAAAGCTACAGGCACAAAAAAAAGCTGACATGAATTACAAGTCTAAGACAAATAGACAAGTTGTATAACATGAAAATGACAGGTGCATCATCTTTTAAATGCATTTAAAAGAAAAAAAAAGAAACCCACAGATTAAGCTAAAGTAAAGGTGAGATGCAAGCTTTTGAAATACAAGCTTAAATGTAAGCTTCTCATTTTTGAAAAATAGTTACACCAACATTTCTTTACATTTTCTTTCTGAAGACAAGATGGTACCCAAAACAGTGTGAAATAAAAAACAAAGTGTCTGGGAGATGACGAACATTGGTTACTTGATATAATCAAATTAAAAGGGAAGAATCAAGTTTCGGCAAAAAAAAGATCTAATAATAATAATCTAGAGAGACAGAAAAAAATAAGCAAAAGACGTGGACAATATATACAAATGGCCAATAATGTAGCTCAGAAACATAACGCGTCTCTACTGGTGATTTTTTTTTTTTTTTTAAACAACGCTGACATTTTCTGTGTGACTGCTCTTTTGGAGAAAATACACTTCATACTAAATTCATAGGACAAGTTGAAACAGATCAGGAAGTGGAAAAAGGAGGGATTTTTGAAGTGATGGTATCCAGTGGCTGCCAGTGACAGTTCATTAGTGAATCATAGAGCTCCTCACTCCCCTCCATGTATTCTTTGTTCAGTGCATCCACATCCAGGTGAGGATTGGGTTCTGGCAGGGAAGAGAGGGGAATGAAGAAGAGTAAATAAGTCAAGAAACCAAGGGTTTTGAATGCAACAGAGTCAGGCAAAGGTAACAATACATTTAAAAGGAAGAACAAGAAAGACCTTATATCTGAAACACATTGCATTTTCCTTTAGTGCATGTGAAAGTATAGTGAAGAGTTACCTTCTGCTGCCTCTTCTTCAGGCTCATCTGTGGACTCCTGTGTTTGCTAATGTGAAAAACAAGACAACACAAATGAATCATTGTGAACACCTGTTAGCATGAAAAGCATTTTTAGACAGATTTCATTAGATTAAGAGACAGGTTATGGGAAATTATGAGGAAAGATCCCAGGAGCATGTAAGGAAGCCTTACCTCTGAGGAAGTCTGCATGTCTGTGGGCATGGGGGGCATGCCGATGGGAGGTGGGGGTCCCATCATCCCATGGGGGCCTAGAGGGGGGTACCCCCCGTAGGGACCGTACCCACCATAGTTGTAGCTGTTGTACTGGTCATAGCCCCACTGAGGGTAGTAATTCTGGTTGGGTTGTTGATAGTATGGCTGTTGGTAATTGTTGTGGTAGGAGTTGTGGTTCTGGTTGTTATAGCTGTTCATTTTATGGCTAAAAAGCAAGGAAACAGGAACAATTTATGTTAGGAGCAGTGGATGTCAAGTTAGGAGGACAATCACACATAGTATATTAACTTTCAACAAAGACAGACCAGCATGACACTAATTGACCCTAATACAGTATAATTTATACACTTATTTCAGAAGATTAGAACCATACCTCTTGTTCACAGCTATGCTGATCCTGATTGGTTTCGTCCCCAGGCCTGAAGCATTCTGACACTCATCGATGGCTTTCTTCTGTTCGTTCTCATCTTCAAACTTGATGAAGCCATAACCTCTGCGAGAGCAAGCAAAATGCTAAAACCCTGAGCACACATTCTGTCCGAACTCGCCGTATCATGCTAATCAAATGCGTAATTAATTCGAAAACAAAAATGGTATGGTAGAACTGAAACTTGTTGTTTTACTTTTAATATGAAGTAGCATCACTTCAATTGTGAGTTGCTCTTGCTTACCCTACATGGGGAAAACAATAGTTTTAGCATAAATGTCAGAAACAAACTTTTCCAGTATTTTGGGGGAAATATACCAGTGGTAAACAGTGGTGAAGATACCCAACACAGTAGTATATATACACACACATCCAATGTAATAAGAATTGTTATTGAAACAATTGTCTATTGTTAAAACGCCATGAGCTTCTACAAGGAATTTAAAATGTAATGAAATGTCAGATTAATTCAAATTGTGTTCAAAAGCAGGTGGTGCATAACTAGCCTCACCAAATAACATGAATGTATAAGTCTGTTCAGCACACATACCTGGAGTTACCATACTGATCAGAGACCACTTTGCCTCCTTTGCAGGAAGGGTACTTCTTCAAGAAGAACTGATGAAGCTGGTAGTCGTCCACCTCTGAAGACAGATCTCCCACAAAAACTGAAAATTCCGGGCTGAGGTTGCATAAAAGACAGACACAGAGAGAGGGATTACGAAGGTGAACCAACACCAAACCATCTAGTGGTTTCTTTCGCACAATCTCAATCTGGAGATAGAAAATATCACACAGAACAGTGTGATATACTGCGGGTTCCAACAACAGTTCCAACAACAGAATCATGCATCAAATGAGGAAGAAAGTAAAACAGCTTACCCAGCCTCTGGCCGTTTCCCGTAAGTTGCATAGTTTAACTTAAACTTTCTGGGCTATACAGGAAGAAAGAACAAGCAATCAAGCACCTTCAAAGACAAATGCGTGTAGTAAGGACATATATTGCTGGAAAATAAAGAGTATATTATTAGAGAAGAACATTTTATTTGGTTTACATACCTCCACCACCCAGAACAGGCTTTATTCCATTCGTCAGTTAGTTCCTAACAGAGTTTATTCACCAGCTTTAAACAAAGTCAACTTACAAACAGCCTCAACCACCTTCATCAGGAAGAAAACGGAGCTCAGTAACTTTGCAGTAATGTAAATCTGAGATACTGTATTCCGTTCCATCAACCTCAAATTAAGGTGGGGGCCAATGCTAGTGAAGCTCCGCTATCAACAACACATTTGAAACTAAAACTAGAGGGTGGTTGTCCGCTAATACATCTTCAGTAAGTTGTTCAAATGAACTATGAATTTTAGAAATGTCAAGCTTATGATGAGTGCTCACCGGATTTGATCCAGGAACTAGCTTCCCATTCAGTTGGTGAACGCATCGGTCAACGCTGGTTTCGTCTGCCATTTCCACAAAGCAATAGCCCGCTGAACCACTGTAGAACAAGAGATTGTATTAGTGCCAACAGTGTGATACAACAACATTTTAGAAACGGGACAGAAACCCCCAATGTGGGGTAATAAATATTGCATTTTGAAATTACAGTATCAATTCACAGCTCTGTGGTAAGTAAACTAAGTACTTCCCTAAAATGACAACAGGAGGTTCTAGAACAACTGACATTTAAGGTTAGGATAGCCTGGCATTGTAGCTGATAGGGTTAAATTACTCACAATGTATTTTAATTACTGACTGATTCTAATTTGGGAAAGTAGTTGCTTGATACATAGTCCACACTATTTTATGTAGGCTATTTAAAAACAAGGAAACACATGGCATTACTTGACTACATTACACAGAGGTGTGATGAACGTACCCTGTTACTCTGTGGGTAATGATCTTAACACCATACGCCGTCTCGCCCATAGTGCTGAAGGCTTGTTTGATGAAATTCTCATCCATGTATGGGTCCAGCTTTGAAAAAGATTGTGTAGAGTTATCTGTCTGTAAGATGTACACTTGCAAATATCCCATTCATATCCATGAAATATAAAGCTGGCTACAGTACAAGCCAGGAAATAGAGAATAGTGAGAGAAGGCCTGGTTAGGCATAATGTTAGCAGTGTGGTTAAAGTTAGGTTTAAAATGTTGCTATAATTATGACTTTGTGGCTGTGGTAACTAGTGACGACCAAACATTTGTTGAACGTAATTCAATTCGTCAGACACTTCCTTCACCATGGAGAGGAGTTTAGTCAGCTATGATAACTAGTGATAACCCAAATGTTTAAACAAATGTCTGCTTGGGCTCAGGAGTAGTTGTAAACACGTTAGACTATTACCAAAGACAGGTTTAGAAACTCTTGATATTATTAGGTCCTCTACTACTAGGCCCAGCCAGGGCAGCGAGCTAGCCAAACTGTCGGGATTCGGGAAACATTACTTTTGAGAAGTTAACACATTTTAATTCGGTACCTAATACGTCACTGGCTGTATCTCTTGTCCTGTTTTTAAACGAACGTCCACATAACCATACAGATTATACACTTCACATCACAACAATTGGGGAATTTAGCTAGCTGACGTTAGCAAGCTAGATAACGCTACTAGCTAGCTAGTCTCCTGTAGCTAAAGTAGCTGGCTAAAACGTTTGCCTTCAGTCAGTTAGTAACAAGACGATTAAAACAGAGCGAACGTACATCACCCATCCAAAGGCTTGTCATCCTGTTGAACATATTGGTGGTTTATTTTCGGGGTGTATTCTACAAACACGAATATGTAGCTACTAGTAAGTTTTATAAATTGATAGCTCTTCCTGCTGAAACTGGTGCTACTGAAATCAAAGATGGTGAAGACCACGCCTCCGGAAATTCGGTTAGCTAAATAAATGGACTAGCAAGAATTGACACATCTTGAATTCATTTCCGTATTAGATTATGTAGGCGACTTCAAAATGATTGACTTTATAGATCAGTGTTAACAAAACAATAAACCTCAGTGCCAGTGGTTTGGACCTTATTTTCGCTAGGGGGCGATGTGGATTCTATCCGTCCTTCGAAGAAGTGTGACGACATTTTCTTTCGGCTTTGATTATTCAGGAGGGCAACGGCTACCTTTTCCACCAATCATAGTAACGGATGCTATTCTGCTTCCATGGTAACCTCCCAAATCTTTTGAACAAACCAATCACGACAGCGCATTTAGTAATTTAAAGAAAGTTCGTCATTGGTCGTTGAAATTTTAAACCTGAGCTGCGGCAGAAAGGAACACGTTTCAGTGAAGTTGGTGAGTTGATTTTCCCTTCCAGTAGTTCTAAAAGTACATTTTTATCATCAACGACGTGTGGAATTAATTTTATAGTAAGTAGCTCACGTTTGTTAACACCTACATTTGGGTTTTGTTGCATGGAATGTAAATAGTAAATGACGGAGAAAGCCAGCAAGTGTGCTGGCAAACGTTAGCCGTTCAATTATAGCGTCAGTGAATTAGTTTTCTACGGTTAGCTAACATGCACGTTTAGTTAACAAAATATACGCATTTGTTAGTGTAATTTTTATAAACTACTTGGTTCTATTCTTGCAACGTTACCCTGTAGGAAGTCCGAAAGTCAGATTCAGACATGGCTCAATTTGGATTCGACAACGACATTCACAGCATTCTGAAGCTGGATATGCCAATCACAAACGCGCCCATGGCGAGGTGGCAGAGAAAAGCCAGTTCGTCGATGTCGACCAGCTGTGCCAACACCAGCGCTCTATCACCTGGCAAATCCGGAAACCGATCTCTTAGTCTGTCCAAGACGCCCAGTAAAACACCAGGTGACTAGCTGTTATTTTTGTTTTTCATGTTGAATCTTGCTCTACAGTACTTGCTTATGTGTACGTAGGTAGTCTCTTTCAACTGTCTATAGGTGTGGCACTGTTAACAATCTGTTTCACCAAGGGTTCTATTACTAATCTGCCCTTCTCTCTTGCTCAGGTAAAAATGGAAAGACACAGTGCACACCTTCCAAGGCAGGTGGTGACCGTTTCATTCCCACTAGAAACAACAAACAGATGGATGTGGCAAGCTTCCTGCTCTCAAAGGAAAATGAACCCATGGACACAAACCCCTCAGCAGCAACATCTGTGAGTCTTTTCTCTAACATTTCCAATCACGTTGTTGGTATGTTGTATTGTAGCTAAACACAGGCAAATTTGTCATTGTAGGAGAACCAGAAAGCATGGTCTGTTACACTCAATGGATATGACATTGAGGAGGCAAAGATCTTGCATCTGGGAGGAAAACCCTTGAATGCTCCAGAAGGTAGGCCTTCTGTTGGGAATGATAGTGACTTGATGTCAGTTGCTTGCTATCAGAATCTGGTGTCAAATTCTCTTTTCTTTGCAGGTTACCAGAACAACCTAAAAGTTCTCTACAGTCAGATTCCTACCCCAGTCTCCACCAAAAAGAACCGATACATACCATCAGTGCCTGACAGAATCTTAGACGCTCCTGAACTCCGAAATGATTTCTGTGAGTCCTGCCAATACTGTACTACAAATGTCTAAAAACCTGTCTGAAGAGCAGGTACCGATTGACTTAATCTAGGGCTGTGTGTCATAGATGCTCCTGAACTTCAAAATGACGACTGTCTCCTAACACAGTAAATGTCCAGTAACCTACCTGGGAAGTAATCCTAGCTGTGGGTGTAACATGCGCCTGCCGTAATGCATAAATCCAGTGTTTTACATTTTAGTAATTTGTCAGCTGCTCTTATCCGTGGAGGGGGTGTGGGATTACTTCAGATACTCTTTGAGGTGGGGTTGTTTTTGGAAGATGGACAGGGAAGCTGCTGTCCTAGCTTGAGGTGGAAGCTGTGCTGCTTCCGGTGAGAAGTTTGTATTCTACGATGTTGTAGAGCATGAACTTGCAGGAGTGAGTCACTGCTTTGATGTTGGCAGAGAACAGGTGTTGTCCAGGGTCCGGCCAGGGTTTTTTGAATTCTGGAGGTGTCAACTGTGATGGTGAGGTAGGCCTTTCCCTGGAGGAAGAGTAGCTTCGTCCTGTCGAGGTTAAGCTTGAGGTAGTTGGCTGACGTCCAAGCTGAGTTATCTTCCAGGCTGATATGACGGAACTGAGTGACTTGGTGTATAGAGAGAAGAGGTCCAAGATTTCAATGGGAGATGGAGTGACTAACTGGCCACATCAAGTTGATCTTGTCCTTTTTGTCTTCGGACTGATCTAAATTCACTCAGGGTGGAGATGCGCATTCTTTTACTTTGTTAAAAAGCTCCATTTACCTCCGTCTGTTCCCACAGATCTGAACCTACTAGACTGGAGCAGTCGGAACCTTCTAGCAGTTGCCCTTCACAGCAATCTTTATCTGTGGGACGCCACCCAGGGTGACATCGTCCTACTGATGAAGATGGAGCGGGTGGAGGACTACATCTGCTCTGTGTCATGGATCAAGGAGGGCAACTTCCTTGCCCTTGGTACCAGTGACTGCAAAGTTCAGGTGAACTGTCTGCCGTGAACATACCCAGTGCTCATCTTACTGAATTGGGCCTTCAATGCAATTTTGTGGTGTTAAAGAATGATTTAATGCCTTTTTTCCCTTTTGTATACATATCACCTGAATTTGTCATTGTCCCTAGTTGTGGGATGTGGAGAACCAGAAGCGTCTACGCAGCATGTCTGGCCACACTGCCAGAGTTGGCAGTCTGAGTTGGAACAATCACATTCTTTCCAGGTAAAGATTCATGTCTTGGGGGGGACGGACGGACGACTGACTGTATGAATAGTCAGTCCCACTTAATGCTTTTGCTGTGATTTTATTGTCCCCGACAATGTCCATGTTGTGGGCAAATTCTTAGGTCGTAAATGGTTGTGGTACGTCTTGGCTCGTTCAGTGTGACATGGATCTGTCGCTTTGAGTACTGCTACATGCGGTCGTAGACCCCTTGAAGAAGTTATACCGTGTCCAATTTTTGGGGGGCTTTATCGTGCAGTGTGGCTGGTACGAGCCGAACCCAGCGACTGACATCTAGGAACACTTCCGGTACAGAGTATGCACACAATATGATTCTTGTGAATAGTCAGATTAATTTAATAGTTCTATTTAATGTTTAGGCTACATACTGTGTCAGAACAATTTCCTGAATAGTCTTATTTACGTGACGCATCTGAAATCAGCCTACCTGATGGGATTATAATAAATGCACAATCTCCAATCAAAATAATGTTCTACCACAGCGACCATGCTATTTTGAGGAAGCCTATTTGATTTAGAGGTTATTTGAAAACGTTCTACAATGCCTACTTTCAGTTATTTAAATTCAATATACTTGCGCATAAGCATAGTGAGGCTGGTGCTGGCACATGCTCAGATCAAATACACCACTGCAGTTGACAAAGCCTCGCAAGACTATCACAGAATGTGACGCCAGAACTGAAGCGAATTGTACATCTGGACAGGATGATAAAGATTTTAATTTGGTAACATCAGTGTGACGTGACAAAATGTAAAAGATGGAATCCCATGTAGTCTGCCACAGCCTTAAGTCAGTCCCTCCTGGATATTTTTTTGTTGTTGTGCCTGTGTCCAGAATGTTTTGATTTGGTGTTTTTATTAACCTGCTTGTGATTTACCTTTTCCAGTGGCTCCAGATCTGGTCACATCCACCACCATGATGTAAGGGTAGCAGACCACCACATCTTCACCCTGTCTGGACACTCTCAGGAGGTGTGTGGGCTGGAGTGGTCCCCTGATGGAAGATACCTGGCCAGCGGCGGCAACGACAACCTTGTGTACGTGTGGCCAGGTGTGCAGGAGGGAAGCGGCCAAGGCAGTAATGCTGTCCACAGCTTCAATGAGCACCAAGGTGCAGTCAAGGTAAGCAAAAAAAATAATAACTAAATGTAATTATTGGTGCAACGTGCTAAATAAACTACCATGTTTGAAGGATGGAGTTGGGATTGAATAAAAGGCCACAATTTGATGCACTTTAAAGTCCACTTACTGTAAAGAGATGCACAACCACTGTTTTTTACTAAAATTCCTTAGGCTTTGGCCTGGTGCCCATGGCAACCTAACATTCTTGCGTCTGGAGGGGGCACCAGTGACCGTCACATCCGCATCTGGAACGTCACCAGTGGCTCTTGCATCAGTGCCCTGGACACTCAGTCTCAGGTAACTGCACCCATCTTGATCCCTAGTGGGATTGTCTGTTCTGAAGTCTCATTCAATTTTGTGCTAGATTATATTCCACCTCCAAGGACCTGCTGCTCAGTCATAGCGACATGAATATTTGCATACCAGTCACTTTAAAAAAAAGTTTACTTTGCATAACTGCAATGCCTTTGCGATCAGACGTTGACTGGTGGTCATATCTGCCTTACAGGTGTCCTCTTTGAAGTTTGCGCCAAACTACAAGGAATTGGTCTCCGGCCACGGATATGCCCACGACAACGT
This sequence comes from Oncorhynchus tshawytscha, assembly GCF_018296145.1. Taxonomy (NCBI): domain Eukaryota; kingdom Metazoa; phylum Chordata; class Actinopteri; order Salmoniformes; family Salmonidae; genus Oncorhynchus; species Oncorhynchus tshawytscha. Next base: position 19,909,069 of record NC_056456.1, on the reverse strand, counting down.
AGTCATCTGGAAGTATCCCTCCTTGACTAAAGTGGCAGAGCTCAATGGTGAGTGTCTGGCCTGAAATGATGAATCTTGTAATAACTTTACACAGAGCTGTTAAGTTTGTCATTGATGGATCAGTTGACAAGGACATTTTTTTTGCCTAAAGCTGTAAAATCATCAAAGAGCCTGATGATAATGTCCCTCACCCCAGCTTTCATAACTGGGTAAACATGAGCCTAATTTAAACTAAATTTGATTAATGTCGATTTAATTAATGTAGATTTAATTTGCTTAATGTCAATGCTGAAGCATTTTGGGCATGTAAACCTCCCAATCCAGCTCTGATTCATGTTTAAAGATGTGCTATGCTGAAATTGCTCTGCCTCTTCTTGGTTCCTAAAATTCTATTAGTTTGCTTAATTTCAGTTTGTGACAAAATAAGTAGGTATAGTGTAAAGAATCATCTAAACTGCTGTGAAGTCTTTTCCGTAACCAAAAGGTACATTTTTTTGGTGGCAGTGAGTAGGTCCGGAGTGTGCAAAATTGAAAGTAAAATAGCACATGTTTCCAACTGTAGCCATTCTGGGGTAAAAGTTCAAAACTGAAATCTTAAACTTTTTCTCCCCCCCCAAAGGTCATGAGGGCAGGGTCTTGAACATTACCATGAGTCCAGACTGCTCGACTATCGCCACTGTAGCCGGTGATGAAACTGTCCGCCTCTGGAAGAGCTTTGAGCTGGATCCAGTCAAGAAGAAGGCCAAAGAGAGGATGGTGAAGTCCACCAGCAGCAGCATCCACCAATCTATCCGATAATCAACCTTTTTGTAATGTGTGTTCAAGTTATTGATAAACTCCTAATTCTTTACTAATGTACAAAATGTTTATTCGCTGTAAAATAAAGATTGCCACTTTTAAATTTTCTTTGTTTGAATATTTTGCAGCCTTGCTATTCGATGACAAATCTGATTTTCCAGTTAAGAAAATCTTCAAGTATTATAACCTGGGTAGAATGTTGTGAAATACTGTCCAGGCCCTCATTCAATGTGAAACAGATTTTCTTTGCTGAAACCATATCAGCTTCTGCTTTTGATTCATTTTTCTGTGGTTAACATTATTTTGAAGTACACCTGAGTTTATTGGTGATGCGCTAGTTGAATGTGGTCTTATTCATAAATGGCTCTTTAACCAAGAATGGTGTTTTCTGAAATGCATAACTAGGGCTTGATTATTGTTAAGTCCAGCCAGGTGGGATGGGTTCTAGGTCATGTACAGAACGCTTCTAGGCATTGTGATAACAGCCTGGGTCAACAATCCTCTGAAACTAGCAGTGTGACCACAGACTACCTGGAAAACCAATGGGTGCTTTCCAGTAAGACATTCTGCAGAATACAAGATTGTTGATCGGTAGGTTTCTGAGAAAGTCAGCTCAGCTATCCCAATTGAGACTGCCTCGATCTAGGTTGGTCTAAACATGGCGGTGTTCGAAGACGTCCATTCCTGTCGTTTTGAAAGAGATTGTGACATTCAAAATGGGGGTACTTAATGTTAGATCCCTCAGTTCCTAGACAGTTATGGTCAATTAACTGATTGTGATTGACCTGACAAACATGGCTTAAGCCTGATGAATTGACTGTTAAATGAGGCCTCTCCTCCTGGTTACACTAATGACCATATCCCCCGCGCATCCAGCAAAGGCAGAGGTGTTGCTAACATTTACGATAGTAAATTTCAATTTACAAAAAAATGCATTGTCTTGAGCTTCTAGTCATAATCTATGCAGCCTACTCAATCACTTTTTAATGCTACTGTTTACAGGCCCCCTGGGCCGTATACAGCGTTTGTCACTGAAATCCTATTGGACCTTGTCATGGCAGATAAGATTCAAATTTTTGGTGGCTTTAATATTCACATGGAAAAGTCCACAGACCCACTCCAAGGCTTTCGGAGCCATCATCGACTCAGTTTTGTCCAATATGTCTCCTTCGGTCTGGTTTTAGACCCCATCACAACACAGACTGCACTTGTGAAGTTGGTAAATTACCTTTTAATGGCATCAGACCAAGGCTCTGCATCTGTCCTCATGCTCCTAGACCTTAGTGCTGCTTTTGATACTGTCGATCACATTCTTTTGGAGAGATTGGAAACCCAAATTGGTCTACATGGGCAAGTTCTGGCCTGGTTTAGATCTTATCTAAAAGTTTGTCTCTGTGGATGGTTTGTCAACTGTAAATGTCAGTGTTCCTCTTGGCTCCGTTTTAGGACCACTATTGTTTTAACTATATATTTTACCTCTTGGTGTTGTGATTCGGAACCATAGTGTTAACTTTCACTACTATGTGGATGATACACAGCTGTACATTTTGATGAAACATGATAAAGCTCCAAATTTGCTGACCCTGGAAGTCTGTGTTTCAGACATAAGTGGATGGGGGCAATTTTTTAAAACTTTAAACTCAGACAAAATAGAGATGCTAGTTCTAGGTCCCAAAAAACAAACAGATCTTCTGTTGGTTCTGACAATTAATCTTGATAGTTGTACAGTCGTCTCAAATAAAACTGCGAAGGCCCTTGGAGTTACAGATTTTTTCCATCTCTACGTAACATTGCAAAAATCAGAAACTTCCTGTCCAAAAATGATGCAGAAAAATGTAACCATGCTTTTGTCACTTCTAGATTATACTACTGCAATGCTCTACTTTCTGGCTGCCTGAAAAAAGCACTAAATTAACTTCAGTTAGTGCTGAACACGGCTGCTAGAATCTTGACGAGAACCAAAAAAAATGAATCATATTACTCCAGTGCTAGCCTCTACACTGGCTTCCTGTTAAGGCAAGGGCTGATTTCAAGGTTTTACTGCTAACCTACAAAGCATTACATCGGCTTGCTCCTACCTATCTTTTTGATTTGGTCCTGCTGTACATCTACACATACGCTACTGTCACAAAACACAGGCCTCCTTATTGTCCCTAGAATTTCTAAGCAAATAGCTGGAGGAAAGGCTTTCTCCTATAGAGCTACATTTTTATGCAATGGTCTGCCTATCCATGTGAGAGATGCAGACTCGGTCTCGACATTTGTCCTTATTGAAACCTCATCTCTTCAGTAGGTCCTATGATTGAGTGTAGTCTGGCCCAGGGGTGTGAAGGTGAACGGAAAGGCACTGGAACGATGAACCGCCCTTGCTGTCTCTGCCTGGCTGGTTCCCCTCTCTTCACTGGGATTCTCTGCCTCTAATTCTATTACCGGGGCTGAGTCACTGGCTTACTGGTGCTCTTCCATGCTGCCCCTAGGAGGGGTGCGTCACTTGAGTGGGTTGAGTCACTGATAGGATCTTTCTGTCCGGGTTGGCGCCCCCCTCAGGTTGTGCCGTGGGGGAGATCTTCATGGGCTATACTCGATCAGTTCGTTATATCTGGAGTATTTCCTCCTGTGTTATCCTGTGTCCTGTGTGAATTTAAGTATTCTCCCGCTCTCTTTTCTCTCGGAGGACCTGAGCCCTAGGACCATGCCTCAGGACTACCTGGCCTGATGACTCCTTGCTGTCCCCAGTCCACCTGCTGCTGCTCCAGTTTCAACTGTTCTGCCTGTGGCTATGGAACCCTGACCTGTTCACCAGATGTGCTACCTTGTCCCGGACCTGCTGTTTTCGACGCTCCCTCTCTCTACCGCACCTGCTGTCTCTAACTCTGAATGATCGGCTATGAAAAGCCAACTGACATTTACTCCTGAGGTGCTGACTGGCTGCACCCTCAACAACCACTGTGATTATCATTTTACCCTGCTGGTAATCTATGAACATTTGAACAGCTTGGCCATGTACTGTTATAAATCGCCACCCAGCCAAGCCAGAAAAGGACTGGCCATCACTCATAGCCTGGTTCCTCTCTAGGTTTCTGCCTTTCTAGGGATTTTTCCTAGCCACCAATGAATGGAGAAACGTATATCGCCCCACCCAGCAGACTGTCGAAAAATCTTGTTCACTTTGTCCCTTCTAAAAGTCAGTGTTTGAGTTGAGAAACCTGCCTATTTTCTGCATTGCTTGCTGTTTGGGGTTTTAGGCTGGGTTTCTGTACAGCACTTTGTGACATCGGCTGATGTATTTGATTGTGGATGCCTTATGTGCCTCCCGGTAAGTATGTTTAATGACTGCCTTACTTAAAATGTGTTTTATTTCAAAAAAAGTTAAATATAAACAGCACCAAAAAACAAAACCATGATGGACATCAATACAAATCCCATCTCTTTGAAAGAGACCTGGGTCAGCCATTTACAAGCATGTTCCAGTCCTTTCAGTGGAAACTACAATATTTTCAAGCAACACAGGAGTCATGCCAGCCAAACAAGAAGTTAAAGTCCAAGGGTGGGCTTTCATTGGTCATTTCAAAACTGGGTTGGAGGTGAATAATAGTGAGGATGAACACCTCTTCATACAGTGTGATCTACAGTTAGTAGTTCCCTCCAACCACTCAAAATTTAACTGTGTCAAATAGGGACCAACTGGTAAATCCATTACGCCATTCATATCCCAAAAGCAGTGTAAATAAATATAAAAAATATACATTTGAGGAAAGTGATCAGTAACTAACATGTGAAAGAGTAGCATTGTTTTGGAATCTTTGGCATTTTGGAGGCTCACTCAGACAGTTATGTTTCCCCGTCCAAAATGACAAAGCTAGACTTCCTTCACTTTGCCTAGTTGGTTATGGCCGTTGACACGGTGCGCTGTTGTCCCATTGCCATTCTCCAATTGTTTGCCGTTGGGCACCACGGAAATGTTGCCAATGGTAATGCCGTTGGTATGACCATTAGTAACGCCATTCTGCTTGAGCTTTGCCTCCTTGGTTGCTGTAGGCAGCCGTTTACCCTTTATGTAGGCCTGAATCCAGAAGTTGGAGAAGAGTACGAAGAAGAAGGTTCCGTACATCCAGATGAGGTGAATGAACATGGGCACCTGAAAGTCACACTTCTCCATGAAGTAGTATTGAGAGATGTGAAGTGAGATCAGCACAAACTGGATCTGAAGAAGGAAGAAATAAGGGAGAACATATTAATGATGTTTGTAGATGGCGCGCGAGTCACCAATTCACAACAGTAACACCGGCAGCTATACACAAAATCAATGCTTCCATTTAACAGTTTCTTCCAATTGTACATCATTAAGAAAGAACACCCACAAGCTGGATTGCGGTCATGTACTTCTTCCACCAGAGGTATTTCTGGAAGCGAGGTCCTGCAGCGGACAGGCCGTAGTAGGTGTACATGATGACGTGGACACATGCGTTGACCATGGCATGGAACGAGCTCATTCCCCCTGCTGGAGATTCACAATGACAGGCACATTATTCTAAAAAAATGTTTAAATGTACCCTTTATTTAACTAGGCAAGTCAGTTAAGAACAAATTCTTATTTACAATGATGGCCTACACTGGCCAAACCCGGACGACGCTGGGCCAATTGTGCGCCGCCCTTATGGGACTCCCAATCATGGCCAGTTGTTATACCGCCTGGATTCAAACCAGGGTGTCTGTAGTGATGCCTCTAAGCACTGAGATGCAGTGCATTAGACCACTGTGCCACTCGAGAGCCCCATTCAGAGATTCTGAATAGTCACAGGGGCATAACAAAATACATGTTGTTCCTAAATCATTTTGTTAAACTCCTATTTCCCTGGTAAAATTGTAAAACGTTCCTTTTGTGGTTATGAGGTTTATTGAACAACAAACACCCCCCCACACACAGTTAACTACTCTAAAGTTAAACAGGTTATATGTGCGACTAAGCATACTGCATGGGGATGATGTCATTATGAGGTCAAGGTTACCAGGAGCGATGGTCATTCCCCACCACCACGTGAAGGGCATGAAGGAGTGATGGAAGACATGAAGAAATGTAATCTGGCTGTGTTTCTTACGCAGCACAAAGAATAACTGCAAAGCAGACAAGAGTTTAAATTACTCTAAAGCAAACAAATTCTAAAATCTCCATGTGTGTCAGAAAGACGAAGTCAGAAGTTGATTTATGCTAACGTCAAAGGACAGTTCATGCCAATATTTTTTTTATTCACACAAACATGTTTTAATAGAAAAAAAAACATTCTTACTGTGTCCAGAAGCTCGATGAATTTAGAGAAGTAAAACCACCAAGCCACTCGAACCATCTGACAAAAAGGAGAGAAAAGTACAGAGAATAAAGATGGCATCAAATAATATAATTTGACCTATTAAAATAGCTATGCATGTTTAAAATGTATAATATAAAACATTTTCATTGAATGAAAACATGGATGGCATCTGATGAGATAGAAAGCAGAATCTCTTATAAATAAAGCTTACCCTTAGAGCCTGTGGGCTGCTTGAGTAGTCACAAAGGTCACATCTCCAGGTAAAGGTGGTGCCCCATCCTGACATCAGGAACTGCAATGGCAAAGCACAGAACTGGCTGTCATATCATACATTCATAAAAGCTGTTAAAAATTTTTTTTAAATAAAATCGCACCTAGAGTACAGTCTGTCTTCACAACAAGGTTCTTTGAAGAGCTTAAATTCTGCTGAACGACTAACTGCTTTGCTCACCTCATAGACAAGGAAGGCGTTCAGGAACACCATGCTGAAGTTATAGACGATCATGGCCGATTTGAGGTGATAGGGCTTGCGGTGTACCATCAGGCGAGGCCCTGCATACAGCGAGAAGAATACATAGCCCAACAGGATGCTGGTCATCTGGAAGGGGGTCCGCATCAACGGGTAGGGCAACAACCGGTGGTCTGAGGATAAGCAATTTATCAAAGACAACAATACAGGTTACACACACAGCATGGTACAACATGTTCATCATCTACAAACTGCAATTCAAATGTATTTCATTCATTTACAAATTGTAATAATAAAAATATAAATTTTAGAGAACGCACTCACCCGTTCTCTGCAATAAATACTCATACAACGACATAACATTGGATCCCAGTTCTAGCAGCATTTTGATGGCCTCTTTCCTTCTTTATTCAGTTGATCAAAAAACCCTGAAAAAAATAGACGAAAATACAATTTGGTTGAAAAGACAGTGGGTGGTGATAATGGCAGCTAATGCTTTTATGCCTACATGGAAAGCAGTGGTGTCCCCAGAGACATAAGGTGATGAACATAGCAGCCTAGTGTAACACTGCCTCCCCTACTAAAAAAACAGAGACAGCTGCACAGGCCCATCATATATCTGAACCGGAGGCTCTGCTTTGATGACTGACTATCTATCTGATAGACAAACAAAACAAACATAATTCACAACCGTAAAAATCGCCACAAAGGGCATTGTAGTCGGTCTGACCATTTACTGTAGGTCAGTCAATGCCCAATAGATCCTACTGGGATTTTTCACAGATAAGTAATATTATATGAATTTTTCTATAGTAGCTAAGTGTTTTATTCCACTATCAGTCATGGACATAAAACATATGATGTAATATGATGGATTATCTACACAACAGATTGCAAAGGCAAACAGACACACCATCACAATTACAACTGAACTGCATTTCACTTGTTCAGTGTTTACTTCAGTTTCTAGCAAGAAACAGGGGATAGGTTACATTTGCATGCAGTTGTATACCATAGATCAATCTGGCATACCAGGGAGTTGCAGCCCCACCAGCTTTAACCTACACATAAGAATATACTATATAGGCTTTAGCATTGAGTCAACCTAAAAAAACAAACACGCCACTATACTAAAAATCATCTCACACACCGCGACCCAAGATGGTGGTAGTTTTACAAAGAGCTTGTTCAGCAGCATGTAACATTCCCTTAGCGACTCCTTTGAGACAATGTGTTCTCTCAATGACTAACAGATCCAGTCAAACAGGTGAGGTGAACACATTTGAACAGTCAGTATGTGGTATGAGCTCACTAGATAGTAATGGATGAGGGATTGAGAAATATGACAGAGATGGAGTCGCTTGGAGGTGAGCCGGCAAACCAAACTAAGAGCGAAGAACAAAAGAGAGAATGTTGGATATTTTATTTTTTATGTCCTTTCCATACAACGGCAATAAAACCCACTCCACACAAAGATGGGACAGCGTTATCATATCCACCAAGTAATACAGATCTAACTACAAGAAAAACCTATCCTGAGAGTTTATAAAAGTAAAAAACTTGGAATAGACACTGCAGTGCTAGATTGAGTATAGCACTGAGCATTACTGAGATTATACAGTCAGACATTTTTTTGTTAACACGACTCACCTACGAAGTTGTCCTCAGTACTGTCCTCAGTACTGTCCCCAAACCCTCAGGCCTTTAGGCACACAGCCAAGAGAGCAACAACCAATGACCCTACAATGGGCCAGGCCCAGCAAAACAGAGGAGTCAAAAAGAGAGATTCTCTGAAAAAGTGTAATGCTAGTCCCAGAATTTCTTGTTTCTCCCTTGAAGTCCTCAAAATGTTGAATCAAATTACCTTCTAGAAATAGCCACAGAAAGCTTGGGCAGACTAAGTCAGAGAGAGATGTGTACAGCTATGAGGGAAGACAGCTGTGTTGGGACTCAGTCAACCCAGATTTAAACCAAAGGCTGCGGACACTACTAAGTGACAACACCCAGCTAGTTTCAGGAACACACCCCGTTTCAACATTTAAACCCATCCTCCCCTAACCACTATGCCTCTCTCTGATTGGTTCAGCAGAAAAAGTGGGAATGGCCATTGGTCATCAGAGCAGGGTTGGGTAGCTGAAGGTAGTAAGCGAGGGAGAATTCAGTAGCAACCTCTGTGCCCAGTTTTCAAAAGTAATATGGATTTCACCTATCCGATGGGATTGAATGCATAGAAATATAATGAATAGAACTTCACTTGAATGGGGACTCCTGTTCTTTTCATTCCATTTGGCAAAATCTGGATAGATAACTTTTGAAAAACTGGGCCCTGGAGAGTTTGAATGGCCTCTGTTAAATAATGGGGGCCCATCACATAGTACGTCTATATGTAACAAAAACTAACACATCCCTTATAATAATAAGGGGGATATGAGAGTAAATCACGGGGATGTAATGTGTCCATGTGGCCCTAACTGACAACAGGCACGGAGCCTAGGCTTAAACTCACATCTGTCCCACCTACAGACACAATATGACAGGTTCCACTAACTTCCAGTAGCTCTGGTTCTACCTGTTCCTCAGACACTGAGAACTGGAAATGAGCGTTGTGGTGAAAGAGGGGGCCTTAAAATGTTATCACGGAATCTTACGTTGGCATGAATGGCTGACTGGAATTAGAAGAATCTTGGCATGAGCAGTGTACAGACAAAACATTTAAACACACACATTGACAACTGTCAGTTTACACAGTGCTTTAAGACTTTCCCTGGGGGAAAGCACATGGGGGGGTATACACTGTCAAAGGCCATATACCCTCACGTGATGATGACCTGGCTGTTTCGACAAGATGACATATCATAGGAATTAGTCCATATTTCTCATACTGAGTTGCCAAGTTAAAATGTAGGCCTACAGCCAGTATGTATTTAAGACAGAGGAGAGAATGATGAAGTAGGGTGGGGCAAGTGGAGGAGGAAGACGCCACCACATCTAAGTGAAAATATGATAGGAATAGACCAAGAAACAAAATCACACCTAAACCAACCCTAGAAACACCAACCAGACAGGGTTAACCACACATCACAGATTCTTTCAAGATCAAATACACCTCTTCCCTATGGGCTGAGGTTTTGGGCAAATTGCCAACATTCAGAGGGCAATCACTCTCTCATCCCTCTTTTCAGCATCCCTCTAGATGGAGGATTGACTGGACCTGTAGTCCCATACTGGATGTAGTTGTCTGCCACAATAGACCATCGAGAACTGGTACTTTCCACTCATTAAAAAAAAGGTTAAATGTTTTTTTTATTTTTTTTTATTTTTTTTAAAATCGGTCAAATAGCTCTAAAATTGACATAAGTGGCAAGGATAAGAGACCCTAGGGTTGCCTATTCCATTGCTGCTGGAATAATCGTGGCCTGGTATGATTTGGCGGGAATATTGGTCCAGAGTGCTCTCACGTAAGAGGCGTGGCCCCTGGCCTCTCCCAGGACACAAGACCCAGACAGTCCAGAGATATTTAGAGAAAAGGTGGAGATCGGAATCCAGTTGCCAATGAATGGAGAAATGTATAAAGCCCCACTCAGCACACTGTCGACACATCTTGTTCGCGTTGAGTCACGCAATCCCTTCTAAAAGTCAGTGTATGAGTCGAGAAACCTGCCTATTTTCCTCAAAAGTACGTAATGTCACAAGTTAATCATCTCACATCCCAAAATATATTTGTAATATAGTACTTCTTGTTCACGTAATTCAGGCTAATGTTGGGTTAAGGTAGCGCCCAATTGACTCCCATTAACTCTTTCAATAAGGTTACTCCTTGTCCCAGCATCGGCCAGAATGCACCGTGCAGACCATTGATGACGCATGGACAATGTGCACAGTGGGCGTTAATACTTCTCCAATGGAAACGGCTCGGGGTCCGCATGGACCAGGTAGTACAGACCCCTGGCTTTCTTTCTCAACCACCATCTTCAGGAAGAGCCCACCGGCACAGACGGAGAAGCAAGGCTCCACTTCCCCCAGAAGCAGACGAGGGCGAGCTGATGGAGCCTGTTGTTGAGGTGGGCCAGACCTGTGTTGGGGACTTTTGTCATGTCCCTGTCACTGTGGAGAGGATGCCCTGCCCTGGTGGACACTGGGTCCACAGTAACCCTGGTGAGGCCGGATATTGTGCCAGGTTGGACTCTGTGTGAGTCCAAAACTGTGCAGCTCTGCAAAGTCGCAGGTGAGCTGGCACCCATGAAAGGGAAGGAAATAATGAATGACAGTAGGGGGCAGGTCTGTGCCTCATCCTGTGTGGGTGGCGGCTGTGCAGGACCCTTGTATCCTGTGGTTGGACTTTCTTAGAAGCACAGGCTGCCAGTTAGACCTAAATGGGGGCACACTGAGCTTCCAGGGAGGGCCGGGAGTCACCATGGCCCCCCCTAATGTCAAATCCCACTCAACCCAACAAACCCTTTACTCCAACAGTTAAAGCAGCAGACTCATGGCTGCCCCCCTCCCCCACATCTGTGTGTGAACTTTCCCCCAGCTACCTCCACGACACATCCCTCCGCGAGCCTGGGCCATGTCCCCCCAGCCCAGCTACCCCAGATGGGAGAGAAGAGGACACTGTCTACAGTGAGGGAGATGTGGGGGAGGAACTGTGCTGGTCTTGACCCCAAGCAGCAGGAACGGTTGTGGCAGTTGCTGTTTGAATTCAGAGACAGCTTTGTGCTGAGTGAGGAAAAGGTGGGTCAGACTCATCTGGTGCAGCATGAGATCAACACAGCTGATGCGCGACCCATCAAGATCCCACTGGCACGCCGGGAGGCGGCAGACAAGGCTGTGTTGGAGATGCAGCGGGCAGACTTCATCGAGTCCTCAGACAGCCCCTGGGCGGCGCCAGTCATCATGGTATCCAATAGTCAAAGGTATATGAAATACAAATGGTAGAGAGAAATAGTCCTATAATTCCTATAATAACTACAACCTAAAACATCTTACCTGGGAATATTGAAGACTCATGTTAAAAGGAACCACCAGCTTTCATATGTTCTCATGTTCTGAGCAAAGAACTTAAACATTAGCTTTCTTACATGGCACATATTGCACTTTTACTTTCTTCTCCAACACTTTGTTTTTGCATTATTTAACCTCTTTCAGCTAGGGGGCACTATTTTTATGTTTGGAAAAATAACGTTCCCAATGTAAACGGCCTATTTCTCAGGCCCATATGCTAGAATATGCATATAATTAACAGATTGGAAACTTTAGTGTTTTCTAAACTGTCAAAATATTGTCTGTGAGTATAACAACTGATATTGCAGGCGAAACCTGAGGAAAATCAAACCAGGAAGTGGCTTTTATTTTGAAAGCTCCATGTTCCATAGCCTGCCTTCGCGCCATTTAAAAGGATACCAACCAGATTCATTTTCCTATCGCTTCCTCAAGGTGTCAGTCTTTAGACAGTTTCAGGCTTTTATTTTGAAAAATTAGCGAGAAAGATAACATAGCGTCGGTGGATAGCTGGGTGTTCCCATGAGTTTTGCTTGAGTAACAGTGGGGCAGCCATGGACTCTCCCTCTCCTACTGAAAAATTTGATTGCTTTTCTGATTTGTGACCAAGCTACTTTGATGCTAGGTGTTCATAAAGTTGTCTAGTGATCGATAAACTTACAAATGCTTAGATTGCTTTCGCTGTAAAGCATATTTTCAAAATCTGACACTACAGGTGATTTAACAAAATGCTAAGCTGTGTTTTGCTATATTGCACTTGTGATTTCATGAATATAAATATTTTTAGTAATATTATTTGAATGTGGCGCTATGCAATTCAGCGGTTGTTGATGACAATTATCCCACAAAGGGGATGGGTAGCGTCAAGAAGTTAAACCAAATGGAACATGTTTCATTATTTATTTGAGGCTAAATTGATTTTATTGATGTATTAAGTTAAAATAAGTGTTCATTCAGTATTGTTGTAATTGTCATTACAAATAAATAAAAATCGGCCGATTAATCAGTATCGGCTTTTTTGGTCCTCCAATAAAATCGGTATCGGCGTTGAAAAAAAAAAGTCGGTCGACCTCTAGTGGGGACTGGACACTTTGGGGTCACAAGAACACTCCGCCGCCTCCGTCAGGGCTTTTACTGGGGGCAGCACAAGAGGGATGTGGAGGACGTGCTGCCGCTGTGACAACTGCACAGCAAGAAAGGGCCCCCCAAGCCACTCATGCTCAGCTCCAACAGTTCCCAGTGAGGGCTCCCATGGAGAGGGTGGGAGTGGATGTAGTTGGGCCATACCCCACCACAGACAGTGGAAACCGCTGGGTGCTCACAGCCATGGACTATTTCATAAAAATGGCCCGAGGCCTATTCTGCCTGACCAGGAGGCAGAGACCATTGTCGACGCCCTGACAGCGGGGATGTTCAGCAGGTTTGGAGCTGGGGAGTCCATCCACAGCGACCAAGGCAGAAACTTTGAATCGTGTGTGTTCGCCACCATGTGTGAGAGGCTGGGTATGCACAAGACCCGCACTACTCCTCTCCATCCTCAAAGTGATGGCCTTGTGGAGTCCTTCAACATAACGCTTGGACAGCAGCTGGCCATCGTCTCTGCCAAACACCAACATGACTGGGACAAGCACCTCCCTATGGTCCTGATGGCATGCCGCTCCGCTGTCCAAGACTCCACCTCATGCACGCCTGCCCTCCTCATGCTTGGGAACGAGATCTGCGGAGATGGCGTTTGTTTGGCCCCTGGATAGCCCTCATGTTCCCCCGGGGCCGGAGTATGCCCGGAGACTCCAGGACCGCCTGGAAACAGCCCACACCTTCGCCAGAGAGCAGCTGGTGAATGCAGGTGCGAGGCAGAAGAGCAACTATGACATGCACACCCAGGGTAGGCACTTTGTGGCTGGGGAGCTGGTCTGGGTCTACAGCCCCCTAAGGAAAAAAGGCAGATGCCCCAAGTTGGACAGTCACTGGGTGGGACCCTGCAGCGTCCTGGAGAGGGTAGGGGAGGTGGTTTACCGGGTGCAGCTTCCTCCCAGGGGGAGAAAGGTGGCACTGCACCGGGACAGATTAGCCCCATACAGAGGGGCCTCTTCTCCCCAAACCCCAGGGACCCCCACAATTCCCCTCTCTGGCAATGACATTCTCCAGGCACCCAGCCTCAGGTGCCGCAGACAAGGCTCCAGACAGCCCACTCCCCATCTCCCTCCCTGTGTCACCACGTGGTTCCCCGGAGCCACGGACTGTATTCCCCTTTTCCCGATTCCTTGTCCCCCATATCCCTGCCTTCATCCCCTGGGTCCCAGAGGGGCAGCCCCCTGCCAAGGATGGAGCCCCGTTTCACATCTGGACACTCTGCGACCATCACGGCCATGCAGGAAAAGGAGACCTCCAGGTCGCTTCAGAGACTGTTTGTTCCCTCGGGGACGAGGGACTTTGTGGTGGGGGGGCCTGTGTCGGTCGCAACCCACACAGACAGCTGTGTTTTATGTGTTAGACTATTAGTTGGTTGTGTTGTACCCACCAGTACCCAGTGTTCGCAGGGTCCGACATGCCATCTGCCAATCCTGGGAATGTTCTGATGCCGGGCATCCTGGTGGTTGGTGGAGTGGCGTGGAGGGAGGTTGGAGCATTGGAAGTTAAGACCAGGTTTAGCCATTGTTCTTTTGCTTACATCTGGGCTTCACAAGAGAAGGTCACGGTTGGTTTGTGGGGTCTTTCATTTATTTTGCTTGGGCTACGGCCAAACAGTAGCCTGTGTATAGTTGAGTTAATAAACCGTCAATTCGTAAACTCAACCCTCTGTCTGGACAATTGTTCCTTTATGATCTAGTCAGAACATTACAGTACCTTCTGGCCAGGGGTCTTTTGTCAAGAGCCCAAATGCTGAAATTTAACGCATTGCTTGCGGTAAGGTTTTGCAAACATAAAACGAACAGATCTTTCATATCAGCAAAAAAAAATATTTGCTTTCCCACACAGCCATATTTCCATGTTACAGTGCTTATTTACAGGAAACAGACTACCTATGCTAATTAGCCATCTGTGTCTCCAAACACCTGTGTGTATAAACAGAAGGACGCCACAAACGTGTTGTCACTGAAAAATACTGTCGATTGCAAGTGTTAAAACAGTGTCCAATAGGTGGATATTTTGCATTTGTGAAATTATTGATGTCATATGAAAGTAGAGGGCTTTACATTTCTAGAACCGTACCACAATTGAGAATCAATTCACTTAAGTATTTGGCTGCCATAGCGAATTTGCTTCTAAAAACAGAACATGTCCTTGGACTAAGAAGTAATGTTAGGCTCCATTAGTCCATTTTTGGGCTGAAACCTGGTAAGCTAACACTCAAAACTAAATGTTAGCTTAGCAACATTTACTAGCTATTCATCTAATATTAAATCGTACTATATTTTTTTACTCGTTGTAGAAAGCTAGCCACGGTAGCCTAAGGTTACTTTTGCTGAGAGCCACATGAATTTGCTATTCAGAGTCTGTGGGGATTTGTTTACAAATCATATCTTCATTTCGGCCCATGCAATTTATTTAGTTAGCTTCAGCATTTAGATTTAACCACAGCCATAGAATAGTGGTGCCCGAAATTTGAGTGGCGTCTGGTCATTCTGAATGGGGAATAATGGCTGTTTAGTCTAAATTACACTAGCTACAGTGGCCTGAAAATAAGATGACTTTGCTAAAGTAGGCAAATAATTAGCAGAAAACAACTTTTCCATCATTATATCGTCAAATGTACTTACGTGAGATTGCAAAGGTCTTAAAAAAATAGATAGCAATGCTAACATTAGCTAGCTAAAATCCAGTGCTGTAAACTCAATCATAGCTAAAGTTATACTGCATCTACAGTTAATCTTGTGACATCACATTGATGACAAAAGGCTTTCATCCTAATCATTTGCTTCCTTTTGAAATATCTGCATTGAATAGAACATACAGTCGGCATCAGTCTTCCAAAGAACATTCAAAACGATATTGGTGATGAAACGTGCGACCCATTAATTGCAAGTGTTGATGTATGAAGAGGTGATCTCTTCAGTAATGTAGAGGGGATTCAATTTTGAATCAGTTTTTCCAGAATCACATCCCCATGTTGGCTATGCAAGAATCTACACTGAACACAAATAAACGCAACATGTAAAGTGTTGGTCCCATGTTTCATGAGTTGAAATAAAAGATCAGAAATGTTCCATACACAAAGAGCTTATTTCACTGAAGTTTGGTGCACAAATTTGTTTAAATCCCTGTTAGTGAGCATGCTTCCTTTGTCAAGATAATCAAAGGCAGAGAATTGAACGAGAATTTGGCAGTTTGTCTAACGACCGGTCTCACAACCGCAGATCACGTGTAACCACGCCAGCCCAGGACCTCCACATCCGGCTTCTTTACCTAAAGATCGTCTGAGACCAATCACCTGGACAGCTGATGAAACCAAATAATTATTGCACAAACTGTCAGAAACCGTCTCAGGGAAGCTCATCTGTGTGCTTGTCGCCCTCACCAGGCAGGGTCTTGACCTGACGGCAGTTCGACGTCGTAATCGACTTTCAACTGTACCGGGCAGATGTCAGATGGCGTGTTTTTCAGCGTGTGGGCGAGTGGTTTGCTGATGTCAACGTTGTGAAAAGAGTGCCCAATGGTGGCGGTGGGGTTATGGTATGGGCAGGCATAAGCTACTGACAATGAACACAATTGCATTTAAAATCGATGGCAATTTGAATGCAGAGATACTGTGGCGAAATCCTGAGAACCTGTCATGCCAGTCATCCGCCGCCATCACCTCATGTTTCAGCACGATAATACACGGCCTCATGTCACAAGGATGAGGACACAATTCCTGGAAGCTGAAAATGTTCCAGTTCTTCCATGGCCTGCATACTCACCAGAAGTCACCCATTGAACATGTTTGGGATGCTCTGGATCAACATGTACGACAGCATGTTCCAGTTCCAGCCAAAATCCAGCAACTTCACACAGCCATTGAAGAGGAGTGGGACAACATTCCACAGGCCACAATCAACAGCCTGATCAACTCTATGTGAAGGAGATGTGTCACGCTGCATGAGGCAAATGGTGGTCACACCAGATACGGACTGATTTTCTGATCCACACCCCTACTTTTTGATCCACACTCCGTACTGTGACCAACATATGCATATCTGTCTTCACCGACATGTGAAATCCATAAGTTATGGCGTAATGAATGAACTTAATACATTTAAGTTGACTGATTTCCTTATATGAACTGTAACTCAGTAACAATTTTGAAATTGTTGCATTTATATTTTTCGTTCAGTGTAAAAGTGTTTGCCTACTATCCTAGGGTGCATGAGGCTGGGGCCTCATTGCTGGCAGTGTTGAATTATAACCACCACAGATCAGCCATGCACAACTCAAAATGATGCACGTCACCCTCAACTATTGAGTAATATCATTACTATGAATTGAACGCAAATCAGAATACCATGCAACCAAACTTTTGCTCACACAACACAAAATTCCAATGGAAACTTGACTTTCCCTTTAAATTAACATGTCATCAAATATGTTTCCTTCTTGCAGTCCAGAAAACCATGCATTGAAGACAAAAGAATGACATCTGCACCACAGACTTCCAAAGAGCTGGTTTGGGGGATCTGGCTAACATCTGACCATGGGATGCCAAGAAGAAGCTTAGGCCTAATAACCAAACCTATGCCAAAGACAGGAGAAGTAATGCCACATTGACATTTATGTTGTGCACTCTGATAGGATGGGAAGACTAAACGTTACCGTCACCACGTAACATTTCTACAATGGACAGAAATACTAGGATGTGAGGTTTGATGATCTATTGCTGTGTACATGTATACGCTGAATACAAACTCAACCATTATTTGTATTTTTATGCAATATATGCCCATATGGCTAGTAATGAATGAACCACTTGTAATTTCCTAAATTGTTTTCATTGCTGAAGTATGAACATTTCTGGTATTAGCTTGGGTTCAGTTATTTCATGTTCCAAAATACAAGTTGGTGTTTGTGCTTCAGCCATTATAGCTAACCTCTGTCATGCCAAAAATTAAAATTTTGCCAATGACAAACATCTGACAGAGGCATGGGACAGCCAGGCTCCCATAATTGAAAGTAGTTTTGATCATCGCTATAAATAAACCATCTTTGGCTTTACTTGTTAATGTGTATGAGATGTTGCTACTCACACCAATTTCCATGATCAAAAACTAAACAATTCATATTAACTGTGTAACAATGGATGGGTTAAGGAGCTGGCGCTGTTTACATGACTTTACAACTCCACAGTGAACAATATTCAAGTTGTTGGGAAAGTGTGATCACATACGTCGAGATGAAATTCTACTGTAAAAATACCGTGTTTTTTGTAGCTAATACCAATTCTACCAATAAAAGTTTCACTGCCATCTCAGCATTGCGTGGCGCTTAATGTTTATCACCTTACATCACCTACATCGTACCATAAAGACAAGAATGTACTAGGCCTATGATGTTACCCGTGAGTAAAACAAATGCATTTTCTATTTTTAAAAGCTGCATAACTTGTTCCAAACCAAATGCAGAGGCCAGAGACCCATCCAGCATAATGTTTGAATTCCAAAGTTATCAATATGGGCCATTCCAAGGTAACAGAATGATGTTGAGACTGTTGTGCCAAACAAAAACCATTGACTGCAAAGTTAAACAAACCATACAAATCTATGCACAATGGACTACTTTTAACAATTTCCACTGACAATTTTACAACAGCGCAGATGTAAAGTTTGGTAACAGAATGCCAAAATCTCCCTCAGTTTATATGAAGTTTTCCAAAAAAAACTTGTTCAATATCTACTCCCTGAATTAAGATGAAAATATAAAAATCAGCTATGATTTTTGACACCTTGAGTTTTTTTTCAGTTATTGAACAGTAAGTTAATTTAACGGAATGGAATGATGGTAATCGAATGACATCATGGGTCAATGATCTGTACTTTACAGGTGATGTATCCTGAATAAGGTACAGCTTTTTAAAAATTACAATAATTTCCTCCTTTGTATATTATGTGACACACTGGCTATTATTTGAATGGAGCTCCACCCCCAAACCTGTGGTTTGAATTGAATTGAAGAGGGCAGTCCATAAGAGCAGACGAAGGATCTGGAAAGATTCTGTATGGAGGAATGGTCTGAGATCCCTCCCAAAATGTTCTCCAATCTCAAAGCATTTTAGAAAAAGGTTGTGTCAAACCTCACCAGGGGATAGTGCTAGAGTACTGAAAACGGGCACCAATAACTTTGACCCCTATTTATGAGCAATTGTATGAGTATAAAATTAAGATGTCCCATTTTTTTTGCATACAATATAGCTCAGCAGTCTTATTTATTTTATAATATTTTCTGCTCATCTTTGTCAAGGGTTCCAATAATTATGTGCCTGACAGTAAAAGTTTATTTTTTTAACCAGAAGCTAAAGCATTTGCTTATTGCTAATTTTTAGGATGGAAATGGTTGACATATTCAACATTGTTACGTCACAGCCTTATTCTAAGCTTTATTGTTTTTCCATCCCACCTCAATCTATACACAATACCGGACAATGGCAAAGCAAAAACAAGTTTAGAAATTTTTACAAATGTATTAAAAAAAAAAAAAAATTTAAACGGAAAAAAAAAAAAACACATTTACATAAGTATTCAGAACCTTTACTCAGTACTTTTTTGAAGCACCTTTGGCAGTGATTACAGCCTCGAGTCTTCTTGGGGATGACACCACAAGCTTGGCACACCTGTATTTGGGAGTTTCTCCCATTCTTCTCTGCAGATCCTCTCAAGCTCTACCAGCTTAGATGGGGAAAGTCACTGCACAGTTGTTTTCAGGTCTCTCTAGAGATGTTCAAATTGGGTTCAAGTCTGGGCCACTCAAGGATATTCAGAGACTTGTCCCGAAGAAACTGCTGAGTTGCCTTGGCTGTGTGCTTTGGGTCATTGTCCTGTTGGAAGGTGAACCGTCACCCCAGTCTGAGGTCCTGAACGCTCTGGAGCAGGTTTTCATCAAGTATCTCTGTACTTTGCTCTGTTCATCCTGACTAGTCTCCCAGTCCCTGCCACTGAAAAATATCCCCACAGCATGATGCTGCCACCAGAATGGTTCACCATTGGAGGAAACCAGACAACCACCCCTTACGTGATGCTTGGCATTTAGGCCAGAGTTCAATCTTGGTTTCATCAGACCAGAGAATCTTGTTTCTCATGGTCTGAGGGTCCTTTAGGTGCCTTTTGGAAAACTGTCATTCGAGGGCTGTCATTCGACCTTGACTGAGGAGTGGCTTCCATCTGGCCACTACCATAAAGGCTTGATTGTGGAGTGCTGCAGAGATGGTTGTCTTTCTTGAGTAGGATCAGTCTGGAGATGTAGGAGTCTTTGGGAAGGATCATAGGATTCTTCAGTGCCTTAGGCATAGCATCTTTGCTTATCCTTCCTCCCACTCTCAGAATGCCATTGTCAAAAATTGGATCAAGCTTACAGATTGAGCCGCTTCCCTTGGCACATCGTCTTCCTTTGACAATGACTGCAATTTCTTGTTTAAAATGCTGTCTTTGCTCAAATTGAATGATGATATTTTCTGGTTCATCTAAGTCATCTACAGACAGACTTTCTTTTTCAAATGTCAGTTTGAACTTGTCAATTTCATTTCTCAACTTCAGTGAGTTTGTTAAACTGATCTGATCCTGGATCCATTTGTGTTAGAATTGTACTTTTCTGGCTTAACTGTAGAAGTAGTGTCTTCAGTTTAAGCAGCCAGGCAACTGTTTTCTTCAAGCTGTTCCATGTTGAATAGTACTCCGTTTGCTGGTTGGACTCCTTTCTTCCACACTTGTACTGTTCACGATGACGTCTTTTCTCACCTCTGGATCATCCGGAGGGATGGAGCCAAGCTCCTCTGGGGCTTTCAACCATAATGTTTCTGCTTTCTCCAGGAATTCTGGTCAGTTGAGCCATCTCTTTGAGGTCAGGAAAGTTTAAACATGTAACCCTTGAGGCATCGTTGACTGGGTTGTGTTTGGAGTTCAAATACCTCCACTGTACTGCTTTCGATAGGGTTGCTGTGATCTGTGACCCATTAGCCACAAAGGTATGTGGTATCATTGCGGATGTATTTTAGCACAGACTGGCCGTCTTTCCAGAAAGTTGAGTCCTCGAGTTCAATCTTGAGCTCCAACCTTAACATCCTGTCCACTCGCACCACCAATGTTGCTGCAGCAAGTTCTAGTCTGGGGATCGTCATCTGCTTGAGTGGAGTCACCCTTGATTTCCCCAGCATGAATGCGATGTGGACCTTTTGCATACCGTTTGTGAACCTAAGCTAACTTGCCGTGCAATAATTTTGTTCACTTGAGTCACTGAAGTGATGCAGCTCTGCGGTCTTGACCAAAGTTCACAGGCATCATGCACCTGTCAATCTGGAATCTGAACATTTGTTCAAGCTCTGAGAGCCATCTCTTCCATGAAATAGAGTGTTCGTCGGGGATGACTTCATCAAAAAAGAGGGAGAGCACAGAGAGAGAACAAAGGACTAACTCCTAAATCGCCCAAATGGGAGAATTAAACAAATTCTACATTTGAGAATGGTCCGTGGACACTTAAGGGACACTTATGACGAGTGTGTTTCATTTGGTGATCTCATGAAGGACAGGAAACACACATAACGGTATGTCTTAAAGTGTACATTTCCCAACTGGCAGGTTTACATCTAAATATTGGGAAAATAATGTGATTAAACATAAAACTATTTGTGAAAAGATGTGATAAATCCATACTCATTTAGAAGGTTTCATATAAAGATCAACTAGTCAGTGGCCACGCCCCAGTGAGCCCAGACATCGCATTATAGGCGTCATGGACCGCCCTTTTCTACCGAAAAGTATAAAACCCACTCCTGATGAAATTCACACCAGACCACACAAACCCCGGTGTAAGCGTAGGTTGCAAATGGTTGAATTTCTGAGACCATAACATGCCGGGTGACACTGGTGTGTGAAGTGGTTTAAACTACAACTCTACCAAAGGACAAGACTATACCACATGGAGCATTGGCTACACGGCTGGAAATGGTTAAACTCAGGCTATCGATCTCTACAGAATAAGAGCAAATCTTAGACATATCATTTCTAGCAGCAGACTAGTAATTCTGTAAACCTAGGACGAGAATACAGACAACTGCCAAAACATTTGTTCTATGAGAACATTTCTGAATGGTACTCTGAAGTATCCATTCTAACAACCACAAAATAATTTGATCTTCAGGGAAACGCAACCAGAGACTCTGATTAACGCTCCAGCACAGACAGACAGGATTCTAACAGAGAAGACAACGACATATGGGCATAAATATAAATTGCAATTTCTTTTCAAATGAGCGGTCATTCATGTAAAGTATTAGCAATTTCTGAGTGTAGTAATCTTCAGAGTTTGCCGCTTTCTCTCAGTCACACCCCTTTCTTTTGTCTACCAAGCCGTCATATCGGTTTTGTCTGCGAGGGACTTTCCTTTGTATCATGTAGCAACCCAATGTATAATATCTGCTGTTTATGTAGTTGTGATTTGATTAGTTAGTAAATAATAAAGCCAATTTGTAGATCGCAGATTCATAATTTATGCTAGGGTTTGTTCAGATAACCAAGAATTTTATGACGTTCAGACGAGACTGATAGAAGGTAATAATAATACATAAATGAGAATGACTAATCGATCAGATATTAAAATAACTTATATTCTGAAAATTATAGCTCTGTAAATCAACATTTTCCGTGGTTCCCCAACTTCCTAGTTAATTAAGTTTAATCATGTAATAATAATAATAATAATACAGAATTGATTTGATCAAATTAGTCATGAAATGTGAATACTGTTAAGACAACTTGAACCCACCCTGAGAGCACACAAGTTTTTTTGTGAGAGCTATGGCTTGTTCTTCTGTGGCCACTGATTTGCCGTCATCAACACTGAAACAGTCAAGTCCAACTTCTATCACCTCTTCATCGTAATTCTCACAGTTGTCTTTCGCAGGGCTAAGTTTGCGCAACTCAGAGAGGATATAGCACTGAAAAGATGTACCGTCATTCTGTACTCCTCCAATATCTTGTTCGTATCACCGTCTGGCCACCATAGGAATTGCAGGAAGTCTAAGTCATCTTGATGGACACGTACTTGCTGGAAGATTTCTTCGAGGTCTGCCATCATGGCAAATGTGCTCTTGCCAAAATCTTAGCAAGACTCCGATAAACGTGTTTGCCAGGCCAGGGCCTTGAAATCAAATGTTATTAGTCACATGCACCGAGTACAACAGTGAAATGCTTACTTACGGGCCCCTAACCAAAAATGCAGTTAAAAAAAATATACAGATAAGAAAAAAGATAAAAAGTAATTAAAGATAAGCAGTAAAATAAGAATAGCAAGACTGTTTATAGAGTCAATGTGCGGGGGCACCGGATAGGTGAGGTAGTATGTACATGTAGGTAGAGTTATTAAAGTGACTATGCATAGATGACAATAGAGAGTAGCAGTGGTGTAAAGAGTTGGTGGGGGGGGCACTGCAAATAGTCTGGGTAGCCATTTGACTAGACGTTCAGGAGTCTTATGGCTTGGGGTAGAAGCCTCTTGGACCTAGGCTTGGTGCTTTGGTACCGCTTGCTGTACGGTAGCAGAGAGAACAGTATATGAATAGAGTGGCTGGAGTCTGACAATTTTTAGGGCCTTCCTCTGACACCGCCTGGTATAGAGGTCCTGTATGGCAGGAAGCTTGGCCCCAGTGATCTACTGGGCCAATCGCATCGCCCTCTGTAGTGCCTTGTGGTCAGAGGCTGAGCAGTTGCCATTCAACCAGTCAGGATGTTCGATGCTGCAGCTGTAGAATGTTTTGAGGATCTGAGGACCCATGCCAAATCTTTTCAGTCTCCTGAAGGGGAATAGGTTTTGTTGTGCCCGCTTCACGACAGTCTTGGTGTGCTTGGACCATGTTAGTTTGTTGGTGATGTGGACACCAAGGAACTTGAAGCTCTCAACCTGCTCCACTGCAGCCCTGTCGATGAGAATAGGGGCGTGCTTGGTCCGCTTTTTTCAGTAGTCCACAAACATCTCCTTTGTCTTGATCACATTGAGGGAGAGGATGTTGTCCTGGCACCACATGGCCAGGTATCCAACCTCCTCCCTATAGACTGTCTCATTGTTGGTGATCAGGCCTACCACTGTTGTGTCATCTGCAAATTTAAATAGTGGTGTTGGAGTGGTGCCTGGCCGTGCAGTCATGAGTGAACAGAGAGTACAGGAGGGGACAGAGCACTCACCCCTGAGGGGCCCCTGTGTTGAGGATCAGTGTGGTGGATGTGTTGTTACCTACCATAACCATCTGTGGGTAGTCAGGTAGTCTAGGATCCAGTTGCAGAGGGAATGCACTAGGTCCCCCCGTGTGGTTCTGGGATTTTTGCTCACCGTTCTTGTGATCATTTTGACCCCACGGGGTGAGATCTTGCGTGGAGCACCAGATCGAGGGAGATTATCAGTGGTCTTGTGTGTCTTCCATTTCCTAATAATTGCTCCCACAGTTGATTTCTTCAAACCAAGCTGCTTACCTATTGCAGATTCAGTCTTCCCAGCCTGGTGCAGGTCTACAATTTTGTTTCTGGTGTCCTTTGACAGCTCTTTGGTCTTGGCCATAGTGGAGTTTGGAGTGTGACTGTTTGAGGTTGTGGACAGGTGTCTTTTATACTGATAACAAGTTCAAACAGGTGCCATTAATACAGGTAACGAGTGGAGGACAGAGGAGCCTCTTAAAGAAGAAGTTACAGGTCTGTGAGAACCAGAAATCTTGCTTGTTTGTAGGTGACCAAATACTTATTTTCCACCATAATTTGCAAATAATGTCATTAAAAATCCTACAATGTGATTTTCTGGATTTTTTCTTCTTCTCATTTTGTCTGTCATAGTTGAAGTGTACCTATGATGAAAATTACAGGACTCTCATCTTTTTAAGTGGGAGAACTTGCACAATTGGTGGCTGATTGAAATAATGCTTCATCGCAAAAAAGTATTTAATCTTTTATACAAATGTCTAAAAATCGGCTCTAACAATCCCTGTTAGTGAGCATTTTTCCTTTACCAAGATAATCCATCCACCTAACAGGGTGTGGCATATCAGGAAGCTGATTAAACAGTATGATCATTATGCAGGTGCACCTTGTGCTGGGGACAATAATAGGCCACTAACATGTGCAGTTGTGTCACAACACAATGCCACAGATGTCTCAAGATGAGGGGGTGTGCAATTGGCATGCTGACTGCAGGAACGTACACCAGAGCTGTTGCCAGATAATTTAATGTTCCTTTCTCTACCATAAGCCACCTACAACGTTGATTTTGAGAATATGGCAGTACGTCCAACCGGCGTTACAACCGCAGAGCACACTGTATGGAATCATGTGGGCGAGCGGTTTGCTGATGTCAACGTTGTGAACAGAGTGCGCCATGATGGCAATGGGGTTACGTTATGGGCAGGCATAAGCTACGGACAACAAACACAATTGCATTTTATATATGGCAATTTGAATGCACAGAAATACCTTGAGATCCCAAAGCCCATTTTGAGGCCAATTTTTTTTAAGTTACCTGTAACCAACAGATGCATATCTGGCGCAGCGGTCGAATGCATTGCATCTCAGTGCTAGAGGCGTCACTACAGACCCTCGTTCGAGTCCAGGCTGTATCACAACCGGCCGTGATTGGGAGTCCCATAGGGCGGCGCACAATTGGCCCAGCATCGTTAGGGTTTGGCCGTCATTGTAAATAAGAATGTGTTAACCTTTATTTAACTAGGCAAGTCAGTTCATTCAATTAAAAATATGTATGCCCAGTCATGTGAAATCCATAGATTAGGGCCTAATGAATTTATTTAAAATTGACTGATTTCCTCAAATTAACTGTAACTCAGTAAAATTGTTGTATGTTGCGTTTATATTTTTGCTTAGTGTGTGTGATATATTTATATAACACACACACACACACAGGTTTGGACACACCTACTCAGTCAAGGGTTTGTCTTTATTTAAAGCCTTATTCTAAAATGGATTTAATTGTTATTTTCTCCATCAATCTACACACCGCTTTGTCATTACAAAGCAAAAACAGGTTTTTAGAAATGT
Source organism: Oncorhynchus tshawytscha (assembly GCF_018296145.1). Classification (NCBI taxonomy): domain Eukaryota; kingdom Metazoa; phylum Chordata; class Actinopteri; order Salmoniformes; family Salmonidae; genus Oncorhynchus; species Oncorhynchus tshawytscha. The sequence goes on along the minus strand of NC_056456.1, from coordinate 19,883,285 downwards.
TTGCTAATTTATTACAAATAAAAAACTAAAATATATTTATATAAGTAAATTGCTATGAGACTTGAAATTGAGCTCAGGCGCATCCTGTTTCCATTGATCATCCTTAGAGTCCACCTGTGGTAAATTCAATTGATTGGACATGATTTGGAAAGGCACACCAGTCTATAAAAAAGGTCCCACAGTTGACAGTGCATGTCAGAGCAAAAACCAAGCCATGAGATCGAAGGAATTGTCCGTAGAGCCCCGAGACAGGATTGTGTCAAGGCACAGATCTGGGGAAGGGTACCACAATATCTCTGCATCATTGAATGTCACCAAGAACACAGTGGCCTCCATCATTCTTAAATGGAAGAGGTTTTGAACCACCAAGACTCTTCCTACAACTGGCCAAACTGAGCAATCGGGGGAGAAAGGCCTTGGTCAGGGAGGTGACCAAGAACCCAATGGTCACTAACAGAGCTCCAGAGTTCCTCTGTGGAGAGGGGAGAATCTTCCAGAAGGACAACCATCTCTGCAGCACTCCACCAATCAGGCCTTTATGGTAGAGTGGCTAGACGGAAGCCACTCCTCAGTAAAAAGCACATGACAGCCCACTTGGAGTTTGCCAAAAGGCACCTAAAGGACTCAGACCACAAGAAACAATACTCTGGTCTGATGAAACCAAGATTGACCTCTTTGGCCTGAATGCCAAGCGTCACGCCTGGAGGAGACCTGGCCCCGTCCCTGCGATGAAGCATGGTGGCAGCATCATGCTGTGGGAATGTTTTTCAGCGGCAGAGACGGAGACTAGTCAGGATCGAGGGAAAGATGAACGGATTAAAGTACAGTGAGATCCTTGATGAAAACCTGCTCCAGAGCACTCAGGACTTCAGACTGGGGAGAAGGTTCACCTTCCAACAGGACAGCAACCCTAAGCACACAGTCAAGACAATGCAGGAGTGGCTTTGGGACAAGTCTCTGAATGTCCTTAAGTGGCCCAGCCAGAGCCCGGACTTGAACCCAATCTAACATCACTGGAGAGACCTGAAAATTGCTGTGCTGCTCCCCATTCAACCTGACAGAGCTTGAGGATCTGCAGAGAAGAATGGGAGAAACTCCCGAAATACAGGTGTGCCAAGCTTGTAGCGTCATACGCAAGAAGACTCAAGGCTATAATCACTGCCAACAGGTGCTTCAACAAAGTACTGAGTAAAGGGTCTGAATAATTATGTAAATGTGATATCAGTTTTTAATTTATAAATTTGTTAACATTTCTAAAAACCTGTTTCCTTTATGGGGAATTGTATGTAGATTGAGGGGGGTGAACTATAATTCATTTTAGAATAAGGCTGTAAAGTAACATTGTGGAACAAGTCAAGGGGTCTGAATGCACTGTTTATACACTGACACAACAAATAATCTAACTAACAGAACAGCAAATTAGATCACCTAAATTAAAATGAGTGGTTTGCTGGGTGAAAAGCTTGAGTCTTGTAAAAGCTGAACTCTCCAACCTCTGCCCTGCCTTAGCCTACAAAATAGTTTGAGTAATTACTTTTGAGAAGTAAATCCCATTATTCAAGTCTGAACATTCCACGAGGGGAATGACAAATTGTAAAATGGTTGTCAGTGTAACAGAAGCAAATACAAAAGCTCTCCCATCAGATTGGCCATTGTCACCCATTTCTCATTGTTGTGAAATTAGGCAACAAGACTGATCGTCTGGACCTTGTGACTAGGCAGAAAAATTGTTAGCTCCTCAGTCACTGGTTTATACCCACACAACAGAATTGTGTGAAGGAGACAAAGACGTAAAGAGCAATATTAAATGTTACTCACATGAGTATGTTTTTTGTATCTACGAGTTATTGTCCAGCTTCATTGCTAACGAATGGACAATGTCCACTGGCTGGTTTGGTCCTACAAAACCAAAGCCCCCCGATGGCAGAGCATAATATACAAGGAAATTCTCAAAGCTGCTAATGTGAACCTTGACCATCTTGTACCTATCCGGTGGGGATTCCAGTTGGGTGCGCCCACCCAGGCAGTGGCAGTGCTGGCAACACTAGCTGCAGTAACCCATGGGGAGGGGGTCACACTCGGCCATTCGGAGGGGGCATATTATTGTGGCCCTGGTGGCACAAAATCATCAAATGTCTGACTGCACAGAGATGTTTGGGATATATGGTCAAATTGGGGGACCGCGTGTGGGTGTTTCAGGGGAAAGGGGTATATCTGATATCCATCACCTAGGCAAAAATGGGGAGATTTGATTAACCATTGTCAAATCTCCCCATTTTTGTCTTTTTTTGCATGCCTTCTCATACAGCTGCAACTGTATATGCATTTGTAAATCAAGGTCTTTCTTGAGTTGGGCTCTGAGATGGAATAACTTTTGAGCATCTGAGTGTATGGTTGTTTGTTGAGGAAAGGGGTTGAGTGTGTATGCATCCCACAACTTTTGCTTGGGAGTAAAGATGTTAGGGACAATATTGGATGAATCACAATAATTGTTTGGTGAAAAAGTAATTTTGGTAATGGCAATCCTGGTAAGAGGTAACAATCCTACCTATATTTGTACCTACATTACAAATATTAACTGTTAATTAAAAAGCAGGATTTTTTGAATGTATCATTCTTTTTAAATAGCTGTATATAAATACACACCGTTCTCTCAGTGGCCATGGGATCATAATATGGTTTTAAAGACGTCTACGGACCGTAAAGGAAATCACACTACAAACTATCACCCTCATGCAGTTAAGGAAATCATGAATGTCATGGACATATTGGATATATGGAGGCTTAAAATACCCTGACCAAGTGAGATATACACCGTGGAGTCTAAATCAAGCTAGTCGTCTCTAGTTTTATTTTACCTTTATTTAACTAGGCAAGTCAGTTAAGAACAAATTCTTATTTTCAATGACGGCCTAGGAACAGTGGGTTAACTGCCTGTTCAGGGGCAGAACGACAGATTTGTACCTTGTCAGCTCGGGGATTTGAACTTGTCATCTTGACAAAGTAATCATTCTCTCTGGCACCAAAAGTTTTTTTTTTAAAGTGTCGATGGGGACAGAATACGGTCGGACCATCACATAATTGGCATACAGTGCCTTGAAAAAGTATTCATCCCCCTTGGCGTTTTTCCTATTTTGTTGCATTACAACCTGTAATTTAAATATATTTTTATTTGGATTTCATGTAATGGACATACACAAAATAGTCCAAATTGGTGAAGTGAAACAACAACAAAAAACTTGTTTAAAAAAATTTGTACGAAAAAGTCGTGCGTGCACATGTATTCACCCCCTTTGCTAGGAAGCCCCTAAATAACATCTGGTGCAACCAATTACCTTCAGAAGTCACATAATTAGTTAAATAAAGTCCACCTGTGCGCAATCTAAGTGTCACATGATCTGTCACATGATCTGTCACATGATCTCAGTATATATACACACACCTGTTCTGAAAGGTCCCAGAGTCTGCAACACCACCACCAAGCAAGTGGCACCACCAAGCAAGTGGCACCACCAAGCAAGTGGCACCACCAAGCAAGTGGCACCACCAAGCAAGTGGCACCACCAAGCAAGTGGCACCACCAAGCAAGTGGCACCACCAAGCAAGTGGCACCACCAAGCAAGTGGCACCACCAAGCAAGCGGCACCACCAAGCAAGTGGCACCACCAAGCAAGTGGCACCACCAAGCAAGTGGCACCGTGTAGACCAAGGAGCTCTCCAAACAGGTCAGGGACAAAGTTGTGGAGAAGTACAGATCAAGGTTGGGTTATAAAAAAAATATCCAAAACTTTGAACATCCCACAGAGCACGATTAAATCCATTATTTTAAAAAAGGAAAGAATATGGCACCACAATAAACCTGCCAAGAGGGGGCCACCCACCAAAACTCAAGGCAAGGAAGGTATTAATCATAGAGGCAACAAAGAGACCAAAGATAACCCTGAAGGAGCTGCAAAGCTCCACACCGGAGATTGGAGTACCTGTCCATGAGACCACTAAGCTGTACACTCCACAGAGCTGGGCTTTACAGAAGAGTGGACAAAAAAAGGCCATTGCTTAAAGATAAAAATAAGCAAACACATTTGGTGTTCGCCAAAAGGTATGTGGGAGACTCCCCAAACATATGGAAGAAGGTATTCTGGTCACATGAGAAAAAAAAAAACTGTCTGGCACAAACCCAACCCGCTCATCACCCTGAGAACCACATCCCCACAGTGAAGCATCATGCTGTGGGTATGTTTTTTTTCCATCGGCAGGGACCGGGAAACTGGTCAGAATTGAAGGAATGATGGATGGCTCTAAATACAGGTAAATTCTTGAGGGAAACATGTCTTCCAGGGATTTAAGACTGGGATGGAGGTTCACCTTCCAGCAGGAAGGTGAACCTCCAAACCTCCTTCCAGCAGACCCTAAGCATACTGCTAAAGCAACACAAGAGTGGTTTAAGGAGAAACATTTAAATGTCTTAGAATGGCCTAGTCAAAGCCCAGACCTCAAACCATTAGGGAATCTGTGGTATGACTTAAAGATTGCTGGACACAAGCGGAATCCATCTAACTTGAAGGAGCTGGAGCAGTTTTTCCTTGAATGGGCAAAACTCCCAGTGGCTAGATGTGCCAACCTCAGAGACATACCGCAAGCCACTGTATTATGAACTCAGCAAAAAAAGAAACGTCCCTTTTTCAGGACCCTGTCTTTCAAAGATAATTAGTACAAATCCAAATGACTTCACAGATCTTCATTGTTAAGAGTTTAAACACTGTTCCCCACGTTAAGACACTAACAGCCAATTAAGGTCACAGTTATGAAAACTTAGGACACTAAAGAGGCCTTTCTACTGACTCTGAAAAACACCAAAAGATGCCCAGGGACACTGCTCATCTGCGTGAACGTGCCTTAGGCAAGCTGCAAGGAGGCATGAAGACAGCAGATGTGGCCAGGGCAATAAATTGCAATGTCCATACTGTGAGACGCCAAAGAGGGCGCTATAGGGAGACAGGATGGACAGCTGATCGTCCTTGTAGCGGCAGACCACGTGTAACAACACCTGCACAGGATCAGTACAGCCGAACATCACACCTGCGGGACAGGTACAGGATGGCAACAACAACTGCCCGAGTTACACCAGGAACGCACAATCCCTCCATCAGTGCTCAGACTGTCTGCAATAGGCTGAGAGAGGCTGGACTGAAGGCTTGTAGGCTTGTTGTAAGGCAGGAAAATATAAGATGTCGGTCAAAAATGACAGAAGAAGTGTGAAGGAGACAAAGACGTATAGAGCCATATAAATGTTATTCCCCATGGCTAAGTTTTTTTTGTTGGTCTCTATGGGTTATTGTCCAGCTTCATTGCTAAAGAATGGACAATGTCCACTCGACTAGCCATATGCTCTCAATCATGTTTGTTAGAAAACGTATTCCAATATCTCAGTGGTTAGAGCAGGGTACTGGCTACAACAGGAGCTGTGGTTTTGATTCCTCCATGGGCCACATTCTGAATATGTCACTCACTGTTAGTGTAGACAGTTCTGTAAGTTGATTTAGATGTAAGCGTCTGCTAAATGATCATGCCGACAGGACAGACCATCTGAATACTCTGGGCTTCTGGGGTAAAGGTTACATATTTAGGAGCGGGTTAAAGTAACTGTCCAGTGTTTCCAGCTTTCTATGAAATATGAACTATCATTAATTACAATAAGAGTGAAATACTTAAACAAATTTGGAAGGAAAAGTATGTTAAAAAACGACTGAAGTGTTGGTATGGTGTGGGAGTACCAACAACAGAATGCTGCGGGCATATACTAGTCATTACGCATATTCAAGCAAGTAGACTGCAGATTGGCCAGCTCAGCCAATGAGCCAACATGACATTCTGAAATAGCAAACTTTTTTTTTAAATGTTCTGTTTGAGATACAAGTCTGAGGCGGAGTTTTTGAATATTTTTTTTCTCCAATTCATGTTTTGGCCACAAATACAAGTATAGGATGAGTCAACAATATTATTTGGGTATGAGTTAATAACAGAATATGAACTTTTAAAAAGTGAGATTGTCACTGGACACTTTAATGGAGAGAGCAGAAGTTACCCAACAACTCATGTGTCCTCATCCCCAAACTTCCCTTTCTACTGACACTAACCACGTTTTCATCCAGTTTTTATGCAAGTAAAGTCATACATTTTTTTAAAAACTAATCACGACAGCTTTGATGGAAAAGGTAGTGTCGGTACAATTTTATAAATGCCGACAGAATTTGTTCATTCGACATGGTGGAAAACCACGCAGTTTATTAGGTTACAGATTAAATCAATTATGATGAACTTCACAAGGTGGTGAGCTTGACACTCCTTTCCAGTAAATATTGAGGGTCTTATTCTCGTGACATGATGATCGATGCTTGACTGCCATTTGACAATCAAACCCTCTCTCTCTCCCTCTCTCTCTCTCTGCATATTTGCTTTATGCCGATTTTAGAATATTTGCATGATAATCTATCGGCAATTGGATGGAAATCTAGCTAGTGACATAGTTGGAAACCTTGGATTGTGTTTCATGTCAGGTTGGATTTGATTTATGAGGGATAGAACATAGTTTGTCTTGGTAAAACTGCTACACTATCTCGGAGTTTCTGTTGGTTGTAGTTTCATTTCTACGAGAGTCAATATAACATTGAATTTAGGCCTAGATTACTGTGAAATTTCTACTTGGTAATGTGTTCATGTCATGCATGTGCAGAATTTCCTTTGTTTCATAGGGGGAATTCCATGATGATAGAATTACTATGAGACTCAGATTTTTCACATTGAACTCTATGCTAAACAAAACCCATTGATTTATAAATTTAACAAACCATACAACTCTATGCACAAGGACTACTTTTAACAATTTACACAGAACATCTTACAAAAACATTTAATTGAAGAACGGTGCCGATGCAAAGTTGGTACTTTGTATCTGCACTGTACTTTAATTATTTTGGGGGTAAAATTCTGTGGAAATTGTTAGAAGTAGTTATTGTGAATATAGTTGTATGGTTTGTTAAAACTTTGACATCAATGGATTTTGTTTGGCATACAGTTTAATGTGAAAAATCTGAATCTTGGCGTAATTCCGTTACCCTGAAATTGTCCATGGGCTACTGCTCTGTATCGTGTACCAGCGCCACAACATATTCAGGGACCTAAAAGGAAAATACAAGACTAAAAATTTAGGTCTCTCTACGATACAAGTCAATAGAATAGCATTTTTGTTTGACAAATCTGCTTTGATAAACTTGATCTGGTGGTCATGTTTGACTTATTTTAGACAAATGGCATAGGCATTTCCTTCTCTTTGCTGATAGTCATGCATGAAAGAAGAAAAATATATTGAGGGACTAGGAAGATTCTAGCCTACATGATTGAGGACTGAATTTGCGATAGGCCTAGATTTACTTAAACCTCATTGTAGTTTTTCCACATTGGGATTTGACTTTACGAAGTCACACACTTATCTTTTGTGATAGGGCAAAACCACTTTCTGCATTTCACAGCCTGGGCGATATTGCAATTCTAATGATGCACATAAGATAATGACGTTTGCATTACAAAACCATTACAATAGCTAACGTTACTGGTGAAAGCGTAGCTTTAGCGTCAGCACATCCAACCTTAATATTAACCTTCTTTATAAAGATAAACACCTTAGACCAAATACCTTGAAGTAGTTAAAGGTCGTTTCAAATGATACATGTGTGTTCAAGGTACACCACAGCTTTTCCCCCGCATGCATGCATGCATGCACTCACCTGAGGTTTTGTAGGCTGTGTATGTGAACTCGCTCCAGGGTTGCGGTGCAGAAGCCCTGGACAAGCCCCATTAATTGGCCCGCAGTGAACTTTTCCAATTATTTCTTGGTAATTGTATAACTTTTTTTCGCCACTGAAACACTCGAGCTGTCACAGCGCGTTTAGGTCAAACCGAAGGGTGTGTAGCCTACACAGCACAATCCCTCCTCTGACCAGAAGGTTATGCTGTTTACCACGTGTTGCTCCCTTCATATGCCTTCCATTTTTAGCAAAAGTGTGCCAGATTAGAGGATTATATAAGGTTATTATGGAATTGTAATAGAAGTAACATTTAAATAATCAAGATTCAATGTTTGATATAGGTGTTAAATACTATACGTTTGCTTAATGATGCTTGTACAAATGTCCCAGAATCTCCTCAGCCAATTTATAGCCAATCACCAGGGAGAACAGAGGAAAATGTCCAAGGTTTTGCATGTCATCAGTCTTGGGTTGATCTGCTTGCAGGTTGAGGGAACTGATTATTGACAGTGACTTGGCCGAATAATTTTAAACCCACGCCAGTCATCTTTGTTGTCCATCCCCTGCTACAGAGACAGGCCTAGATGACCATTCACTGAGACAACATTTCCACAACGTTAATTTGATGTAGCTCCTTATCCTCCCACTGCACGTCTCTACTGAACCTCTAAGTTGTTGCTCTGACCATGTTGATGTATTTTATTCCCCGCCCTATATATATATTCATATATGTTTGACGTGTTCCTTCATTTATTTTACACAATCCTAATGCTTTGTATTATACAAGGGAACACAAATTTTTCTTCAATAGTGTGAAACTCTTTTTTTCTCTCTCTCTCTCTCTCTCTCCCTCACTCACTCACTCACTCACTCACTCACTCACTCACTCACTCACTCACTCACTCACTCACTCACTCACTCACTCACTCACTCACTCACTCATTCCCTCACACACGCACACAGTTGTTTTTTAAAATGTTTAATGAACCTGTCACATTGTTACAAAGTAATATACTGTCTGGAAAGCAAACATGTCTTTCAAGCACCAGGATATTACCACAAGGCATTAATATTAGATGTTACGATTAAAGGGGAAAAAAGGAAAAAGTATGCAGCTTGAACAGGAAATGTGTCACTGTTATTTCCCTCCCGATAACTTAATTTGTTACCCAACTCGCCAGTGTTAATTCCGTTCACCCTCAGCTCCCTCTGTTGCCATGGATATGCTATTCCTATGGCAACTACGGGTCTTTGTGGATGGCCTCGGGCCTCGACCACAGAGGACTCTCAGAATCTTTCACTACATTCCCTTCTAGCTCACAGACACTAACAGTGGCAGTGTTCTCTTATCCTCTATCTCTTTCTTTCTTTCTCTCCTCCCTTTCCCTCTCTCTCCTCTCTCTCTCTCTCTCTCTCTCTCTCTCTCCTGCTCTCTCTCTCTCCTGCTCTCTCTCTCTCTCTCTCTCCTGCTTGTCTTTTGCGTAATCACAAGCATTCTGTTACCTTAATCTCAGTGCACATTCCACGTCTGCCAGGGTCTCGAGAGCTGTAGGCAATGTGACTGTGCATTTATGCTTCATGACACCCAGCCTTTACTACAGAAGCCTCCCATTGTACCACAGGGAGGGGAACTACAGAGGCTCTGTGACCACTCACAGTTTAGTCCTAATTACCACCCCTGACTGAGCCATCAGTTGTCTAAGTATTCCTGTGGGGGAGGGGGAGGTAGGGACACCTGTGACCAGATTTATAGAGTAGTTTGCATACCCCTGTCTTGAGGGTGAATGAATGAATGAAACAGGCTTTTTTAAATTTTCGGTGGCAAAGGGAAACCAGAGCCCTGTCTTTAATGATGCATGAGGAGTATTGAAGCAGGCCAGAGCAGAGACACTGCCTGGCTGCCAGAGAAAGTGCTCCTGTGTCAGTGAGAGTAAAAGTGGCGGTGAGTACTTGCATCCAGTGTTGCTGCTGACACAGGTGCTACAGCTGGGTCAGAATCTGAAGGCTAGGTTAGGTCCAGTCTCTGACAGTCCTAGTCCCTCTGTGTGCCTGGGGCCTTAGGCGGGTGGTGACCAGGTGGGGGGTCTCCTCTCCACCTGCCGGATGAACAGGGTCAGCATTGGGGAGAACCATGGTCTGCGGGTGGGCTTGGCCCTGCTCAGCATCGTGGCAGGATGCATCATCATCGGGGGGTCAAGGGAGTGTGATGAAGATGCCGTAGGAGGAATCTTCATGGGTGCAGGGGGGCTGGGTAAGTACATCCAGGACTACACCTATTCTTTGGTTTTGCTTAGTGCAATGCAATGTGCTATGCAAAACGTGCTATACAAAAAGTGCTATGCAACATTTCATTGGTACTTGCAGGGCATAACATTGCAAGAGGCATGCAAACATTATTTATAGCTCAAATATATGCCTACAGATATTTACTGGTAGCTTATTCAGTTCAGAAACTAGTTCATCTTTGATGGTGAAACCACCAGTAGTCTTTTCCCCCAATATATTAACACTTCATGCAAATGTGAAGGATGCACTCTGAAGTTTCCTGTGCAGGGAAGGGGAAATTATGTTCACAAAAAAAGTAAATAAACTCATTGCAAATAGATTACCTTGATGTCAAAAAAATGACTTAATTTGAAGTGTTTTTAGTAAACATTTTGACTGATATGGATGTTTATGAGCAGTGTGCTCAGTTTTTTAAAAATGGGACAGATTCCCATCTTGTGCTACTCAACTACAAATGAGCTACCACATGATGGTTAGCCTACTGGTAGAAACATGTTCTATACAATTATGTTCTTTCTCCAATTCTCATGACGTTCTGAAAATAATGTTTTTTCATTTATTTTTGCTTTTGTTTTAATGGATTCTAATTGTATGTATTCACAGACTCTTTTTTGATAAGTGGATTTCCCTTTACTAACTTTATTAGCCCAGACGCTCTTTCAGTCTCAGGAGTCCACTAGGAGTTGTGAATGCATCTAAACAGCTCCAGCTACCCTGAGGCAGGCAGGCTGAACACACTTATTGATTTCCATTCTGAGCGACAGAGAGAGCTGCCATTAAACAGTGGCTGGTCCTGAGGGTGGCTGTGTGCGACTCACACGCATGTCTATGCTGCCAGAACATCTCACCAGTTGCCAGGCTGCAACAGGAGCGAAAAGATCTTCGCAAGAACAGTTGGGTTCATTCAGTTTATAGCCACAGGCATAGCCTACTTGTATTGCAATTGTACTCTTCGGAGCAAATAATATGCGAACACCTGCACCTCAGGACATTTAAATTCTGCAGTGAATGGGGAAAGTCCCATCATGGGACATAAGGGGTTGTCTGTGTGCTTTATTTCTCCATACAAAATGTCTACAACTATTTGAGGAATTCATTACTACCCTATTGTTTTGTTTAAAAGCAATACGTTGTTCTTTTATTACAAGGAAAATACCCTACAGTTTGGGATGATCATAACAACAACAAAATGCAGAGTTCAAAGTTGACTTTGAATGACATACTCTGCAGTAAGTGTAGATCAAAAGCCGGCCACTTGTTTTCTTCTCTCGGACACTGCACTTCTCATAGTCTCCTGGGTTGAGTGGAATACCCTGCTCCCCATGCTGCTATCAACTTAGATTACACCAGCGGATCAAACGATCCTCGGGCGTGTTTTTGATGGAAGTGGATGGAAAATGGCATGGTCCAATGATCATCCATAGTCTTGTACAGATCTTGGCAAATATTAGACATTGCAGCAGGCCTTGTACATCAGAGAAAGTATGACCTCTTAGACCCATATGACACCTTAGGATAGAGATAAAAATGTCTGACGTTCCAACAATGCAGTATAAAATCCCTCAGTTACAGTTTACAGTGTAAATATTGTAAAGATAGACCACAAAGATTAAAATGCCTGCCAACCCTCCTGGCCCTGAACAACCGACATTGAAGTCACCAGTATTGTGGTCGGTTATAGTTTGAAGTCATACAATTCATTGGATAGAATAAAAACTTTATTAAAAACTAAAGGGCAATTTCTAAGATCTAAGTAAAAGGCCTTATAACTCTGCAGGCTGGGCCAGATAGGACATGATAATAAACTCTGCCAGGACAGTGTGTGATGAAAGAGCATGCCCATTACATTAGAAAATACTCATCACACTCACTTCTTTATACTCTTTGATGAGATGGAGATTACTTTGAACAGCAGCAATTGGGCTGGAGAGAGCTATGTCTGTAGGATGCTGCACAGGCACCACAGTCACTTACCATAGCAGTTAGTATATTCTATAATAGAATGATGTAGAGAGATGGCTAGACTAAGTTGTATAAGCTACAGACAGCTAAGGCCAGCCAAACACTGCATCACCAGTAGTGTTTATTAGGTTACAATGACCTTTACAAGTGGTCATTTCTCAGACAGGCATGAACTGATAATGCATATTGTATTCACATTGTATTAATATGCACACATATTTCACTTCAGGTAGTGGTTTTATAACAGTATGCTTGATAGATATTCTCATTGTTCAATGTGACCCAGAGGTTGTTGTGTTCTGTTCTCTGAAAGTGACTCAGAGCCAGCTGAATCTAGAGGGTTCTAAGAACCAGGTAGGGACATTTATTGACGCCAGACCAATCGCTGAGGCCTCCGCAGATGAGGGTTGAGATATGACAGACAGATGGACGGACACACACTCAAACTTTATCATATTTGAAATATTCATGTATGTTTTAGTTTCACAGTATGGGAATCCCTTGGGTTGTGAATATTTTTATTTCATACATCAGCTGATGATGCCTAGCTAACAGCCAGCCACTCAGTGGCACTCCAGAGTAATGGAATGATTTGGATTGCAGCCTGCTTGAAAGTATGATGCTATGCGCCTGCCTGCTTCTCTCACACTCAGTTCAAAGAGGTTTTTGATAGTCTCTGCTGGGACCAGATTAATGTAATGGCTTCATGTAGACTCTCGTGTAATGTGTTTGTGAGATTGGTCTGTGAGATGAGTCAGGGGTACTGGCAGACTCACCAGTGTTGTGTTGCCACTACCATGACCTTCTCATGATAACATGTTGCTATAATGAACAGTGAGGATAATAGCAGGGGACGCACGGTATTACATCTAAATTATAAGGCAACAGTAAGAATATAGAGCTTACTGTCGATGAAGAAAATGAAACAAGTTAAGCATTGAAGCATATAAAACATTCGGGTTGTTCCATGAATAGAGTACATTTTGCGTCCTTTTGACATTTTAACTTGAAATTGTGTACCAATATCGAATTTTAAAAGCCTGTTGTAATTAAATTAAGTTTCCTTTAATATAAGCCACATGGAAAATGCAATAAATCAGATTTTTAATATGAATAAAGACTTTTCTTTGCCCCTTTCGACTTTTAGGAAGAATTTTTTTATTTTATTATTTTATTCTCCCCAATTTCGTGGTATCCAATTGTTAGTAGTTACTATCTTGTCTCATCGCTACAACTCCCGTACGGGCTCGGGAGAGACGAAGGTCGAAAGCCATGCGTTCTCCGAAACACAACCCAACCAAGCCGCACTGCTTCTTAACACAGCGCGCATCCAACCCGGAAGCCAGCCGCACCAATGTGTCAGAGGAAACACCGTGCACCTGGCAACCTGGTTAGCATGCACTGCGCCCGGCCTGCCACAGGAGTCACTAGTGCACAATGAGACAAGGATATCCTTACCGGCCAAACCCTCCCTAACCTGGACGACTCTAGGCCAATTGTGCGTCGCCCCATGGACCTCCCGGTCGCGGCCGGCTGCGACAGAGCCTGGGCACGAACCCAGAGTCTCTGGTGGCACAGCTAGCACTGCGCCACCCGGGAGGACTTTTAGGAAGATTTTAACCCACTTAATCTCAAAATGTTTTCCCCATCATTGTTAAGCCCGAGATATGTTTCTCCTTTGACAAAGTATTTTCTAGGGATAATTCTTTAATTAATGTGATAAGTGATTAATTTACGTCTGTCCCTCAAGGTCAACCCTGTTACGTGAACTGAACTCTTGTTTTATTACGGTGAAACAAATTTTTTTTTTTAAGAAACACTAAACATATAATAGTTAAAAGCAGGTGAGCCGTTTCTACCCTTTTTGGCCATTTTTTGGTGTTTTGTGTTGGAAAACTGAGTGCTTCGGGCATAACCTGTCAACCCTGTTACCCATAGATAGGCAGGCTATAAACCCATAGATAGACAGGCTATAAACCCATAGATAGGCAGGCTATAAACCCATAGATAGGCATGCTATAAACCCATAGATAGGCAGGCTATAAACCCATAGATAGGCAGGCTATAAACCCATAGATAGGCAGGCTATAAACCCATAGATAGGCAGGCTAGAAGTATTTCAACAATAAATAAAAATGTGTGAAGCTTGCATTGAATTGCCCCGTCACAAGGGGAACTATTTAGAACTATTTAGTTCATGGCTGATTTAGGGTGTGTTTGTAAATTCAATCTGGAGTGCCACTCAGAGTACCCACTGGGTGTTCGTAAAGTCAGTGTTGTCAGAGTTTTCAGAGAGCACTCTGGATGCTCTGGCCGAGGAGTAGGGTTGACCAGAGTGTTCTGACATCAGAACGTCAGTCAAGCACCCAACTAAGTGGTTAAAGTTGGCTAGATTGCGAGCTACTCCCAGACACAAACGAGAGAACACCTCGCTCTGACCATTTTACTCACCCTAGCAGAGCTGGTTAGGCTGTTTTCATGTTATAGAGCTTTGGGGACTGTAACTGTGCTGCTGGCAACAATTGAATTACGTTCTTTTTGCCGACCTTTACTAACACCGGGCCATATTCAACCGGTGTTGAGCTTTTGTAAATTAATCAGTTATTCTCTGCTCTGGCACAGTCAGACAAGAGTGCTCTGAAATCGGAGTAGATAGCCACAGTGAATTTACAAATGTACCCTAAAGATGAAATGGGGACAACACGTCTGTAACGTCTGCTTCAAACTCACACTCTCAAACACGTAGATCCCTTGAACGCAGCTCACATTCCAGACCACTTTCCAGACCACTTTCCAGCTCACACTCTCAAACACATAGATCCCCTGAACGCAGCTCAAGCTCCAGATCCCAATCACCTGAATTCTGATCACCTGTTCACATACCTGTATGTCATTATCACACACCATTTAGTTCAGTTCTTTGCACCGCATCATTGTGAGGTATTGTTTGTTTTGTGATGCATGGCTAGTTGGAGTGATGGGTTTCCTGTAATTTAATCTTACTGTGTATGATAGTTTTGACCTGCCTCATGCCTATTCCCTGCCTGTACTTTAGCCTATTGGATTTGCTGTTATCAACCAACTGCCTGATCTCCTGGACAACGTTACTAGCCTTTTCCCTGCCTGTACTGTTGTCTTTCTGGACTCCCTGTGTATGACCTCCTGCCTGCCCCTGGATCCAGCTACCGGCCTCCATCTGTGGTCCTTTACAAATAAACACCTGCTGCACCCTGCTCTTGAAACCAGCTCTCTGTCTCCCATCGTGTTCATTACAACGGTTGAGCTAGAAAATTCTCACCCCATGGGTGCTGCCATAGAGTTACATTAGAAGTGCCCATCCAAGAAGGCTCAAGGTCATTGGCCACAGATAAAATGTTAAATCACGTATATGTACAGTAGCTTTGATTGGACTGATCATGTCAACATACTTTAAATATCTTAGCTAGCAGTGATCTTCATGAATCAAGTTGACAATCTACAGGCAAATCCTTTTTAATCCTTGTCATATGAAGAGAAATGAGAAATTATAGGTAAAATGTATCGGTGCTCATCGGCCATTGGGCAAGAACATTACATAAGTTGGATATCGCAAATTCAAGAATGAGTGGTTTGGAAGGAATCAATGACAGTGGCTAACTGCAAGCATTGCAAAGCAATCACTAGCGTGCTATTCAGTGAAGTGGCTGTGTGGTCCCAAATCTGGGATCAAGGGTCACTTTTCCAAGTTTAAAATGATACACATTCAACATTGGCCGTGCAGTCAATGAAGCATGATTTGTGCCGCAATCAAAAAAACTGTTAACTCGGAACTGCGAGAACTTGACTTCAGTGAGTTCAAGACAACTGGGAAGTCATGAAAAAATGAGCTCAGACTGGGAAAATACATTTTCAATGGTCATCCAACTCGTAATTGTAAATGTCTTCTTTCTAGAGCTACGACCTGAAGCTCATGATGTCATCATGATTCAACCTTGTTTTATTCTAAGTTCCCAGTTGTTTTGAAAGCACCATAAATCCATAGAATGCCAGACTTTGATGACAAAATTTGCCCACGAAGGACCGCCGCGCTCAAGTGAACACAGCACAAGTTGTATTGTATGCTGCTGCATAAATTATGTAATATGCCGGAGAGATATTTATACTGTAGCTAAGAAAGTAATACTAAGTGTATGTGTTGTAGTAAGATGTTAGTAGCCCATATGCCTCACCCTAATAATTTGGCTGATATTCCCCTCTTAATTTAGCCTACTGTTCTGACTTGGTGGTGCACATGTAGCCTATAACCTGTTTTAGAGAGATGTGATCATCGAATATTATAAGAGCTTTCATTGTCTGATTATATGCCCCTTTTATTTATCCTACAGTGCAGTTCTGACTTGGTGTACAGGGAGAATATTGTAAGAATGGCCCATGTTATGAATTCTGTCACTGTCCATTTCAAAAGTGCTGAACAAATAGTTATAGTGACTACGTCCGTCCTAGCTTTCTCATTAATATCTTAATCGAAATTAATGATTGCCTCTTATATGCCGTAGTTTGTACATCTCAACTGTCATTAGAAGCCACATTTGTTTAAGCAAGTCAGCCATATCAGCTATGTTTTTTAAAAGCAGTAAATAAGGCTGAATGAATTGTTTCGCTGCCAGACAAGGCGCCGCTGATAGCCAGGTGTAGCAGTGGTAAGATGTTGGGACAGGTTTATGGAGGCCGTTTGTGGGAACCGCTTGTCATCGTTATAGTGCAATTAACGTATTGTTTAGTGTTGTGTTGTGTAGTGGCTTTGCTGGCATGCATCCCACATTTTTTTCTTTGCCCCACCAGGATTTACATGCTAAAATTGCCACTGATTCCTTGTCATAACCAAGCAATCAAGTTGTGCCCAGAGGATGTTGCCATGGTAACCAAGACCCCAGATTCCATTCATCATCTGACTCTGTCATTCACCAACCTTGCAGGGAATGCATGTCTGATCTGGATCAGACATGCACACACACACCCCCACACACAGACACATGGGCATGCATGCACATTTTTACACATAATTTACCATGAGCTAGGCAATGTTTCCTAAAACCCACACTATTCTGTTGCAGGACATCCTCAGACATGCCAGACATCTTGTCCAGGCAGAAGTTAAAGCAGACCCTCCCTGATCCAGAGCTCCCATAAATTGTTTTTATAGCAGACTGCACAAATCCAGTATCTCCTGCTCACCTACTCATACTTGGTCTCAAATAGACTACACAAGCTGGTAAATCAGATGTTCATTTAATTCCACAGTACAGTTCAGAAGCTACACAGTGTGCCTTCTCTTAATTATCCAGAGGAATAAACAGTATTTTCTTCTAAAATCTCTTGTTTTATTAGCAATATTATTATCCTATACCTACAGTTGAAGTCAGAAGTTTACATACACCTTAGCCAAATACATTTAAACTCTGTTTTTCACAATTCCTGACATTTAATCATAGTAAAACAACCCTGTCTTAGGTCAGACAGGATCACCACTTTATTTTAAGAATGTGAAATGTCAGAATAATAGTAGAGAGAATGATTTATTTCAGCTTTTATTTCTTTCATCACATTCCCAGTTGGTCAAAAGTTTACATACACTCAATTAGTATTTGGTAGCCTTGCCTTTAAATTGTTTTACTTGGGTCAAATGTTTTGGGTAGTCTTTCACAAGCTTCCCACAGTAAGTTGGGTGAAATTTGGCCCATTCCTCCTGACAGAGCTGGTGTAACTGGTTTGTAGAACTCCTTGCTAGCACACGCTTTTTCAGTTCCGCCCACACATTTTCTACAGGATTGAGGTCATGGCTTTGTGATGGCCACTCCAATACCATGACTTTGTTGTCCTTAAGCCATTTTGCCACAGCTTTGGAAGTATGCTTTGGGTCATTGTCCATTTGGAGACCAAGCTTTAACCTGACTGATGTCTTGAGATCTTACTTCAATATATCCACAATTTTCCTCCCTCATGAGGCCATCTATTTTGTGAAGTGCACCAGTCCCTCCTGCAGCCAAGCACCCCCACAACATGATGCTGCCACCCCCGTGCTTCACGGTTGGGATGGTGTTCTTCGGCTTGCAAACGTCACCCTTTTTCTTCCATACATAACGATGGTCGCTATGGCCAAACAGTTCTATTTTTGTTTCATCAGACCAGAGGACATTTCTCCAAAAAGTGTGATCTTTGTCCCCATGTGCAGTTGCAAACCATAGTCTGGCTTTTTTTATGGCGGTTTTGGAGCATTGGCTTCTTCCTTGCTGAGCGGCCTTTCAGGTTATGTTGATATAAGACTGGTTTACTGTGGATATAGATACTTTTGTACCTGTTTCCTCCAACATATTCACAAGGTCCTTTGCTGTTATTCTCGTATTGATTTGCACTTTTCGTACCAAAGTACGTTCATCTCTAGGTGTAACGGTTTTCTTCTGTGGACGAAGGATTGGACCAAAGCGCAGCGTGGTTAGAGTTCAACATGTTTAATAAAGACCATAAACGTGAACACTACAAAATACCAAAAAAACAAATGTGAAAAACCAAAACGGTCCTATCTGGTGCATATACACAAAGACAGAAGACAGGAAACAACCGCCCTCCAAACCCAACACAAAACAGGCTACCTAAATATGGTTCCCAATCAGAGACAATGACTAAAACCTGCCTCTGATTGAGAACCATATCAGGCCAAATATAGAAATGGGAAAACTAGACACACAACATAGAATGCCCACTTAGCTCATGTCTTGACCAACACTAAAACAAAGAAAACACAAAAGAACTATGGTCAGAACGTGACACTAGGAGACAGAACGAGTCTCCTTCCTGAGTGGTATGACGGCTGTGTGGTGTTTATACTACCATGGTGTTTATACTATTGCTTGTACAGATGAACGTGGTACCTTCAGGCGTTTGGAAATTACTCCCAAGGATGAACCAGACTTGTGGAGTTCTACAATTTGTTTTCTGAGGTCTTGTGTGATTTCTTTTGATTTTCCCATGATGTCAAGCAAAGAGGCATTGAGTTGGAAGATAGGCCTTGAAATACATCCACAGTTACACCTCCAATTGACTCAAATTATGTCAATTAGCCTATCAGAAGCTTCTAAAGCCATGACATCATTTTCTGGAATTTTCCAAGCTGTTAAAAGGCACAGTCAACTTAGTGTATGTAAAATTCTGACCCACTGGAATTGTGATACAGTGAATTATAAGTGAAATAATCTGGCTGTAAACAATTGTTGGAAAAATCACTTGTGTCATGCACAAAGTAGATGTCCTAACCGACTTGCCAAAACTAGAGTTTGTTAACAATACATTTGTGGAGTGGTTGAAAAAATAATTTTAATGACTCCAACCTAAGTGTATGTAAAATTCCGACTTCAACTGTATATACTAGTCAGATATATAAGCATAGAGGTTTCTTGTTCCTCCCTGAAGTGATTTCCCTCACGTTTATATTTGGCATCAACCAAGTAAAATCAACTACTGGATAGTAACTCAGCTCATCACACAAGATAGTGAAATAATCAAGTGGTGATTCTGACTATTATAACCTGACGAGTGAGCCCTTACATATAAATATCTCTCAGACTCTGTAGGGAGAACCTTGATTACAACTTATATTATCCTCGCTCACATCTTCTCACTAAAAACCACTCACTGACATGCTCACCCCTCCACACACACACAGTGCTGTGAAGTACTTAAGTTAAAATACTTTAAGTTCTACTTTGTTGTTTTTTGGGGTATCTGTACTTTACTCTTTTATTTTTGACAACATTTACTTTTACATTCCTAAAGAAAATTATGTACTTTTTACTGCATACATTTTCCTTGACCCCCAAAAGTACTTGTTACATTTTGAATGCTTAGCAGGACAGGAAAAGGGTCCAATTCACTCACTTATCAAGAGAACATCCCTGGTCATCCCTGGGTGTGCCCATGGCTTTCCATTGAAAAATGTAAATAAAAAAATGTCACCATCTGATTTGCTTAATATAAGGAATTTGAAACGATTTGTACTTTTACTTTTGATTCTTAAGTATATTTTAGCGATTACATTTACTTTTGATACTTAAGTATATTTAAAACCAAATAATTTTTTACTTTTACTCAAGTAGTATTTTACTGGGTGACTTTTATTTAAGTCATTTTCTGTTAAGGTATCTTTACTTTTAGTCAAGTATGACAATTGGGTACTTTTTCCACCACTGCACACACAAGCATGCACACCTGCATTGAAACGCAATGCATTTGTATTCAGGAGAGCTCAGCCAGGCAGTGACTGCTGCATGGGTAGTAGCATGGGGAAAACGCAGTGCTCAGATGTACAGCATGATGTGTGCTCTGAGCCTGGAATTGAATAATGAATGCAGTATTATGTTGGCTTCTTGTCTCGCTGTCAGGATCTTTAAGTCCACAACTTTTTTGTAAATTAGGAGTCTACAATTACATCATGTAAGCTCAATTCTAACTCAATACTTAATTTCATAACAGGAAACTGTTGCTGAAGTTTTTATCTGACCTGGGGTGGCCAACCCTCCAAAGAATGTACAAAGTTTCAGTAAGGCTAACTTACACTGTATAGAATAACAAGTGCATTTAAATGCAGGGCCTTTGCTTTCCAGTGCCCTTTTCACTGAATAACAATGCAAATACTTGGAAATGACTTTATTTCCATTGTTGTTCAATGCTATCATGTATGATTGAAAGATAGTCAAATAAAATACAATTTCAAGGTGTGAACAGTGATGGAGTAAATGCTTCTGGTCTTTTGAGTTTACATGAGGACACTTTCACTCTAGGGAGCATGTCTTTTCAGACGAAGCTAGTTTCGAATTTCAAATGCTTGAAAGAAGAAGGGTTTATTCCCATTTGTGGCCTGAAGGCCACATGGCAACTCCTTGTCACTCATTGTCATGCCAAACATTAGTCATGTTGTTTGGCATAGCGGTGTGTGGGTAAAATCCCTGGGAAAGCCAAGCCAGGAATAAAATGCCATAGTACAGCCTATGTGTTGTGATAATTGTTTTTGCTCTATAACCTGTTAGTTCATATGTCTTGACACTGTGATATACAGGCCTAAAGTCAAGACAATAAGAAGACACAGTGGCAAAATAAATTCAACCACACCCTAGTTTCATCACAAAACCGGAGAGCAACCTCTGTCTGGTGAAGTCCACAAAACATATTGCATATAACAAACAGTTACATGACCTACAGCGTGGTGAAGCAAGTTAATGTTTCCGACATCTTCGGACAACCGAACAGCTATTGATTTAGAACCACAGAGAGTTACTGCAAGTTGCAAAGGAAACAGGAGCCGTCTCCACTATTCCAGCACCATTTCAACATAATCTAATCACCTATGCTTAGTCTAATATAGTGACAACTAAAAGATACCAAAAACTATTTTATCCAATCTACATAAGCTAAATATGATGGTGCATGTGTGCAAGGAGAAAAAAACTTGGTGATTCACCCTACTTGTAGAGAAACACCAATGCCATCCTCTTTTATGTTGCCTAAACGGCTGCAATACAAGCATTTCATTTTTGTTGTCCTAGGTTACCTGGCTAAAATGATTGCTTGCTAGCCTAACTTCCTTACATGGGCAACGATGTTAGTTAACATTACCCTAACGTTACTACATCTAGTTATATGTTGAACTTCCGTCCTCTCAGGCCAGGGGCACAATGTATGAATTTATGGTTGGATCAGAATCACCATAATCATTGGTCAGTGCAGAGAATGAAGTAAAACCACAAGTCCAAATCCCGATCTGCATCCATTGCTAATTTAGGCAAGGGATGATTTTAGGTACAGTGGTTCCTCCTTTAAAACCTTTTTGTAATAACATAGTATATGGGATTGATTTTTAGGAAATTTGGCTTAATTAATTAGATTAATATTATGGTGTTTCCATTCAGAGAAAAATGGTCAGTTTGTAAATTCAGACCGTTTTGCTCTCGGAGCGCACACAGGACGTTCGGGCCGAGGAGTAGGGTTGATTTGAGCATTCTGGCCTTACAACGGCAGTCAAGCACCCAAGTTAACGTTGGCTAGCTACTTCCAGACACAAATAAGACCACTCTGACCGTTTACTCGCCCTAGCAGAGCTGGTAAGGCAGTTTTAGTGTTAACCAGAGCGCTGGTGACTGTAAATGTGCTGCTGGAAACAATTTAATTACTTTTTTTCCCCGACACATATTCAACCAGTGTTGTCTGGTACTCAGACAAGAGTGCTCTGAAATCAGTGTACATAGTAGGCTTTTGTGGAGCGATGGGTAACGATGCTTCGAGGGTGGCTGTTGTCTATGTGTGCAGAGGGTCCCTGGTTTGAGCCCAGAAAGGAACGGGACGGAAGCCAAACTGTTACAGGTCACCATTTTAATCAGGAGAATCCTCTCTTTGTAATTATGTAAGTCTGGGCAGCGAGCTTGTTTGTCATCAATCGCTAGACCAGAAATATAAGTTTAAATTTTTTCCCTACTTTTTCATTACGCAGACATAAGCACAGTTGACACCATCGAGGTGCAGATGTTTACTTTTCCAGTTTTGTCCAACGAACAGATTGTAGTGGTAAAATAAAAAGAGATACATGATATTATAACAACTTACATCTGGTTCTACCGTAATGTTTTGTCAGCCATCTTTGTTGAAGAACGACACAAGGCAGGGGTGGCTCGCGTCAAAATTCGTCATTGGAACCACTCGATATGATTGGTCATATAAAAACCTTGGGACAAAAATGCATAATGAGTGCTCTGCCTCCCCCTTGTGGTGGTCTGGAGCAATGAAGCCGTGACGCTGGATACCTCTAAGTCCCGCGGTGAAAGCTCTCAACTTTTAAATGAGGAACCACGTTAGCTAGCTTGCTAGCTACATGAGGACAACTACACAACGATATGCAACAATTCAAGTTTTCTGTCAGTGATGTTTGCCTTCTAATATGATGTGATTGGTGTGAAGCCAAATCCAAACTGGCTTCACTTTACACTTTTTTTGGTGTACCAGAACCATTCATAGCTGAGCTCACTCAGTTTAGCTGAATTCTGATTGCCTATTATTTTATACCTTTTTTATTGAGGGAGGCCAAATGCTTGCTGGCTTCCTTTGCATTGAATGCTAAGCGTGGCAACAATGTCATACTCTTTTTGACCAGACAGCATAGATGGGCTACACATACAAAGCATTCGCTTGGATGCTCTCTTGCGAATTGAAGGACATTTATGAAACACAGAAAGAAGAAGGATACATTATTTTGTATCTTTTTTTCGTTTTCTTTTTTTGTTGGGATAGCCTGGAATCCCTTGGCATCCACGAATATATGCTACTGATCTAAGACCAGGTTTATTTGTTCATGCATGATCAACAAATGAAGACTAGCCTACTTGCAATATGTGCAATGATGTAATAGCTTTGCGTAGCTTGTTCCAGCTCCGGGAGCTGTCCACAGAGTCCGCTAGTCTCCCCCCAATGCTCTTTCATCAGACACCCACCGCTCCTCCTCCAGTACACCACGTGGAGCGGTGTATATCATATTGGTGTTGTATGGACGCAAGATGCTCATTATCACACATACATATATTGTGTTACCCAGTGAGGAGAGGGGGACGTCTCAATGCACTGTGCAAACATCCTACTTGCTATATACCCATCAAAAACAGGTGTTGTCTATCACAAGACTGGCGGGATTATGGAAACGCACTCATTATTATTTTCTCTGAAGAGCAGCTCTTGAGTAAAGAAAGATGATGAGAATATTTGGACAGGTCTTATGTAAGAGAGGTTTTCGTATCCTAGAATTGTATAGGCGTCATGTATCCGACTGCACAGTCACGTGGACACAACAAGCGTCCATATGTCAAGAAGAGCAACGCCTTCACCTGAATGAGCCTCTCTCACAGATGCCCTAACTACGTCGACCGGCCATGGCTGTAATATTTACTATTGATTGACACACTATGAGGTGTTCAATCTGAAAATCAACTATTCGGCACATACACGTAGTTCTAACCTGACCATCCGTATGCGAATGGGATTCTGTATGAAAATGCGTGTTGGAGATGTAGGCTATTTCTAAAGGAACCTTCAACTATTCTGAACATCAGCACAGAAGGTAAGATGAATCTCGGAAATCAATGAATTTGAACGTTGTTATATGCAACAGTTCAGTACAAGGATGAATGTGATGCCTGCGCGCATTCTACAAAAAATGCTCAATGCCCAAGCTCAGAAAGGCTATACCAAACATGCCATTTCATTTTCCTGCAGCAATAGGCTAGATAACTTAAATAACCATTATGCGGTTTATAACTGATTCTTTCTTTTTAGGGGGTGTATGTATGATGAAGAATGAAAAGGCTATCGTTTCTGGTTGCTACTCAGCAATTCAAACCTTATTCACCCACCAGCCTTGAATGAATGCATTCACTGTTTAGTACATTTACACACAATATTGTATATTTTATCAAATATCTATTTAAAATACTTAAAAAGACAAGTAATAATGTAATCATTCAGTATGGTCATTTTTAAGAGATAATATTGGTATGTTGACTAGGCTGTCCTTTCCCAAGTTCACTGACAATTTAGTCACTGGTCAATCAATACCTTGCTAATACCCTGCCACCTCTTCTGCACCCATGCACACTGCATAACCTTTAATTTCAATGTTTATTATTTCCCTCAACACACATTATACTTTTAGATATTCATGAACAATAAATATTTATGCATGCGTACTTGGCTCCAGCAAATGATGGTTTACCATTAGCGTAGAGGTTTGTCACGTGTTATCTATGTTGTTGAATTAGGGCCATAGGCCAGACTAGTGTAATGTGCAGTGAATCAGGCCCAAAAATGAGATGTGTGAACTGGAGGAGTTGCGGGGGAGTATTTAGTGTTATATGAGCCGTAGCCTTGGTCAAGTGAAGCACGACATGAGCTTTCTCACCAAGGCCTCTTGATAGCATTGTGTTTTAGTGCTCAGACCAAGGCTAGAATTATCATCATAATGTCATGCATAAACTACAATCATCATTGAATCACAATAGTGCATGAATTACAACCATCACTGAACATGAGTTCTGCATGTCCTTGTCTGTTATTTCCACCTTAGAAACTTGTATAACTGAAAACACATTCAGCTTAAACATTTATATTTCCTACTCTGATTCAGGAGCTTTTACACTGTGAACAATCAACCAGCACAGCCATGGCCTCCCTCGGTGGTCTGTTGCCAAGGGGAACAGTCCTTGCTGAATGATAGAAATATAGAGTTAAGGAAAGACGGAGAGACAGAGCAGCCTTGAGGTACAGAAGAAGAGATGGTCGTCACCGACAGGAGTTCGAGCACTCCTGTGCCCAAGAAGCAGGAACCAAAGAAGAAGAAGAGGAAGTCCCGCCCCCATGGCCTGCCCTCCCCAGCGTTGTGCTGTGCATGCGGCCTGTGCATCATGCTGGCAGGCATCAACATCACCCTGGTGGGGGCATTCGCCTTCAGCACCTTGGTGCCCTCTGCCAACCCTCCCATCATCATAGGGCCCATCCTGCTCCTGGTGGCCTTCTCTTTCTTCGGAGCGTGCTGTGTCTGCAGCCGCCTGCCCCCCGCCCAGGGCTCCCGGAGATCGAAGGTGGGCGGGAGGAGCATGGGGATGATGGGGCGGGGAGGTTTAGCTGGGGGAGCGACGTTTGAGATCGAGACAAGTGAGCACACTTTGCAGGACACCACGGCAGTACAGCTCAGCCCCTCGGCCTCACCGGGGTCATCACGGGCGTCCAGCCCCGAACGGGATGCTCCTGACCCCGCCCCCCCAGGGACCTGCAAGCTCTTCACCATGGAGACCAATGGCCCCACCTCCACCACGGCCTACTACTCTGCCGCCTCGGCCGGAGGAGGGGCTGTGAGGCTCAACCTGCCACGTGATGATATGGCCACCTAGCACAGCCCTGACTTACGCACTGAAGCAAGAGCTTCATGCCCCAGGGGACTGATGCAAAACTATGTAAATATGAACTAGGATTGATGATATACAGACAGTGTTTCAGTGTGTCTAGCCATTTTGTGTAGTGCCATTTTTCATGTTTATGACAAGCTATCAGAGTTTTATTGCATTTGCTTTTGTTTTTTCCAACAGCCAAACAGTAATTAGCATGCAATTCAACGTTGAAGGAACGTGGGTGACGGTTTCGTTGGAATTGATGTTCCTACCTCCTCAGAACTGTTCTCTTTAGAATCCTCTCTTAACATGCATGGGGCATTATTATAAGCAGTTTCTAACCAGAAAGCAAAATGAGGGAATTGAAGCGTTTTCTCTCTGGCATTTCTGAGGGGTAAAACAAAGTGATGTGTCCCATTTCTTTGACCGTCTGGACCTCAGTGATGGACATTTCAGCCGATTACTCTGACGCAACTTTGTTGTTGTTGCCAGAACTGAAAGGTTTGACACGAAATGGCAATGAGTTTAATGCTATCATTTAAATACTTAGTGATGTTTGACATTACAGTATGTGCTGCTTTGGTCTTAAATTAGATTCAAAGATGGGGTCGCAAGATTCCTTTGCAATATAATCTCAACTGAAAGGATCAGCAACAGAGGACTAATATTAATTTTTCCTCAATTGTTTCTACAGACAAAACATTATGGATGATATGCAGTGTACATCAGTGGCCTGCGGGCCAAAACTGGGTCGCAAGTGATTCGTTTTTTGGAATCAGAATTTTTACTACAAACATAGAAATGCGCCATTTTCCCATACAGTGGCAAGAAAATCCTTTGGCATTACCTGGATTTCTGCATAAATTGGTCATAAAAGCCACAACAATAAACAAACAGTCTGCTTAAACTCATAAACAATTATACGTACTCATGTCTTTATTGAATACCCTGTGTAATAATTTTTTTATACCTTTTATTTAACTAGGCAAGTCAGTTAAGAACAAATTCTTATTTTTAATGACAGCCTAGGAACAGTGGGTTAACTGCCTGTTCAGGGGCAGAACAACAGATTTGTACCTTGTCAGCTCAGGGGTTTGAATTTGCAACCTTCCGGTTACTAGTCCAACGCTCTAACCACTAGGCTAAGCTAACCACTTTATGAAACTGTTTCAGTTCAGCAATATTCTTGGGATGTCTGGTGTGATCTGCTCGATGTCATGCCACACCATTTTAAATCAGCTTGAGGTCAGGACTCTGACTGGGCCACTTAATTAAGGTATATTTTCTTCTGTTGAAACCATTCTGTTGTTGATTTACTTCTGTCTTTTGGGTTGTTGTCCTGTTGCATCATCCAACTTCGGTTGAGCTTCAATTGGGGGACAGAGAGCCTTACATTCTCCTGCAAAATGTATTGATAAACTTGGGAGTTCATTTTTCCGTCGACGATAGCAAGCTGTCCAGGCCCTGAGGCAGCAAAGCAGCCCCAAACCATGATGCTCCCTCCACCATACTTTACAGTTGGGATGAGGTTTTGGTGTTGGTGTGCTGTGCCTTTTTTTTTCTCCACAGTTGTGTGTTCCTTCTAAACAACTCAACTGTTTCATCTGTCCACAGAATATTTTGCCAGAAGCGCTGTGGAACATCCAGGTGTTCTTTTGCGAACTTCAGACATGCAGCAATTATTTTTTTGGACAGCAGTGGCTTCTTCCGTGGTGTCCTCCCATGAACAACGTTCTTGTTTGGTGTTTTACATTTCTTAGACTCATCAACAGAGATGGCATGTTCCAGAGAATTCTGTAAGTCTTTAGCTGACACTAGGATTCTTCTTAACCTCATTGAGCATTCTGCACTGTGCTTTTGCAGTCATCTTTGCAGGGCAGCCACTCCTAGGGAGACTAGCAAGAGTGCAGAAATTTGTCTTACCGTGGACTGATTTTAGAGAATTTTGTAACCCTTTCCAGCTTTTTGCAAGTCAACAATTCTTAATCTTAGGTCTTCTGAGATCTCTTTTGTTTGAGGCATGATTCACGTCAGGCAATGCTTCTTGTGAGTAGAAAACTCACAAAATGTGAGGTTTTTTTTATAGGGCAGGGCAGCTCTAACCAACATCTCCAATCTGTCTCATAGGTTAGCTGACTCCTGACTCCAATTTAGCTTTTGGAAATGTCATTTGCCGAGGGGTTCACATACTGTTCCCAACCTACACTGTGAATGTTTGAATTATGTATTCAATATATGTTGTGTGTTATTAGTTTAATCACTCTGTGTTTGTCCCTTGTCTATGAAGATCAGATCAAATTTTATGACTAATTTATGCTGAAATCCAGGTAATTCCAAAAGGTTCACTTACTTTTACTTTTTCTTGCCACTATGATGATGTTGGGGTAGTGCTGGACATGATTTCATATGAATTCGAAAATGTTTGACATGTTCCGTTAGGTATAGCCCTATGTCTAACATGGACATCACACCAAGATCCAAACTGCTTTAATATTGATTCAGAAGATTGAACATGCTTTGATTTTCGATACAGAATAAACAACGTCTTTCTTGAACTGCATTGTTGGTTAAGGGCTTGTAAGTAGCATTTCACGGTAAGGTTGTATTTGGCGCATGTGACAAAAAGTTTGATTTGAACTAGAGTTTACCATGTCCCAGCCAAGTATTTTGTCATAGCCTAATATTTGTATTTTATGTGAGGAAAGTCAACTCCCCCCTACAGGGAGTGGGCTTGTTGTAAATGTGTGTAGTGTCAAGATGTATGTAAACTATCAATGTTGGCCATGTATTTCAAAATGTATTCTGGTTTGATAACATCTTTTAACAATGTATTTTTTTGAAAATTAAATTGACTTAATTTGATAACAATACATGTGATACTACTAAAAATATAAATAAAATACATGCTCATATAAAATGGATCACAAAGAGAGTTTTGTTGCAGCAAACTGCATGAAAAAATATTTATCAAAAGATGAGCAAAAAAACCATTCCTCTGATGGATGCACAGGTGGTGGCTGTTTGTACGTCACCGGTGACTGTGTCTGTTCTTGCTTCTGCTGCGATGACTGGTTGTCTGTGGCTCTTTTCAGACTGTCTTTTGGGGGTTCCTTGAGGTGAAGACATCTCCATGTCCCTTCTGGGTTACATCCTTGTCAGACTATACATGGTCCAGTCGTTTGCTGTGTCTTGGTCTGTGACCGTGTCTTTGTTCAAGCTATGTGTCCAGGTCCAGCCTCTTCCTTAGTGTCTTGGTTCTCTCTCTGGTTAAGGTACAGCACAGAGATGGGGACACTGTAGATGCTAGGGCACCTCTGACCACCTCCGATGTCTGTACGCCTTGGCAGTACTTGGGAGCTGGTCATTTGGGAGAGGTAACCATATGCCCTTTCTTATCATCTCCCAGCTGATGAACTGTAAGATCTGTCTCCAGAGCTTCCTCAGCTGTTTGATTAGACTGAACACCAAAGGGGCCACACCAAACACCAGGATCACTCCTATCATGTAGATCCCTCAAACTCAACTCTGGACCTCAAAGCCAGTTCCACTGCATTGTTTAATTGTTCTCTAATCAGGGACTGATTTAGACCTGGGACATCAGGTGTGTGCAATTAATTATCAGGTAGAACAAAGAACCAGCCCGGCGCCAGACCCCGTAGGATTTGAGTACCCCTGATGTAGATGATGTAGAAGATCAGGAAGCTGAGACCGCGTTTGCAGAGAGTCACCCTCGCTGTACCAGGTTGGCAAATAGCATCAACCTTCAGAGCAGGAAAGCGTGACCTAAGCATTTAAAAGAGCATAGTACATTTACATCAAGAATGGTGAGCAGAATACTTGTTATCAGCCTGGAAACATTTATTTTGAATGTCAACTGAAACCAGTGTTCTACGATTTCAACTGTAAACATGAAGTATTGTCCATAGGGACATTTTGACATCCTAATATATTTAAGATTCCATTGAGAAAGAACTAACTCCATGCAAGACTCTGCCCGGTGACATGATAGTATCACTGACATTTTGAACCAGAGTCATGGGTAGACTCAGGCTCTATAGCTTGAGCCCAATATGGCTTCTCCTCATTCTGTCTCTGCCTGCATGTATACTGACTACCACCAGGGGATGGTAGTGCTTCCAAATGTGTCCTTTGTTCTCACGTTATGTAACATGGTATTGTCCAATAGAGCCAGTAGATGTCAGCAGAGCATAAGGTGTGTGTGTGTGATTATGCAAACTAAGTGAAAGTGGGTCTGACCATGCACAAACTTTCTAGCACATAAATGCATGCCATGATGCACTTGCACAGGATCTCTGACCACAGTGATAATGATCATGGTTGATGTTGCAACGTGTCTATTTTTGCATTAAAGCACGGGGTCTAATGTCCCCATCCATAGCATGTTTTCATCAATAACCACTGCTTAAAAAACATAGTAGTTGCTTATCTCAATAGATTTCACAAATCACACCAAGATTGCATTGATTAACATCTTGCGATATCAATTGTTTATAATGGAGACCTTGTAAATACATTTTGAATGAAGCCCTTTCGGATGCTGCATGGGTTTTTGAATGGCCTACTTTCCGAGTAAACTATAGCCACTGCACTAATAAGTGGATTGGGCTGATTGGCCCTATCATAACCACTTCTAAGAGCAGTTAGTCTTCCCCGCTTTCACCAGTTCACTTTGTGATAATGAGCCTTATTTGTAGACAACGCTAGGCTTTCTATCAACTGTCGCTTATGATATGATAAACCAGGGTTCTCCAACTAGCGGTTTTGAGATATGATAAACCAGGGTTTTCCAACTGGTGGTTTTATTTGCCCCCCCCCCCCAACAATTTTTATTGTTGGACATAAAACACTGTAAAAACACCAGCAAATAGGCTACAAGTGAGTTTAATTTTGGAAATCTGTTCCAAAGTATTCCCACACATAATAGAGAGATGTGATCGGATACAAATGGGCAACCGGTAGCCTAGCGGTTAGGAGCGTTGGGCCAGTAACCGAAAGATCGCTGGTTCAGATCCCCGAGCCAACTAGGTGAAAAATCAGTCGATGTGCTCTTGAGCAAGGCACTTAACCCTAATTGCTTCCCTACATAGTGCACTACTCTTGACCAAGGGTCCATGTTGCAGTGCTTGGCTCGAATTGGGATGCAGACGGGTAAAAGCTGTGATTATATCCTAGCTAGTGTTGCAGTGCATCTAATTCTACCTATAAAGCATCTCCTTGAGGTGATGACTGACTGAAGGGGAATTAGACTGTTGATGTTATCTAAGGAAATCTCTTCTAATCCAATACTGGAGAGTCGACCTAAGGTGACACAACTTAGCAATCAACATATGTTCTAACACTTGTTAGTGCATAGCTGTATTTTGTTCTCTATAACTCAAGGATGAGACAAGTTGATGGAGAATGTTATGACATATACATGTTGTGAATTACTGTTGCATAATAGCAACAATGGTTATGAATAACATTGTTTTGACCCAGTCTCCTCATTGGTGCTTACGCTAGGGCTTCTCCGTTAAGTTCAAGCACCCAGTGTAAAAAGTGGTATTCTATCCGTACTCATTAACTGCAGTAATACCTTGCAGCATCAAGTGTTATTGCCTCTCCTTTCCCTGGAATTTGACTTCAATACTATGAACTATTTTACAACAAATGCCATTGACAATATAATTCCACAGAATCTGTGTTCCTGAGAAGACTGATCGTACAAAGTCTGTGATTAGCTCCTATCAAGAGCTATCAACAAACCTGTATGTACAGTAGTAGAGATAGATGATGCCTGTTGAGACAGACTAGATGGTGTGCAATGAGTAGAGACACTGGCCTGATCGATGAACTCTGAAAGCTGGTTAGCATTAAGAGCAAAAGAACAGCTGTGCCTAAAGGCAAACATTTCAGCTGTACCAGGGACCAAAATGGAACGACGAGAACGACTATGATAGATTCGACCAAACCCAGAAACAGCCATCAAATCCGCTCTGAACCGGCTGGATTCTGCTGCTGCGTGTGTGTGTGTGTGTGTGTGTGTGTGTGTACTGTATGTGTTGCTTGGCTGTGTGTGAGAGCCACAGCAGTTTGAATGAGTCAGGGAGGGGAGGGGACTGGGAGATGTGAGAGAGTAATCAGGCAGAAGAGATTAGGGGAAGACGAGCTGCTATGCCGAGGAGAGGATCTATGAAAGCAGACAGTGATTACGTAACCCATATAACCTAGTTTACTCCTATCTGCTCTGGCGGGAAGACTACTGAAGACGTGAGGATTGACTTTTTGTCCTAAAAACAATATAATAAATATGAAAACTTTAGGTTTTTACATACATTCTATTGCATCTTCTGCTTTTCCATCACATTGTCTGTCTCTCTAAGGGTCCTTGATAGATTCATTTGATAGATCGTTTTTCAGTGTGAATGAAAGAATACAAGGGGATGAACCTGGTGAGACAAAACCGCAACTCGTCAGTGAAGAGCACTTTTTGCCAGTCCTGTCTGGTCCAGCAACGGTGGGTTTTTGCCCATAGGCGACGTTGTTGTCGGTGATGTCTGGTGAGGACCTGCCTTACAACAGGCCTACAAGCCATCAGTCCAGCCTCTCTCAGCCTATTGCGGACAGTCTGAGCACTGATGGAGGGATTGTGCATTCCTGGTGTAACTCAGGCAGTTGTTGTTGCCATCCTGTACCTGTCCTGCAGGTGTGATGTTCGGATGTACCGCTCTTGTGCAGGTGTTGTTACACGTGGTCTGTCACTGCGAGGAAGATCACCTGTCCATCCGGTCTCCCTGTAGCGCTGTTTTAGGCGTCTCACAGTACGGATATTGCAATTTATTGCCAAGGCCAGATCTGCAGTCCTCATGCCTCCTTGCAGTATGCCTAAGGCATGTTCACGCAGATGAGCAAGGACCCTGGGCATCTTTCTTTTGGTGTTTTTCAGAGTCAGTAGAATGGCCTCTTTAGTGTCCTAAGTTTTCATAACTGTGACCTTAATTGCCTACCGTCTGTAAGCTGTTAGTGTCTTAACGACCATTCCACAGGTGCTTGTTCATTAATTGTTTATGGTTCAATGAACAAGCATGGGAAACGGTGTTTAAACCCTTTACAATGAAGATCTGTGAACTTATTTGGATTTTTACTAATTATCTTTGAAAGACAGGGTCCTGAAAAAGGGACGTTTCTTTTTTTTGCTGAGTTTACATTGGTTCAACGTCGTTTCTTTTAAAGGATGTGGAAACAATGTTGATTCAACCAATGTTTTCCCAATGGGAAGGCACAAAACACAGAAATCCATCCAACCCCAGTAGCCTTGAATGAGATTAGACATTTGTTTATTTAAACTCTAAGTTGCTTTGATTACAGTGTGTTGCTGTGAAAAGCAGTAAAGACAGGAAACTTCCTGACTGAGTCATTGTGATGTTTTGTTTTGGTCTGCCACAGTATGTCCGGGGACTGTTGGACCTCTGCTATTGGTCTCCATTCCAGGAGCTGTTGGGGGGCAACACGGAGAAGAAAGACCCCTGCAGATCTGGGACCAGATTTTGATATAAGCAGCAACAGAGTCTTAATACCAATACATTGCTGCTGTGAATTCTAATGGTCTCCTATAATGCCTTTCAGAGGCCTCTCCATTCACTCCCATAAAACACCAGTTACTCAAGTGGTCAATGCTGTTGCATAACCTCCTTTTTACCAGTCACTCTATATATGAGAGAGACTATATATTAGAGCACTGGGAGAGCACTGGAAACCAACCTGGACGTAACATAGTAAACGTAAATCTGTGACACTCAAAATAGTATGATATATTACATTTTGATATATTACATACATTAATTTGTGTATGTCCATAATCCATTTCCTGTGATATGTTACAAATTGCATTTTGTACAATGTTATGAATTTGCCATTTGTATGATGTGTTAAGAATTCCAATTTGTTGTGGCTAATGTTAAGCTAAGTTAGGGGTTAAGGTTAGGGTTAAAGTTAGGGTTAGTTAACATGCTAAGTAGTTGCAAAGTAGCTAAAAAGTAGTAAGTAGTTGCTAATTAGCAAAAATGTATTTGTGATGATTTGAACACTCAACCATTGGGTTGTTAGACGTTCACGTTATACGCCCATCCGTCCACCCTGACCAACCCCCTCCACTGGGTACAGACATCAATTCAACGTTTAATCCACGTTAGTTCAACGTAGGTCCCTTCTTTAGTTTTTGGCTTAATGATGTACTATGCAGAAATCTCTCCACCAATTCCTGGTTGCAAAAAGTCTAATAGTTCACCTAATTTCTGTTTATGTGACAAAACATGCAAGTATAGTGTAGAGAATCATTGCACCATCTATACTGCTCTGAAATATCTTTTCCATAACTGAAAATACAATATTTTTGGCTGTTTGAAGCTGGTGTACAAAACCGAATGTAAAAGAAGCAAAAACTCAACTTAAAAACAGGAAGCATAGAAATAGTACACATAGAACAGATCTACCGCTTCTTAGACTTGCTTTCAGTGAGAATTACAGATCTATAACTATCATTTCTATGTGAATTTGATCACGTCGCCTTAAAAGTTACATAGAACAGCTTTAAGTAACCTTATGTAACATAACATATCATACTAACATACAGATTTACATGTACTATGCTACGTCTACTCTTTGAGGCCAGGCTGTTGTGTAAACTGCATTGATGCTCTGGTACACAAATCAATGAGCCTTTCCTATATTCTACCATTAGCAAAGTCGATCAATCACATTCAGTTTTTTTCTCCAGTAAGAGACAGTGGCTCCCATATACTGACGTATACGAGGTAATGGTTATTTTCAGTTCCTTTTTTAGCTCAACTGGGGGTCTTTTGACATGGAGCTCCTCTCTAAATGTTATCCTCCACCGGTGATGTGCTGCCTATTCAAACAGATACATATTTTAGCCAAACCAAAAATGGTGTAGTGTTGCACTAATATCTAGGTGTTGTCAGTGGTGAAATAGAGTCTATAGGAGTCCAACAACATGCTGCTGCATTGGAGAGAGTCAGTTCGATGAACTGTCTATTTTTTGTGACTCTGGTTGTCTGTGTTTTAACATGAAGGGTATACTATATGGTATATTTTTTCAGTCCTGGGTTTAGAAAGGGGTCAACTAAGCATGTGTGAACAAAATGTCAATTTCCATATCATATTTGGTACTCCTACAGCAGTGGAGGCTGCTGAGGGGAGGACGGCTCATAGGAATGGCTGGAATGGAGTAAATGGAATGTTATCAAACATGTGGTTTCCATGTTGTTGATATCATTCCATTCATTCCATTCCAGCCATTACTATGAGCCGTCCTCCCCTCAGCAGCCTCCACTGTTGCAGGAGTACCAAATATGATACGGAAATGGTACATTTTGTTCAGGCAATTTGGGGTGCAGTGGGGAACTGGTAAACAACATGCAGTAATAGTCTTCACCAGCAGGGGCCTCTATAGTTCATAGAACTGATGCAACAATGAAAAAACATACTTGATGCTTCTACAGCAGACTGCTTCAGACCAGTTTTTGCTTTGTGTGTCAAATAAGAATTAGCTTAACATGTCTTCACATGGTAAGTTTATAATGCTGTGTTTACTGATTAACTAATGTTACAATAAAGCCGTAGACTATATATTGTCACATTAGCTGAGGTTAGACAATCCAATCAAGTGAAAAGTCATGGTACTTAATAGAGTGAGCAAAGTAAACCATTTCTAAAATGTAAGCAGGGGCATGTACACTATTAAATCGTCAATTTCCTTATGTGCTTCCCCATTGTATTTACACAGCAATGACACTTGTTTACCCCACAGTCACTACACTTGTATGTAAACAACTATAAAGTTGTATCAGCTTTTCTGAAGTCTCAAGTAGCCTATATCAACAGTTATATTGTTGTGGTTCAGTTGCTATGGTATATCATGGTATATGGTCTGCTATCAGAACATTGGAGTGATTACTTCAGCCCTTCCCACAGAATATACCTGCTTCCTTATTCACAACTCTTGAATATGTATAGTATGGTCGTTATGAGGCTGGTGAGGGGACAACAGCTCATAATAATGGAACCATGTGTGTGATGTGTTTGATACCATTCTATTGACTTCATTCCAGCCCATCCTCCCCAATTAAGTTGCCAGCAGCCACCTGTGAGGGTCATGGTACAGTAGGAGTAACATGAGACTCATTCGGTTCGGTCTATGATGAAATAAATAGCCTCATATCAGGGTGGTTCCCAGCCAGTCACCTAATGTCGTGCTGGGCCTTTTTAAGTCAATTATGATTCAGTGATCTTTGGTGTAATAAAATATCAACCTCACACATCACTACTAACCACCTCCTTCCACACAACCAGCCAACACACTCCTCATCGGCTGAAGGCCCTTTCCTGCAGTAAGAATAGCCTAATTTACTGCATTGCTGGTGGATGGTGGCCACCTGTAGAGAAGAGGAAGTGTCTCAAAGTGTCCGACAGGCTGGTTCTTAACAGAGGCCGATCGTTTTCCAGTTTGCCATGGTAGCAGGCAAAATAGCGCAGGGCGGTGTAGGGGTGGCCAATCGGTGTCAGCCCTCATTACCTTCGAGGAGCTCATCGGATCCCTCTCCCAAGAGTCCCTTAGAAATAAATAAAAGGGAAATGCTTAACACTTTAATGACTCCCACAAGGGCTCTCTCCAAAACAACAGCTCCCTCCTAAATTGCTCTGCTTTGGCCGAGTCCGAAGGGGGAGAGGGAGAGGCTAGTTTTCAGTCAACTAGTGCTGGGTCGGCTAGGCCAGCCAACAGGAGGAAGAATTGGGTCTTTATGAGGCTTCTATGGGGCCTACTAGGGACAGCCACTGCATTGTCCCCCCACCACTCCCTTTCCCTCGTCTTCGCCTGATTTTCACCCCCCCTCCCCACAGCCAACATTGGGTCATGTTGTGTCACCCCCTCCAACCTAGAATTGGTGTGTCGCTGTCCCCCCTCCAAGAAAAAAGCAATACATAGATTGTCTCTCCAGGTCATTCAGATAATGAACTGAGGACTTGCGGACAAAACAAACCAGCTCTTCTATTGTCCAGCATCCCCTTGTTCAAGGCACCGAGGGGAAGATGCATGGGGTTTTGAAGAAGGCATCACAAGGTTTACAAGTCAACTCTTCCTGGACCTGTTTTAAACAGCTAAAAGGTCTAAAAGCAAGGGGGTGCTTTCAGAGCTGTGATTTACATGGTTGCCTAGAACCCCAGTGTTACCCCTTCGTACTCAGTAGCATATACAACAGACTGTACAAAACACCTGCTTTTTCCATGACATAGACTGACCAGGTGAATCCAGGTGAAAGCTATGATCCCTTATTGATGTCATTTGTTAAATCCACTTCAATCAGTGTAGATGAAGGAGGAGATGTGTTAAAGAAAGATTTGTAAGCCTTGAAACAATTGAGACATGGATTGTGTGCGTGTGCCATTCAGAGGGTGAATGGGCAAGATAAAATATTTTAGTGCCTTTGAAAAAGGTATTGTAGTAGGTGCCAGGTGCACCGGTTTGTGTCAAGCAATTCTGCAGGGTTTTTCATGCTCAACAGTTTCCTGTGTGTATCAGGGATGGTCCACCATCCAAAGGACATCCAACCAACTTGACACAACCATACCATACCCCGACGAATTGAGGCTGTTCTGAGGGACAAAAGGGGGTGCAACTCAATATTTGGAAGGTGTTCCTAATGTTTGGTATACTCGGTGTAGGATGCAGGGTGTTGAAATAGAAGCCAACTAGTTTGTGCCATCACTAAACTATCAACTGTTAAGCAGTGTGTTGCAGGTTTTTAGTTTTGCTGTAAAGTAAATGGTGAAATGTAATTAGAATTTCAGAGGACACTTTCCATTATAGATGAAACTACTGTTGTAACATCTATTTACGGGTTGGCTGACAATGTCACAAGAATTATGCATGTGCATCGATGTGTCTGCAAGGTGTGGGTTATTATGATTCTGGTCAGATATCTAGCAACAATGACCAGAAGCTAACTTGTGGGGAATCGTACATGGCTCATTTCAGCTTGTTGTATCTTGTTATTGATACCATGTCTTGTTTTGACCTTTTTTTGTTGTATCAGCTAACCAACAGCTGATACAACATACAAACCTATTTATGTTTTCAAGGAACATTTGAAGACAAAATATAGTTTACATGTTGTCAACAGTCTAAGCCAACTCCGTAGTTGCGCACTTGTCAGTGTGTTGCTAAACTACCAACCTTTCAATACATGTCTGTAGGGGACAATAAGGTGTTACCAGAGACTTGTCCCATCCTCATGGGAGAGGACTGATGTTAGAATCCACTTAAGTAGTAAGAACAAGGCCGGATCGTCACTCCTGCTCCATTCCGCGTCTCTAGGGCTTTCCTTCTACAGTTTTATCTCTCAAAGTCCCCTCACATCCTCTCAACAGTTTGTGTTGTTTTACTCTGTCATCTACAGGTCAGTGATTGAAGTCAGGCTAGTAACAGACATCTAAGAAACCCAGTGTCCTGTCGCTGAACATATTTGTCCTGAAATTGTGCAACAAATTGACATTTATGTGGACACAAGACCATTTGAACCCATCAAGTGTTAGGACAAAAAAACATTGCTATTACTTTGAACATAAAGCTGTTTGAATTACTCAACGTTTCAACAGCTTTTCTGCTAACACTTACACTTAAATAGCAGGAAATATTATCACATGCACCTTCAGCACCAGCATTTTCTATTTATGTTTTTATTTTATTTGAGTAATTTTGCACATGCTCTTAGCCAGAGAAACTTAGAGTAGTGAGTGCATACATGTTTGTACTTTTATTAAAATAAATGATGGTCTGGTCCCTGTGGGAATCAAACCCACAAACCTCACATTGCAAGCACCATGCTGTACTAGCTGAGCCACAAATCATGTTATGTAATAATAATTGTATCTACTCTTTTGCAATCTACCCACAGTATGCTACATCTACAAAAGGTTCTATTAATAGACACTATCAGGATCTACGACTCCTAGCTGTGCTGTGATCTAATGACATATAGGCAGTCCAACTGAAAATATCCTGATTATATTTACTTATTTCCATTGCTAATTATTGCTCATCATTGAGCATAGCATAGGCTGATGTAGCAAGCAAGAAAAAGCCACTTAACTCTGCAGTTGCTAGGCAACACTTCGCACCAAGAGTTAACACTTGGCAATGAAGGTTTTCAATGCAATTCATTTACTCTCACTTTAAATAAACTAAGCTTGGATAATGTTGGATAATGTTGGATAATGTTTTCCTGAACTGCAGTGTGAAAACAAAAGAACTGTTAACAGTAAAACAACGTAACACAACTTTATACGCACAATGTGTTCTATATACTGGTTCCAATTGTAGAGTCTAAACTCACACCTTGACCTCTGCGTGAACAGGTGCTGATACATTGGTGGTATTACCTCCATTCTACTTGATGGTCCTCCACCTTGTTTTTTGTCATAATCTGGTTTCAGGTTTCCTGAGTACTCTTCTCTCGCTCTCCTGCGTTTGGAACAAACGATGGGAGTGAATTTAATCAGATTGTAGACAGGAATGGAGGGATGATTGTCACCTGGCTGCTGTAAAAGGTGCAGATGGAGAGCACAGCAGCACCGTGTTGTATGAAAGAGCCTCCCCATGAGGACTCAGTGAAAACCCAGGATGTAATAGAGACCACACAGCCAAAGGAGCAGTTATGTGACCAGCCTTTGTCATAGGTCTGGTCAGAGACAGTTTAGTTATGTAGCATGAATCTGTCAGCTGTCAGAGAGCACAACTTTATTAGAATTATATTATATTAGAATAAGTTATAGACAGATAAGGTACAGGACAGAGCTGTAACTCCTTTGTGACACAGCAGCCCACACCGGGACATTGTGTCAATGTCCGGTAATATGATTGACCAAGCCTCTTCTTGTATCTGGAACTACACACAACATGTTTCGCTGTTATTTACACTACTAGGCAGTTGGCACTCCTGACTGTTTTTGCCATAGCATGACGTAGTGTACGAACCTGTTTAGTTATAATTAGGTGCCAGTGTTCCATCCTGTTCCATTGATATGTGTGTCACCATATTTGTTTAGGGCATGTCTGACAATCACACTGACGCACACACGTATGCGCGCACACACTCTATACACTGTCACTGCCCTGGATTACTAACCTGCCCTTGACCTGTCGTTTGCCTGCCCCCTGTTTTGTCTGCATCTGGGTTTTATCCTGAGTCCTGATAGTACAAACTGGTCATGACTGACCTAGCGGACTTGAACCAGCTCTGCGACACTGTCTCCTCCCACGGAGCCACCATTGGAAGACGCAAGGAGTTCCTTCACAACCTTATGGGATGTTTCCAGACCTTGGCGGAACGCCATGACCGTACTTTCCATACATTGCTGGAGCAAGTCAGCTGATTGTCTATTAGACAGTCAGCCACTACAGTATCCTCTCAGCCTCTCAGTATCCCAGTTGTCAGCAATGCATCCCACCCAGCCCACCCCGGCTTCCCGGGAACCCTGCTTAGCACTATCTCCTTCCTTGGATACATCATAGCTGCAGGCAACATACAGATGGATCCTGGAAAGGTGAGAGCGGTGGTGGATTGGCCGCAACCCACCTCCAGAGTACATCTGCAACGCTTCCTGGGGTCCGCCAATATCTACCACCGGTTCATCTGGGGTTAAGGCACCCTGGCTTCCCTCCTTTCAGCACTCACCTCTCCCAAGGTCCCGTTCACGTAGTCTCCAGCTGTAGACCGGGCGTTGTTGGACCTCAAGCACCAGTTCACTATCGCCCCCATCCGAAACCAACCGGATCTGTCCCGGCAGTTCGTGGTGGAGGTCAATGCCCCAGATGACGGAGTGGGGTCTGTCCTGTCCCAGCGCTCAAATCAAATCAAATGTATTTATATAGCCCTTCGTACATCAGCTGATATCTCAAAGTGCTGTACAGAAACCAAGCCTAAAACCCCAAACAGAAAGCAATGCAGATGTAGAAGCACTGCGGCTAGGAAAAACTCCCTAGAAAGGCCAAAACCTAGGAAGAAATCTAGAGAGGAACCAGGCATTGAGGGGTGGCCTGTCCTCTTCTGGCTGTGCCGGGTGGAGATTATAACAGAACACGGCCAAGATGTTCAAATGTTCATAAATGACCAGCATGGTCAAATAATAGGTCTGGGACAGGTAGCACGTCCGGTGAACAGGTCGGGATTCCATAGCCGCAGGCAGTGGACTGGGGACAGCAAGGAGTCATCATGCCAGGTAGTCCTGAGGCATGGTCCTAGGGCTCAGGTCCTCTGAAAGAGAGAAAGAAAGAGAGAAGGAGAGAATTAGAGAGAGCATAGTCATCAGCTGATGTACGAAGGGCTGTATAAAAAAAATTGATTTGATGACTCTGCCTGTTCCCCGGTTCTGGAATGGGCTCATTCATCTCGACTGGCCTGCCAACCTGGCTCCCGTCGGACCCTGGCCTTTGTACGACAACGTTTTTGGTTCCTGACGTCTCCACGTTCGTCGCCCCCTGCACCGTGTGCGCGCAGAATAAAACTCTGTGACAAGCTCCGGCTGGACTCCTTCAACCTCTTCACATTCCTCACCGCCCCTGGTCCCATATATCCCTGAACTTTGTCATGGGTCTCCCTCCATCAGAAGGCAACACCACTATGCTCATGGTGGTGGATAGGTTTTCCAAAACTGCCCATATCATTTCTCTTTCCAAGTTACCCTCAGCCAAGGAGACAGCCCAGCTCATGGTGCAGCACGTCTTCCGGATCCATGGACTTCCGGGGACATGGTCTCCAACCGCGGACCTCAGTTCTTGTCCCCGGTTGTAGAAGGCTTTCTGCACCCTCATTGTGGCATCGGCTAGCCTGTCCTCCGGTTTTCAACCCCAGTCTAACAACCAGTCGGTGTGAGCCAATCAGGACCTAGAGATGACTCTTCGTTGCATCGTCCCCACTAACCCCATCATCTGGAGCCAACAACTCGCGTGGGTGGAATAAGCCCGCAACACCCTTCCCTGCTCGGCCACTGGTCTCTAGTCGTTTGAGTGTTCCATGGGTTACCACTCTTCCCTGAGCAGGATGAAGAGGTCAGCATACCCTCGGCCCAGATGTTCGTCCGCTGCTTTCGCCGTGTCTGGAAGAGAGCCCGGTCCACCTCCAGGTATCGGCGACAGGCGGATCACCACAAGACCCCTGCTCCCCACTATCATCATGGGCAGAGGGTATGGCTGTCCACTTGGGATCTGCCCCTCCAGGTGTAGTCCCGCAAACTTTCTCCCTGTTTTATCTGCCCTTTCTCCATTTCTAAGGTCCTTAGCCCCTTTGCTGTTTACCTTCTGTTGCCCCGCACTCTCTGTATACATTCCACTTTCCATGTATATAGAATTAAACCCCTGTCTCACAGCCCAATAACTGGCTGACCTGAAGGGTTATGGCCCGGAGGAGAGGTGCTGGGTCCTTGCTAGGTACATCCTGGATGAAGCATGGGCACTTCCCCACTAGAAACAATAGTATGGCACTTTCTGTTTGAGTTTCTGCCTATAGAACAGGAGGAGGAAGATGGCGTCGTGGCCAGATTTTCCGAAAGTAGGGCGGGGAGGGCCTTGTAAGCATTCCGGAAGTTTGAATAGCAATGATCGAGAGTCTTAGTAGCGCGAGTGGTTCAGTCGATATGTTGAAAGAACTTCGGCAGCCTAGTCCCCAAATTTGCTTTGATAAACCCCCTGCTATAATAAATGCAGCCTCAGGATATGTGGTTTCCAGTTTGCATAAAATCCAGGGAAGTTCTTTGAGGGACGGAGGAGAATTGACAGAGGAGAATTCTCTTGGGAGATAATATGGTCTGCATTTCATTATGAGGTATTATAGGTCGGGTGAACAAAAGGACTTGAGTTCCTGTATGTTCCTAGAATTACACCATGAGTCGTTAATAATGAAACCACCCTTCTGCTTCCCAGAGAGATATTTATTCCTGTCTGCGCGATGTACTGAGAATCTTGCTGGCTTTACCGACTCTGACAGAGTATCCCGAGAGAGCCATGTTTCCGTGAAACAAAATATGTTACAGGCCCCGATGTCTCTCTGGAAAGAAATCCTTGCTCTAAGCTCATCACCTTTGTTATCCAAAGACCGAACATTAGCGAGTAATATAAGCCGTGGGTGGCGTGCACGCCTCCTAAGTTGAACCAGCAGGCCGCCTCGAGTGCCTCTCCTCCGTCGGTGATGTTTTGGGTTGGCCTCTGGAATAAGTTAAATTGCTCTGGGGAGAGTGAACAAAGGATCTTCTCCAGGGAAGTATCCCTGGTCGTAATGCTGGTAGTTCTGGTGAGTTACCGCCTCTCCAAGATCCAATAGTTCTTCCCAGCTGTATGTAATGACAAACATTTCCTGAGCTAATAATGTAAAAAATAGTACTTAAAAAAACAAAATACTGCAAAGTTTCCTGAGAGCTAGTTGCGATCATGCCATCTCCGTTGGCACCATCTTAAAACAATTGTTTTTATCACGTGGACGGGGATATGTTCCGGGCAGCTTGTTTAAAATTTAAAAAAATCTGCTGTTTTTTTTTGGTTGATAACATTGAGTTTCATTGCATATATTTATGGCATGGCTAGCTATCCAGCTGGCTAATTGTTTTTGTTTGGTGATTCATCTGGACACTGTACCAGCTTTTTTGTTTCACCTGGCTGCTGGTTCCTGGGCCCGGTTGCATAAAACAGTTTTAAGCGTTCCCCTTAAGGAATAGTTTCCCCTTACCTAAGGGAATTAAGGGTGTTGCATAGGACCCCTCAAACATTTCTTCAGATAAGGGCATAATTTAAGGGTTTTACAGTAGTTAGATGGCAGAAAGAGTTTCTGGTTACCATGGAGATGACCTGATTCACTGACTGAACATCTTGCCAAAGAGATCACATTTATTTTGGAAGATTGCAAAATAGACCCTCCACATTTAAGACAGTAGAAACAAATTGATTCAGAAGATAATAAAACAGGTTTATTATAGTTCTTTCAACTTGATTTTATTACTTTCTAGCATTTCAAGCTAATTTACAGAGTAGGTAGGTAGCTAGCTAGCTAGCCATCTAGCTTTGTAGCCATAGATTGTGAATGTGCACCTTCCCTTATTTAGCGAAGTAGCTAGCAAGCTATCTAGTTGTTGAATGCTTTCCTTTTGAAACCATGGCAGAGGAAAGCAACATTCACCTCCACAAATGCTGTTAACATTTAATATCCATACTGAATGAAGCACTTAAAGGTGCCCATGAGGTCTCTTAACTTTTTCCACTTAATTTAAGGGGGAAATACACCTTACTTAACTTTAAGAAAACTTTAAGGGGGAAAATTAACTTACAATGT
Organism: Oncorhynchus tshawytscha; assembly: GCF_018296145.1. Taxonomy (NCBI): domain Eukaryota; kingdom Metazoa; phylum Chordata; class Actinopteri; order Salmoniformes; family Salmonidae; genus Oncorhynchus; species Oncorhynchus tshawytscha. The sequence continues at coordinate 19,838,885 of NC_056456.1, read as the reverse complement.
TTAATACAACCGGTCCTGATCTTTTGAAAACATCCATTGAAAAGTAATCTGAAGCTTGGGAGGAATGGGAGATGTAGTAGAGGTATGCAGTGCTGAGGCAGAGGGCTCGTAGTGAAGACAACTGGCTACTAGTCTGAACTGTGTGTGGTGAGCTTTGTGGTTCCCAGAGCTGCTGAGGCATCACTCAAGTGGGTGCCATACATTGTGAAGGAGGAGAAGTCCAGTAGCTACACAACTCAGGCTGGTTCCCAGAGTAGCCCTCTACATGATCGTCACCAGACCCTTCATTAACCATCTTCCTGACCACCTTTCTCTGATCAAGCCATGAACTGTCCCTCTCCATCTTTGGAGGATGCATGCACTCATTTTGGTGTAGTGTGGGCAGAGATGAGTAATGGTTGTGGTTGGTGGTTAGGCCTTCCTGGTGTTGAGTCTCTCCTTGCGTAGCGGCAGCAAAGTGGAGATCTTTTATGGGTAGTGCCGCTCCCTCTTGAATGTGTTTTCTCCAGTTGTGTCTGTTTAGGGCTCAGACATCAATTCAACATCTATTCCACATTGATTCAACATAATTTCATGATTCAACCAGTGTGTGCCAAGTGGGTGAGCTGTCTATCTGATTTGGTATTGTATTATAGTAGTGGTGATGCTGTTTATGTTGGGCTCCTCCAGCTTGCTGGTTTTGGTGTGCCTGTCCTTCGAACTGATACTCAGGATTTTTCGTAAGGATCTTTGGTGGTGTTATTCCAGTGCTTTCAGGTGCCTACTGTAGGTGATCCATGTTTCGGCTCCATATAGCAGTGTGGGGAAACTATTTTTCCTCAGTCTTGCGTTACCTCCACTGACACAAGTGAGGTGGTGGGTTATCTCTGAGTCAATGTCGGCTTTGGAAGAGAGAAGGCTACCGAGGTATAGGAAAAGATCCACATTTTCAAGGGTGTTATTGTCAACTTGTATTATGGAAGGAGTAGCGGGCTTGTTGGGTGGTGGTTGGTAAAGGACTTGAGTCTTGAGGTGGAGGATGGCAGGGATGAACTCGGCAAACAGGGCAGGACGCGATGATGCAGCCCTCTTTGACCCCTGTCTCCACAGTGAAGGGTTCTGAGTCGGAGCCTCTGCAGCCGTATTTCTAGAGTATGCGCCAGAGTGCGTGGCGGTCAACTGTGTCAAAGACTAAATAAATTCTGTTATCTAACTGAGCTCTGCGTGAGAGGAGGGGGTTGCAGAACGGCTGGTAATAAAGAGGTATACAGTATCAGTCTGGACTATATTCGACCAGTTTGGATACAAGCACTCTCATCCCCCATGTGAGTGTGTTTCTTTGAGTAAAATAGGTAGTAGACATATTCACATTATATATGAGATGGTCCTCTCTTGTGCATGTCTTTAGTTTCCCATGTTATACATGTGGTCGATTTATCATGCAGTGTAAACAATTCATCCTCCATAAAATAATTTGTAGTCTGAATATTTCAATATAACTACCTTATTTAAATACTCACAATTTATGTTATTTGAGTAGCAGGTCTTTTACTTGGAGTAGCACTTTGTGCCAAGACAGTTTTACATAACCTCCTGTCAGTGTGCCTCTCAGTGTTCCTCTCCTCTGTAGAGATCAAAGGGCTGATAGATGCTTTGCAGGAAGGTCGTGCCCAGTGTCAATCTCACTCAACCCTGTGATTGACATATGGCTAGCCTTCTGACAATACCAGCGTGATAGTGATGTCAGCATAATCCAGATGCCATAAAGAGAGACTTCCATTGACACAACTATAGACAAAGGATTGCTTGTTCTTATATTTTAAAAGTTATGCTCCAAAGGTCATGAAGTACTTAACCCTTACATGACATTACATACTATGTTCTCTTAAAGAGAGACAGATGATTATTGGCCTATAGTGTATTCCTTTTCTGTCAAGCCATCAAAATTGATAGAATTGACCTTGATCATCACAATTCCACTGTTTTGGTTTTGCATTAAGTTCTGCATCCTCAGATGTGTAGTTGACCTGAATATGTTGCAAGTCATTAAGTAATAGGTCAAAAAGACAGAATTATAATGTGGTATTAAAAGACAATCAATCAAACCAAAGTCATTACATACTGTATATGTAGTAATGTATGCATGCGTGTAAGTTTGTAATGTCTATGTTAATGTTTTTAAACATATGTCAATTGTAAATTATTTTTGTCTGTAAACTATTTCATTGTGTCAGAAACCCAGGAAGCCTAGCTGTTGCCAAAAAAAGGTTCAACCTCAGAGCTGGCCACTCTGTTAATGCTGTGGTGGCTTTCATCTACAGCTACAGAAGGAACTGACTTCGCTGAACCAAATCGCCTATCTCTGAACCTCACTGGTGGTGTGGCACTGTGCTTATAACTGTTATGAAGAGACCACTCTCTCTGGGTACCATTCTCTATCTAGGAGTTAAGTTGGCCGTCATAACACAATTCTAACCCCTTCAAAGACCTCCAACAACCTTCCAGTCACACAATATTCTGTTCCTCCGGCCCCTGAGCCTCTGCCTCGGTCTATAGCTGTTGCTGTTCCTGGTGCATTCAGTGTCTGGTGCACCATTCCACCCCACAGGAAACAGCTCTTAGTGAGGCTTTACACAGTACAGCACATCCCAGAAACAAAGCCCCAACTGTGTGCCCCTCCTCTCCTTTGTGGTGCTGTGGCAATTACAGGCTTGCTAACACCTGAGTGAGCTTGTGTGCAGAACGGATAATGGATAATGGATGGATAAATCCCCAGGAACACAGCTGATCTAAGGTGTTTTCCAGAATGCTCATCAAAAGTGTACAGATTGCTGCCTGCGACAGCCCACACGTACGGCATATAAATACGCACACTCACACTAACACACGAACACACACAACATACATTCTCACATTGTACCATATACTCCAGCAGAAAAATACATTGAAGCACATAGTCAGTGTAATTTAATTTCAGGCCACCAGGCCAGTGTTAGTGTGCCTGACCAGGCGAGGGAGGGAAGACTTCTTATGTTTTGAAGTTTGAAAGAGGCTTTAACCGGGCCCCAATAATGAAGCCATTGAAATCCAAAGGGGGATTTTTCACAAACTGAAAACACTATGAATAAACAAGACCCTCTTATATAACAGATTCACAGCACACATGGATGGAAATCCTCATTATCAGTGGCCACACAATGGGCTTCCGAGTGGCATTTCATGGTGTCTCATTCGGTTTGAGACCTTCGCCCGTGATGGCATTGGCCATTTAGTGACGCCCCCCTCTCTCGATGCCTCACTCTCCATGCGGCAGATCACAGACATGGTATTACGGTTAACATGCACAGAGCATCTCTCTGTTTGAATATATGTTAATCCACTCCAGGTTCTCCATGTGAGATTACCATGACAGTTTATACAGCACAGTGAGGGTTGAAGGGACTTGATGCGGGCGGAAGTCTGGTGTTGTGCTCGGTACTGTACTTCATAGAAAAGATCCTGAACCAAATCTAAATGAGTTTAATCAGTTTACTGTACTCTTTCCACAACTACTACTTAGCATTGTTTCTTGTTAGTAGGTGAACCCAAGAGCAGACTCAGATGAGGAGATTGGGATAAGGTATATAAGGTATTTGTTGAAAAGCAGGGGAAAGATGGGGTGCAGGCCAGGGGAAGTTTGGGCGGGTTGCAGGATGCCAGGTTATGAGGCTGAGGCTGGAGCGAGGGGAGTTTGGGCTGGGTAAGCAGGTCCAGAGCGGAATCCAAGGAAGCAGTGGAGTGGGGGTTCTGAGCAGGGTGGCAGGACTGACGAGACGTGGTACTGGAGACCGGGACCAGAGTCAGAGCGGACGGAACTGTAGCGGAGAAAAAACGGTGTCAGGCAAGGAAAAACGGGCACAACATGAAAACAGAATCTATGCGTGAGCCAATGGCTAAAACGCAGACTGTCTGAGCAGAGGCTACAATCTGGCACTGTGAAAGTGGCAGGGCTGAGCATTTGTAGAGGTCTTGATAATGGAACAAGTTGCAACTGGTGGGGATCTGCTCTGACTCCAGCACACACACACACACACACACACACACACACACACACACACACACACACACAGGCACACACACACACACAGGCACAGAGGGAGTGAGCGAGCACTGGGGGAGTGGCAACAGGTCAAGGAGACACAGGGTGAGCAATAGAGGGCGTGGCATGAGCAGATGTAAATGTTTCTTCTGCTGTTAGAACTAATACATTGTTATTTCTACAACAACCATTACTACTAATACTACTACCAGCACTATAACTACTTGTGCTCTATCCATCTGACAATATTTCTGTGTTTTCCTCTCAGGGTATAGTCCTTATCCATTCCCCTAGAGGTATTGACTGGGTTTCCCATACCCTTATCACTACTAGACTTTTTAAACAAGTTAACCCTCGCCTCTCCTTGACCCAGTGCAAAACAACCTGGTTGTACACAACTGCTCTACTAAACGGCAGTTGCAGCATAGCTACATTCTTTCATGTCAATTTTACAACACACCATCTTTTTAACCAGACCAGTCAGCGTCTTGTGAGGCCCATTGCATGGTCAGACACTGACGGGCAGGTTTGAGTCATGAAGGCTGAGATCAATATCAAACAGGGGTGGGATTCTGGAAAGCTTCATAATACTCAGATCGTGTACTACACTACATTGTAGGCATTGGAAGAAATATGAACTTAGTGCTACGAAGCTTTCAGGAAACTCACCCCTGATCTGCAGTGTTTTGTCCCACGTCTTTCAATTAAATGAATAACTGTTGAGTGGAACAGAACAGGTTGAGGGTGAGCATGTGGAGTCCAACTGTATTTACGAGCCATAATAGGTAAAGATTCACAGTAGCTCTCTGGGATGCCCTGACCCTGCCAAAATACAACATCTGTTTGTGACTCAACTGTCATCAAGGCACACCAGGATTAAAAGGTGCAGGTTCAAAGTCCTCTTTCATCCAGTTAGTTCTGAGTGTTGCCAATTGATGTGTGTGATCAAGAAGACTGACTTTTAAAAGCAATATGCAAGGAGAGGACAAACAGAACCGGATGATGGGAAGGTTAATCTGATCCACCGGTAGGCACCGGTAGGCAGAAGTCACCAGGGCCAGACTCACTGTACTGCACTGCACTGCCTGTCGTGGGTCACCACCATGGCTCACATTCAAGTGTTGTCCACTCAAATCTCCGGGTACATAAAGCACCTGTTGTTGTCATTGTATTAGGGTTTAATTAAGATGTTTTTAACATTGTGTGCCTGGAGCTGGGTATCCTGAATAATGGTGTTTTTGAGGCATCTATCCTCTCAGGGACCTGGAGGCTCCCAGTCCTGCTCAGTTAGGGTGACCTGGGTGAAGTTACATGGAAAAGACTACTGTGTGCCAACTGTCTGAATTGGGTCTGCTAGGAAGGACAATTAATGGTTTATACTGAAGTCCCTTCTCGCAGCTCCTTTAACACAATGTAGCTACTTTTGACCAATGCAGTTCCCACGGTGTAGTGGGCAACCTGGGACTCTGTGTGTGTGTATGAGGTGTGTGAGTGTGTCTGGTTGAGAGTACCTGTGAGTCTTTACCTCAGTCAGTTGCTCTTTATTTCTCTTTCGCAAGGGAGGTGATTGCACAAAAGAGACTGGAACATTGAGAATAGGGAACTAAAGGAGAAAAAAAGTCATTTCAAGGGAACAGTGAAGGAAAACTGATCAAGGTAATTTTGAGGCTTTGTTCGAGGAGAAAGAACCTGTGAGTGTGTTTGGGTGTGTTTTTGTCACTGGTCTTGGGAAGGTACAGGGACAAAGGAGAAAATTGCAACAGAGGAAGTTAGTGTACTATAGACCATAACAGAAAGAGGGACATTGTATTGTGTGTTATGAGGTCAGTTTAGCTTTTCTCCTGAAACATCAGAGGAGCATATGGTTCTTATAAAGAGAGCTCTCTTGGTTCTTGCACACAAGGAATTTGACATTGCTCATTGAAAGTTCATAGCCCCCAAAGCAACAACTCAAAACAAAATAACATGATCCTCCACTCAACCAAGCATGACCCTTTTTCAATCTGATACTTCAGCGCTGCCCCCCTAAAAACCTAGATTACTCAAGGAGCATTTGTATGTTAAATTAAATTCCCTCTTTGCCAGCTTTGGAATGACTCTGATAGATAATTGGAGAGTTGGAGAAAAACAAAATGATAGCACATTGGGTCTTTTCAATACAAACTCACTGTGCATTTAGCCATCCAGTCAGAGGGTAAGATAATTGTTTTGTATAGTGCAAGTAGCAGTCGCAATAATGGCAACACAATCAAGTGTTTTGGAAACAAGTCACCATCCTCAGCCTTGCCAAGTACGTCACGCTACTCCTCCATGGAGATGAGCGCAGACTAGAGTTTTGAAATTAACATTTGACTCCTTAAACCCTTACTGTGTACCTATGTTTGTCCTCTGTTGAGTGCATTTTTGTTTGCTGAAATGTATTGTTTTTTTATAAAACAATCATCATTTTTAATCAAGTATAACCATCGACTTGTTTCCTTATTGCTGTTGCTCGAAGATGGCAACTCAGCGAAAATGAAGCATGTGCCAATTGAATCTCAACAAGGAAAGAGTCAGTCGTTGTATAAAAATATAGAGTTGAGGTAGTTGGCTAAGGGAATGCTCAAATCCCATCTATTTCTGTCTGGGAAGAGCATTTGTGAAGGCTGAATAACAAACTTGGGCTCAAATATTGTAGGTTCTCTACCACTATAGTTTGCTGTACCTCTTTACTACAGTGTAGTGTTGCGGCCCTTTCTGTGTAATGATGACAATGATGTACAGCACCAGGCCATTTAAAAAAAACTTTTTTTATTTAACTAGGCAAGTCAGTTATTAAGAACACATTCTTATTTACATTGACAGCCTACCCCAGCCAAACCCTAACCAGGACAACGTTGGGCCAATTGTGCGCCGCCCTATGGGATTCCCGATCATGGCCAGTTGTGATACAGCCCGGGATCAAACCAGGGTCTGTAGTGATGCCTCTAGCACTGCGATGCAGTGCCTTAGACCCCTTAACGCCACTCGGGAGCCATGCCACACTGAGCCACCTGTTTGGCATTGTAGTATCATCCTGCTCCGTGTTGACCCAAATATGTCTCCTATTTCCATAATTCCTATCAACAGTGGCCACTGGAGGGCAATCCCTGGCCTACAGTACTGTGTGTGCAGAACAAGCCTGCATTAGGTAGAGATCCCTACTCAAGGCTGAAAATTAACACACGGCCAGTACAAAGTCAATAGCATTTGCCATCTGAGATGAATATACACAAGTTGAAATATGAGTCATTGTTTATTAAGACATTGATCAATGAAATTTCAACCTTTATTCACCCACTCAAAAAGACAACCGGGAAGTTTCCCAACGTGTTATCACTAAGCTTGCAAACATCTAAAAGTACAACCATGAAAAACTGCCAGATTTTTGGTTTAGTTGTCATCTAAATGTGTTACATTTTTACGTTTGAGTCATTTAGCAGATGCTCTTATCCAGAGAAACTTACAGTAGTGAGTGCATACATTTTCATACTCAATAAGTCATATGGATAAAAAGTATGGTTATGCATCATGGGGGCACACTGCCTCACAGGAAGGCCAAGAAGATGATCAAGGACCTCAGCCACCCGAGCCACGGCCTGTTCACCCCGCTATCATCTAGAAGGGGGAGCCAGTACAAGTGCATCAAAGCTGAGACGGAGAGACTGATAATCAGCTTCTATCTCCAGGCCATCACTGTTAAATAATCACCACTAGCCGGCCCTGAACCTTAGTCACTGTTACTTGCCCACTACCACCCAGTACTCTACCACGGACCTTAGAAACATTGTTAGAGGAATTTAATTCCTATATGTTCATTAACCAATTCAATTGCAATCAACCAAAACACTTTGTCCGTTTCTAAGAATTTGTAAGGTTCTTATTTGCATAAAATAGACAAAGATCAGTCTCAAAATTATTCAGTAGCGTTTATTCCCGGAGCTCTGGTCATAACACCATGTACATTGGCTTATATACCTCACATTTAGTCATAAATGTCCCCCCTCCTCTCTGATACAATGGTAATATAAAATGCTCAAAAAAATAAAGGGAACACTAAAATAACACATCCTAGATCTGAATGAATGAAATATTCTTATTAAATACTTTTTTTCTTTACATAGTTGAATGTGCTGACAAAATCACACATTATCAATGGAAATCACATTTATCAACCCATGGAGGTCTGGATTTGGAGTCACACTCAAAAGTAAAGTGGAAAACCACACTACAGGCTGATCCAACATTGATGTAATGTCCTTAAAACAAGTCAAAATGAGGCTCAGTAGTGTGTGTGGCCTCCACGTGACTGTATGGCCTCCCTACAATGCCTGGGCATGCTCCTGATGAGGTGATGGATGGTCTCCTGAGGGATCTCCTCCTAGACCTGGACTAAAGCATCCGCCAACTCCTGGACAGTCTGTGGTGCAACGTGGCGTTGGTGGATGGAGCGAGACATGATGTCCCAGATGTGCTCAATTGGATTCAGGTCTGGGGAACGGGTGGGCCAGTCCATAGCATCAATGCCTTCCTCTTGCAGGAAATGCTGACACACTCCAGCCACATGAGGTCTAGCATTGTCTTGCATTAGGAGGAACCCAGGGCCAACCGCACCAGAATATGGTCTCACAAGGGGTCTGAGGATCTCATCTCGGTACCTAATGGCAGTCAGGCTACCTCTGGTGAGCACATGGAGGGCTGTGCGGCCCCCCAAAGAAATGCCACCCCACACCATGACTGACCCCCCGCCAAACCGGTCATGCTGGAGGATGTTGCAGGCAGCAGAACGTTCTCCACGGCATCTCCAGACTCTGTCACGTCTGTCACATGTGCTCAGTGTGAACCTGCTTTCATCTGTGAAGAGCACAGGGCGCCAGTGGCGAATTTGCCAATCTTGGTGTTCTCTGGCAAATGCCAAACGTCCTGCACGGTGTTGGGCTGTAAGCACAACCCCCACCTGTGGACGTCGGGCCCTCATACCACCCTCATGGAGTCTGTTTCTGACCGTTTGAGCAGACACATGCACATTTGTGGCCTGCTGGAGGTCATTTTGCAGGGCTCTGGCAGTGCCCTTCCTGCTCCTCCTTGCACAAAGGTGGAAGTAGCGGTCCTGCTGCTGGGTTGTTGCCCTCTTACGGCCTCCTCCACATCTCCTGATGTACTGGCCTGTCTCCTGGTAGCGCCTCCATGCTCTGGACACTATGCTGACAGACACAGCAAACCTTCTTGCCACAGCTCGCATTGATGTGCCATCCTGGATGAGCTGCACTACCTGAGCCACTTGTGTGGGTTGTAAACTCAGTCTCATGCTACCACTAGAGTGAAAGCACCGCCAGCATTCAAAAGTGACCAAAACATCAGCCAGGAAGCATAGGAACTGAGAAGTGTTCTGTGGTCACAACCTGCAGAACCACTCCTTTATTGGGGGTGTCTTTCTAATTGCCTATAATTTCCGCCTGTTATCTATTCCATTTGCATGTGCAATTTATTGTCAATCAGTGTTGCTTCCTAAGTGGACAGTTTGATTTCACAGAAGTGTGATTGACTTGGAGTTACATTGTGTTGTTTAAGTGTTCCCTTTACTTTTTTGAGCAGTGTAGTTCACAAGCCTTCTCAGATTGTCTGCCACCTGTTAAACAATCTACTACAAGCCTAAGGTCTCTCTCCTCCCTGGGTAGGGACAGAATGTCCTGTAAGGAACATAGTATTCCAGCCGGTCTGATGATAGCTCCATTCGTTTCTAACAAGGAACAGAAAGTCCTTGTTCTAATTCTTGACTAAAACTACACACCTTACCGTATTATGATTATAATAAGATTCATACATTCATACAGTAACAGAGTAGTATTCTGTTTAGTTATAATTCTAAGCTAAATGTATACATAATTTAGTCATTCTTAAAAATCCCATAACAGACATACAGTCGGAAGTTTACATATACCTTAGTCAAATACATTTATTCTCCGTTTTTCACAATTCCTGACATTTCATCCTAGTAAAAATTCCCTGTTTTAGGTCAGTTAGGATCACCACTTTATTTTAACAAGAACTTTGTGGAGTGGTTGAAAAATGTGTTTTAATGACTCCAACTTAAGTGTATGTAAACTTCCAACTTCAACTGTATGTACATAGTCATTGAACACTGTTCACTTTAATAATGTTTGCATACTGCTTTACCTACTTCATATGTATATACTGTGTTCTACTGTGTTCTAGTCAAGGCTCATCATATAACTACTGCTGTACACACATTTTAATTCTTATACTGTCCATATTGTCTATACACACTAGTATATGCATACACCTTCCTAATATTATATTGAAATGTCACACTCAAAACAACCGTTTACGTTGATCACTTTTTGCAAATCAAAATGCATTTTCCACGTAGATTTGTCACGGCTCTTGTCGGAATGAGTGGACAAAAGCGCAGCTTGGTAGGTATTCATGATTCTTTATTCCTCAAAAAACGCTGATCGACGCTGGAGGCTCCGGGCCGCGGATCGACGCTGGAGGCTCCGGGCCGCGGATCGACGCTGGAGACCGGAACAGGTCTCACCGGACTGAGGAGACGTACTGGCAGCCTAGTGAGTGGAGCTGCCACAACACGTCCTGGCTGGGTACCTACTCTAGCTCGGTGAGTGTGGAGAGCTGGCACAGGACGCACTGGGCTATGACGGCGCAATGGAGGCATAGTGCGTAGAGCCAGCGCAGGACACACTGGACCATGGAGGCGCACCGGAGGTCTGGAGAGCAGAACTGGAATAACTCATCCTGGCTGTATACCCCCCTTAGCCCGGCAAGTGCGAGGAGCTGAAACAGGCCACACTAGGCTTTGCTGGAGAACCGGGGACATCGTGTGTAGAGCTGGCGCAGAATAGCATGGGCCAAAGAGACGCACCGGAGGCCAGGAATGCTGAGCCGGCAGAATCTGTCCTGGCTGAATGCTCACTCTAGCACGGCCACTGCGGGGAGCTTGCACAGAGCGCACCGGGCTGTGGATGCGCACTGAAGGCATGGTGCGCAGAACCGGATAGCATGGTGTTGACCGGTCACTCGGTCCCCATGGTAGCACTAGCAGTTGGCTCAGGTCTGAACCATGACTCTGCCACTCTCTCCGTGTGCCACCCCGCAAAACATTTTTGGGGCTGCCTCTCGTGCTTGCCTCGTTGCGGTGACTCCTGGTATCGCCGCTGTTCCTCCCTTGCTGTTTCCGCCTGTTTCCATGGCAGGGTCTTGTCCCCTGCCATAACCTCCTCCCATGTCCATGAGGTCCTCCACTCACTCTTCTCCCGGGCCCAGGATCCCTGCTCCTGGCCACACTGCTTGGTCCTTTGGTGGTGGGTAGTTCTGTCACGGCTCTTGTCGGAATGAGTGGACCAAAGTGCAGCGTAGTAAGTGTTCATGATTCTTTATTCCTCAAAACACACTCGAACAAAAATAACAAAGAGAAAAAACTAACAGTTCTGTAAGGCAAATAAACTATACAGAAAACAACTACCCACAAAACACAGGTGGGGAAAAAGGCTACCTAAGTATGATTCCCAATCAGAGACAAAGATAGACAGCTGCCTCTGATTGGGAACCACATTCTGCCAAAAACAAAGAAATGGAAAACATAGAAATAAAGAAACTAGAATGTCCACCCTAGTCACACCCTGGCCTGACCAAAATAGAGAATTAAAGCCTCTCTATGGCCAGGGCATGACAAGATTCCACATCACAATGTGTTGGCAAATTACATTGAAACAACATTGATTCAACCAGTGGAGGCTACTGTCTATAAAATAAATCTATGCTATCCATGTAAGAGGTGAGGTGTTTTCATCCAAACAACCTGGCGATAGCAGCTTCCGTGTGGCTCAGCTGGTACAGCATTGTGTGTTTGATTCACATGGGGGACCAGTACGAAGATGTCTGCCCTCACAACTGTAATATGCTCTGGATAAGAATGACTGAAATGTAAATGCTTGTCCTTCTTTTTCCTTAACGTCTTCACCTTTCCCATAAATTTCAGGATTTTTGGAGGGTTGACTTTGTTATGTAACCTTTAATTAACTAGGCAAGTCAGTGAAGAACAAATTCTTATTTACAATGACTGCCCACACCAGCCAAACCCGGACGGCGCTGAGCCAATTTTGCACCGCCCTATAGGACTCCTAATCACGCCCGGTTGTGATACAGCCTGGATTCGAACCAGGGTGTCTGTAGTGACACCTCAAGCACTGAGATGCAGTGCCTTAGACCACTGCGCCACTCGGGAACAAACTTACTTACTTATTTCATTCAGTTCAATTTAATTGTAACAATTAAGCGCAGGTGCACTATAACTGCTGGGCAAAGCATGGCAGGTGGAGAATAGCTCAATGACTATTGCTCTTCTCTGGCATGGGTTCTCAAATTTGAACTATTTAAACATCGCCGTAAGAGTTTGGTAAAGTGTCACATCACAGCAACAAAAATAGCTCATCGTTCTAAAGTACAGTGCTTACATAATATTTTTATTGAACCATGTGTGCTTTACACACCCAGTTTCACATTGATAGTGAGTGATGTGATAGATACATATATTTTAAGAACTACTTTGATGACATCACTGAAACGATGAAAAATGCCCAGATAACATGTATTTATCCTTGAGTCGTCATTAGAGTTGAAGTAATATATCTGCAGGGAGATTATGGGCCTTCTGGTCACAAGTAGTAATCTCCATTGTTTCACCTTGCTGCTGTTGACATAGGTTCTCCAACAAAGTAGTAGAGTTGTTCTTTTCACATGACGACTGATTAAATCATTCATCTCGTACACTTTAATTTTCCTTCAGTACAAAACCGGTCATAATCTGAAAAGGGTGTTAAGTGCAGCCTTCAATGTTACTTAGTACTTTACTGTATAAAGGGCCAGACGTTCCATGTGATACACTGAAGTCAGGTTTAATAGGTCTCAAAGTTATTTTTGGAGAGTTACATTTATAGTTTAGGCTCTAGTGCACTGAGGCTTTTTGCTGAAGTCCTCATGCATGTGTTGTTTTATGATGGTGAAGTTTCAGTTCAATGTCACTGGCTGGTTATTTCATGTGTCTCAACTGAACCATCAACAAGTAAGGCAAACCTTCTGTCCCATCTAGGAATTTGGGGCGTTACAGTTTTTTCAGAGCCACCCCATGCTCACCTGTGCCACTCTGTGCCCCGAAGAACCTCTGCCCTCTGAGACCGTGATCATACATCTCTACCAGCTCCAAGATGCACACCAAGAACGTATGAAAACATACTCCTTTCAATCTAGGCATTTGGGGCATTACAGTTTCGTCAGAGCCACTTTAAGATGATCTACACCCTTCCACCATCCCCTCCCCACCCCCCAAAACTCTATGCCCTCTGGGACAGTGATCCCATTGCTCCACCAGTCCCAAGACGCACACCAAGAACAGGTGCTCGGGGGAACATGCGTCATCCTTGCCTGGTGTGCATCATTCTGATTTGATTACTTTGTACAGATTACAGTCAATCATTCCCAGTGATGACATTCTTTGCAATCGCAAACTGACAGACGCAACAGTTTCTTCTTTTTCTCCCTTTACCCCTTTTATTAGAAGCAAATCCAACCACGCTGTTCAGCGGAAAATAAAGGATTTGTTGGGATTAGGACTACACCACCAGGCGAATGGTTCTGTGAAAACTGCTCTGCTACCATCAGATACATGATCAGGCCTTAATCTCAATCTCACTGGGGCTCAATGCAGTGTGGAGTGGAAAGGAGCATTTTTTCTCTCTCTCCATATAATCATTTGTACATCTTTGGGTCAAAGCGAGGCCTAAAGTGCTCAGTTCAGCGATTTATCCATTGTTGTTGATGCAATCTCAGAGTATTGGAGTTTAAGTATGTTGACCTCGTCACAGAAAATAATATGACAAAAACAAATAGATTGTGGAAGAGTCTTCAAAACCTACACGCATTTCTGTCTGCCAGACATACTCATGCATGTCTTTGGTGCACAAAGCTAGACAACTCTGTCTGCCTGCCTGCCTGCCTGCCTGCCTGCTGGCAATTCTGTAACAATGATCCAATCTATTTTAGGGTTTTACATCAGCAATTGTGGTAAAGCACATATTGCTGCACAGTAAAGTACACCTATGTACATTGCCATGAGAAAGTATTTGCCCCCTTTCATATTGTCTCTACTTTGGCATATTTTTGATACCGAATGTTATCAGATCTTCAACCAAGACCTAATGTTAGATAAAGGGAAGTTAGGTGAACTTATTTAACACAACAATTACACATGTATTTAATTTATTTCATAAACAAAGTTATAAATCACCCAATGCCCCTGTGTGAAAAAGTAATTGCCCCCTTACACTCAATAACTGGTTGTGCCACCTTTAGCTGCAATGACTCCAACCAAACGCTTCCTGTAGTTGTTGATCAGTCTCTCACGTCGCTGTGGAAGAATTTTGGCAGTTCCATGTAGATTTGCTGTAACTCAGCAACATTTGTGGGGTTTTAAGCATGAATTGCTTGCCACAACATCTCAATTGGGATTAGGTCTGGCCTTTGTCTAGGCCATTCCAAAATGTCACATTTGTTGCTTTTTAGCCATTTTTATGTAGATTGTGTGTTTTGGTTCAATGTCTGGCTGCATGACCCACCTGTGCTTCAGGTTCAGCTCACAAACAGATGGCCTGACATTCTCAACATTATATTGTTGAGTCAGTGACAGCACAATATATCCATTGGGATTGGACCAATAGAGTAAAGACAAACAGAGAGCTGTTCTCATTGGAATTGTCTGTGTCATTTACTGTGGAGCAAGGTTTACGTATGCCCCACGACACGCTAATACGTAACAGCAGCCTTGGGCATGCCTTAAGTTGTCTTTGGCCAAGAAAAGTTTATTGATGACCTTTCCCCTTCCTTCCACCACACCTTCAGTGTCTCACATTGTGAGTGACAATCATTCGATTTGAGTGTGCTTATCGGGCGTAGTAAGGTCACAATATTGTTTTGTCTTTCCTTATGACCTTCTCCAGTGAAACTTGTCACAGGGTTTAAACTGTGTAGTTGTACAGCTGGGTGTCTTAAAGATACTAGCGATACACATGAAAGTGCTTTGTGGGTTAAAACAAACTTGGAGATCTGATGTTCTTTATTGAGACTCATATTTTAAAATCAGTTTGCCTATGTGTTGCGCTGGCCTGGCTTCCTGGGCATGTCGAGCAGGAGATGATGAAATTCTAAGGAAATGTATTTTGCAAGAGAGATTTTCCCCTCTTGTCAATATAATCCACAAAATGAATTCAATTGCTCCCTTGTTTCAGTGAAAATAGCACTGTTTCTCGATTACGTGTTTGTTGGTATGTTTGAGTTCAGTCAGTCTGTATGTACAGTATGTTACGTTGAGATCTGATTTGCCCACCAAAGGACATCATCATGTAGCTAGGTACAGTATATAATCATTCACCCAGAAGTAGTTACCATTAGCCCTATAAATGGGATGCCAAATTCATGATATTAATATTAATATGGAATTGTTTTTAAGATGGTCATACCAAGGATCGTTTAGCTATTTGATTTTAAATGTAAGGACACCTGTAAGTATATATATATATATAGTATTTGCTAATTAGCTAAAATGATAAAGTTGACCAAATTCAATGTTTAACAAATATATATACACACACACACACACACAGTGGGGAGAACAAGTATTTGATACACTGCTGATTTTGCAGGTTTTCCTACTTACAAAGCATGTGGAGGTCTGTAATTTTTATCATAGGTACACTTCAACTGTGAGAGACGGAATCTAAAACAAAAATCCAGAAAATCACATTGTATGAATTAATTTGCATTTTATTGCATGACATAAGTATTTGATACATCAGAAAAGCAGAACTTAATTTTTGGGACAGAAACCTTTGTTTGCAATTACAGAGATCATACGTTTCCTGTAGTTCTTGACCAGGTTTGCACACACTGCAGCAGGGATTTTGGCCCACTCCACCATAGAGACCTTCTCCAGATCCTTCAGGTTTCGGGGCTGTCGCTGGGCAATACGGACTTTCAGCTCCCTCCAAAGATGTTCTATTGGGTTCAGGTCTGGAGACTGGCTAGGCCACTCCAGGACCTTGAGATGCTTCTTACGGAGCCACTCCTTAGTTGCCCTGGCTGTGTGTTTCGGGTCGTTGTCATGCTGGAAGACCCAGCCATGACCCATCTTCAATGCTGCTACTGAGGGAAGGAGGTTGTTGGTCAAGATCTCGCAATACATGGCCTCATCCATCCTCTCCTCAATATGGTGCAGTAGTCCTGTCCCCTTTGCAGAAAAGCATCCCCAAAGAATGATGTTTCCACCTCCATGCTTCACGGTTGGGATGGTGTTCTTGGGGTTGTACTCATCCTTCTTCTTCCTCCAAACAAGGCGAGTGGAGTTTAGACCAAAAAGCTCTATTTTTGTCTCATCAGACCACATGACCTTATCCCATTCCTCCTCTGGATTATCCAGATGGACATTGGCAAACTTCAGACGGGCCTGGACATGCGCTGGCTTGAGCAGGGGGACCTTGCGTACGCTGCAGGATTTTAATCCATGACGGCATAGTGTGTTACCAATGGTTTTCTTTGAAACTGTGGTCCCAGCTCTCTTCAAGTCATTGACCAGGTCCTGCCGTGTAGTTCTGGGCTGATCCCTCACCTTCCTCATGATCATTGATGCGCCAATATATATATATATATATATATGTATATATATATATGTACATTTACTATGTTATGTCTACCCCTGAGTCCAGGTTGGTTTTCACCTTTATTTAACCAGGTAGGCAAGTTGAGAACAAGTTCTCATTTACAATTGTGTCCGGTTTCACGTGAGACTGTAAACAGGGGCAGTTCAGCTAAGCAGGTCATGACAGCTCTCCCTACTGTATATGTCCTATTTTAAATCATTGGAAGAAAATGTAGAGTGACCAGGTTCACTGTTGAGGTGACCTGTGCTATTTGTGTATCATTGTCATATTCAAATGCTTTGTATATGCCCTGCTTTTGTCCAGGATCTTTTGTAAGCCCATGTTCTGACTATTTTCTGTAGTAAATTGCAACAGAGTACAGCTGGTTCATGGTACATGGTATGTAGCTGGTACAATTTTAAGCGTTAAATGCCCGGTTGCACGGGTTAGATTAGGTACTGATATAGAGCACATTGTTTATTTAAGAGTCTGGCTGTAGGGAGAGTGTTTCCTTGTAAGAAAAGCTCAGTCATGAACTCTTCTACTTCTAGGCTCTATTCGCAAGGGTCCTTCCCTTCCAGTCATGGCTGATCACTGTGTCCTACTGTTTTTAACTGCAGTGGTGTCCATTTTCAGTCACATAACAATGAACAAAATGCATCCCATTCTTTCTTCCTGTATGTCCCATAATAGTGGAATGCTTCATGGACTACACGATAGGAGCTATACTAGAGTATGCATATAACCCAGTCATTAGAGAGGTTGCTTTTCTATGCATATGTTTTTGAGGTGTTGGGTTTCAGCTTTGACAGAGGATAGTAACATGTGCAGTAGAATAGTACAATTTGTTCCTGATTCCTTATAAGGACAGTTTGTGTTCTCTTCCCAAGTCTCCTTTTTTTCAGTCAGCTTTGGCAGGCAGTGAATAGCATGCACAGTCAGATGCTTCAAGGCAGCACATTATAATTGATGCTATGATCAGGTTTCTTGTTTTTTGTGGTAGGTATCAAGTTTCAAGGAAGACCCAGATGCAGACAATGTCAAAGTAACCAAAGTTTATTACTAAAACAGAGGGCAGGCAAAATGACAGGTGAAGGGCAGGCAGAGGTCAGTAATCCAGATCAGAGTCCAAAAGGTACAGAACGGCAGGCAGTCTCGGTGTCAGGGGAGGCAGTTGTCAATAATCCAGGGTGGTGTGACAAGGTACATAAACGACAGGCAGGCAGGCAGGCTCAGGGTCAGGGCAAGCAGAATGGTCAAAACCAGGAAAACTAGAAAACAACAGGAACTAGAAACAGGCAGGTGCAAGGGGGAAAACCGCTGGTAGGCTTGACGAACAAAACTAACTGGATACAGACAGAGAACACAGGTGTAAATACACTGGGGATAATGGGGAAGATGGGCGACACCTGGAGGGGGGTGGAGACAAGCACAAAGACAGGTGAAACAGATGAGAGTGTGACAGTAGGAGGACATTGACTGTAAACCAGGACAGGTACAGCTACATAATTGACCGTAATAGTATCCTGTAATCAGAGCAGAATATCACTCATTGCACCACATGAAAAGGGTCAATCGGTTTACAATCGCAGTCAGATTCTAAAAAATGGTCATAAACGACGCAGCTCAAGATGTCCTCAAACACCAAGTTGGCATTCTTCTGCTCACAGATTTGTAGCTGGACAAAAAAACAAAGAATACAGAGACTGATTTGGGGGTGACAAAAGTAAAATATACTAGTAAATATTCATTTGAGTAGAAACATTGGCAGAATAAAAAGCATGTATTGCATGAAAAAAAAGAGACCAATGAACCATGATATGTAGGTTAAAATCAGTGGTGCTTGGTGCCTTTAAGATTAAGGAGGAACATTTAATTTTTTTTACGAGCATGGCCTTATATCTATTACAGCATATTGGGCGACTGTCAGTCATATTCCATTCACCCAACTAAATGTAACACGAATAGATTTCGGTTACTACAATCAAATTTTCCCTATACCCATCATGAGGTTGCTACAACCTAGTTTACGAATTAAAGTTTAAAACGTAGGTGCACAGGTCGAGAGAAACGTTTAGTAATCATGGTGACAGACACATTCAATACTGCCTTGCACACTTTAGCCTGCATCTAGATGATTTAGGGTGTAATCATTAGTCCAACTAGTTGCAACCGCAAGTTTCTATTGGACAAATATAAGGTACAGTACTCTATGTTTATCCCTGTTTCGCTTTGTTTGCTTCCATTTAAGAAACGTTTTTCAACAGAATCAGCAAAATGATCACCCGCAAACTCAGGTCACATTCATAGCAGCGGCATACAAACAGCATGATCACATTAATCGTTGGCTAATTCCATCTCACCTTTTACCTTTGTTTTTGTATTTCAGTGCACAACACAACAGCTGTCTGTGGCCAGGCAAAACACTTCCCAAGCCAAACCGTCATACCATAACCACTATGCACTACACACAGCCTATATCATTGTCACTATATTAGCTAACATCACAGTCCACATAGTTACTAGCACTAATGTGTTGGTAAACCCGCTACAATCATGCAGTACGGTGTACAGTAAGCGGTTTAGCAGTTACACCAGCAGGTCCGGTGGCAATAAATAAAATAAAACCAAAAGCTTACCTTGACATGGAAGAGTTCCAGTATTGGATAGCCATAGCCAGCTAGCTAACATATCATCCCTCTCTGTTTGAGCCTGGTGTTTGAGTAGGCTAAACTAGCTGCATTTGCTAGCTAAGTAAATGAAAGTGGGAAAAATACTACAAAATATAGCTTGCTATCTCTTTCTCTCTCTCTCTCTTGCTTCTCTTTAATTTTTGAAGAAATGTCTCTCTTTAAGTCACCTACTCACCACAATTTATGAACTGCAGGGCTTGTCAGCTGTAGCTAATGCTTTCAGTATTAGATTCATTGTCTGATTCTTTGTTTGGGTGGACAATGCATGTCAGTTCATGCTATGAGAGCTCTGATAGGCTGGAGAACATCAAAATCCAAATCAAATTGTATTTGTCGCATGCGCCAAATACAACAGATGTAGACCTTACCATGAAATGGGTTAGGGTTACTTACCAGCCCTTAACCAACAATGCAGTTCAAGAAATAGAGTTAATAAAATAAAAAGTAACACAATAAAATAACAATAACAAAGCTATTTACAGGGGGTACCGGTACTGAGTCAATGTGCAGGGATACAGGTTAATTGATGTAATTTGTACAATGTAAATAGTCCGGGTGGCCATTAATTAATTGTTCAGCAGTCTTAGGGGTAGAAGCTGTTAAGGAGCCTTTTGAACCTAGGCATGGTGCTCCAGTACTGCTTGCCGTGCAGTAGCAAAGAGAACGGTCTATGACTTGGGTGACTATTTTTTGGCCTTTCTCTGAAAGCACTTAGTATATAGGTCATGGATGGCAGGAAGCTTGGCCCCAGTGATGTACTGGGCTGTAGAGTACCCTCTGTAGCGCCTTATGATCAGATGCCAAGCAGTTTCCATACCAGGCGGTGATGCAACTGGTCAGGATGCTCTCAGTGGTGCAGCTGTAGAAGTTTTTGAGGATCTGGGGATCCATACCAAATCTTTTCAGTTTCCTGATGGGGAATAGGCTTTGTCGTGCCCTCTTCACACCTTTCTTGGTGTGTTTGGACCATGAAAGTTTGTTGGTGATATGGGCACCAAGGAACTTAAAACTCTTGACCCGCTCCACTACAGCCCCGTCGATGAGAATGGGGCCCTCCTTTTCCTGTCGTCCATGATCATCTCCTTTGTCTTGCTCACATTGAGAGAGAAGTTGTTATCCTGGCACCACACTGCCAGGTCTCTGACCTCCTCCCGATAGGCTGTCTAATCGTTGTCAGTGATCAGGCCTGTTTTGTTAGCAAACTTAATGATGGTGTTGGAATCGTGCTTGGCCACACAGTTGTGGGTGAACAGGGAGTATAGGAGAGGACTAAGCACGCACCTCTGAGGGGCCCCGGAGTTGAGGATCAGCGTGGCAGATGTGTTGTTGCCTACCCTTAACATCTGGGGCGGCCCATCAGGAAGTCCATGATCCAGTTGCAGAGGGAGGTGTTTAGTCCCAGGGTCCTTAGCTTAGTGATGAGCTTTCTGGGCACTATGGTGTTGAACGCTGAGCTGTAGTCAATAATCAGTGTTCCTTTTGTCCAGGTGGGAAAGGGTAGTGTGGAGTGCGATCGAGATTGCGTTATCTGTGGAAAAAAATCTTCATCCAGTTCGAGGTGAGCAATCGCTGTTCTGATGTCCAGAAGCTCTTTTCGGTCATAAGAGACGGTGGCGTCAACATTATATACAAAATAAGTTACAAACAATGAGAAAAAACACAAAATAGCAAAATTGGTTTTAAGAGCCCGAATAAACGGCAGCCAACCCCTCCAGCACCATTCTATCTATTAGTTTTATCATACAGTGTCTTCGGAAAGTATTCAGGCACCTTGACTTTTTCCAAATTTTGTTACGTTAAAGCCTTATTCTAAAACGTGTGAAATAAAAACAAATTCTCATCAATCTATACACTATGCTTTGTGGATGTTTTTCAGCGGCAGGGACTGGGAGACTAGTCAGGATCGAGGGAAAGATGAATGGAGCAAAGCATAGAGAGATCCTTGATGAAAACCTGCTCCAGAGCGCTCAGGACTTCAGACTGGGGCAAAGGTTCACCTTCCAACAGGATAACGACCCTAAGCACACAGTCAAGACTATGCAGGAGTGGCTTCCGTACAAGTCTCTGAATGTCCTTGAGTGGCCCAGGTGGAGCCCGGACTTGAACCTTGATCAAACAAATCTGGAGAAAACCTGAAAATTGCTGTGCAGCAACGCTCCACATCCAACCTGACAGAGCTTGAGAGGATGTGCAGAGAAGAATGAGAGAAACTCTCCAAATACAGGTGTGCCACACATGCAGTGTCATACCCAAGAAGACTCAATGCTGTAATCGCTGCCAAAGGTGCTTCAACAAAGTACTGAGTAAAGGGTCTGAATACTTATGTAAATGTTATATTTCCTTTTTTTATTATATAAATTTGAAAAAAAAAATGGGGTATTGTGTGTAGATTGAGGAAAAAAACAATTTCTTATAATAATAATTTTATAATAACGCTGTAAGGTAACAAAACGTGAAAAGTCAAGGGGTCTGAATACTTTCCGAAGTATTTCAACTTTGAAACAAGGTCAGATAAAGTATGTCAAATAAAACATTCTATATAATTTCAACCACCCAAAATATATATTTTTTACATTCCGCATCACTCTGTTAAGGAAAATTATTATTATTAATTTAGTATTAGTATTATTTCTAACAAAGATACTGTATATATTTCAGGATGTTGAGTATCCCTGGAAATAATCAGAATTCATGTAAATATTACAGTATTGAAAACATACCTTGCCCCAAAAAAGTGGTCTCTTGGCACAATTTACCCGGGTATGGGGTAACCTCTGTTCTCTGTTTGTCTGTTGCCAGTTCGTTTTGTTCCTCAAACCTACCAGCATTTCCCCCTTGCTCCTGCCTTGTCTATTTTCTAGTTTTCCAATTTTGTCCTTTCTGCCTGCCTTGACCCTGAGCCTGCCTGCCATCCTGTACCTTTGCCCTCTACTCTGGATTACCGACCTTTGCCTGACCTGACCCTGAGCCTTTCTGCCGTCCTGTACCTTTGCCTGCCCGTGTTCAAATTAATTTACTTTTGTTACTTCAACATTGTGCTCAACTGCTATGCTTTATCTTGGCCAGGTCGCAGTTGCAAATGAGAACTTGTTCTCAACTAGCCTACCTGGTTAAATAAAGGTGAAATAAATAAAAAATATATTTTTTAAATTGTCTGCACCTGGGTCTTACCTTCAAATGTGATAGTACGAACTAGCCATGACTGACCCAGCAGACTTGGACTAGCTCCGCAAAGCCATATCCTCCCAAGGAGCCATCATTAGTAGACACAAGGATTTGCTTCGCGGTCCGATAGAAGGTTTCCAGGACATGGCCGAACATCACAACCTAGCATTGGACGCATTGAGGGAGCAATTCTGTGGGTTGCCTACCAGGCAGCCTACCAAGACGGTAACTTCCCAGCCCTCAGTAATCCAGATGGTAGCAGCGCCATCACCCCGGTTTACCGGGAACCCTGCTTACCTCCCCCGGAGCACTATGATGGAGATTCCAGAACCTGCCGGGCCTTTCTCTCCCAGTGCTCCCTTGTTTTCGAGCTACTTCGTTCCCCTCGGACCGCTCGAAAATAGCGTACATTATTAAGCTGATGTCTGGGAGGGCACTGGGCCACGGCGATGTGGGTGCAACAATCCGCCGTCTGCCTCAGTCTGGAGGTATTCGTGGCGGAAGTGAGAAAAGTTTTCAGGGCTCCGGTGTCCAGGAGAGAGGCTGCCCGGAAGTTACTCCAGCTTCGGTAGGACACCCTCAGTGTGGCAGACTATGCGGTGGAGTTCCGCATGTTAGCAGCAAAGGGTACCTGGAACCCGGAAGCGCTGTTCGACACGTTCCTGCATGGATTATCGGAGGAGGTAAAGAATGAGCTGGCCGTCCGAGAACTACCGGCAGATCTCGACTCATTCATTGCTTCAAACATCCGGATCGATGGTTGGCTACGGGAACGTAGGAGGGAGAGGAGGTCTGACCTTGCATCTGATGAACTCTGGAAGTTCCCGGCGTCTACATCCCCGAGAAGATCCGAGCTTACCCGAGTCCCTCCAAGAGCCTCCCGAGACTGCCGATTCAACTCATCCCAAGCCGATGCAGCTCGGCAGGGCTAGGTTGTCTCCAGCCAAACGCGTACACAGACTTGAGACCCAGAGTCGTCTGTATTGCGATTCTGCCAATCATTATGTGTCTACCTGTCCCTTCATGAGACCTAGCTCATTCGTTGGAGTGAGTACTCTGGTGAGCCTTAAAGATCATTTTCGTCTCACCTTGCTTGCCGCCTTCTCCGCGCCATCCTTCGGTGGAGCTACCAGTCCAAGTCTCTCCATGTACTCATCGCCTCAGTGGCCGATGTGAGTCTCATGGCTGTTACCCTGGCGTCCGAGCTGGGCATCCCCACTCAACCCCTCTCCATTTCCATGGGTGTTAGAGCTCTTGACAAGTTCTGGCCTGGTTTAGATCTTATCTGTCGGAAAGATATCAATTTGTCTCTCTGGATGGTTTGTCCTCTGACAAATCAACTGTACATTTCGGTGTTCCTCAAAGTTCTTTTTTAGGACCACTATTGTTTTCACTATATATTTGACCTCTTGGTGATGTCATTCGGAATAACGTTAACTTTCACTGCTATGCGGATGACACAGCTGTACATTTCAATGAAACATGGTGAAGCCCCAAAATTGCCCTCGCTGGAAGCCTGTGTTTCAGACATAAGGAAGTGGATGGCTGCAAACATTCTACTTTTAAACACGGACAAAACATAGATGCTAGTTCTAGGTCCCAAGAAACAAAGAGATCTTCTGTTGAATCTGACAATTAATCTTGATGGTTGTACAGTCGTCTCAAATAAAACTGTGAAGGACCTCGGCGTTACTCTGGACCCTGATCTCTCTTTTGACGAACATATCAAGACTGTTTCAAGGACAGCTTTTTTTTCAAACACACTATCAAACCAATTTGTTAGAGCATTATCTACCCCAGAGTTCTCTGCCAGGGCCTTGGTCACCGATCCGTCTGGAGCTGTGTCATTCTGGGAAGAAACCTCACACCCCCCCATCCTTTTCAGGCAGTAACATATCCAAGGCTATTCTATCCTGACATCCCATCAACCTAGTTGCAGCTGTTATCACCATAAGATGCTTGATTCCAATCCAGAACTCACCAGGTAACCCCCTTGGAACTCCAATGCTATCAATGCAAACTCTATTGTCAAAAAGATCCTAACGGAGCACTCCTTCTCTCTCTCTTCTACCTGGCTCTGGGTAAGGGTAAAGAGCATGTCTAACTGCACTAGTGCACAACTACCGGTCCAATTGGTAGACAGGTTAGTTCACAGTCTCACACCCCCACAAATCACCAGACATCCACTCCAGGCCTTTTCATCTGCCAGTCAAGTCCCTCATTGTCTTGTCGGTTGTAACATTCTCTGTCCTATTGCATGTTCTTACTTCCCCTTCGTCCCATCTGTGTGTGATGTAGCGAGCCATACAATAATAATGTCCTTCTGTAACTGTGAAAGGGGGAAGTTTGGATGTAATGGGCACATGGGGATATAGATAATGCAGACCAATGCAACTGTCACTGTCTGGCTTCCCTGCCCTCATGAACAGCTTTACCGTACAGGCCATTCCCCTGGGTGAATCAATTCCATCAAATGGAAAGGGAATGGTTGTCAACTGAGGTTTTGCTGTGGCGTAAGCCTAACATTCTTCTTTCGCTACTGATCTGGTTTTATACTGAATCCATTCTAACCATAGGTTAGAATCCCCATAACCCGTTTCCACCTCAATCACTTCCTTAAGATCTTTCGTCTGCACTATCCTCACCGGCCCTTGGCACTGGACGACTCCACGGTCAGTATCTGTTTTGTCAGGGGCTCTGCTTGTATTCTGGCTGACTATAGAGCTATCATCTGCCCTAACTTCTTCTACCCGGAATGGCACTAGGCTAGGGTGTCAACCTTTACCTTTAACTTCACTACACTCCCTGTTAATCCAGATCAAGTGATCTCTTGTGCTTGGTTAATACAAAATCCTCATCGTCTAACTATGGATCAAGTTACCACCTTCGGAATTCTCGGATGGGTCCTGGTTTATTTAGGAATATTGATCCCACAATAAGACAGCTCAGACCAATCAGCACTCCTGTAAAGCCCCCCATAGAGAACATATCATCAGCCAGAGGCCAGCTCACACTTTCACTTCTATGAACGCTTACACTGGGGAAAAGACTGGGTCAGGGAATCTTCATTAGAGAGATGACCCCCGAACCCTGTTGGTTTCAGTTCTCCTCTCTAACACTGTGATTGTTCAAGAGCGTCAGTGTGTCTTACCCCTTTGCAGTGTGTGATTATGAACGCAGGTAGCTCTTTCAGCTATTCTCACCGCGAAGGCTGTCACCAGGGGTACTTGGTATGGCCCCTCCCAACGGGGCTGCTTCCCATCTATTCTCCTCAGGGACTGGATTGAGTGAATCACCTTCTCCTGTAATTCACCTGTAGTGCATAAAATCTTGGACATACAGGTTTGGTTAACAAACAGTTTCTCATTTGTTCTATCTTCAACTTCTATGCCTACTTGTTAGCTAGAATTATTTTTATTATTTTTTTTTTGTTTATTATCCAATAGGCTACAAAGTGTTCTATCCAAGGCCCCCTAGGCCCCATCCTATCCTAGTCCAGAACTTACCCATCCCCCTTTTGATACCTGGCTCCCCAAGCAATTTCTAAAGTACTTACATAACCTTAATTAACCTATCAATAATCCTGAATCACCACAGATGTCATATATCCCTGTCCACTTTATACTATTTAAATAAAAATCTTCTAATGATCAAATGAAGCCAAAACGAATGCTAACCATATCATATGCTTTCTGTTCTAATGAAATCTCTTCTTCAGGAGTCCACTGTATTTTATCTAACAATAACATGGGATAACCTTAAATAAATCTCATCAATAATTTAATATATGTTGCATAGTGTGGGATACATTATCTACAGTAATTTACCATCCCTAAGAACTGCAACTTATTTTCACAAATAATCTTAATGCTTATAAAATCACTATTTTTCTATCTCAATGTATTTTCCTGCCCTATTTGCTTAAAATATGTCCTGTCCAAACCTCAATGTACCATATCTTCCCCTATTTATTATCGATGATAAGTAGGATTTCTGTTCCTGTTGTAATACCAAATCAATAGTAACCAATTCGAAACCTTCACAGTCAGTGTTTACAACAGAATCCTGAACCTCTTCCTCACTAGAGTCTATTCCCCCGCTCCCCATAATTTGTCCTGCCTCAATTCCACTTTCTCCTCTGTGTTTCAAACTAAAATTGTCAAAGAGCTAAAACTCCATCATAATTAATTTACATTAAAATCAGTGTCACATTCATTATCCAAATGGCCCTCCCCTGAGGCTGATCAGACCACAAGGGAAAGCCATGATAGAGGTCAAAGGTTATAACACCCTTTTACATTTGTGTTCCATATTATATTAGACAAATTAAAGAACCCTTTATCTAAAGAATTCACGTGTTTAATTAAAACATCAGAAAACAAAAACTTCTAATATTCTATATGTGTGTACCCCTTTAAGATACCGTGTCTCTAGGAAAATGGAAATCTCCCTAATTCCAAACGTTTACTAAAAACAAAACCTAATAATAATAGTAATTATAAAACCCATTCAGTCTCTCTTCAAAAAGTCTCCCCAAAACGCTTAATAGGAATCCCCTGCCATTAGACACACACAACTGATAAACCTGCACTGTCCCTTTAAAATAAAATAAACTCAGCGTTATTGTATATTCTATGTAATGACGCAGTTTATGTTATCCAGCAATTATATCACAATGTCATTTAGCAACAAATCAACCTTCCTCCAGCAATTTACCATGTTATGTTTAACCTCTTGAAGCTAGGGGGCACTATTTTTACGTTCCCAAAGTAAACGGCCTATTTCTCAGGACCAAATGCTAGAATATGCATGTTGGGGAACCACGAGTGTTGCGGAACCACAGCGAGATGATCCAATTCCTGGTGGTTGAGTCTTTACAGGTTCCCGTGGTATTGGGATTCTCTTGGCTCCAGCGAGACAATCCTTCCATTGACTGGGCTAATTGTGCCATCGTGGGCTGGAGTCCGTTCTACCACACTCATTGCTTGAAGTCAGCTCTGCCTGACCCGGGACGTCTTCCTGGGGGCTTGCCCGGACCTTGCCCCAGACCTCTCCGCCAGCCATGCAGAGTACCTGGACCTCTGGGAGGGGCGTCAGTAAGGCCCAGGTCACTTCGCTTCCGCAGCACTGACCGGTATCCAAGAATGTCAAGCCTGAGGCACAAGCACGCTGCTATAGTGCAGCGGTTACACCCCAGAAGCCAAGACCTTTAACCCCGCTCCAAGATCATTAGCCCCTCTGCTGTTCGTCCTCTTTTGCTCCGTACCCTCTGTATTTTTTATACCTTTTCTGTGTCTAGAGTTAAAACCATGTCTGACTTCCCCTTCTCTCCTGTTTCCAGGATTATGGTTAGGATTAATAAATTAATTTGACTGGAAATCAGTTTTTTTGGGACCTAACTTGCTTAGCAAATTTTCCATGTGGTTTCTTCCTTTACAGACGTCATGAAATTATGATCTCTTCTAAATATTTAGTCAAATTATTAATTTTGTATAGGGTTTTCTAGAAACAAGGGTGGCTCAATTTACCGCTTTGGCTCAACTTACCCCACTATCCCTTATTGAATATACAGTATAATTTTTGTAATGTTTCTTTGTAGAATTTTCTACACAATTTTAAAGTACATAGTTCTGATGGTTTATGTTGAGATTAGATTGATGTAACAACATGTTAGTCAGGTTAAGTCAATGTATATAAATTGAAGTTGTAGCCTAATTTCAATGTTTACAATGCTGGTTGAAATGAGATGAAAACAGTACTGGTTGACTACTTTTTTCAATTCCACGTAACAATACGTTGACAAATTACATTGAAACAACATTGATTCAACCAGTGTGTGCCCAGTGGAAAGGCTGTTTGATTGGCTAGCTTCCATCTGTCATAAATCAACAGTATGCTCCGATATCACTAGCAACCTAATGGTGTGCTCATGGTCAGCTGGTTTCTGTCCCCATTGACACCCAATCTAATGCGGCAAGATTTCTAAAGGTTTACAATTAATTCAATGGTACGTGCCCTCAGTAAGACATGTCGCCACCATTTCAAACTCTCTCAAAGAAATTAACTTTCACTATTTGTGGAGTAATAAACTGAAGTGTTGTGCAAATTACACTGCACCCTCAGTCATTCAGGGACAAAGAAACTCTCTCAGTAGTCTGCAGCAGTATAGCATTGTGAAAACTGTCACTCTGTCATACAAAACAGTTTGGCCAATTGCGTTGCAGGTGAGTTAGAATGGCCTAGGAGGATCGAGCATCAGTCCAATCACACCACACTGCTCAACCAATCAGAAGGCTTCTAGCGTGCAGAGTGCCGTGTGTGTGTGTGTGTGTGTGTTGTATGAAAGGGAAAGGGGGATACCTAGTCAGTTGTTGAACTGAATGCATTCAACTGAAATGTGTATTCCGCATTTAACCCATCCCCTCTGAATCAGAGATGTGCGGGGGTCTGCCTTAGTATGTTTCCACCTATGTGCACATGCATGTATCTGTCCATGTGATTCTGATTTGTACACGTGTGCATGCTTATATGTACCTCAAGTCAAATTTATTGGTCACATACACATGGTTAGCAGATGTTAATAATGAGAGTGTAGTGAAATGCTTGTGCTTCTAGTTCCGACAATGCAGTAATATCTAACAAGTAATCCAAAAAAATTCACAACTACTACTTAATACACACAAATGTAAAGGGATGAATAAGAATATGTACATATAAATATATGGATGAGTGATGGCCGAGCGGCATAGGCAAGATGCAGTAGATGGTATAGAAATAGAATACAGTATATACATATGAGATGAGTAGTGGAGGATATGTACACATTATTAAAGTGACAATATTTAAAGTGACTAGTGATACCTTTATTAAGTCCATTTATTAAAGTGGCCAGAGATTTGAGTCTGTATGTTGGCAGAAGCCTCTCTATGTTGGTGATGGCTGTTTAACAGTCTGATGGCCTTGAGATAGAAGCTGTTTTTCAGTCTCTCTGTCCCAGCTTTGATGCACCTGTACTGACCTCGCCTTCTGGATGATAGCGGGGTGAACATGCAGTGGCTCGGGTGGTTGTTGTCCTTGATGATCTTTTTGGCCTTCCTGTGACATTGGGTGCTGTAGACGTGTTGTGCAGACCACACTACCCTCTGGAGAGCCTTGTGGTTAAGGGCGGTGCAGTTGCCGTACCAGGCGGTGATACAGCCCGACAGGATGCTCTCGATTGTGCATCTGTAAAAGTTCCTGAGGTTGAAAAGGTGCTGTTGCGCCTTATTCATCACACTGTCTGTGTGGGTGGACCATTTCTTTTTTCTTTTTTTTAACTCTGTTTATTAAGTTTTACACACACACACACACACACACACACAGACAAGACAAAGCAATATAAATAATATACTCAACTAGAAAAAAAATACAAAGAAAAAATATAGCTTTAAAGATACCATACTTTAGACAAGTTAAACACACCAGGCAGAAGGCTACAGAGGTTAAAGGGCAATCTATAGTACAGGGACAGAGCAAACACCTCACCATTGTTCCTGTATACAGTCAAGGGATAAGGGTGGAGAAATGCAACCACTCACAGACAGTCATGGCCACAGACCGACCATCCACTGGATCAAAAATAAAGTTTACAATGCTTTAAAATAAAATAAAAACTGAATGATTATTCATGTAGGCGTGAACAAAATGTAAAAATAACTGGCAAAAACAAGCTCACACTTCAGTCTCTGCCCGGGCAAGATGAACAAGGCATCCGCGGATCGCAATCAATAAGCACATGGACCTTAATGCCCCCCCAGCAAAAACACAGAGAGAAGCTCCTCCAACCCTTAAGTCACAGGGGGTCAAATACAGACTTATTTTAATTTTAATTGGAATGCCATCAGAGGATGGACTGTTTAAAGTAAGACCGGAATGGAGCCCAAGCCTCATTAAACAGTTTGGGGTTCCCACATGAATTTAATTTAATTTTTTCTAGTTTCAGAGAGCACAACACATCTCTCACCCAATATTTATAAGATGGGGGAGCTGCCATCTTCCAGTTCTGTAGTATTAGCCGTCTAGCTAAAAGAGTTGTATAAGCAACAGTGTGCGACTGGATTCTTGATAGGGGGGTACCCATGGGCAGTACTCCAAAAAGGGCTGTAAGGGGAGACGGATCTATAACAGTGTCATATATATCAGAGAAACATTTAACTATTAATTCCCAGAAACCTGACAGTTTATGACAGCCCCAAAACATATGCAACAGTGTGGCTGGTTCCTCTTTACATTTGACACAGGTAGGATCAAAATCAGAGAATATTCTTCCAAGTTTGGCCCCCGACCAGTGGATGCGGTGAACCACCTTGAATTGAATGAGGCTGTGTCTAGTGCTAAAAGAGGACGAGTGCACCCTGTGCAGCACAGATTCCCAGGCGTCTTCCCCAAGTTCCTCCCCCAAATCCTTTTCCCATCAAGTCTTTAGAGGCACCAAAGAAGGGTTCTGTAAGTCATGAATGATTGCATATACATCTGAAATTGCGCCCCTAGGAAGCTTGTTCACCTCCAAGATGCTCTCTATAGCTGTATTCGCAGGCCTATTGGGAAATCCAGGTGTGTTAGCTCTGACAAAGTTTCTAGTCTGGAGATAGCGGAAAAAGTGGGATTGGGGGAGATTGCCTCTTTTTCTCAGCTGCAGGAAAAGTTCAAATGTATCATCAAAGAATAATTGGGCTAGCGAGGAGAGGCCTAGTGAGTGCCAAATGCCAAAAGCCCCATCATTCAAAGATGGAGGAAATAAAATGTTCTGATTTGTAGAAAAGGCCCATGGAGTTGGTGGCATAATCCTTTAATTCATTGCCATTTACTCAGCTGGGCCAGGGGCGCTTTAATTAGGTCAGGTGGAAATGTCCGACAGATCTCAACTCCATAAAAGGAGGAAATTGCCATCGCCTGATCTCGCTGCTTTCTCTTCCTTAACTCCATCTGATCCAGAAGTTCTGTGCGTCCATGAATCCACGTAAGTCGACCGACTTTTACCTTTCATTTGAATTATCTGTGGCGATCGGGAGAGTGGGCCATTCACTTATTGTTAATAGTTATTACCGCGGAGCGCGGCTTGGAGCGCAGCTTCAAACATATTGTGTAATGTGAATTGTCAATGATCACGGCCCTACGGATCCTCATAGGCCAATTATGCAGTCGATATGGTTCATATGTATTGAAATGAATTATATGTACACATGAAGACAATTGAAAGAGTGAAATGAGAAATGTCATTGTTTGCTAACTGATTGACTTTGATCATGGGGATTATAGATTGTATAACCATTCCCTGTTTGTATTCTTTCATGATTTATGCTAAATAGTTACGAGCCTAAATGACTGACTCACGGATGATTACTATTGACTTCTTAATGAACTGGACTGTTGAATTCCCTAAATTATGTTAATAATGAATATGATGATGAATATGAATATGATTTGATCTTTGATTATGAATTTGATTGGATACATGTTATTTGTTTCCTTTGTGATGCAGCACAGACTACTCAGTAAATATACCACTTTATGGTTAAAGGAACTCCTGCCTCAGTCTCATCCATTCCTCTGTCACCTGACACGTGACCACCTGTTCACCTTCACTGTCAGTCATCCTACCTGTCCAGCTACCCACACAGATTCCACTAATCTTTCAATGGTCCTTCGAGCAGGATTTGACTGAACCAAAGACAGGTGAAAAGGAAATGGAGGCGGAGAGGGAAGAATTGTCTCCACTGGAAGGAAGAAGCGAGGAGGAGAGAGCAGCTGAGGGAAAGGTCTTGGAACAAAGGAAATATCCAGGAGCTAAGCCTAAAGCAACAAAGGCTTCATCCTCAACCACCAGCAGCACCAGAAGAACCAGGCCAGCACCTGGTTATCTTAAGGATTATGTGGTTGAGTTTCTGACATCAAAGGGCCAGTCCACCAGAGCTCAAAGTGTTGATGGATCAACTATACGTTTCAGCCATCAACCATCCCCTCTGAGCCAAGGACCGGAAACTGCTTTGGAGCAGGAAAGTGGTCTACATGAAGAACCTATGGAGGAGGTAACTCCCACTGCACAGGTCGACCAGCTTCCTGAGGCAGGCTCCGCTCACCCCTTAACTAATGGGAAATCGTCAAAGCACTCTAGACGGAGTGGGAGTTCGACCAGTGGATACCCCTTTGGAAGTCGCCATGGCAGCCGCCATTCACTAGCCCTCAGAGATTCACAGACCGCTGTCCTACAAGAGAGGATGAAACTATTAGCTTTGGATGAAATTGAGCGCCAGATTGAGGAGGAACTACAGGCTGAACGATGTCACCAATTGGATGTGCAGGCCCGTAGAGCTCTACAGGAACGGGAATTCATTGCCAAGGACCTGGCACAGCAGCGACGGCACCGTCAAGCCAGAAGGGAATTGGAGGAGGCACGGATGGTCTCATCCTTCCTGGAGAGGAACGAACAGGGAGTTGACCTGACCAACCCTCCACATGGACCTGAACTGTCTGCCTTTCTTTCCCAATCTGCCCCTCTGGTACAGCATGGCCCACAGTCCCCGGAGGCTCCGGGGTCAACAGCCAACACGGAGCACGGGAGACAGGTCGCTCCGCCAATGCCCTCTATGCCAGTGACACAAGTTAGCATTCCTCCATCTGGACAAAGCATCACTCCTTCGCCACAAATGGTGGGTCTGGGACAGTAGGGGACCGGCCCAATGAGGCCACAGTGGGCTCATCAGGAGTCCTGGGTTTATCCTTCACGCAACCAGACGAGGGAGCCAACATTATGAAACTTCTAGTAGCCTCAGCCTATGGAATTCCCAGACCCAAACTGCCATACTTTGAAAACGGAAAAGAGAGTGAATTTGTCCTTTTGGAAATGGCATTGGAGAGTCTACTGGGTATTCACAGTCATCTGTCAGAACGCTACAAATACCAAGTACAAATGGATAATTTGCGGTTTCCCAGTGCATACAGGCTGGCCCAATCCTTTATGCACTCCGCAACACCATACACTGCTGCTCTCCAGGCCACGTCAGCTAGTCCAGAATGAACTAAACAACATCCTGAACACGTCTCCAATTAAAATGGGAGACCATGCTGCCTTCCAAGAATTCTCCCTGGCTGTCCAATCCCTGACCTAGATGCTCCAATCCGTTGAAGGAGAAGACGGGAACGAGCTTAAATGTGGCTCCCACGTGGACAGGCTTCTTAGCAAACTTCCAGTGTACCTCAGAGACAGTTTCATTGAACATTGTTTGAATAAGGGCATCCTGAAAGAGGGCTCGAGAAGCACCTATGCTCTCAGAGACCTGGCCGCATGGTTGGAGGTGAAGGTAAAGGCGAAGAGCATCGCTCACCAGGCCACAATCTCAGCCATAGCCACCGGGGGAAGGAAGGAGTTTGAACGCCAGGAGGGACAGAAAATGCCAAATCCTACTACCATGTACTTAAATAGTGAGGCCGGGGAGGAACCCGGGAAGAAGACCCCTCTCAAGAGCAAGAACATCAAATTCCAGCCTTACTGCCCATATTGCAATAGTAAGGGGCACTTCCTTGGCTCATGCCCCAGAGTAAAAAAGCTCACTCAAACTCAATTGAAGGCCTGGATCACTTCAGGCGAGCGATGCTACAAGTGTGCCCGTAGCCATAAGGCGGAGACCTGCACATTGAGGAAACCCTGCATCCGCTGTAAAGAAATCCATCTCACCGTGTTGCATGATCTAATTCCCCAAGCACAGAAGGAGCAGAGTATGCTCATGGTAGGAGCTGCAAAGGAGCTGTACCTCGACCAGCAGAACCGGTCTCCAAGGGTCATGTTGAAGGTGGTCAAGGTCACTCTGCAAAGTGAAGGGAGAAGCATTGATACATTCGCCGTTCTAGATGATGGGTCAGAAAGAACAATCATTCTCATGGTGGCCACCCGTCAGCTTAA
The DNA here is from genome assembly GCF_018296145.1 of Oncorhynchus tshawytscha. Lineage (NCBI taxonomy): Eukaryota > Metazoa > Chordata > Actinopteri > Salmoniformes > Salmonidae > Oncorhynchus > Oncorhynchus tshawytscha. The sequence goes on along the minus strand of NC_056456.1, from coordinate 19,804,289 downwards.
CCTGGAGGGAACCCCCGAGACCCTTAATCTCAGAACGGTGCGACATGATGTTATCCAAATGAAAGGCTCTGCTGTAACCTTTAGCATTTTACCTTCAAGAAACAGGGACGTGGCCTATAACATCACCAATGCCTTCACGGCAGATGGCTTGAATCTCGCAGAGCACTCCTGCACAGTAAGTGTTCTACAGAAACAATATCCTCATCTACGAGGATTGCCTCTTCCTAACCTGACCAGAGTAGCGCCACTTATCCTGATTGGGTCAGACCACCCACATCTCGTCACCCCGACTGAGCCTATACGAGCTGGACCAGAGGAGGGCCCATTGCTGTCCTCAAGCATTTCGCTACACTCGCAAGCATTTCGCTACACTCGCATTAACATCTGCTAACCATGTGTATGTGACAAATAAAATTTGATTTGATTTGTCCATACATCCTTGGGTTGGGCTGTGCAAGGTCCATCCCATCTACTTCTCTCCACCCAAGCTGTACAGTCACAGCAAGTCCTCTTTACCAGAAGCAATCCAGATGCAGCCACTGACCTCCTTCGGAATGTTGAGATGCTCTGGAAGATGGACACCTTCTCCAACCGGAAGCTACAGGAGGTCACTCGCTCGAAACATGACTCCTATGCATTAGACCTGCTGGAGAAGAGCACCACCACCACTGAAATGGATGGCGTTCGCAGGTATGCAACCCCACTGCTACGGGTGCCCAACCATCCTCCTCTGGCAACCACGACACGGACTGTACTCCCACTACTGCGTGGAACGGAGCGACGCCTGGTGAAGAATCCTGAGCTTGCAGAAGTTCATAACCGAGAGATTCATAACCTTGTGAAGGCAGGCTACGTCACTGAAGTGACAGCTCATGAAGAGGGAAACACACTCCGTGAATCCTGGTATCTCCCTCACCATGTTATCCAGCAACATGGTGGGAAGTATAGACTTGTCTTCAACTGTTCATTCCAAGCTGCTGATCAAAGCTTGTTTGATGAACATGAGAATAAAAGGAATACTGTCTATCTGTAGGATGTAGGAAACGCCAGGCCTCAAACATAGCATATTTCTGAAGAAAGGATTGAATAAGTAGGGCACATTTAGATGGGCCTGTATTTGTTTGTGAGGACTTGTCAAGAACTGGGGACATTTTACAGTTGAAATCCCCCCCTAAAATCAACAAATGAGAATCTAAATTGGGAATAGCAGACAGAAAGGAAGAAATTAAACTTGTGTCATCCCAATTGGGATCATAAACACTAGCCAAAACAAGAGGGGTAGAAAACAGTTCACCGGTTACTATGACATATCATCCCTTAGGATCAGCAATAACCTCAGAAGCTACAAAGGGAGTAGCTTTATCAACCAGAATAGCAGCACCTCTTGATTTACTATGAAAGTTTGAGTGGAACACTTGACCAACCCAATCCTTACGCATCCTAAAATGCTCACCAGCCCTCAAGTGAGTCTCTTGTAGAAATGCAATATTTGCATTCAAACCCTTTAAGTGTGTCAACACCCTCTTACGCTTCACCTGGTTGTTAACCCCTTTGGTGTTCCATGAAATGTACTTGATCGCATTATTTCGGCCCCTCTGGGCATTCCCGTCATTCAACCCTGTCATTAGAGCATAGAATGGAAAAGCAATGAGCGCCCAAAACCCCCAGAATAACTTGTCTCAGAGTGATAATGTACGGTGGTTAAATGTTTGGAAAAAGTACAGAAAAAAAAACAGAAAAAAAACTAAAAAGACAGAATGACAACATTAGAACTGAACAATTCAACCTGCCCCCCCACCCCCTCCCCCCATCCCAGACAATACCTCCCCAAACGAGGTACAAGCCTAAATAGAACATGTTCTCTTCGCACAGTATGTCTGTGAGAGTGCGGTCTTAAACCTAAACCCACAGTCCCGCTCTTTAAAGTCGTGTTTTGTTAGTGGATCAAGCAGCAAAAAGAAAGATTTGTATGCATTTTTTTCAAATAAAAAAAAGGCAAATCCCTTGTGCAAACGGAATGACAAAAGCACCACTTGTAGATGTATATAATTGTATTCCCAGTCTTATAACAGGCATTGAGAGAAAATAAATCAAATGTATAAAGGCTCTCAGCCAAAAATCTAATTTGAAGTAAGGAAATCGTAGTAAGACAATCAAAAATAATAGTAATTATAATAGTAGTCTAGTTGACGCTGAGACAGCTTACAGCTGTGTGTGCGCAACGTTGAACGTTGAACGTTTGCTGGGCATAAATGACGCTCAAAACTTTAAAAATTAAAGTGAGACCCCAAAAACTGTGTAGCCTCGGGAGACATTTACTGTTTACTGGGTCAATGCAAACGGATGCAGTAAACAAATAACCAAAAATATTTTGAGTCACTGAGACAATGTGTAAACAAACTAAATAGGTGAGCGAGACAACTCCTGTGTTTCTAGGCTAAGTAAAACCTCAATACAATTTAAATTAAAATGACTGAATGCTTGTAAGGCACACACACTAGATGATCAAAACATTAGATCACATCAAATAAGCCTGAATAGTTTTGCCAACTATACAAGACTAGCCTGTTATATCTAAACATAATTGTACCACAGGTGGGTTACTTACTATCCACAGTTCGCAAGCAACAGTTGCTGAACTGTGAGCATGTTCAAGACTTCTTGATGTGACGTTGAATGTGAGCCATAGCCTCATCCGAAGATTCAAATGTGTAGTCTTTACCCTCATGAGATATCCATAAACGGGCCGGGAATCGCAGTCCATACTTCACACTTGGATGGTCCCGAAGTACTCGTTTGGCCTGTCCGAAAGCTGCGCGCTGCCTGGAAACAGTGGGGGAGTAGTCCTGGTAGATGGAGAAGCTCTGTCCTTGAAAGCTCAGAGTGGTATTGCGGGCTCGTCGGAGGATCTCCATCTTCTCATGAAAAAAGTGCACTCAAAGAATTATGTCACGGGGCCTCTCCCCATCCCGGGGCTTTGGGTGCAGCGACCGGTGGGCTCGATCAATCAGGGGCTTTTCATCTAAGGCAAGAACATCCTTCAGCAGCCCTGAAACTAAATTCGTGGCGCGATGCATTTCCGCTGACTCTGGGACCGATACAAGTCTCAGATTATTGCGGCGAGAGAATCCCTCTAAACTCACACAGCTCTCCTTCACCTTTTTCAAATCCGCAGCTAGGCGTTTAACTTCAGCCTCCAGGGATGTAGTTAAATCGGAGACATTAGTAGCGGAGGTCTCCAGTGCTGCAATCGTTGTAGTGTGTGACCCAGTTGTTGTTTTGAGTAATGTGATTGCTGGCACAGTTTCGTTCCACAGGATGGTTAAATCTGCTTTTAAAGTGTCAGAAACCTCCTGTATTCTGGCCTCAATTGTAGCAACCACCTGTGTTTTCATTTCAACTATCTCAGAGCGTAGTAGTTTGATGGCCTCGAAAATGTTAATTTCAGCGCCGCCAGGCCAAGCCGCACCCCCGGGTAAAGTGTGCGTTCCCGGGCCCTCAGACTCAGGAGAGGGCGGTGATGAGAGCGGGTCTTGTAGGCCGGGTTTTCTCAAAGTCATGCTTTTGGCCTTATGTTTAGTCGACATGCTGACATTCGGAAGCAAAGTAGTCTTGGTTTTTACGGAAAGGGATCACCAAATTAATATTTGAAAATAAATACGGTTCTGCTGCAAAATTCACATAAACTTTAAGAATACCACAGGAGCAAACGGAAAACACGTCAGTCGCACCTGGCGTCCCTCCTATCCCCCGTGGGGGGACCATTTCAATTTGTCTGTGATGTGTATGCAGAGGAACTTAAAATTTTCCAACTTCTCCACTACTGTCGCATCGATGTGGATGGGGGGTGCTCCCTCTGCTGTTTCCTAAAGTCCACAATCATCTCCTTTGTTTTGTTGACATTGAGTGAGAGGTTATTTTCCTGACACCACACTCCGAGGGCCCTCACCTCCTTCCTGTAGGCCGTCTCGTCGTTGTTGGTAATCAATCCTACCACTGTGCTGTCATCTGCAAACTTGATGATTAAGTTGGAAGCGTGCATGGCCACGCAGTCATGCGTGACAGGGAGTACAGGGAGTATAGGAGAGGGCTGAGAACGCACCCTTGTGGGGCCCCAGTATTGAGGATCAGCGGAGTGTAGATGTTGTTTCCTACCCTCACCACCTGGGGGGCGGCCCGTCAAAGTCCATGACCCAGTTGCACAGGACGAGGTCGAGACCCAGGGTCTCGAGCTTAACGACGTGTTTGGAGGGTACTATGGTGTTAAATGTTGAGCTGTAGTCAATGAACAGCATTCTTACGTAGGTATTCCTCTTGTCCAGATGAGATTGCGCAGTGTGAGGGCGATTGCATCGTCAATGGACCTATTGGAGTGGGTCTAGGTTATCAGGTAGGGTGGAGGTGATATGATCCTTGACTAGCCTCTCAAAGCACTTCATGATGACAGAGGTGAGTGCAACGGGGCGATAGTCATTTAGATCAGTTACCATAGCTTTCTTGGGAACAGGAATAATGGTGGCCATCTTGAAGCATGTGGGGACAGTAGACTGGGATATGGATTGGTCGAATATGTCCGTAAACACACCAGCCAGCTGGTCTGTGCATGCTCTGAGGACGCGGCTAGGGATGCCATCTGGTCCGGCGGCCTTGTGAGGATTAAAACGTTTAAATAGGCTTGGTAGCGGGCTTTGGTAGCGGGCCGTGTCAGTGGCACTGTATTGTCCTCAAAGCGAGCAAAGACATTGTTTAATTTGTCTGGGAGCAAGACGTTGGTGTCCACGGTGGGGCTGTTTATCTTTTTGTAATCCGTGATTGACTGTAGACCCTGCCACATACGTCATGTGTTTAAGCCGTTAAATTGCGACTCTACTTTGACTGTATACTGATGCTTTGCTTGTTTGATTGCCTTGCAGAGGGAATAGCTTCACTGTTTGTATTCGGTTATGTTTCCTGTCGCCTTGCCATGTTTAAAAGAGGTGGTTTGCGCTTTCAGTTTAGCGTGAACGCTGCCACCAATCCACGGTTTCTGGTTAGGAAACGTTTTAATAGTCTCAGTGGGTACCACATCTCCGATACACTTGCTTATTAACTCGCTCACCGAGGCTATGTGAAACATATCCCAGTCCACGTGATCGAAGCAATCTTGAAGCGTGGAATCCGATTGGTCAGACCAGCGTTGGATGGACCTGAGCACAGGCATTTCCTGTTTAAGTTTTTGCCTGTAGCAGGGGAGCAATAAAATTAAGTCATTATCAGATTTGCCGAATGCAGGACAGGGGAGGGCTTTGGTTGCATCGCGGAAGTTAGAGTAGCTGTGATCCAGAGTGCTACTAAATCGTGTCGCACATTCGATATACTGATAGAATTTACAAAGAATTGTTCTCAGATTAGCTTTGTTAAAATCCCCAGCTATAATAAATGCAGCCTCACGATGTATGGTTTCCAGTTTATATAGAGTCCAGTGAAGTTCTTTCAGGGCCATTGCAGTATCTGCTTGGGGGGGTATACACGGCTGTGACTATAATCGAAGATAATTCTCTAGGAAGATAATGCGGTCGGCATGAGTTCCTGTATGTTGTTATGATTACACCACGAGTTGTTAATCATAAGGCATACACCCCCGCCCTTCTTCTTACCAGGGAGGTGTTTGTTTCTGTCGGCGCAAAGCATGAAGAAACCAGGTGGCTGTACCGCCTCTGACAACATATCCGGAGTGTGCCTTGTTTCCATGATACAGAGAATGTTACAATCTCTGATGTCTCTCTGGAAGGCAACTCATGCCCTAATATCGTCCACCTTGTTGTCTAGAGATTGGACATTGGCTAGTAATATGCTTGGAAGTGGTGGATGATGTGCTCGCATTCTAAGTCTGACCAATAGGCCACTCCACCTGCCTCTCCTGCGTCAACGCGTTGTTTTGGGTCGGCCTCTGGGATAAGATCCCATGTCCAGGGTGGAGGTCCGAACAAAGGATCAGCTTCGGGAATGACGTATTCCTGGTCGTAATGTTGGTAAGTTGACGTTGTTCTTATATCCAATAGTTATTCCCGGCTGTATGTAATAACACTTGAGATTTCCTGGGCTAACAATGTAAGAAATAATACATAAAAAAAACTAAATTCTGCATAGTTTTCTAAGGACCTGAAGCAAAGCAACCATCTCTGTCAATGCCGTCTTACTCATCTTACCTACATATTCATATGTGCATGAGTAATGTATACGAGTGTGTACAGGGTACCTGGTAAGCATCCATGGACACAATAGAGATACAATATGTTATCCTCTCACAGGGCAAGAAGCAATAATTCAGCTCCTCCATGACACAGACAAATGGACAGCTATGAGATAGTGTACAGTCATACATAGAGGTTCTGACAGACTGGGGAATGTGGCAAATCCCCCTCTATACGTCAAACACCCCTAAACTCACACTGTTTTATCTTTAATTGGATTATAGGCATTCTTTGCCAAGACAGCCCCTAGTCGGCACTTAGTCTACTTCTGCCACATGGTCCCTCTGCAGAATGAATTCCATCCATTCTCTCTTCTGTCTGTCTTTTGCAATTTTTATATCACACCACTCCATCTATATCTAACTTGGTTTGTCTGACTAGCTGTGCATTTGAGTGGAAACAGTGAAGCACTGGATTGAACTGGCATAATGTATGTTACACAACGGCTAGAGAGAGGAGTGTTTTTGCAATGCAATGCAGAGAGATGGGTGGCAGAGCTTCAACACAGCTGATTGATTGCAACGATATGCTGTGTGTCACACTAAATGGCCTAATAAGACTACATGCCATGTATTGTTCTCTTAAACATCATTAACACTATGATGATAAAGGGCAAAGTCCGTCGGAAATCTGTATTGACAGAATTGATATGTAATTGCATGGTTGACTGACCAAAATCTTGGAACCGGGCTATGCTTGCGGGTATTGTACAAGGTCCCATTTGTAAGACCTAATTCTGTTTTTTCTCTCCATGTTACATAACCAGGATGTTTTTTCTCTCACTCCTCTCCTCCTCTCCTATTCCCAGTCTATACAAGAACCATCTCCACCAAGCCTGTACATTCCGGTGGTCGTCATAGCAACAGAACAGCAGCGTCCCTCCCCATCCTTTGTCCAAGCGACTCCCTCTCTGCATGGCTCCAGCTTCTCAGGGAAGAGCCTACTGGCATTTTATATGCAAGCTGGGATCCCCTAATTGAGTTTCCAAGAAGGGAGTGTGGGGGGATGGACATTTGAATGGTGGTGACATGGTGGCTGTCCAAACAAAAGCTTGCTTGGTGACAAAAACATACAAGTACAAGACCTGTTTTGGTGCAGGGACTTATTTTTAGAATTTGGGGGAAAAAATGTCAAGAAAAACATGACAAAGTACATGTCTAAGAAATTTGCCAGGCAACTTTTCTGTACATGTCTAAGAAATTTGCCAGGCATATTTTCTCCATAGTGAGGATATAACCTGCTTTCTACTTTATGATTGGCTGACTTGCTTCTCACTGAGCCAATCAGTAAGCATTGTAACTTTTCTGTTGTAGGAACAGATGGTATGTAGGTAAAAGGTCCTGCAACAAAACTTCCCAGCCCTCCCTTCCCCAGCAGTTAGGCAGCAGAGGACGGACAGGCTGAGTAAATAAATAAATAACATTTTATTGGTCACATACACATGGTTAGCAGATGTTATTGTGAGTGTAGCGAAATGCTTGTGCTTCTAGTTCCGACAGTGCAGCAATATCCAACAAGTAATATCTAGAATACTATTCATTGACTACAGCTCAGCGTTCAACACCATAGTACCCTCAAAGCTCATCACTAAGCTAAGGATCCTGAGACTAAACACCTGCCTTTGCAACTGGATCTTGGACTTCCTGACGGGCCGCCCCCAGGTGGTGAGGGTAGTTAGAAACACATCTGTCATGCTGATCCTCAACACTGGAGCTCCCCAGGAGTGCGTGCTCAGTCCCCTCCTGTACTCCCTGTTCACCCACGACTGCATGGCCAGGCACGACTCCAACACCATCATTAAGTTTGCAGACGACACAACAGTGGTAGGCCTGATCAACGACAACGACTAGACGGCCTATAGGGAGGAGGTCAGAGACCTGGCCGGGTGGTGCCAGAATAACAACCTATCCCTCAATGTAACTAAGACTAAGGAGATGATTGTGGACTACAGGAAATGGAGAACCGAGCACGCCCCCATTCTCATCAACGGGGCTATAGTGGAGCAAGTTGAGAGCTTCAAGTTTCTTGGTGTCCACATCACCAACAAACTAACATGGTTCCAAACACACCAAGACAGTAGTGAAGAGGGGGCGGCAGGGTAGCCTAGTGGTTAGAGCATTGGACTTGTAACCGGAACAGGCAGTTAACCCACTGTTCCTAGGCCGTCATTGAAAATAAGAATTTGTTCTTAACTGACTTGCCTGGTTAAATAACGGTAAAATAAAATAAAGAGGGCACGACAAAGCCTATTCCCCCTCAGGAAATTAAAAAGATTTGGCATGGGTCCTGAGATCCCCAAAAGGTCCATCCAGGACCTCTACACCAGGCGGTGTCAGAGGAGGGCCCTAAAAATTGCCAAAGACCCCAGCCACCCCAGTCATAGACTGTTCTCTCTACTACCACATGGCAAGCGGTACCGGAGTGCCAAGTCTAGGACAAAAAGGCTTCTTAACAGTTTTTACCCCCAAGCCATAAGACTCCTGAACAGGTAATCAAATGGCTACCCGGACTATTTGCATTGTGTGCCCCCCCCAACCCCTCTTTTACGCTGCTGCTACTCTCTGTTTATCATATATGTATAGTCATTTTAACTACACATTCATGTACATACTACCTCAATTGGTCCGACCAACCAGTGCTCACGCACATTGGCTAACCGGGCTATCTGCATTGTGTCCCGCCTCCTGCCACCCGCCACCCACCACCCGCCAACCCCTCTTTTACGCTACTGCTGCTCTCTGTTCATCATATATGCACAGTCACTTTAACCATATCTACATGTACATACTACCTCAATCAGCCTGACTAACCGGTGTCTGTATGTAGCCTCGCTACTTTAATAGCCTCGAAACTGTATATAGCCTCGCTACTTTTATAGCCTCGCTACTGTACATAGTCTGTCTTTTTACTGTTTTATTTCTTTACTTAACTACTGTTTACCTAATACCTTTGCACTATTGGTTAGAGCCTGTAAGTAAGCATTCTATGTAATGAATAGAATAGGAATATATAAGTATAAATATATGGATGAGCAATGTCAGAGCGGCATAGGCTAAGATGCAATAGATAGTATAGAATACAGTGTATGAGATGAGTAATGCAAGATATGTAAACATTATTAAAGGGACATTATTAAAGTGACTACTGTTCCATTTATTTAAGTGGCCAATGATTTCAAGTCTGTATGTAGGCAGCAGCCTCTCTGTGCAAGTGATGGCTGTTTAACAGTCTGATGGCCTTGAGATAGAAGCGTTTTTTCAGTCTCTCAGTCCCAGCCTTCTGGATGGTAGCAGGGTGAACAGGCAGTGGCTCAGGTGGTTGTTGTCCTTGATTATCTTTTTGGCCTTCCTGTGACTTCAGGTGTTGTAGGTGTCCTGGAAGGCAGGTAGTTTGCCACCAGTGATGCGTTGTGCAAAACGCAACACCCTCTGGAGAGCCCTGCAGTTGTGCGCGGTGCAGTTGCCGTACCAGGCTGTGATACAGCCCGACAGGATGCTCTAAATTATGCATCTGTAAAAGTTTGTGAGGGTTTTAGGTGACAAGCCAAATTTCTTCAGCCTCCTCTGGTTGAAGAGGCGCTGTTATTTACGTATGTCCTGTGAAGTGTGGATGTTCCTGTACTTCCAGAGGGGTACACTACAAAGAACAATCAATGAATTAGCTAGCTAGCTTTGAACAAAGAACCAGAAATAACTATTGATTTTCTGATTTGTTAAGAAAGCTAAAAATGTAAGTATGTGTTTTGGGTTGTTGAGTCAAGTAGACCATACCCATTTCATGTTATTTCATAATATTTAGGCATGTAAGCTGGCCAACACATTGACCCTGATTTGTAGTATACCCCTTATGGGAAAACATACCCCCTTGTTCCCTTACAGAGTAAAGAAATAACCTTTCTAACACCTGACGACTCTACATGTTAAATACTGTGACTGACATCTTCCCTGGCTAAAAGACTTGTTAATGTCCCATAAATATCAACATTTCTTGGTTTGGGTCCAGTTTAGCCAAGGGAGGGGACAGTGATGAATAGACAGAATCACAGGATAGACTTCAGGCTGCTGCTGCAAGCTCAGATCACTAGGATCATGTGGCATTTCCCTCAGCATCCATGTGAGAGTTGTGTGTAGTCCCAGAAGGTGCTTAAATTGATTAACAAACTTTAAAGTGGATGACATGTTAAGAAAATCAGTGGCGCAGTCAAATAAAATAGAGTTGTCAGATCAAATCAAATGTGCATCAGTTACTGTGCGTAAGTTGAATATAGCCTTGCATGGCCTGGGCTTCAGAGGGGAAATTTAACATACTAAAGTTTAACCTCCAGGTCTGCTACCAACCATGACGGAGGACAAGGGTGGTTTACATGAGGACCTCTTAATACAATATATCTAGCCTTATTCTCCTCACATGACCCTAGGCATGCAGGAAATACCCTTACCGCCTCTCAGAGAACCAATCTTGTGAGGACACCACGTACAACCTATTCCAGCCCTAGCACCAAGTAAACACCTCTCAGAAATGATTTGCTGTGAATCCCAAGAATCGCGTACTCATTCAACAATGAAATGTGCCAAAGACATCAGTGCCAACGATGGTAGGCAGCTGCCTGTCACTTGGTGTTTAACTTGTCAGGCTATAAGTACCGCACTTTGGGTGTTGAGCAGGAACACGTGTAGATGGGTCAGAGGTTACATGGGATGTTTTCTAGTCTTGTTTCCAGCCATGGAACTACCCTGCTCAAAAAAATAAAGGGAACACTTAAACAACACAATGTAACTCCAAGTCAATCACACTTCTGTGAAATTAAACTGTCCACTTAGGAAGCAACACTGATTGACAATAAATTTCACATGCTGTTGTGCAAATGGAATAGACAACAGGTGGAAATTATAGGCAATTAGCAAGACACCCCCAATAAAGGAGTGGTTCTGCAGGTGGTGACCACAGACCACTTCTCAGTTCCTATGCTTCCTGGCTGATGTTTTGGTCACTTTTGAATGCTGGCGGTGCTTTCACTCTAGTGGTAGCATGAGACGGAGTCTACAACCCACACAAGTGGCTCAGGTAGTGCAGCTCATCCAGGATGGCACATCAATGCGAGCTGTGGCAAGAAGGTTTGCTGTGTCTGTCAGCGTGGTGTCCAGAGCATGGAGGCGCTACCAGGAGACAGGCCAGTACATCAGGAGACATGGAGGAGGCCGTAGGAGAGCAACAACCCAGCAGCATGACCGCTACCTCCGCCTTTGTTCAAGGAGGAGCAGGAGGAGCACTGGCAGAGCCCTGCAAAATGACCTCCAGCAGGCCACAAATGTGCATGTGTCTGCTCAAACGGTCAGAAACAGACTCCATGAGGGTGGTATGAGGGCCCGACATCCACAGGTGGGGGTTGTGCTTACAGCCCAACACCGTGCAGGACGTTTGGCATTTGCCAGAGAACACCAAGATTGGCAAATTCGCCACTGGCGCCCTGTGCTCTTCACAGATAAAAGCAGGTTCACACTGAGCCCATGTGACAGACGTGACAGAGTCTGGAGACAACGTGGAGAACGTTCTGCTGCCTACAACATCCTCCAGCATGACCGGTTTGGCGGTGGGTCAGTCATGGTGTGGGGTGGCATTTCTTTGGGGGCCGCACAGCCCTCCATGTGCTCGCCAGAGGTAGCCTGACTGCCATTAGGTACCGAGATGAGATCCTCAGACCCCTTGTGAGACCATATGTTGGTGCGGTTGGCCCTGGGTTCCTCCTAATGCAAGACAATGCTAGACCTCATGTGGCTGGAGTGTCAGCAGTTCCTGCAAGAGGAAGGCATTGATGCTATGGACTGGCCCGCCCGTTCCCCAGACCTGAATCCAATTGAGCACATCTGGGACATCATGTCTCGCTCCATCCACCAATGCCACATTGCACCACAGACTGTCCAGGATTTGGCAGATGCTTTAGTCCAGGTCTGGGAGGAGATCCCTCAGGAGACCATCCGCCACCTCACCAGGAGCATGCCCAGGCGTTGTAGGGAGGTCATACAGGCACGTGGAGGCCACACACACTACTGAGCCTCATTTTGACTTGTTTTAAGAACATTACATCAAAGTTGGATCAGCCTGTAGTGTGGTTTTCCACTTTAATTTTGAGTGTGACTCCAAATCCAGACCTCCATGGGTTGATAAATGTGATTTCCATTGATCATTTGTGTGATTTTGTTGTCAGCACATTCAACTATGTAAAGAAAAAAGTATTTAATAAGAATATTTCATTCATTCAGATCTAGGATGTGTTATTTTAGTGTTCCCTTTATTTTTTTGAGCAGTGTATAAGCCCTGGTGGGAGAGGCTAAATGTTTTCGAACTCAGCAGTCCTTTCAGTTGTAAATATCTCCTCCTACAGTACATGTAGCTGGAAAACATTCCAACACCCTTGCATGAAAGAGCAACATGCCCAGCTGTATCCCAATACACAACACTATTCACACCATGTTAATTAAGGTTTATAAAAGGTACAGCCTGCATTTAGTTTACGCTGATCACAGCGTAATCTTGATTGAAAAGGTATGTCTCCCTTGTGCATGTGCTGGTGAGAAATATTTTAAGTCTAGTCCAGATTCAATTACTGTGATCATGTTCCTAGGCATCAATGCCAGAGAACAACCTGCATTGCTTGTTTAAATGTGTGAATTGCAATACAATCCAGAGACCATCCACCACACAAACCCTTTGACTAGGGGACTTCCAGTTTTGCAGATTGGCAGTCAATGGGAATTATGTACAATGCGATGAATTTCCATCAGCTTGGTTTCATTTCAGGAATGCCTTGATTCTGCTATATCATTACATTAGTTCTACATGCCAAATGGGCTGTGTTTAGACAGGCAGATTAAATGTGACGAGTCAAAATACAAAATTAGTTGGAGAAGATGTTTTCAGAATTTGACTGCCTGTTTAAACGCAGCCATGTTGGCCTTTAGTAAACCGGTTGAGACAAGAAACAAAGTCAGTCATGGTAAAAATTAAAGTTTAAATAAAAACAAAGTTCAGCATATTCAGGTTTTACCAAATCATGTGCCAGAACAAGAAATCAGTTGAGAAAGGATAAAACTCCTTCATGAGTCTCACAGGAACTCCACAAATGGATAAGACAGGATTTGGAGCCACACATGTGAAGAATGTACCATACAACATGATCCAGTAGTGTAAAATCTGAAAGTTGACAAAACACAAGTTTAAAAACACTCCCTACATAGTGACATTGAAATAAAGTGGTACAGATTTTTAAAAAAAAATCCAGGTCAACGTGCATAAAGTACAAACTAGCCATAGGTTTTATTAAGATAATTACACATGCCGCCCAGCCATAGTCGTCAGTGTCCACATGTGCTTTAGTTTATTTCAGTTCGACAGACTGCAGGAAACGCGAGAGCAAATGGGGATTTAAAAACAGTTATACTCCCCACTAGAAAACTCAAAAGGGGAAGACAATGCCCTGTCAGCCACCATCTTTCATTAAATGTTTGTTTTTATGTTAAACAGATTTAATTCCATGTTAAGTTGACCAGCCAACTTTAAGCCATTTAGAAGGTTAGAATAATTTCAGTGAAAAATTACAACAAATACAGTACTAGTTCGACTTTTCAGCCATTTAGAAAATGGAGAAGGGTGGTGGCGAAGGGGATTCAGTCCAGAGGTGTGGCTCTAGTTAGATCTAGTAGTTCACAGGTTCATCTCCTTCCTCGCTAAGCAAACAGGTGCGGATTATAGCCTCAGTCACGGCGTACGGGTCACAGTTGGCAGATGGGCGGCGGTCCTCAAAGTAGCCTTTCTTCTCCTGGCCCACAGTGCGAGGGATGCGGATGCTGGCACCGCGGTTGGCCACACCGGCAGAGAACTCGTGGATGTTGGAGGTTTCATGGTGGCCGGTAAGGCGACGGGCATTGTCAAGTCCCCCTTTAGGGTCATAGGCACGGATGTGGTAGCTATGCCTCTTCCCCAGCCTTTCAATGGACTCCTCAATGGCCCTGGAGCAGTGAGAAGGCGAGATTAGTTCATCACAGAAAAGCTCACAGGTGGTCAACACCATCTGCTTTGCCTTAAGAGCATTCTAATAAGTCTGGGTTTACTCCACATCCAAAAGCATACAGATGGGTGCAATTGAATAATTATGACTACTGATTAAACCTAGTATGAATGCATCTTCATATGATCCAGTACTCACTTCAACCCACCCTCTTCCCTCATCTCTTTTGTGCTGAAATTGGTGTGGCATCCAGCGCCGTTCCAGTTTCCAGGAATGGGCTTGGGGTCAAATGAGGCCACCACACCAAAGTCCTCACACACCCGGTGGAGAATGAACCTAGCTGCCCAAAGGTGATCACCCATGCTGATGCCTTCACAAGGGCCAACCTGGAACTCCCACTAGAAAGACAAAAACAGTGTTCACGTACATAAGTCTCATTGCACAGGATCAGCCATTAGACGAGCAAAATAATATATGCATACACAAGTAAAATTGTGCTTACCTGTGCAGGCATGACTTCAGCATTGGTTCCACAGATCATGACCCCAGCATACAGGCAGGCTCTGTAGTGGGCTTCCACAATATCTCTACCGTAGGCCTTGTCAGATCCCACTCCACAGTAATAGGGACCTGTACACATAAGGACAGGGTTGGTTCAAGAATAGTTACCATCACATTCAAAGTAACGCATCCGAGGAAGAAGTTTACATAGTCAGTCAAAGACCACTAAGAACAGTCTTTACCTTGTGGGCCAGGGAAGCCGTTGTTGGGCCAGCCAAATGGGTGTCCATCAGTGCCCAAAATGGTGTACTCTTGCTCCATGCCAAACCAAGGGACCTGGTTCTCAACCATGTCCATAACTTTATTACACGTCAAACGAAGGTTGGTTTCTGTGCAAAGAATTTACCTATATTATACACTGAAGTAAAAATTGATTTAAAAAGCTTAGCTAGACAGATGCACACCAAGATTTAGAAGTTACCTGCAGGTTTGCGGTTGTACTTCAGCACTTCACACAGGACCAGTTTGTTGGGGTCTTTGCGGAAAGGATCTCTGAACATTGCAGAAGGAATCAAATACATATCACTGTTTGAGCCCTCAGACTGGTAGGTGCTAGAGCCATCAAAGTTCCATTCAGGCAGTTCTACAGAATTAAGGCAAAGAAGGAGTTAGTTGTTGAGTGACTTGCGTAAACTAGGCAGGCTAGGCTACAAAACACATAAATCCCCTGGAACTTTGTGTCAAATGTCAACCAACATCCATTGTTTACCTTCGATGCACTTGGGCTCCGAATCCAGCGTTCTGGTCTTACAGCGGAGTCCCTCTCCGGTTCCATCGATCCAGACATACATGATTTGGACTTTGTCTCCCTGAGGGAGGTCCATGTACTGCTGTTTGACAGCCTTACTCAGTTCTGCGCTGGAGGACGTAGCCATATTAGTTTTTATAAAACACCTAGGGAGATACAAAAACGTCAACAGGTATGATGAGTTTACACGTCAAAGCCGCCACTTCGTTGACCACAATTGGAAGATGTGTTGCATAACAGCTAACTCAGAGACCGGATTGCTCATTGTTCCAGAACTAATCAAAGAATAAATGCGAAGACACATTTTAGGCATTTTCTTTCATTGAAATCCATGGCAAGAGTCAAAACAGATGGTTTTCACCACTTCAAGTAGAGCAAATCTGACAAAAAAATAAATAAATCTGCCATATTGATCACAGTGTGTTAATCAGATGACCATTCCTGGATTGGTAGGCTACAGACCAACATAATCCATGTTACACTAACTAATAAACCCATTTCCCAACAATATTTGATAATCATCCTCCTTTACGACCATCAACGACACCACGGACCCTACCTTTGCGTCATTCCCAGAATACACCCCCCCACCCACACACACACACACACACACACACGCACACAGACAGGAGTCATGGCGACGCTATTGCATCAGACACTTCCTACATCAATTTACAGCACAATTAACCGAACACTACATTATAGAGAGGAAGTCAATAAAATCAGCAAAGACACCAAACTTCACTAAATCTGACTAAAGACAACCATTTCCAATGAAAGGACAAAGTGTCCCAATTGGAAACAAAACAAAAAGGTGCCTTCTACTTATCTGGAACGCGGAAATAACTAGGCTACAAAAGAATAGGTCAAATAAGGGTAGACAATTTATCATAAGGAAAGAGGGAGTTAATTACCTGTACAAACGAGAAAACAGATATAAAAACGAAAGGACTGGCAGGTCCAATGTAATGTTGATTTTCCCGATAGTTGTTCTCTCATTCTCTCGGCTCTAACTCATGTTTCAGTTTAATTTATAACGTGAGAGCTGTAGCTCGGCGTCTATGATTGGTCAGAGAAAAAAACATGTGTGTAATCCAAGGTGATTGAAGCACACGAGGCTCGATCATTGGACGGGGTTCGAGACGCAACGCCCTCTTGTATAGTTAAAAAGCATTGCGTGACATTTTGTGAGACTGGTACAATGTATCAAGTACGGAACCCATTGTATCTAATACCCAATGTATCTAGAAGTAGACTGACTGCCCTTCCTACACCACCCAATGTATCTAGAAGTAGACTGACTGCCCTTCCTACACCATTACAAATACCAGAAAGCTTTAACTTTAGGTTACAGTAATAACTAAAATGTCTGTAAATATATGTATATTTAAAGGCAATCGAGATTTAATGGGTATAATTTAAAAAACATAGCACTAAATTCCATCTCAGGGAAAATAAAACGCAGTCAAAAAGCCTCTCATCAGAAAAGATGCGCTGGCTGAGCGGTAGCTATATTCCAAACGCCGCCCCGTGTTAAAAAAATGTCTATTGTCTGTATTGTCAGTATTGATGTACTCATAAACTAGAAGTCAAGGCCTATATTTTCATACAATTGAATACCAATTACATATTGTTGAACTAGTTATTCCTCTTAGAAAATAATACACTTGATGAAGAACCTTGGTATGTTATAGAAATCATTCACATTAATATTTGTAGGTACACATGTATCGTTTCTGGAAAATTGATCAAATCAGAGTTCCGCACAATGACATACTACAGGATGTTCATTTATGTACAGTATTGTTTGGGAGTAGCCCATATCAGATTCAGATTTAGATTGAGATAAGCTTTATTAGCATGAATGACAAAGCCACCGTTGCTAAAGTGACATGAGATAATGACAACAATAACAGTAAAAACGATTATAATTATTATAATAAATAATAATAATTATGGGGATTAGAGAAAGGGTACAATATATAATGGTATATATCACAGGAGGCTCCTGAAGGGAGAACAGCTCATAATAATGGCTGGAACAGAGCGAATGGAATGGCATCAAACACATGGAAACCAAGTGTTTGATTTAGTTAATATCCTTCCACTAATTCCGCTCCAACCATTACCACCAGCCCCTCCTCCCTAATTAAGGTGCCACCCGCCTCCTGTGGTATACAGTATATCATATGATATATCATATCCTGTTCACTGTAGAGTAGCAGGACAAGCTACATAATATTCTTTGGCATTGAGGTATTGGTTTTCCATGAGAAGAGAGAGAGTGGAAGGTGAGTACAAAGTGTGAGTTAGTGTCAAGACAAGACATTCCAATGTTACCCAACAATGATACATTTGGAACTTTTGACATCTATGACATCACTTCAAGAATGCAAGACTTTAAAAAAAATAGTCATGGTGTCCCTATAAGCCTGTTGTCATCTATATATAGACAACTACATCATTTTACCAGAACGCCATTGATCAGACAAAAGGGATGTCTTTTGGAAGTTTAAGATGCGAGGGTACACAACTCAAATGACACCAAGGACAGGTAGGGTGGCTATGACTGATGTATGGTTTTACTCATGCTCATTTGGATCAGAAACAACATTTGAATTTCAAATTCAAGTTCATAATTTATGAACATTTTATTAATTAAGAAAACAGACTTTTGTCTATGGTCTATTTCTAGGAGGACAATGTGATAAAGCGCTTGCAGACTTTTTCAAGGATGACGTTTTTGTGGATTTCTTCAATACATTTCTGAATTTGCCAGTATGTACGGATTTCTTGTTAATCAACACTTTTGTAGATCCTTTATATCTTGGATACACTAATTTCTGTAATATTTATCTTGGCCTAGGTGTTTGGTCAGACTCCGTTATGTGTTCTATCCGAAAACAAGTGGTACCTTTGTCCTGAAATTCCACGCATCCAGGTAACCAAGCCATATTAGAAAAGTTAATGAATTATTCACACTAATTTTGGTACACAAAACAATCAAATCTTCAACAAGATTACCACATTCAAGCTGGTAAGTCAAATTGCTACTGACTAGCTTGTCATTCATTGCCATTGTAGGATGTGAGAAGAGGCGGATTCCTTGTATGGCTGAGCGTGCATCGGTTCGTTTACTTCAAACAGACAGAGCTGTATAACTACTATTCCTTGTGTACAGAGTTCCTGCAGTTTTCGTCATGCCAAGCTAAAGGTCAAGACTTAAATACATCAAACAGCAATTTCAGTGTTTGAAGTAGATCGGTTGAACGGATTGTTGTGCAAGAGTGTGCTTTTTTTTCTGGTTAAGAGAATGTTAGGCATAATCAATACAGGGATGATGGAGGTAAATACTCTTTAATATTCGTTTCCATCCAGAGAAAGACTATACAGCGGTCAATAAAGCATTAGACAATGGTACACCCCGTAATAGTAGGCCAGGCTGTATTAAGTATTAGCAAACCATTTGAAGCATTGAGATAATATATAGGCATAGACCAAAGGTATTGATGAGAGCATGTGTTGTGACCAAGTGTGTATATGAGAGGGAGAGAGAAGGGAGGGCCAGGATGCTATGTAATTCTGTTCTATTCTAGTCTTCTTCTCATCTGTCCATTGTGCTATTCCCTTCTCAGAGGTGCTGAAGTGGACATTTGCAGACCAGTGGCTGCTGAAGAGATGCCTGGGCAGTGTGAGAGGGATGAGGCGCTTCTGTTCTTTTGTCAAAGGCACTCGTGGTATGTCTTTTTATTGTCTCTGAGGTTATTTAGATTTAAGAAACTACTTAAATATATTTTATGGCTTTGAAAATGAGAATTTTAATTTCATAATACTCCGGAGATAGAAAGTTACTGAAATGTAAGTTATGTAATCAGTGGTCCTTGTTTGTTTCAACCACAAAGTGTGGCATTTGGTTTTGTGTGAGTTGTAGACTGCATTTTGCAGTAGCAAATTGACTTTGAAAAGGTTAAAGAGGAAACTTGAGTTCCAGGATCCGGTAAAAGTAAACATTTTAATACAGAGCTTTCAGGTTACAGCTAAGACCAATAGTATGATGGTAAAGCATGGCTAAAAGGCAAATGGCGCAAATTAAAATTCTTCTTCTGAGTCTCAAGATTATATAGTCATTCTGAGTTATGTATATGCATCAGTACATATGTTGACTGATATGAAACTGTTACAACTTTCAATTGAACAATGAGAACAGTGAGACATTTGCTACTTTGGGTACAGAGCGAGAGATATTCAGACAGTTTAAGATTGGATTGTCATGAGTTAACCCTCTGAGAATTCTGTTTCCTGTGTGATCTGAGGCACAGATAAAGCTGAAAAACAACTTGTATACTTTAGAGTGTACCATTTTAAGTTGTGACCAATTAATCAGGTTACTCATTATTGTAAGCAAATATGTGTGAGGATATGACATCTGGGTCGTCGTCGAGCTTGGTTATCTGGGTTGGCCCCAAAATCCCCCCTACAATCGATTAGTCTCCGCCCTCAACGAATGTTACTCCTCCGTCCTCAGTGTGTGTGTGTGTGTGTGCGCGTGCGTGCGTCTTGTGTACCTGAAGGAGAGGAGTTGGTGACGTTCTTCGTGAAAGTGGAGCGTCTCCTGCAGATACACTGGCAGCAGGATGGGAGCCAGAGGAACCGCTACCAGGCCCTGCTTACTGTCATCAAAGCTGTCCACCTCACTGAGGGCTCCAGCATCATGACCACCTGTCGCATCCCCTCTGGTAACACAGGAGAACCTTTGTTCAAAATATCACCCTATTCCCTTTACTGTATATGACTTTTGACCAGAGCCCTATGAGCACTTGCCAAAAGTAGAACACAAAAGGGATTAGGGTGCCATTTGGGACACATAGGGGTTAGCCTACAGTTTATGTACAGTTAAAGTCAGAAGTTGATATGCACCTTAGCCAAATACATTTAAACGCAGTTTTTCACAATTCCAGACATTTAATCCTAGTAAAAATTCCCTGTCTTAAGTCAGTTAGGATCAACACTTTATTTTAAGAATGTGAAATGTCAGAATAATATAATTATTTATTTCAGGTTTTATTTCTTTCATCACATTCCCAGTGGGTCAGAAGTTTACATGCACTCAATTAGTATTTGGTAGCATTGCCTTTAAATTGTTTCACTTGGGTCAAACATTTTGGGTAGCCTTCCACAAGCTTCCACCAATAAGTTGGGTGAATTTTGGCCCATTCCTCCTGACAGAGCTGGTGTAACTGAGTCAGGTTTGTAGGCCTCCTTGCTCACACACAATTTTTCAGTTCTGCCCACAAATGTTCTATAGGATTGAGGTCAGGGCTTTCTGATGGCCACTCCAATACCTTGACTTTGTTTTCCTTATGCCAATTTGCCAGAACTTTGGAAGTATGCTTGGGGTCATTGTCCATTTGGAAGACCCATTTGCGACCAAGCTTTAACTCACTACACTGACTGAGGTCTTGAGATGTTGCTTCAATATATCCACAATTTTCCTACCTCATGATGCCATCTATTTTGTGAAGTGCACCAGTCCCTCCTGCAGCAAAGCACCCCCGCAACATGATTCTGCCATCCCCCGTGCTTCACGGTTGGGATGGTGTTCTTCAGCTTGCAAGCCTCCCCCTTTTTCCCTCCAACATAAAGATGGTCATTATGGCCAAACAGTTCTATTTTTGTTTCATCGGGTCAGAGGACATTTCTCCAAAATGTACGATCTTTGTCCCCGTGTGCAGTTGCAAACCGTAGTTTGGCTTTTTTATGACGGTTTTGGAGCAGTGGCTTCTTCCTTGCTGAGCGGCCTTTCAGGTTATGTCAATATAGGACTCGTTTAACTGTGGATATAGATACTTTTGTACCTGTTTCCTTCAGCATCTTCACAAGGTCCTTTGCTGTTGTTCTGGGATTGATTTGCACTTTTCACACTTTTCACACTTCATCTCTAGGAGACAGAACGAGTCTTCTTCCTGAGCGGTATGACAGCTGTGTGGTCCCCTGGTGTTTATACTATTGTTTGTACAGATAAATGTGGTACCTTCAGGCGTTTGGAAATTGCTCCCAAGAATGAACCAGACTTGTGGAGGTCTACAATTTTTTTCTTTTGATTTTCCCAAGATGTCAAGCAAAGAAACACTGAGTTGGAAGGTAGGCCTTAAAATACAGTCACAGGTGCACCTGCAATTCAAATTGACTCAAATGATGTCAATTAGCCTATCAGAAGCTTCTAAAGCCATGACATAATTTTCTGGAATTTTCCACGCTGTTTAAAGGCACAGTCAACTTTGTGTATGTAAACTTCTGACCCACTGGAATTGTGATACAGTGAATTAAGTGAAATAATCTGTCTGTAAACAATTGTTGGAAAATGACTTGTGTCATGCACAAAGTAGATGTCCTAACCGACTTGCCAAAACTATAGTTTGTTAACAAGAAATTTGTGGAGTGGTTGAAAAAAGCGTTTTAATGACTCCAACCTAAGTGTATGTACACTTCCGACTTCAGCTGTATATAGCACTTTGTGACATATTGTTGTTAAATGGACTGAATACATACAAATTGATTGATGATTGATTGACACCACACTGCTACATATGTATGGCGATATTATAGTAGGCTTATGGAATGTATACCAACAAAGTAAACATGGATACTATACTGTACATAGTTTATGTAAGCACCATTATGTCATGCCGTGTCACCATGTGTACCACCATGACACACTGTTAACCACCACAAGCATTTCGCTACACTCGCATTAACATCTGCTAACCATGTGTATGTGACAAATAAAATTTGATTTGATTTGTTACCTCTTGACACCATGGTTCTCCTCAGAGGGTTTGTTGAAGATCTTCTCAGGGAGTGAACCTGGTGGGATGGATCAGATTCTGTATGAGATGAGGTCCAAAGCCTTATGCCGTCTTCAGTCCTACTGGCTGCCCCAGTACCTCTGCTCCTGTAAGCTCTCCATCACCAAACTGAAAGAGTGTGCCTCCATCCTCAAAGAGTACGAGGACATTGCCTCTAACCTCACCCTGGTAGAGATCCCGGCTCTGCTTGACCCACTGGGGTGGAGTCTGGGCTCGCCACCATCAGAGGGCCCTACAGTGACCCGGACCTACTGCTCCAAAGTCAGGAAGAGGCTGCTGTGGAGGGCCCATCAGAGGCCTGGGACAGGACTTGGGGTTGGGGCAGCAGGGATGCCCGATGGGCCGGCCATGCAGCAGTGGTTGCCCATGGCCGGGGACGGAGACCAGGGAGAGTGTACCAATATTGTGCACCTCATGAGCAGGCATGGGGAGGAGATTGTGGTCAGTGGGGACAAGACACATGGGGGCAGAAGCAAGAGAGGAGGAAGTGGGAGCTCAAAGAGAAGTACCAGTACTCCACTCCTCAGAAAGGTGAGCTCTGCTAGTCTTGGGCCCAGAACTGGCCCCCTCCCTGTCGTGCCCATACTCCCCTCCAAGAGCCTGTCCAATCTGGACAGCAGCAGCACTGACCCCATGATCCCCCCTCATGCCTGTATGGAGACCCCCATCTGCCACCTTCCCTCCATCACCACCACCCCTGTCACCTCTACTCCCGATCCTCCTTCCAGACCTGTCTGGGGAACACCACACTACGATGAGCACCTCTCCCTGGCCCTGTCCGCTGATGCTCTTGCTGGGGGTCCCTATGAGAATTTCCTGAGGGTCAGTGGCCAGAGGGTCATGCTGCACCACCTGGGACTGTGGCAGGAGCTGGATGGCTTCCTCAACCTCCTGCTCAAGATGGAGGATGGCCCCTCCAAGGCTCTGAGACAGGTGCTGGCTAGAAAGATCATGGCTGTGTACTTGAGTGATGCGTGGCAGTGTGTTAGTCGCCCTGAGGGTGAGTGGTGCACCACCTACCTGACCAAATCCACCGTCTGCCACCTCATAAACCTCCTCCCCTCTGGCAATGTGATGCCCTGGATCTACACGGCCAAGCAGGAACTATGCCAGGTGGGTGTTAAACCTTTTTTGACTGCAGTATGTGGTGGACATCAAATTGAGAACATGGAAAGTCGGTGTATTATTTATACTTCTTCTCACTCCTTGATTACAAAGGCATGTATTCAGTGTCAGTACAAAGTTTTCCCTCTTTCCATTTGAGCAGATTCTGGGTCCCACCTACAATGCATTTCTGGATGAAGAAGACAAAGTCATTCTCTTCTATCTGGTAACCAACTAATTTCTAATCTGATTATTAGGATAGTGGAACTGTAGTTTTACTCCTCGCTCCATCGTTTTCTCTCTCAGTTCACTCAGAATGAGGTCAAGGGGAAAGTGAGTCGTAGAGCTACAGCGCCCCCCAGTGCTCCCACTGCGCCAGAGCAGCAGGTGAGGAGGATGAGGGAGGCTCTGGCTCTCTGTCAGGCCTGCGCTGAGCCTCTCACTGAGGAGACCTGGGCCCTGCTGCCCCTAGAGGACGTCAGGACAGGAGGCTCTGTTCACCTGCACTACAGAAAGACCAGTAAGAACTAACTGGTTGTAGAACAAGAACTGAACTTTACGGACAAGAGTTGTCCTCCTCTCACCATTTGGTGTAAAATAGAGGCATGTCTTTTTCTCCTCACGTCTCAGATCTTTATGACCTTCCGTTTGAAACCCTGGCTGAGAAGTACCCCAAGGTGGCTGTGGAGGCAATCAGTAAAACTCACAGACTCTACTATGACTGGAAGCCAGTACAAGGTATGATACAAATTACATTCAAACTTTTCCTATCGGCTTCAATGATTAATAAGTCAATGAAACATAACAATAAAATGTGTCCTTCAGAGGAGACAAAGAAGCCAGTGGTGACATCCAGTCCTAAGAAGTCATTCCACCTGATGAAGGACAAGGACCACAGCTTTGCCGAAAAACCCTCCATGAGACCAAGGTTTTTAGAGGAGGTGATGAGAAGTCCCACCAACCTGGACTTCTTCAAGCGTTACCTGAGGGCCTATGATGCTCACGGAGCTCTGAACTTCTACCACGAGGTGGACAAACTGCGGCACGTCGACAGCCTCCTCCAGAAGACCAAGATCAACAGCATCGTGTCCCGCTTCCTCAGACGAGCAGACGCTAGTAACCACACTGAATAGATTATAATAGAATAATTTGTCCTCTAAGAAGGAAACTATTTCCCTGCCTTATAGGTTCATGAATAATCACATTGACTTTGTTTCAGATATGCAGTAGGCAATGTTATATCACTATAGGCATCACACTTGCGCTCAACTTAAATCAAAGCCACACTCTCCTGTACAGTATGTGCTCTGGAGTTAGCCTAGTTATGATATGCGCATACCGCAGTAGTTAGCCTACTCTTTTTAAACATGTGTTGCCAGCCTGGTCTACTAGATTAGATGTAACAAAGTAAATGTAAATCTGTGACACACAAATAAGTATGATATGTTATGTTTGGTATGGTTACATGGTATGGTTATGTTATGTTTGGTATGGTTACATGGTATGGATATGTTATGTTTGGTATGGTTACATGGTATGGTTGGTATGGTTACATGGTATGGTTATGTTATGTTTGGTATGGTTACATGGTATGGTTATGTTATGTTTGGTATGGTATGGTTATGTTATGTTTTGTATGGTTACATGGTATGGTTATGTTATTTTTGGTATGGTTACATGGTATGGTTATGTTATGTTTGGTATGGTTACATGGTATGGTTATGTTATGTTTGGTATGGTTACATGGTATGGTTATGTTATGTTTGGTATGGTTACATGGTATGGTTATGTTATGTTTGGTATGGTTATGTTATCTTTGGTATGGTTACATGGTATGGTTATGTTATGTTTGGTATGGTTACATGGTATGGTTATGTTATGTTTGGTATGGTTACATGGTATGGTTATGTTATGTTTGGTATGGTTACATGGTATGGTTATGTTATCTTTGGTATGGTTACATGGTATGGTTATGTTATGTTTGGTATGGTTACATGGTATGGTTATGTTATGTTTGGTATGTTTACATAAGACAGAAGGTTACTTAATGCAAAAACCAAGGTTGCGTGTTCGAATCTCATCACAGACAATTTTACCATTTTAGGTCATTAGAAATTTTGCAACTACTTTTTAGCCACTTTGCAACAACTTAGCATGTTAGCTAACCCTTGCTTAACCATTTACCCTAACTCCTAACCTTAACCCTAGCTAGCGTAAGCCACTAAGCTAACTTTAGCCACAGGAAATTGGAATTTGTGATGTATATACAAGTTTAGCAAATTCGTAACATATTGTACGAATTGCAATTCGTAAAATATACTAATTGGAGTGTCCAGCATTTATGTTTACTATGTTACGCCTTCCCCTAAGTCCAGGTTAGCATAGCCTACAACAGCTAAATACTCTTCATTGCCAACAAGTTTTCCAGTTATCTTTGTAGCTCCAGTGAAATGATTTTCTTTCAGTTTGTGCATTTATTTTTGTGTTTGTCACGTGGTTGTTGCTGCTTCACTGAGCTCCACTCGTACACATCCTCTCTGCGTACACCCTCATTTGATTCAGAAGCACGCAACACCTTTTCCCAAGGCCTCTGTCATTTTGTCAATTTATTATTTGTTTAATGAGATCTCTCATATTAAAAATGTATACAGGTTAGATTGAAAAAGGCCAGTGAATATGATGTGCTGTTATGATAGTCTACTTCTGCACATTTGTGTCGTCTTCAGCTTGTAAATTAGGTTTCAACCAGTTAATTTGTTATGTGCAGCACCCCTGCTTGTTGATGCAATGGTTTTGCACAGGGATTGGGCTCAAGGTATTTCTACCGGGCTTTACCAGTGATCTGTATGCTCTGAAGGGGAGAATATCTGTATGTGGTTAGGCTGCATTTTGTCTTGACAGTGCCCATAGCCTGTTTCCTACCAACCAAATCCTAATTTAGTAGGCCTATATTGATTTTGTAAGGGGAAAGCATATGACTGTCCACATTGTTTGTTTTTGTAGGCTAAGTGCTTGTGCATATTTCTGGGGACATTATTATGTAGGTCTACCTCTGCTACCACTTCTACCATTTTGTTAATAAAACCCACACTTTTTGCACCTTATCCTTTGCCTCCTGTCTGCCTACTAGCTGATGGGACTAAAGTAAAACGTCTTTCATCTTTAGCCATGATAGCCGTTTATAACAGGCTGCTATTTAGCCATAGCCTAAGAAGCAGATTTTCGACTAACCCTTACTTGACAGTACTTTCGTAATTCTTGGCTTGGAAGTCCCCGGTGTCTTTCATGAACTCCAAGTCAAGAATGAAGAAAGTAAGCCCTACTGCCCATATATCACAAATCTGCTGCTCACGGCTAAATAGCAGCCTTTTATCAACTGCTATCACAGCTAATGAAGAAAGCCTTTTAATGCCATCAGCTGCCTGCCTACAGAGACCCAGTCCCAAGGTCAGCCAGAGGGCGCTATTATTTCTGCCGTCGTTTGACCTCTAATAGCACCCTCAGGTGGCCCTTGCGGCTGCTTGAGACCGTAAATCACGTCTGCCTTTCCACACACTAAACCCAGCATATTATTAACAAACATAATTTAAATCCCCCGTCTGTCTGTCATTGTAGAGGATTATCTTCAGTGCAGCGCCAACCTCATCTCTCAGATCCCCAAGATGAGATATGTTTCTCCAGACATCATTTTTGCAGCTCAGGATCTGGTTATCAAATCTCTGGAGGCAACCTGGTACTGAACCTTGATAAGTGATCCCAACTTATTTATTACAGCAGTTTATTATATTATATGTTGAGTCCATTTTAAATACCTCTTCTTATTAATACTACTCAACACATGTATGTCTGGGAATGTTTGCTATCTTTAGACACTATCTACAGTGTGCAGGACACCTGCCTTTTACAATGTGTAGTTGGATCATAACATGTCCATAAAACATGCATATTTTCCAACAGATGTTTTACTGCATGGCTTCAAAGCATTAAGGTTTAATGGACACAGATGTTATTTTGTTGGACAACATTGTGGTGTGCTCTTTTGTACAAAGTAAACATGTTCTATAATTTATTATATATGGTGCAGCAGCAGTGTAGCAAAACAGTAGGATGTTTTCTACAACAATGTTTTTCTAAACTATTACTCCAAATATGGATTCATCTAGAATGTACCACCAAAAAAATGAATCATTTTTTTTGTTCTTGTTGTATTCATTGTGGACCTTATACTTCTGCAGGTTCAAAAAGTACCAAGAGACCTTTCCTCCTTGTACCAATGTTACTGACACCAGCACAAGAACCATCGTCCTTACAGACAAACTAGTGAGTGGTCACCACTTTACAATTGCCGAATACCGACAGAGAGTTAGATGAACCTGTGTCAGCTGGGACATATGTTCAAACTTAGAATCTACTACTGAATTCCTAATGTGGCACGTATCGTCTATATTTCTATACGGTTAACTATTCTGTTATCACAAAATTCGTTCCTCCTTTTCTTATAGAAACATGTGTGGAGCGTCTTCTCCGGGTTCATCAAAAGCATCTGTAAATTCCGACATGCCATGAAGGACAATCTGACCAGAAGCAAGTTTGAGGGCTACCTCAGACACAACTGGCAAGACTTCTCTCTTCGTAAGTTCCCCTGTTTAGCTCTACCATTCCAGTACTTTACCTGTGATGTAGCTGATGTTATTTGGGATAGACTCTGGGTGTCTTTCAACAGCATTTTATCATCCGTCGCCCACGTAACGTTAGTAACATGGTGATGGTGTTCTGGCACTCTAACGACAAGGAGGGTCTCTCTCCCTCCTAACATTGGATCATAGTGGATAAACGAGTGCATCAGTGGCCATGCACAAACTCTACGCATTTCCTCCTGTAGGGCTTGTCGTTGGTTCTTGGGGGGGTTCTGTTGTCTCAGGGCATGTCATATTATTCTGTACGTAAATCAGAGACACTCCATTTAGTATATGTTTCGTATGGTATGTATTCATTTGTGGATGTCCATCACCCAATTCGTATTATATGTTACAAATTCTAGCTAGGTGGCTAATGTTAGCTTGCTCGCTAACGTCAGCTAAGGGTGAGGGTTAAGTGTTAGTGGGAGGGTTAGCTAAAAGGGTAAGGTCAGAGGAGGGTTAGCTAGCACGCAGAGTAGATAAAAAGTAGGTGAAAAGTAGCACATCAGATAAAATTCTCCGTGATAAGATTCAAACTCGCAACCTTTGGGTTGTTAGACATTCGCGTTAACGTTAAATGCTCACCCCAACCAACCACCCTCGTTTCGTTTATTGCCTTAAGTAAATATCTATCTTAAGTAACAATACCAAATGTAACATAGCATACTAAGTGGAGTTCTCGGATTTAGGTACAGAATTTTACAAAATTCCCTGAGACCAGGTTGAGAGAGTTGGAAACTAGGGGTCTGGATGGCCAGAGCTTTATACCTCCAAATGTATTGCTATTATTCAGCATGCGTCTTCTATGAGGTTTAAAGGCGGTTGGCATCCCATTTTTTGCTTTATCGCCATCTACTAGACTGGAGTACAACTCCCTTATACTTTACTTGGAAAATAAAAAATTACAAAATAAATACCCTACCATCTAACACTATACTCACTAATTTCAAAATGATATACAATACAATTAACCCTACTCCACTGATTAAATTATTTTTTTCCTACCTCATGCCATCACCCTGAAAGGATGGGACATCACCACTTAACACATCCAGTAACTCTTCTGCTGTCAAGTCTCGCACACCCAAATACCTCTGCAGCTGCCACCACAACCTCAATTTTCTGAGACCTCCGATCCATCCCTGCAGTACAATTGATAACCATTGCTATAAATGTTAAAAATCCAATTTTACTGAAACTTAATTCACTTTTTGGCCTATCCCTCTGTACTGGTAAATCTCTACTACTCTCACCACTCCTCCCCCTTAACCCACCATCCACTACTTTCTTCGCTGCCTTAGCATATGACAACTTCTGCACTACTCTAACCCTGGAAACCTCAACCTGCCTCTCTCGCACGGGACATTTCTGATCCCCAGCTCCATGGGCACACCAACAATTAACACATTCTACTACTTTCCCCAATACTACACTTTCTTTTGTCTCATGCCCTTCTGCACATTTCTCACACATTGGACCCTCCCTCCTACAGTGCTGCCACATGCCCATAAGCTTGACACCTGTAACACCGTAATGTATTCGGTACATACACTGCTACGGGATAACTTATATATCCTATATCCTTCACTTTGTCAGGCAAACACTCAACTTCAAAACTCAAAAGAACAGACAATGACTCTTCTGTTTCCCCACTCTCGCCACCCTGTCTGCGTCGCATCAAACGACGAGCATCACATACACCGGGAATCTTTGCCCTCAGCTGGTCAACGTTTATATCTACTGCTACCCCAGTTATCACTTCCTTCATTGGTGCCCTTTTCTAGGGAACAAAACAATTCACTTTTCTTTCCCCCATTCGTTTTACTTAGAGCGCATTCTTCCTCTGCCCAGACGTGCTCCATGGAAGGATTGTGTGCATTTAAATGGTGTGCATTTTAACTCTATTCTATTGTTGTTCTATTGTGGGCATTTTTTATGTTTCCACAGGAACTTTTTTGTTCAGGGTACTTCATTCTCCACTTTGAAAGTGTAGATGCTTCCCTGGTCATGGCTTTAGCTTCGGCTAAGCGCATTGCGTTTTCCCGCGAATGATCCGTGACTCTTTACGTACTCAGCTAGCTATCCCCTTCTAGCTTCTCCCTTTTTCCCAAACTTATTTGGACCGCGACACCACCATGAAAAAAATATATATGATGTAATCAATGGCCATTGTTACAATTTTTTATTGGGGCTATGGCAGTCTATAACAGATCAGCCTGAGTACTTACATTTTTTTTTTTTTCTCGTTCTACTCCGTTTTCAAATCAGGTGACCCCACATGGGTTCCTGATGCCTAGTTAAATGAAGGTTAAATAAATAAATAAAAACGTTTTTTTAAAACACTGTGCTAGTGCGGTGGTGTCATGCCTATAAGGGGCACAGGGGCACGTGCCCCCTCAGATTTGTCCTGTTCATTTTTATTTATTTATTTCTGTAATACTACTAGCCACATTTTTAAGAAGTTGGCTTTAGCTAGCCCAGATACAGTAGGTTCCCAATCTCCCAACCTCATAACTAGCTACCAAGAAGATATTTCAGGCTATCAATCAAGTTAGAGTAGATAGTAAGACAAGCTATCTTAGCTGGCATGCCTGCTGGCAAGGTTGGTAGACTTTAGAAAAGCAAGCAATACCTAAATGTACTGAAAATGACTCGCATTCCTTTCATTTATTTTACCCAGATTTTAGCAGATATGCGGAGAACCATATTTAGTTTCTTAAAAAACAAACAGCGGTCAGGAGGTTACAGACAGTTCAAGAGATATGGTTAGATATGCAGAAAAATATATATATATATTTTATTTTTTACATAGGATTAAGCATAATGATTATGGCTCTAGATTGCAGGAAAAAGCTGTTTCAGGTGTTTAAAAAATTCTAACTTCTCCAACTTACTCGCCCCCTCCGGACCACCTACTAGCCATCCTCACGCATTTTGTACTCCCTCAGATTATTGGGCTGCATGACGCTCCTGCGCTAGTGTGACCAGCTTTTTTGTCTGTCCGTGGGATTTTTTTTGTTGCAACATCTCTTCCACAGGAGTATGGAGGCTATCTCACTGGCATATAGCAGCAAGAAGCAGAAGTTTTCTAGTGGTATACGGTGTAGTGGGCGTCATTTAAGGGATTGACTGTTAGTGATATCTGTGCGGAGGTGAGCTGGGCATTACCCCACACTTTGGTGAGGTTTTATAGCTTGGATGCCACTATTTACTCTGCAGTTGACAGTTAGCTCTCAAGAACCCAGTTTACAGCTGCCCCCGCATTGGGTTCTCAGACGATGGTACTGGTTCCTTCAGGATACAGTAGTTATATTCATTCATAACTTTACGTTTCTCAGGGTACATGCCATCAATGGGGAGTCGGCAAATTGAATCCGTTGACCTGTCCTCGGAGGAGGTAGACTCGTCCCACTTGAAGAGGCGAGTCATCAACCACAAACTGATAACAGTGGAGTTCCTTGTTAACGATCTGTCGTTCTACCTGGAGACAGAGAGGTGACTTTTGATTCATCTATTATAACTTCCTAAACTGAATATTGAGAGCATTTGTGATTTAGTTACTGGATGGGATGTATTTCTGGTTTGCCTACTCACCTGAAATGCATCATCAATAACTGACGAAGGAACTATATTTGTGTGTTTGCTGTGGTGCTGTATTAGTTTCAGGAACATGGCAGACTCGGGCACTATGATGGCGTCTGCGGGCATGTATGGGGAGAATGACAATGCTCTGCTACACCAGAAAGCAGAGATGATCATCAAGCTCTTTCTCAAGTCAGAGATCTCTCCCAAACTGAGGGTATGGTTTCTAAGTAACTCATCCACTGACTGACTGTATATTAGAGCTGAGTGATAACATGTGTGAGATATTAAGCTTGCTATTTACATTACAATTCAAGGTGGCTGGTATTAAATTCAAAACTCATGAGAACACAGACTCCAGTTGGATATTTTTATAATTTCGTCATTTTAAATACTTGATCTATCTCATGATTCTGATCTACTGGTATCTGATAGTGTGTCCTCATTGTCTTATTTTACAGGTTAACATAGCAGATACTGCCAGTGATTCCATCCAGCAGGCCTTTGCCATGGGCAAGGTGGACCGAGGGCTCTTCCATGAAGCCATCATGGCTGTCTTCCCTAACCTCATCTTCTGCTGGAAAAAGTGAGTGCGTGGGCAACACCTCATCCCAAGTGTGCCCAGCACCTTCTAAAACTCTCCCAACCTTTTGCCCAGAGGACTGATAAATTATGACTAAAGCCAAAAGTCTTTCCTTACCAAGGGATCTTGTACTATCCGATGATGACCCTGCTTGCCTTGCAGATTCTGTAGCCAAAAGGTGAAAAAAGGTATAGTCGGAGATAATTCTAAGAAAGAAGACTCCACCGAGCTTCATGACTACCTCCATCCCTTCAACTCTGACTGGTACCGGAAGGTGCAAACTACCATGTCCATGATGGGTGAGTCCTGAGGGATGTTATTTCAACACGGTTCTTCATATAAAATGATGAACCCTTATAGAGCTAGGCTTATGTAAAGCAGTGGAAAGTATGCAATAGAAAGTATGCAGTGGTGTGTGGGTTTTTTTCAAAGTTCAATGAGATGTTCCTCTATCTCTGTCCACAGACGATTACACCACCCTTAGGTTTACTGTGCATGATGGTCTCAATCTGGTCCTGCCTCAAACCAGATTAGAATGTAAGAAACTTCGTCAGCCCATAATTGTGCAATACTGTGGGTTATTTTTTGCATTGTGATGGGCGGTTCTAGCCTTTTGAGGGTTTATTTCCTGCAATTCTATTCATTATGCCATGAGGCAGAGATACATTTTGTCCGTTTTAAAACAAATTTCCTGCAATTCTACACATTTTTCCATGACTTATACCATGTTCACTATATCTGAGTGAGAGTGACTAACAAAGTCAATGGGGGCCCCCTGGAGGTCAGGGCCCCTGGGTACGTGCCCTGCGTGCCCTGTCGGTATTCGGCCATGGTTACTACAAGTTCAGATAACTGGCTAGACTAACTTACCAATCCAGTTTTTTTTAGCTGACATGGCTAATTGAGTGACTGTCAGTGGCTGACAAAATAAGAGAAAAACTGCTCATACACAACTAAATTTCAAACTTGCGTATTCTACTATTATAACTCTCAACAGTAAGTTGAGACCCCTACTGAGTTCCAAAAAACGTTGTGTTTTTTAAAATGTATTTATACATTTTTGGGGTTGTGCGCTCCCTAGCGGCCGGGGGCGCTAAGTGACCGCTAATGCTTGGAGCCAGCCTTAAGTGTCATACAATACACTGACCTGTCTGTGATGTTTATTCTGCAGTGTGTGCCAGTGTTCTCAGCCCTGCCAAGAGCTCCATGGCTAGGCGGAGATCTGTCTCTACGCCTGCCTCCTCCGAGTAAGTTCTAAGTTCCCAACCAACTGTCATAAGGCAGTGTTGACCCATGCTGTTTACAGTTCAGTTGTCTCTCTGAGTTTTTATTGTCTGAAGTACTTACCTGTACTTACTGTGCACCTCTAATAAATTCTCTTAGATTTCCACAACTGGAGGTGTCCAACCAACGCAGAAGGTCTATTGGTCCCTTTCTCAGGTAAGCCTATTAATGCACCTCATAGACCTTAGTGGTACATATATATTACAGTATTGCAATAACTAAGAACTAAATCATTTTTTTTTAATGTCGTTGTAGTCCTCAAACGTCTCTGCCTCATTCTGACCTTACCCACTCATCTTCGGGATCCTTGCTCTCAAAAATTAAGGAGGACTAGTCTTATCTTTTGATAATACAAATAAAGACCATATATTTTCTATGTAAAAGTTGCATCAAGTGTATTTCCTTCAAATGGATAGTCAGGACAAGTCAGCACAAACAGCCACAGTACAGATGTGAATGTGGAAAGCCTTTTTTAAACATGTCTGATCATTCACCAGAAGGGGGAACCACTGACCAATACGGAACACTGCTAGCAGCTCTATTATGGTGATGACATAGATTACTTGCCATTTAGATTTGTAGCATGTTATGAAAAAGTCTCAAAATTGTTTTGGTAGTAATGCCTCCCATTCCATTTGGAAGAAAATACATCAACTTTCAACTTTTGATGTTTGACTGTGTGTTGTCTCATCCATGACAATAATCGCCCTACGGAGCTCAGTCCTCTTTGTCCCAGGAGATCCAGAGGTTTGTCTGAGGCTACGATGAGTAGGGACAAAGCATTAAGAGAGGTTCACTTTCCATACAGGTCTTTCATCCATGACACTCACCCTTCCCCCAATCTCACCAACTGCAAAGACTAGGTCCTCTCCTTCCTCTCAAAACACCTATCCCCTCTCTTCTATCAACCCTCCATCCCCCTCTCTCTACCTCTACCACCTCAACCCCCGTTGTCCCGTGTCTCTCACATATCATTGTCTCGCAGTCCTCAGGACCTGTCTAACCCCAGGATAGGAGTCCACCTTAAAAACGTACAAGGCTTACAATGTGTCTCTTAGCTTTAAATGTCCTATGCATTATATCACTATGCCAATGACCCAAAGTCTTCTCCTGTGACATGTCACCACTAGAGCCGTAAAGCTAAAGGAGTCTTTTGGGATTCTGCTTCCTTAAACACTTTATTTGGATCATCAATAACCAAAGACTACATACATGAATTAATATGGCATCATTAAATACTATAAATTGTACTTCATTCAGTGCCGTAACTCAGATCACAAAGTAGAAGATTTTCAGCATAACATTTTGTTTTATATTGTGGTACACTCAATATAAAACATATCATTTGTATGGTACATACTCGGAACTGAGTTTTAAGATGTGAGTTTTGAATGAAGACACTGAGATTGATTTCCCATGATGCTTTGCCCTCCTCTTCTATGTCAATAATGGAGCCGCTGGCGGAGAAAGAGACTCAGTGCTATAGGCATCATGGGTTTTTATTTAATCCAGCTTTGCTCTTCTTTGGGATAATAACTTTGTTGCTTCATTCCCGGGCCTTGCCTGTCAGCTTGACATAGCAATATCTCCCAACTGCACTGTTTCATAGTCAGTTTCATTTATTTCAAAACACCATTTCACACCCTGCTGGCTTTCGCTAGGTATTATACAGCGTTTGGGGAGAGGGCTGTAGATTGAATCGTGACAGAGACCGTGTCTCTTCCTGTGAAAAAATAAGTAAATGTTGTAAATGGCAGACTATATCAAATGTTTTTTCTTCTCCCCATAATGTTTGGGGTGTTTTCTGTTCTAGTCTCTTATATCCTTGTTGGTTGTCAAGACTTGATAAAATATTTCTTGTTCAAAAGGCATTGCCCCTCATTTTGTCTGCCGTTATTGTTGGATTTGAGCATACACTGTATATTTTGGTGATCTCCAAAGCAGTAGAAACCAATAAACACAATGTTTGTTTTTGAATCTCAAGCTTGTGATATTTGTTTATTTAAAAAAAAAAAAATGTAACCACTGAAGCTAAAATCAGAAGGGCTGATGTGATGTTTGTCGATTGGATTACTTTTTATTATTTATAATATTAGAAATGCACAGTTAACGAGACACTTATTTGATTAAGATTTTAAATCCAGTTTCTTAATCCTCTCTGGTGTGTCCATTTCCCTTTAATGTTGTCTGATATTAATCCTTTAATAAAAACCCAGCCGCTGGCCAAAGTCAAATGATATACTGACATATTCTGCATCTCCCAGTGCCTTAGTGAGTAGCGAGACTAATGTCCTCTAAGCATGACTGTGATTAGGGAGTTTTGGAAAGGGACTGCTAGAGTTTTGGAGTTGCTTTGGCTAGAGACACAGCTGTTGTCCTCTTGGACACACAAACATGACATGGTTAATGAGATGACATACTGTAATAAAAGTTAGCAATCAAACTTCTCAATCGGAAGGTTTTGTAAATGTTTATTCTTGTGAGTGTTTGTGCTGTTTTCACAAAGCATATCATCAAACCAAACCTCTTACAACCACACCAACCCTGAAATAAATATTCTCCACCAAACGCTTTGGCCCTAGTTCCAACATTAATAACATCCCCATCTCAGCAGAGATACCGACTGTAGCATACTGGAACTACCGCCTTAGCTTGGTTGCATTGAACAATTGCCAGGCAAAACCATTCTGACAACAGACCGGTATAGGTTTTATTGTCTGTGAAATATTGATTTATACTTCATATCCTGTCTGTTTATGTTTTGATCATCTTCTGGCGCGACCCTCCAGTTCCTCCAGGGGCCACCTTATGGAACGAGCTGCCCAGGACCGGGTGTGCCAGGCTAGCCGGTGGTCCTGCCTGTGGGTGGGTGGGTCTGCTGGGTCTGGTTCAGTCCCTCCTGCTGCTGCTGACATATCTGCTATGTTTATTAAGAGGATGACAAGTCTATCAGACCCCATAAGCAGGCTCTTATGCGCAGGAGTTCCTTTGTTACTTTGCGGGGAGGGTGTCATCAATCTTGCTGCCAACGCTACTCTCCTGAGCTGTTGATAGCAAACCAAGATTCCCTTCCTTTCTGCCTGGCCTCTTCCGCCTTTCCTTTCCTCGCCTCACAGGCTGGAGTCAGGCGTAGAGAGCAGGATCAGAGAGATAGGAACGTCTTTCCCAGCATTGAGAGCGCCTCAATCTGATGGGGGGAGCGACGGAGCTCCATCCACCACAGGTGGATAGGCTAGGTCTTGGAGTATGGGAAAATGTAATGAAAATATGTTGACAGGTGGTGCTTTGGTTTGAAAAAGAGGGACAGCCAGAGCTGTGACTGAACACATACATCTCTCTCTCTGTGTTTCACACACACGCAAATGCACACACACATTCAAGTACGTATCCACACACAGACCCATGCAAACACACATTTCCAGGCGATGGGACACAAATGTGTTGTGTACCATGTATGCTTCACAATACCTTTTAAAAACCTGTATTCCAGTATTTACATTTGGTCTTAATATGTAATGACATCTCGTCGTCCCACACCCACCTGTATTCCAGTATTTACATTTGGTCTTAATATGTAATGACATCTCGTCGTCCCACACCCATCATGTAGCTAGTGGATCCTTAATTCCCCCTAACATTGCCACATGGGGTTGCTGTAGATTTATGTACTGTAACGGTAGTGTCTCCCATCCTCTACAGGACTCCCTGTACTGAGCCTGAGACAGACTCACTGTGTGTAACAGAGATGGACTATGATTTATGGACTCCCCACTCCAGGATTGGCTGAGGTCACTGACTCCATAAATGTATTTGATGAGTCTGTTATTTTAATCTTTCTTTAGTGAGGGGATGTTGGGCCACTGCCCAATCAATACTCAGGGCTATAGTACTGCCAAGATCTCTTATGATTACTTTTCATTGTTAAATATTTTAAAGTCAGGCTGAAATGGTAAAGAGAGATGAGAGAGTATAGGAGGAGAAAGAGAAGGTTAAACTGAAATTGTGGCTGTCTCTTCCTTGTTCGGCCCATAGAAATGGAAAAACTATTCTATAGAATTACTAATCTATTTCTACAGAACAGCCTCACAGACTAGATTTCCATTTTATTCTCAAATCGAGGCCAAGCTGTTTCATTCATAAGTCAACAATAGGCAATAACAGGGGAGGTGTGAGGCTGGGCTGCCTTTGTGTGCAAACTGTGCATACAACGCCAAGAATATCAAGTCAATCTCTCACATTAACGTTGGTAATTTGTTTGCGTACGGTTTCCCAGACACTGCATAATTGGCTAGGAGATATTGTTAGTTCAGGTGTTCCATGTAATTGAATTTTGTAATGACAATCCAGTGAATAAAATGGCTAAAGGATTATTAAAAGGAAGAATCGTGTATCTGAGGTTTCTTAGAAAGGGACCAATCAAACCTCTCCAGATTTGTGGATTCATTTCTTTCTTCAATCAATGTGTAATTTAGATGCAATTATAGTCGCCTAATTGTCTGGCTAATGTATTTTACATAATCATGTGGAATATAATTATTTTTTTGTAAAGTCCATAGTGGAATTGGTCTATTTGTGGGAGTCCACTTTAATTGATGGTAGTTCGTATTCCCCATGGGTTTTCATTTTGATTATCACCGTGCTTAGTTGATGTTAGAGGAGCATAGTTTATTAAAAGCAAAAAAAATTAATCACCTGTCATATTTCAAATGTTAGAGGTGGTGTTCAATTATAATTTTGTCCCTGTGCAAATGATTTCATTTGCTAGAATTGTCAGGGTTATACAACTGGCATTGTACTTCAACTAATACAGATTTGTACCCTTTCATTTTCAAATGAGCCGTTGATTGCCTAGGTTTATTGTTCATTTTCCACGACTACTAATATGGCCTCCATATGTGAGAGTGTGTGAGAGTGTACTTCTGTGACTGTGTATGTCCCTCTTCATGTGCACATGTGTAAATAATAAGTGTACTGCATCCAGCTGGACAGAAGTGTTGACAGAGCCAGATTATATGTCTGATAGTAGTTGGGGGGAAAATCCTTGACTTGAGTTTGATTCAGCTGCCCAGTGCTGACCTGCTGCCTGGGCCCAATCAGTCACCTTGTCCTCCCTTTGACTTCTCACCCCCTGATCCTTCTCTCCGGCCCCAGAGGACCAAGAGAAAACAACCAGAGAGCAGCTCGCCTATCAACATCTCTAGCCTTCTCCTAATCACCTTCCAACTACTAAAACGCTTTAGTCACTTCCAAACTCCCCGTCTCCTCTCTGCTAGGAATTCAATTGGATGTGGAGAGGATTTGATATCTCAAGGCCGTAGGTCAGTG
Organism: Oncorhynchus tshawytscha; assembly: GCF_018296145.1. NCBI lineage: Eukaryota > Metazoa > Chordata > Actinopteri > Salmoniformes > Salmonidae > Oncorhynchus > Oncorhynchus tshawytscha. The sequence continues at coordinate 19,765,319 of NC_056456.1, read as the reverse complement.
AACAATCGATGGGGGGACAAAAACAAATCACATGCTGTGAGGTAATGCTTTATATGCTTTCTTTATGCTGGATTTAGGACCTCCTATGCATCATGTCTTCAACATCCGTCTTTTCAAATTGTATGATTGTGTATTTGCCTACAGCTGAACTCTTTGGGATAAGCCCTATCTGTTTTTCTTGACATTTTTTAGACAGTGTGAGTAGCGCCTAACAACAATCACAGACAGAGATGTTCCAATGAAGTGACAGAGAGGCAGAGTTCTATTTGCCACAACTGACATCTTCATCCTATCACTTTCCTTGTTTCTGCACCTTTGTGAATGCTGGCATCTGTGGTGTTTCCATGTGGATACGCTGCAGTGGACTGGGAATTCGCAGCATTCAGACAAGGCCACAGCAGCTTGGGTAGGTGGAGAGGAGTGCTGTGCAGGCAGGAGAGAGTGAGAGGGAGAAAGAGAGGGGAAAGAGGGAGAGGGAAAGAGGGAGATGGAGAGAGAGAGAGATGTCTCTCCAAGACTGAACGAAACCAATACCTCCTTTGTGTTTTCGGTATTGCATCATGAATAAAGAGTGAAAAAGAGACAGCTAGTGAATAAAAGAACAACACGAGTCTGGAAAGACTATTGTAGCACTACAGTATACCCACTGAATAACAAAAACACAAATAGGAAAGGGAGAGAAAAAATAAATTAAAAGGCCATGCAGCTACCAACCCATCAAACACATACCCTCGATAAATTCCAAAATATTTCTGCTCTCTCAGCTAGCTTACTCAATTTAATTAATTCCCCACAGTTTCAATTACATTTGAATATGATTTATACCAGCAAGTATACAAAGAATAGGTGAAAAAAACCAGCCTTGATAAATTCTCATTCCAAATCAAGTCTTGCCATGCATTTTTCCCTTGTACATTTTGTGATTGCTAAAAATGCAATACATAAAGTGTTCTCTCCTAGTATTAAGATAATTAGAGAATTTATGAAATGTGATATTCTGAACCCCTGTAACTCTCTGTTTAATTAATTAGGCCATGTGACAAGCCATATTAATTTAATAGGATCCTGACATTGATATAACGCTTAGTATCATGTACAATGAATTACCTTATGCTTTGCTCTCTTCCGATACACAATGTACTGTATGCGCCTTATCTGTATGTTAGTTATGATCAGTGCACATTGCATGCTTCTTTTTCTTGTCCTCAAAGGGTCATATCCCCCCGCTCTGTTGGACATTTTGTAGTAGAGAAGAACTTGAGGTCCTGGTACACCCGCTAGCCTATCAGTTCACAGCGTGTTAGCTTTCTCTGAGGGGGAGAAACGGCTGGTTCAAGACGACGACACCAGAGATTCTCCTTCTTCACGTCACACATCCATATGGATCAGTATCTAATTATCAACGTCCCCGCTTGCTATTTCTGCTCTAATTAGACAGTTAGACAAATGTGAAATAGATACATTTGTAGATACACTATAATTATCTTGTATTTTTACGATTTGCAAGATGTGAACTTCACATAATGGTTTTGGTCTAACCTCTTGGTCATTGCTAACTCAAATACATCCACTGGATCATTTAAAGGCCAGGTGCAGTCGAAAACGTGATTTCCTGTGTTTGATATATACACTACCGGTCAAAAGTTTTTGAACACCTACTCATTCAAGGGTTTTTCTTTATTTTTACTATTTTCTACATTGTAGAATAATAGTGAAGACGTGAAAACTATAACACATACGGAATCATGTAGTAACCAAAAAAGTGTTAAGCAAACATATTGGAGATTCTTCAAAGTATCCACCCTTAGCCTTCACAGCTTTGCACACTCTTGGCATTCTCAGCAAAGCTGTCATCAAGGGAAAGGGTGGCCACATAGAAGAATCTCAAATATAAAATATATTTGGATTTGTGTAACACTTTTTTGTTTACTACGTGATTTCATATGTGTTATTTCATAGTTTTGATTTCTTCACTATTATTCTACATTGTAGAAAATAGTTTTAAAAAATAAAGAAAAACCCTTGAATGAGTAGGTGTTCTAAAGGTTTCGACCGGTAGTATACGTTTTAAAAAAGAAGTTGTGAAAATGTTGATAATGCCCTTTTAGTGTAAGAGTTGTTTGAAAAGACTGCTTGACATTTCAGGCTGTTTTGGTGGGATGGTATTTTGGACCCCCTGGTGACATCATCAGGCAGTAAATTGGTTAATAGACCAATTTGAAAGACAGTTCCAAACTTCTCTGCCAATAACAGCTCATTTTCAGTTTTCCCTCCCCACTCAGACCACTCCCAGACAGTCCAAGCAAAATTCTTGCTTGAAAAATGTATCTTTGATAAGAAACTATTTTTGTTTATTTTTAAACATTTTAATTGAAAACAATAACACTAACGGTATTATATGTTACCCAGAAATGATTTAATATTGAGATAAAAACAATGTTTATTTAAAAAAAAAAAATTGTAGTTAGTATCTTATCTCATCGCTACAACTCCCGTACGGGCTCGGGAGAGACGAAGGTCATGCGTCCTCCGAAACACAACCCAACCAAGCCGCACTGCTTCTTAACACAGCGCACATCCAACCCGGAAGCCAGCTGCACCAATGTGTCGGAGGAAACACCGTGCACCTGGCGACCTGGTTAGCGTGCACTGTGCCCGGCCCGCCACAGGAGTCGCTGGTGTGCGACGAGACAAGGATATCCCTACCGGCCAAACCCTCCCTAACCCGGACGATGCTAGGCCAAATGTGCATCGCCCCACGGACCTCCCGGTCGCGGCCGGCTGCGACAGAGCCTGGGCGTGAACCCAGAGTCTCTGGTGGCACAGTGCCCTAGACCACTGCGCCACCCGGGAGGCCCCAATGTTTATTTTCTATGAGATAAGAACCTGGTATGCATTACTCCGTCTGTATCCAGCATGTGTTGTACTGTAAGGGATGGTATTGTAAAGACTCAGTTGAGACATCAATTCAGTCAGTGTTATACCTAGAATTACATATAGAACAATGAACAGCGATTTATAGGATCTCTGTTGTGCCAAACAATTAGGCAACAGAGCAGCGCTTCTTAAAGGGTTCTTCAGTGCAGGTTTGTAAATCAAACACATCAGTCTCAAGCATCAAATAGCCTTTTTGTGTATTAGATCTCAACATCCTAAATGATGACATGGTTATCTTGTTGGTAATTGAAGGACAGTAGTTATGTCCTTGAGGGAATAACTTTAGGTGTAATTTGCTCCCTACGAATTCCAATGTCTTCAGTTATTTTCATTTGTATAGACAGAGTATGTTTGTACTGGGCTCAGATGGTAAACTCAGGCTGGTTTACAGAGCCTGTTGTGTTGCCAGCAACCCACAGTTTCTGACCCTGTCCTCTTTTGTCCTTACTGGTGCTGTGCTCAGTTTTTCTCCATCTCCAAGGCAACCACCAGTGCATGCCATTGTGTTGGTGTTAGTTTGTCCACTGCTAAGGTGTTGCCTTCGTGTTTGATCACCCCCAGCTCAGCTTTGTCTTTGAGGCCCCATCTTAGCCTCTAAAGCCTTTTAATTACACTGTTTGCCATTAATTCATAGGGCTCTGGTTAAAAGTAAGGCACTATATAGGGTGGGTGGGGGTCAGATGGGGAGAGAGCAGTGCCTGCCTACGGTGCTTGTTTGCTTTGTGACTCTGTTCGATGTATTCCTGTCCGTGGGACAGCCAATTGGGAACATTTTGGAGACGTATGGTCAAACAGAAGCCACAGCAACAGAAAAGCTTTGGGAACCTCTCTGCATCTGCATTGCCCATTTCCCACAGTCTACCAGCATGCCATACAGTACGTTCTGTGCCCAAGCTAAAGTACTGCCCTCCCAACCGTTACCCACATACTGTATCAAAGGGTCCTTTCACTCAGCAGGTAGCGGGCACAGTGACATTTTGCCTAGTGCTGAATAGAAAGCATTTGGAATACATTTTGTAGGTGATTACACTGCATGACAACAGTGTGAAAACATACACTATATACATAAGTATGTGGACACCCCTTCAAATTAGTGGATTCAGCTTTTTCAGCCACGCCCATTGCAGAAAGGTGTATAAAATTGAGCATACAGCCATGCAATCTCCAAAGACAAATATTGGCAGTAGAATGGCCTGACAGAAGAGCTCAGTGACTTTCGAAATGGCACCGTCATAGGATGCCACCTTTCCAAATAGACAGTTCGTCAAATTTCTGCCCTGCTAGAGCTGCCCCGGTCAACTGTAAGTGCTGTTTATTGTGAACTGGAGATGTCTAGGAGCAACAACGGCTCAGTTGCGAAGTGGTAGGCCACACAAGCTCCCAGAACGGGACCACTGAGTGCTGATGCACGTAGCGACACTCACTACCAAGTTCCAAACTGCCACGGGAAGCAACTTCAGCACAAGGACGAATCTGGGTTTGGCAGATGCCAGGAGAACGCTACCTGCCCCAATGCATAGTGTCAACTGTAAAGTTTGGTGGAGGAGGAATACGTTTCTGGTGCTGTTTTTCATGGTTCAGGCTTTGGTCCCTTAGTTCCAGTGAAGGGGAATCTTAACGCTGCAGCATACATTGACATTCTAGACGATTCTGTGATTCCAACTATGTGGCAACAGTTTGTGGAAGGCCTTTTACTGTTTCAGCATGACAATGCCCCCGTGCACAAAGTAAGGTCTATATGGAAATAGTTTGCCGAGATCAGTGTGGAAGAACTTGTTTGGCTTGCACAGAGCCCTGACCACAACCGCATCGAACACCTTTGGGATAAATTGGAACGCCTACTGCGAGCCAGGCCTAATTGCCCAACATCAGTGCCCGACCTCACTAATGCTCTTGTGGCTGAATGGAAGCAAGTCCCTGCAGCAATGTTCTAACATCTAGTGGAACGCCTTCCCAGAAGAGTGGAGGCTGTTATAGCAGCAAAGGGGGGACCAACTCCATATTAACGCCTATGATTTTGGAATGAGATTTTCAAAGAGCAGGTGTCCACAAAATCTGTACAACTGAATTAAGTTATTCATTGAATAAAAAGAAAACCATTAAAAATAAGTATTTCATACTATCAGATTATTTGTGACACTTTCCTTCAAATGACAACAAAATGTCAACATTTTAATTAAGCAATTTACTTCCCATAAGAAATAGCTATTTGTTTTTATCTGTGTCAGTGGTAAACACTATAGGCCTGTATTGTGAATGTAGATAAATGTAATTGTAATGATTTAAGATTATTTTCAATTGTTTGATTGACAGTGCCAGATCAAAGTATTCCTGTCATGTAGCTCTACACGTTTTCCGTCAGAAATAATGGATAATGCTTCTCCTCCATTATATGCTTTTACCATTTTCCTGCAAAGAAATGCGAATCAAATTCTTGCTGAGAAAAGCCATGTATTGTAGTTTAGGGGGACGATGGTGCATGGATTTAACAATCAATAATACTGAAAGCCCTTTAAAATAGCAAGAAATCATATCTGAGGCTAATGTGCCACAAATTCTCATCTAAGACCCGGCGTTCTAACCTTCTTAGCGCAGCCCCTTGAGGAAATGGGAGATATGATTAGGAATTCGTTAGCAGGCTTCTATTTTTATGCTGATGACACACTTTCTCCTCCCGGGCTCCCGATGTTGCTGGCTCTTGACTTTCTCACCGTCTTTCTAAAACTAGATCAGCTCTTTACCACCATGTTGAAACGTGACATGAAGTTCACTGACTCAAAGTACACAGAGGTGCAGAGTGATACCAGTAGAACTGAGGAAATGGAGAAGGGAGAAGAAAAAAAAGGCACTTTCTTTCATCTAGTCTGGTCACACATGTTGACTTCATTCATGAGCTTCAATTTTTAAAATAAGAAACAGCTACAAACCACATACAGATATAATTTAGATTTGACTCTTTATTGTCCTGTGTGTGGCTTGATTAGCCCTATTGATTTGACTCTTTATTGTCCTGTGTGTGGCTTGATTAGCCCTATTGATTTGACTCTTTATAGTCCTGTGTGTGGCTTGATTAGCCCTATTGATTTGACTCTTTATAGTCCTGTGTGTGGCTTGATTAGCCCTATTGATTTGACTCTTTATAGTCCTGTGTGTGGCTTGATTAGCCCTATTGATTTGACTCTTTATAGTCCTGTGTGTGGCTTGATTAGCCCTATTGATTTGACTCTTTATAGTCCTGTGTGTGGCTTGATTAGCCCTATTGATTTGACTCTTTATAGTCCTGTGTGAGGCTTGATTAGCCCTATTGATTTGACTCTTTATAGTCCTGTGTGGCTTAATTAGCCCTATTGATTTGACTCTTTATAGTCCTGTGTGGCTTGATTAGCTCTATTGATTTGACTCTTTATAGTCCTGCGTGTGGCTTGATTAGCCCTATTGATTTGACTCTTTATAGTCCTGTGTGAGGCTTGATTAGCCCTATTGATTTGACTCTTTATAGTCCTGTGTGAGGCTTGATTAGCCCTATTGATTTGACTCCTTGTAGTCCTGTGTGTGGCTTGATTAGCCCTATTGATTTGACTCTTTATAGTCCTGTGTGTGGCTTGATTAGCGCTATTGATTTGACTCTTTATAGTCCTGTGTGTGGCTTGATTAGCCCTATTGATTTGACTCTTTATAGTCCTGTGTGTGGCTTGATTAGCTCTATTGATAAATGACACGAAGGATACACAAAACCAAAACACAGAGCAGAATCAAAGTCACGGCCTACCCAATCAGGCTGGTTTAAAATATATATAAAAAATTGAAATAAATTATTTGTTGTATTGTCTCCTGGCTAATTAGACATTTAGAAAATGCAGTAGGAAGATCATGGGATCTAATTGGCTATATCTCAATCATATGGCAAATCGCAAGCGGATAGCCTACAGTTGGGAAAGCCGACCTATTGCAATATTTCAAAATCCAATTGCAGTATAATTATTTAAGCGTGAAGTGTAGTGCAGTTGATTTTTTTTTCTAGGCCTAGTCTACACCAGGACTACTCTCTTGGCACTATCGGAGAGTGTCGGCCATATCCTCTGTGAGTGCACGTATTCAATGTCTTTATTATTGGGTGAGTCGGTGCCACTGGAAAGTTTAGGACAGTAATTTCCTCCTCCAGTCAAGATGGAAGTCATAAGGTACAAGGCGCCTCCCCTTTGTGCAGGCCTAGATTCGATGGTTACATTCAAAACGTGGTCGTTTTTATTGATCTCAGTTTGTCAGTGTCAGTGGAGTAGCCTACGCCCACCCTGTCATTTTTGTAGTAGCCTATCAAAGAGTCTGATAATGTCTCCGACACATTTCTACGACACTTTACATAATGTGTTCATAAAAAATATAGATTCTAGATGAAGGTGAGCCAATCCCTCAAACATGAACCTCGCACGCCACCTATGAAGTTGTGTATTTCATTGTTTGTTTACTGTCGGACTCGGACAGACGGCCTGTTTTGTCAGCGGTGTTGTCGTAAGCGGTTGTAACTTGTGTAGTTGCGCTGCCTATTTAGCACCTAATAAGGCCTAATAACGGGCTTGTTTTCCAAGGGGAATTTGTGTTGTTTCTTGGTCACATTTATCATGTGTTATATGTTACATGATCCAATGTGATTGAAACAAATTTTCACTTAAATATGTTGAGGTATTTCTGCTGTGTTTCTGCTGAAAGATGTTGGCCCATTCACTTTTATTTAGGTCCAGCCACACGGCAATATCTGCCTGCACCACTGACACAGAGCTAAACAGTTTTGTTGATATTCAGCATGTTTGTATTGTGTGTATGTCCCATCATGTTTGGAGCAGATTACAGTGTATCTGTCCACAGCCCCTCCTCCCCTGGCTCTGTCTTCTCTGTGGTTCAGGTATTGTGTCCTGGCCAGGCAGGCAAACATACCCTTTTCACACTATCAGACCAAACTGTACTGTGCTGGCTTGGTTATTTTCCTTTCACAGCACAGTTCCATTCCAGCAACTATGGTGGTTGCGTAACCAGGCCGGCACAATAAGGTTAGACTCTGCTTGGTTCGGCTGAGTAGTGTGAAAAAGGTAACTGGCTTGCCTTGCAGCCCATAGGCCCTGGGTGCTGAGGGAACAGACAGATAGTCACTAGCTGGCCGCAGCATTTGTTTCCCATTGAAAAGGATTACAGATCCTGACGGCCATGATTAATCACCCAGCGGCAGACATCTGAATACGAACCGGGAAAGGTTCAACTTTTTAATTCATCCCACACGCAATCTATTGAAACCAGCTGTTGGCGGCTCTCCTCTCTCCCTCTCCTAATTTACCTCTCTCTTTTCTTCTCAGTGACCACCACCTTCCACCATCTTTCTCTCCTCATCCATGCCTCACATAATTATCTAGGGAAGACTGCTTGTTGCAATTGTGTTGGTTTTGGACATCATTTGGGGCTCTTTTTTTGTTCGAGATGGGTTTCTTTCTTCCTTTGTGAGAATAGATAATTGACTTTTTTGTTGAGGCGTTTTGGGATCACTGTTCTGTCAGCAATGAATGACCTTTATGGAGCTCTGTGCATCATATTGTTTTGTGTGTGTGTGTGTGTGCGTGTGTGCGTGCGTGTGCATGCGTGTGCATGCACAATCCTACCTAGGAAAATACAGTCCTCCTCAGTACCAGGTGTGAAGACATTAGAGTCAAATAACCTTTGAAAAACCCATTTTCTTGTGAAACAATTATTCATATTTAGGGGTCATTATCCTGTAGGTACCTTTATGTTAGAGGCAGAGGTGCCACCATACTTATAACCAGCAGCCATATAATCAGGGGAGTCATATTAAGAGTCAGCAGGTTATATGGTACAGCCTGAAATCCCAGGAGCCAAATGAACAGGGACAGCTACACTGCTTAATGCAACGTAGCCTAGCAACAGATACCGTGATGGCTGTTGGAAACATACTCTCATATTTATGTTTACATGAGAGAATGATTTGTCTGTCAGCCTGATGGTTCCTAATGTTCTTCTCCCAGGAGTATTCTCTCTGCAGCGAATGCTGGCTGACACTCACCCTTAAGGACAGCCTGTGCCTTCCTCCCTTCCCAAAAGTCATGAATAGTTAATGTTTTAATACTGCAAGTATGCAAATAATGGAAATGGCATTTGATGTGGAGCAGGGTGGTTTGAAATGCACTGAAAACAAGTGCATTGAAAATGTATGTGAAACCGTAAGAAATTGAGAACTTACTGCGTCCAAGAGAAGGCCTGTTGACTGGATCAATAAGTAAGCTCTATAAATATAATATGTAGGAGCAAGGAGAGAAGGTCGTTCTACAAAGAGCCCTATTCTTCATACCTGGGAATTTGGTGTCATCATGTCATGCCCATATTGGCATTATATTATTGTCTTAACACAAGCCGTGAGCTATCTCTACTTTCATTAATAAGGTTTTATTCTGGTTTGGTCACGTCCTGAGGAAAAACTCCTGGTCCTGTACTGTATCTATAACATCTTGGGCCTGTTTCCCGGTTTTGCATTGAAGATGCTTTTTACGTAGTCTATAGGCTTAAACGTGTCCAGAAAAGTGACCCATACAGTAGCCTATATGTACTGTATATGACTTAACTGATCTCCTCCCTCTCTTCACTGTATGCAGAGGTCCTCTAGGGACACACAAAGTCTACATCAACTCAATTAACTGGGCACAGCCTGAGTATTACCATCAGAGATTAGATTTCAGTGTGCGTTGTTTACCGGAGAAGAGTGGTTCGTAGAATAATATCTTTACAATTTGTGTTAGAGAAAAGTGATGATGTTATCGTAGCGCGGAACAATAAAGATAGACCTACTCCTTCTTTAAAATAAAAAGTTTTGTTATTATTAGGTTCTTTTATTTCTTCTTTGTTTGTACAAGTTTGCTCAGTCTGTTTATTGAAGGAAATGTTATTTCTGTATGTGCAGTATGCCTGTCTGATTTTTGTCAAATGCCACACACAAAAAGACTTGCGCCTGCGTCTGGCCAAGTGATAATGTCTGTAGAGGCTTGAAGAAGTAGAAAGTCAACCTTTTGTCGTAGTAGGGTTTATACCTACATTCCTCTACTGTACACTGGGGAAAGTTGTGATCTTGTCTCCATGGTTACATAAGTGCTTTTGAACTGGTGGGAACCAGATCATGTGGCTGATGGACTTTTCAAATCAAACTTTTTTTTATATAGCACATTTGTTACACTGAAAGGATTTCAAAGTGCTTAACAAATAAAATAACAAAAGGAGAGAAAGATAAGAACAATACGTTTTCTAAATTAGATTAATTTAAATAATAAAACAATAATAAAAACAACTGTGGACATGAGAGACTAATAAATAAAACATTATACAGTACCAGTCAAAGGTTTGAACACACCTACTCATTCAAGGGTTTTTCTTGATTCTTACTATTTTCAACGTTGTAGAATAGCCGTGAAGACATAAAAACTATGAAGTAACACATATGGAATCATGTAGTAACCAAAAAAGTGTCAAACAAATCAACATGTATTTTATATTTAAGATTGCCTTGATGACTGCTTTGCACACTCTTGGCATTCTCTCAACCAGCTTCCCCTGGAATGCTTTTCCAACAGTCTTGAAGGAGTTCCCACATATGGTGAGCACTTGTTGGCTGCTTTTCCTTCACTCTGCCGTGCAACTCATCCCAAACCATGTCAATTGGGTTGAGGTCTGGTGATTGTGGAGGCCAGGTCGTCTGACGCAGCACTCCATCACTCTCCTTCTTGGTCAAATAGCCCTTACAAGGCCTGGAGGTGTGTTGGGTCATTGTCCTGTTGAAAATCAAATGATAGTCCCACTAAGCACCCCCACACCATCACACCTCTTCCTTCATGCTTCACAGTGGGAACCACACATGCGGATATCATCTGTTCACCTACTCTGTGTCTCTCACAAAGACACAGCGGTTGGAACCAAAATTCTCAAATTTGGACTCATCCGACCAAAGGACAGATTTCCACCGCTCTAATGTCCATTGCTCGTGTTTATTGCCCCAATCAAGTCTATTCTTCTTATTGGTGTCCTTTAGTAGTGGTTTCTTTGCAGCAATTTGACCATGAAGGCCTGATTCACGCGGTCTCCTCTGAACAGTTGATGTTGAGATGTGTCTGTTACTTGAACTCTGAGCATTTATTTGGGCTGCAATTTAAGGTGCAGTTAACGCTAATGAATTTATCCTCTGCAGCAGGGGAAACTCTGGGTCTTCCTTTCTTGTGGCGGTCCTCATTAGAGCCAGTTTCATCATAGCGCTTGATGGTTTTTGCGACTTCAATTGAAGAAACTTTCAAAGTTCTTGAAATGTTCCATATTGATCTTCATGTCTTAAAGTAATGATGGGCTGTCATTTCTCTTTGCTTATTTGAGCTGTTCTTGCATAATATGGACTTGATATTTTACCAAATAGGTCTATCTACTGTATACCACCCCTACCTTGCCACAACACAACTGATTGGCTCAAACGTATTAAGAAGGAAAGAAATTCCACAAATTAACTTTTAACAAGGCACACCTGTTACTTGAAATGTATTCCAGGTGACTACCTCATGAAGCCTGTTGAGAGATTTCCAAGAGTGTGAAAAGCTGTCATCAAGGCAAAGGGTGGCTACTTTGAAGAATCTCAAATAGAAAATGTATTTTGATTTGTTTTAGACTTTTTTGGTTACTACATGATTCCATATGTGTTATTTCATAGTTTTGATTTCTTCACTATTATTCTACAATGTAGAAAATAGTAAAAATAAAGAAAAACCCCTGAATGAGGAGGTGTGTCCAAACTTTGACTGGTACTGTATATAGAATGGAATAAAATAATCAAATAGATAGTATGATTAAAAGCACCCTAAGTAAAAGCACGGCTAAAAAGTTGTGTCTTAAGATTTTTCTTTAAAAAAAAATTCTTAAAAATAACAGCTGAGAGCACATATCTTCAAAGCATATCAGACATGTATTTGGGTGCAAGGCCATGTGGTGCTTTAAAGATCAATAAAGTGATTTTAAAATCAATTCTGAAACTAACAGGTAAACAATGCAGGGACTTTAAAATAGGTGTTATGTGAGCGTTACATGGACTTCTACATGTCACTTCCTCTTTTTATTTTCCTGACCACTGCTGCTCCTGACCACTGTTGATGTGTGGATGATTTTCTGGTGCTTTACAGCAGCTGAAGCATCACCCAGGTGGGTGCTACACTGTCGGTAATGGAGGATCCGCTACCTACGGAGGTGTGGATACTATGGAGGATCTGTGAATGTCGGTCAAGGCGATGGGCCCTGATGAAGAGCTCCTGGCTTGTCTGGCAGGCTGTTTTTCCCCCTCGCTGTACTGTATCATTGATGCGCCCTCCGCTAACACCATACTGACTTTTCCAAAGTGCCTCAACACCATTAGTTTTCCATCTTTCATTTCTTGTTCATTGAAGAATGATGTATTTTGTTAACAAGAGGACCATAATTTAAATACATTTCTAAACTTTTTTTACGCTTTCCTAAATGGTTTTTAAACATATTGTATCCACATGTGTAGTTGTATTGTGTTTTTAAACTAATTCAAATACATCATTTCATAAAGAAGCATACTGCACTTGACTTGTTGTTGAATTTAGGATTGGCAGAATGACAAGGTGTCATCTCATCCAATGAAAGTCATACAAAACTGTCAGTCTGTCGTTACGAAACAACAGAGTGCATGAATGCAGCTTTGACTACATGCTAATGGCTTCCCCTAACGGTCGATCATTGCTGTGTTGTTAGCCACATGCTAATGTGTTTATATTATATGAGAGCTCCTCAATGGCATGCTGTTAGCTTTATGCTAATGAAGTTAAAAAAGCGTTAATCACTGCTGCGCTGTTTGCCACATGCTCGTCTATTGCTACATCATCACGGCGATGTGTTCCAGAGGTTAGCAAAACAGTGGCGTAACACATGATCGCTCTTTATGAGTCTGGGGCCAGGAAGAGAGAGAGGGCCCTCAGACGACGCTAAAAAGACGCTAATGACAAGCCATTCAACGCAATCCAATTATGCAAAAGGAGCCTAAACAATTCCATCATCCCCTAAATTAGATTGTCCTAATGAGATGAAGGCACCAATTAATCCTGAATTAATTTCTACAGCTCATTTTCCCCCAGAAAATACTCTAAAATGCAAATACAAACCAGAGAAGAGACGGATAGGTGTCCTTCTGCATGGGGTTTTGGAGCAGTTTCAGATCATTTGTTGTGTTTTGGGTTTAATTGAGCTTAGCACAGAGGTGCATCAAAAAGGAAGAAAGATAACATAAGGAAGGGTGATGGACATTTACATTGATTTCAGTGGGTTCAGTTTGAGGAAAGGGTTACGGGTGTCTGGGAAAAATATCCTCAACATACTAACTGATTCTGACCAACTCAGGAGAGTGAGAAGAGCATCAGAAGAGTCCACAAAGGTATGTCTGGCTGTGCCCTAGTCAGAATTGAAAAACAAAGCAATTAAGAATTTTGTTCATTATCATCCTCACATTCCAAATTGTTTGCCTGCCAGCTGTCTAGAGTTGTGATATTGAGTGATTTGACACATTTTTACAACAGCTTTCCCGAAACAGACTCCCCATCACCAGTGAGCTCTTATTTACAGAAAGGCACAATTTAGAAAGCTGTGATTCACATAGTTGGTTTTTAAGACATTTACTCAAATCTGCCATTCACTGTTTCAGTTTGAGTCTAGCTGGTGGAGGGAGAGACTTTTTGCACGTTCATGTATTGTAACATAACTTTTTTAATTGCCTACTGTTTGAATCTTTCTTTTTAATTTAACAGTCTAACAGTGATGTCAGAAATAGAAGGACTCTCCGTAACCAGGCCCTGCTCACAACAGAACCGCTGGTGCACATAAGCTAATTATACAAGAAATCAAGTATTGAAAGGTGACCGCATGCATATTGATTGCAGAGCCAAGCACTGCCAGGTTCTAAATCACCAAACACTAATGAATAATTTTCCTGTTGGGAGAACTACATTTTATTTTATTTTGTTTGACACCATACCTGGCTGTACATACACCAATGATGTTTCATAGTGACAACTAAGCATCTAAACAGCTGAACTTAGTCCTGATGTTCCTGTTTGTGTTTGTTTGGACTGTTCTTGGAATCCAGAACCAAATCTCGCGCCAGACTAGTTTTGATGTACCATATGTATATTTTGTGACAATGTAATTTTCATTACATGTATGGTTTGTATACACCATAATGGTTGCTTACAGTAGTGTTCTCTCCACAGGTTTTGTAGTCTAGATGCCTTCTTGTTCACTTTCAGCCTCTGGAATAAGAGAGAAAAGACTAAACCAATGGATTGTGACACAGAGAAAAGATATCTGAAATAAGAGCCACTCTCCTCCACCTCCTACCTACCTCAACCCCCTCTTCTCCCCCTCTTCCCCTCTCTCTCCCACCCTCCCTGTCTTCCACTCTCTCTCTCTGTGTGTTGTGCAGTAGTTATTTTTCGTCTCGGCGAGGCTGGGCAGTAAATACCATGCTCCTCAGACCACGGACCTGATGTGACCCTGCAACCTCCGTGTCTCCAACGCCTCTCCCAAGGTTCCTGGTTCCAAGGCCTTTCTGATGCACCGATGCTATGGCAGCAGCGCGGCCCAGGCCTGTAATTCACCCTGCTGCTAAATCGCCTGCCAGCAGCTATTGATTTTTGTTTCCCCAACCTCCAGTAGAGAGGGAAAGAAAAGATTAAAAACACTTTGTCAGTTTGGTGGGGAATAAAAATTCTGTGCAAGGGGATACCTAGGAGGCCAAGAGGTCAGGGCTGAGGCACTGTATGTCTTTATGGCTTTAACTGTTTCCTCACCAAATACATCTCAAATCTCTCTCTCTCTCTCTCTCTCTCTCTTTCTCTCTCTCTCTGTTCTGTCTCTGTGATTCCCTGCTTAGTGGAGAGAAAATACTGCAGTGGTGGAGAAGGGATGATGGTATGGGGCTCGTTACGTAACACCACCCCTGTTCTTGGTAATCTAGCTTCTGCTTTATGAGGGAGCCTTATGGTTAGGAGTCAGCAGCACCCAACACTTCTGTCTTATCCCTGCCAGTTAGGAAGGACTAGTTGCTAACTTTTAGCTGATAAAGCTAGGTTATTTATCATCCAATCTGATTACATAGTACCTTGACTTCAAACTGAGAGGAATAGCTAGTCTGGGTATGCTAATTAAGGCTATATAAGGTGCGCTTTCCCCCATCCTACACAATTACAACAAAAACTCTATTCAGAGTATGAAGTAGCAGCCTACCTGTTGGCTCTTGGCCTGTCATTTTAATTCCATCCTCCATTGAGCTCCTAACTTGCTTGCCATTGCACCCATAGAGCCAGAACCTATCGCTGCTTTGATGATTGGCCAACAACAACAACAAGCTACACAGACGTGCCTATCTCGTGAAAAGCCTGAGCATAAAGGAGACAATTTTCTCTCTTTCTCGGGCCAAACAGTTATAACAACACATACCGGAGACCCGTGACAATCAAATCAGATCTGAGCCGGATCTGAAGGTACACTACAGAATTTTGGACCCAACCCACCCACTCGGATCCTAGGTCGGCACTGGATAATCAGGTTCGGCTGGACCCATGAAGACCTCTATGTCTGAGTATTTTCAATCTAAGTGCACAAAGCAACTCCTTATATAAACAGCCTCAGTAACAAAATACTGTCTGTGGGCTGGGTAAAGTGTACATGGTCAACTTAGAATATCCTTCTAAAGAGAACTTCAAGGAACTGCTCATGACTGACGTCCATCCTATTGCATCGTACTGCATGTCTGTCTGTACCATGATTAGAACAGACTTTTTGGCCAAACACTTTTTTTACAGATTAATATTCCTTTAGCATTACTGTATCTCATCAGCCTATAGAAATCAGCCTGCTTGTGTCGTGTTGCTTGCTTAACTGCCAACAGATAGAATGCTTGGAGGGAAAGTAATCCTAAAAGAACTGGTTGCCTGTTCCAAGGCAGATCACTGCATATTCACTTCTTAACATAAGCCTCTGAGCTTGCAGATTAGTCATGTCTCCAAAGTGGACTCTCTTACCGTGTCCCGCTGGTTTTTGTTTGCGTGTGTGCTTTTGTGTGCACCCTTTTGTACAATGAATGTGTGTGTGTGCGTGCATGCAGCTAGATGGTACGTACTTGTGTGTATGTGTGTGTGTGTGTGTGTGCAGCTAGGTGGTACGTGCTCATCCATGCCTAGACACATGGCTTTGTCTTGTCCTGGCACCATGCTCGGCTCACCAGATGTTCCCCTGTTTTATCATGGTCCTCCAGCGCTACATGTTTCAGGGGACAGTTGTGCTCTGTTAAGAGCATCCCGCTGGCTGCTCATATACAACCTGCGCTTTTTCTTTTCATTGTAGTCTTGCTTTGTAGAAAAAGAAATTGCTATCGCCAACAATTCATAAGAGACTTCATTTTTTTGTCATTTTATAATGTGGACCCATAGAGCAGTTTACATGTGTTTATAAAAAAAGGTTTTCTATGGAATAATAGTAATTGACAATGTCATGATAAAAATAGGTTAAATAAATATATCGGACTATTCCTGTTTTAATCAGCCTACCTGTCATGTGAGGCCTGCCTACAGTACCTCGTCCTATAGTATTCTTTATTTGATGTGATCTTTCTGGGTGCAACGACAGGGTACAACGGGTTACCAACCACATTATTGCGGTAGCATTTTTTACTGTGCTCTGGTCCTCACTGGTTAAACGATCACAGGTGGACCTTGTATAGATTAGTATTGGCATGATAAAGGGGAAGGATACACACACAGACAGACACACACATGCTAAGCAGCTGAGATACACCCAGGTGGAATTGGAACAAGCTGTCCCCCCTTGTCCACCCTGCTAGACACCCACCCATCACACACACCCACTCACAAAAACATGAAGTAAATCTGTCAAATAAGGCACCACTTGTTATGAAGGGGAAGATTCAGATGTATTAATTCAAAAATGAAGCATGCCCGTTGACAGAGGGACAGCTCTTCTCCATCTGTCATTGTTGAAGCCACACACGTCTGAATCCGGCGTTCATTTGTCTTGTCGTCCCTGACAGTCAGATTTTCCCAGCGCACTCCCACCCAGGGATTTTTTGGAGGGAGGCAGATATGAAAAAAAGGAAAACAATCTCATGACAAGGAGAGGAGTTGTCTTTTTATGAATGCAAATTCATTTGTGAAAATTCAAGGAGCAGCTAGTGGGCTCATCAGTCTCCCTCTCCCCAGCAGGCAAAATGAAAGCACAGAGCTCTATGAGGTTGGGGTGCTTACAGCCTTACAGCTAAAGAGCCTATAGCTAATGTAAACAGGCATGGAAGTCTGGTGGCTGGTTGGCTGACAATTACTGTGTATATATCACTGGTGTCTGCTTCTCTGGACTGTTTCACAAAATGATAATAATCCCTTTCTACTTTTAACATGGGAAGTAAAGGGCCATGACTGGCTTTGTATACGGCATTAGCAGCCATATAACATTGCCATATCCGGTATTCTGTATTTTGCTTCTCTTGTACTGGAGGAGAGGGTCAATGCAGTTTAGACCCTATGCAAGGCTGAGTCAACTCCTGCCCTCTAATCTTCTAATCTATCTGAGGCTTGATTAAAATGTCATTCCTGCCCACCGTGACCTATTATCAATGACCGTGTGTGTTTAGTCTTTATCAAAAACAATACAACAAAAACAGGAAAAAGCAACAACAGAAACAATGAAATTAAAGAATAAATATAAGCGAACAGAAGTTGCCATTCAATAGGTACACACTAATACATAGAGTGGGGATGTTGTTTTGTTGACAAGATATTAGTTAATCCAGTCTTTCTGGTTTGTGAATGATATCCATTTCTTCCAGTTACTTTAGGCATATGTCAAGCTTTCCATATTAAAGTTGTATTGGATTATACTTTTTCATTCTTCCTATTTTGGAACATCTACTTTATACCAGTTCCTGGTAGTGGCTTTTCTTCTTGCAGCAAGGAGAGCGTTTATCAGGTATCTGCCACTGCCCCTCACATTCTCTGGAACATTACCAAGGCTAGGGATTTCATATCCTAGGACATCTTTTAACACCGAACATACGTTATCCCAAAACAGTGACATCTTCTGACGTTTCAAAAAAACATGGGTGTGTTTGACATCTACATGGCCACACAGCCGCCAGGATCTGCTGTTGTACAGCTAGCTTTTGACTTTTCATTCTAGGAGTCATACAAAAAAACTGGTCATATTTTTCCAAAACTCTCTCCATGTTCTTGAGTTTGTTGAAGTATGCTGAGTACTGCATATACATTGTCACAGTCTTCCTCTGAAATGTATATATTCAGTTTCTTTTCACCATTTTAATATAAATAGTTAAGTCTTGTCTAGAGGCTATCAGGCTATGACAGAGTGAAGAGATTGTCGTGGACATTTTCTGTTAATATGCATTTAGTTTCACATGGATAGTCATTGGTATTGAAGAAGGTTCTGTAATTTTGAACTATTTTTCAAAATAGTCCCTTAACTCTAAGTATCTTAAGAAATCTTGGTTTTTCCATATTTATCCTTTAAATTCTGAAAACTTAAGACTGCTGCTTCCTCTACAATGGTACAAAATGCTGTCATGCCTCTCTTAGCCCATTCCCTACATGCTTTATCATAGATATCTGGTTAAAATGTTGGATCAAACACAAACCATTTCAACATTCCTAGTTCTTCTTCCTTCTTGTGTTGTTTCACCATCTGAAACCAGAGGTCTAATGTAAATAATGATATAGGGTTAAGTATTCCTGTTAATGTGGCTTTATCCCCAGCTACAGTACAGACTGGATTGGGTGACCTTGAACTGCAGCCTCAATATCTTTCCATGTAGCACTGGATTGTGAGTCCCACCAACACTCTAGTGGCCTAAATTGTGCAGCTAAGTAATATTCCCTAAGATTTTTTATTAACTAGGCAAGTCGGTTAAGAACAAATTGTTATTTACAATGACTGCCTACCCCGGACGAAGCTGGGCCAATTGTGCACCACCCTATGGGACTCCCAGTCACGACCGGATGTGATACAGCCTGGATTCAAACCAGGATCTGTAGTGACGCCTCTTGCACTGAGATGCAGTGCCTTAGACCACTGCGCCACTCCGATGGATGGTAGTGCCATCCCCCGTTTGTCTTTAGGTAACTGTAGAGTTGAATATCTAATCCTTGGTTTCCTGCCATTCCAAATTAACCATGATATTGACTTGTCCAACAGATTGATATGTTTCAGGGGGACCTCAACTGGTAGAGAATAGTGGAATAGTGGAACTGGAATAGGTAAAGCAATCTGGGGAGGATATTAATTTTAACACTCTCTATTTTAGAGCTGAAATCTAAAGGGAGAATGGACCATCTCTGTATATCTTTATGAATTATGTAGAATAATTGGTTTATGTATATATAGCTTTGAAATATCCTGTGTTAGGTTTACCCCTAGATACACTATATATACAAAAGTATATGAACACCCCTTCAAATTCGTGGTTTTAGCTACTTCAACCACACCGATTGCTGACAGGTGTATAAAATCGAGCACATAGCAATGCAATCTCCATAGACATTGGCAGTAAAATTGCTTCACTGAAAAGCTCTTTGACTTTCAACGTGGCACCATCATAGGATGCCACCTTTCCAACAAGTCAGTTCATCAAATTTCTGCCATGCTAGAGCTGCCCCGGTCAACTGTAACTGCTGTTATTGTGAAGTGGAAACATCTAGGAGCAACAAAGGCTCCTAGATGGTAGGCCACACAAGCTCACAGAACGGGACCCCCGAGTGCTGAAGCGCGTCTTTCTTTGGTTGCAACACTCATTACTGAGTTCCAAACTGCCTCTGGAAGCAACATCACCACAATAACTGTTCGTCGGGAGCTTCATGAAATGGGTTTCCATGGCCAAGCAGCCACATACAAGCCTAAGATCACCATGCGCAATGCCAAGCGTCGGCTGGAGTGGTGTGAAGCTCGACGCCATTGGACTCTGGAGCAGTGGAAACGCATTCTCTGGTGTGATGAATCACGCTTCACCATCTGGCAGTCTGACGGACTAATCTGGGTTTGGCGTATGCCAGGAGAACTCTACCTGCCCCAATGCATAGTGCCGACTGTAAAGTTTGGTGGAGGATAAATAATGGTCTGTGGTTGTTTTTCATGGTTCAGGCTAGGCCCCTTAGTTCCAGTGAAGGGAAATCTTAATGCTACAGAATAATGTCATTCTAAATAATTCTGTGCTTTCAACTTTGTGGCAATAGTTTGGGGAAGGCCCTTTACTGTTTCACCATGACAGTGCCCCCATGCACAAAGCAAGGTCAATACAGAAATGGTTTGTCGGTGTGGAAGAACTTGACTGGCCTGCAAGAAACCCTGACCTCAACTCCATCAAACGCCTTAGGGATGAATTGGAACGCCGACTGCGAGCGAAGCTTAATCGGCCAACATCAGTGCCCAACCTCACTACTGCTCTCGTGGCTGAATGAAAGCAAGTCCCTGCAGCAATGTTCCAACATCTAGTGGAAAGCCTTCGCAGAAGAGTGGAGGATGTTTTAGCAGCAAAGGGGGGACCAACTCCATATTAATGGACGTGATTTTGAAATGAGATGTTCGATGAGAATACTTTTGGTCATGTAGTATATTTAACCTTTTTGTAATTCCATTTGAAAACTAGAATTAGAATTTAGAATTTGTGTCTTGTGTACATTAAGGTGTGGCTGTCTTCTTCATTGCTGGGTCGGTGAGTAGTTTCAAACTGAGCCCAGGTCTCTCTCTTTCTCTCTCCCTCTTTGGGCCCCACTTTATTCATGCCTGAGGAATGCTGGAAGCTGCAAACAACATATTTTTTCATCAATGTTACTTCCTGGAGAGATGTATTGTTATGTACTTTACAGTCATGGCTTTCTACATAATCCTGCTTATAACTTGTCTAGTACTGTCCTGACCTGCAGTTCTGTGCAATGAGTTGTTTGACCGTGGTAATGTTAGGTGGGTATATGTAGAGTCAGCATCCATTTGGTTGTGTAGCTCAAAATCATAGGGATTTTGTTCAGGATGATTCAATACCAACCAACTATCAGAATCTTTATGGTCTTTTTTCCCGAACATAATCACATTATTTGGCTGGAGATGATTTTGTATACTAATAGTATATTAAACTAGATACTATTACTGTTGGGAATATAGAACTTCTTGAATATGAAGAAAAAAAAGTTGTATTACAAAAACAACTCTCCCCAGTTATGTAGGAAGGAAATATCTAATATTTATAAGAATGTTATTTTCAGTGAGCTTCATTTGCAATTCTAATCAAATCCGGCTGAATATTTTTGGTGAGCTTATGAACGCTGCAGCAGCACATTAGGTTTTAATAGCGGGGAATGCGCAATGTCAGTAAAAAAAATAATTACGGCTCCACTGCTGTTTTCCTGAATTTGTAAGTAGGGTAGTGCCACAAACAAGGTCTTGTTTATTCAGTTCCTGTTTTAAGATCATTGTTACAGTATACTGTATGTGGATAAGATGCTTTTCAGAGAGATATGTATTGTAGCTAACTAACTCTACAACTGGCCTATAGCTCCAGTCATTCTGTCTGATTTATTCTGAAAACATTGAAGTTATTATCTTTTGAAAATGTATCCTACTGACTTACTTAAAACATACATTTTTAACCTTTGTTTATCCAGGAAGTGCCATTGATGTCAGGAGACCTCTTTTACGAAGGACACCTGACAGGAGGGAGATGATACACATAACTGAAAGGCATTATTTTCTGTTGTACATTAGTAAATACTGAGAATAGACCCTTCAATAAGCACTACCCCTCTAGATTACTGTTGCAACCTCAGACAACATTTTCCCGTGGTGCCCAATTCCCCCTTCTAACCACTGCCAAAATCCCCTCACATTGATCTCAAATGGTGTTTTTAATACACAATGAAATGAAACACAGAAAACCCTTTCCTAATCAGGAATCTATCAGGTATGCTGTGGTGGACTCATTACAATTGCTTCATGGTAACCTGGTAAAACTATGTTTGTAGTGTGGCTAACCACGGAATGGCTCTGAATTCACTGTCAGCATGCAGTCAAAGCTACAACCACTTTTGGAGCAAACTAGTGCCCTCAAATCCTATCCTGATGTTGACAGCAGATGGGTGTTGTATTAATAACATGAATAACTTTGCTAGCTAATATACATTTTGAGAAAACAAGTTATATTAAGTTGCTAGCTAGATAGCTAGCATTGGCAATGTTTGGTGGTCAATAAGACTAGGAGCTAGCTAACCAGCTGAGCTATCAAATAATATAACAAAAGTATAATTTCGGATTTGAAAAATACTCCAACAGGCTCTGTATTTCAATAATCACAGTAGCAAGTACCCCTGGTGCACTGTTCAATTATTTAGCCATTTAAACAATGTATTTTCTGAAGAAAACTCTGTTTTT
Source organism: Oncorhynchus tshawytscha (assembly GCF_018296145.1). NCBI lineage: Eukaryota > Metazoa > Chordata > Actinopteri > Salmoniformes > Salmonidae > Oncorhynchus > Oncorhynchus tshawytscha. The sequence goes on along the minus strand of NC_056456.1, from coordinate 19,742,849 downwards.
CCCATGGTCTCACTGACTTTCATGTGTTTCAAACTGAGCTTGACAGAGGTGTTGGCCTCAATGACATCTGCTATCAATTGGAGCGCTTCGATTGGTTGCCCAAAAGTCTGGGTCTATTGAGAATTCTGATTAAGTGATAATGCCCTCAAAGCCAAGGTTTGGAGGATATATTGGCACAGGTTTGTAGAGGGCCGGCAAACCGTGCCAATATATCCTCCAAACACCGACTTTGAGGGGATTATCACTTACCAACATATTTAAATAATGATTGACATATTTTCATGAAAAACATTATTTTGATGAGTTTATTCATACTATTTAATCCTTTAATTTAATCCACAGGATATAGTCCCGAAACAAATCTAGGGTTGCTACCCAAGCCGGCTGGTCGTTTGTTCTATTGGTTCGGTTGCCAGAGACGTGACCTAGTCGTTCAGTCTTTTTGTTCTGTATCTACGTGATGCGACCCAGTTGTTTATTCTAAATGTTCCATTGCCATACTGGCTGGCAACATTCTTATCCCTTGCTTGCTAGCTTGCCAACTACAGCTAACTTAGTCACATCAAACAGCACAGACAGGATAACAACAGTAGATGCATTTGTTTAAGTTGTTTTCTAGTGACATTTATTTGGATACATCCATAACAATGAGCTAATGAGGCACAATTTCGCCTGGCATAGAAAATGTGCTCACTCCTCAGGACACTGTTGTTCAGAGGAGCTAGCCAACAACACAGCGAACACAATAACTTCAAACTCAAGCTGGAAAGACTGCAAACTAGCTTTTTGTCAATTGACATTTCTTTGTGGATATCCATAAAAATGATGCCAGCTGATTCATAATTTTGACTGCTATTGTAGCTATTATTATTTTACTGCTGCTCTTCGTGACTTTGTTACTTTTATTCTTATTCATATTTTTTTTTAAACGGCATTGTTGGTTAGGAGCTTGTAGGTAAGCATTTCACTGTAAGGAACCTGTTGTATTCAGCGCATGTGTCACGTTCGTTATAAAGATCGGACCAAGGCGCAGCGTGAGTAAAGTTCCACATGTTTTTAATAAAACCGAAACTCAGCAAAACAAAACAAACAAGCACAAATGAAACGTGAAGCTATACGAATAGTGCAGACAGGCAACTAAACATAGAACAAGATCCCACAAACACCAAAGGGAAATGGCTACATAAATATGATCCCCAATCAGAGACAACGATAAACAGCTGTCTCTGATTGGGAACCATATCAGGCCAACATAGAATTACAAAACTCCTAGACCTACAAAACCCTAGTCAATACAAAAACCCTTGACAGTACCCACCCTAGTCACACCCTGACCTAACCAAAAAAGAAAACAGAGATATCTCAGGTCAGGGCGTGACAGTACCCCCCCCCCTCCCCTAAAGGTGAGGACTCCCGGCTGCAAACCTGAACCCATATGGGAGGGTCCGGGTGGGGGACCGTCGCTGGAGGTTCCGGACTGTGGACCGTCGTTGAAGGTTCCGGACTGTGGCCTGTCGTTGGAGGTTCCGGACTGTGGACCCTCGTTGGAAGTTCCGAACTATGTCCCGTCGTTGGAGGTTCCGGACTGTGGCACGTCGTTGGAGGTTCAGGACTGTGGACTGTCGGTGGAGGTTCCTGTGGACTGTCGGTGGAGGTTCCGGACGTCGTTGGAGGTTCCGGACTGTGGCACGTCGTTGGAGGTTCCGGCCTGTGGACTGTCGGTGGAGGTTCCGGACGTTGGAGGTGCCGGACCCGTCGTTGGAGGTTCCGGACTGTGGACGCTCATTGGAGGTTCCGGACTATGGCCCATCGTTGGAGGTTCCGGACTGTGGCCATCGTTGGAGGTTCCGGACTGTGGCCCGTCGCCGGAAGCTCTGGACTGGGAACTGTCGCCGGAAACTCTGGACTGGGAACTGTCGCCGGAAACTCTGGACTGGGAACTGTCGCCGGAAGCTCTGGACTGGGAACTGTCGCCGGAAGCTCTGGACTGGGAACTGTCGCCGGAAACTCTGGACTGGGAACTGTTGCTGGAAGCTCTGGTCTGGGAACTGTCGCCGGAAGCTCTGGACTGGGAACTGTCGCCGGAAGCTCTGGACTGGGAACTGTCGCCGGAAGCTCTGGACTGTGGAGGCGCACTGGAGACCTGATGCTTGGTGCCGGCGCTGGAGGTACGGGACGCACTGGGCTGTGCAGACGCACTGGAGACACAGTATGCAGAGCCGGCGCAGGATATCCTGGTCCAAGGATGTGTACTGGAGACCAGGAGCGCTGAGCCGGCACCATCCGTCCTGGCTGGATGCCCATTTTAGCCCGGCAAATGCGAGGAGCTGGAATAGAGTGCACCGGGCTATGAATGCGAACTGGAGACACCGTGCGCATCCCTGCGTAACAAGGTGTCTGACCAGTCACACGCTCCCCACGGTAACCATGGGGAGTTGGCTCAGGTCTAACCCCTGACTCTGCCAATCTCCCCATGTGCCCCCCCCCCAAAAAAGGAGCTGCCTCTTCCATGCTAGCCGTGTCCCCTCATATCATCGCCGTTCCTCCTGCACTATCTCCACCTGCTTCCATGGCAGGGACTTGTCCCCTGCCATTACCTCCTCCCAGGTCCAGGATGTCCTCCACTCATCTTTCTCCCGAGCCCAGGATGTCCACTCCTCCTGAACACGCTGCTTGGTCTTTTTGTGGTGGGATCTTCTGTCACGTTCGTTATAAAGATCGGACCAAGGCGCAGCGTGAGTAGAGTTCCACGTGTTTTTAATAAAACCGAAACTCAGCAAGACAAAACAAAAAAACGAAACGTGAAGCTATACGAATAGTGCAGACAGGCAATGAAACATAGAACAAGATCCCACAAACACCAAAGGGAAATGGCTACCTAAATATGATCCCCAATCAGAGACAACGATAAACAGCTGTCTCTGATTGGGAACCATATCAGGCAACATAGAATTACAAAAACCTGTAGACCTACAAAACCCTAGACATACAAAAACCCTAGACAATACAAAAACCCTAGACAATACAAAAACCCTAGACAATACAAAACTAGCGTACCCACCCTGGTCACACCCTGACCTAACAAAAATATAAAGAAAACAGAGATATCTCAGGTCAGGGTGTGACAGCATGTGACTAATAACATTTGATTTGATTTGATTTGATTTTGACTAGCTGAGACATTCGGCCTGCCTCTCTGTCGTCCTGACTCCCAACCCCTACACGTTCATTACTATTGGACAGTTGGAGATCGAATTTGAATATTGAAACAATCTTGCAAATGTCGGAGAGACAGACGGCAAGGTTTATACAAATCTCTGCTGTTGAAAACTAAATGTTAGTAGAAAAGAAATGTGAGATAATGTCAAGATGCTTTTTATAGTGAAGATCAAGTTTATAACTTCTCTGCCTCTGCTGATGAGACAGTGGATTCTGCAATCAGATGGAAAAGAGTAAAAAGCCATTTTAACGTCATAGATTTAGCCGGTGGTAATTTGTGGAATAGACACCGGCTGGAATGCGCTTTTAACCAATCAGCATTCAGGTTTAGACCCACCCGTTGTATAAATTTGAGTGGAACCTGTGAGTGACTGAGTGACATACGTGGTTCACCATTATGGGATCAAATTCCATTTAATTTGAAAGGCTATTATGCACAATATTACACAATACATTTATACAACACTATTTCTCCACCTCAAGGCTCTTTAGGAAGAGATTACAAAGGTGCGTTATGTTCATATGGCTGAAATCCATCACAGTTTTGTTCACATAAAGGGGCATATGTGTAAAGAGAGGGCAAACTCCTGAGTGTAGTGTCAGGGTGCAAGGTTAGAGCATGAGTCTAAACGTCTAAACTGGGTGTGTGGTCCTGCAGTATAGAGACCAGACCCACACACACACACACACGCATACACACACACACACACACACACACACACACACACACACACACACACACACACACATATATATATATATATATATATATATATATATATATATATATATATATACACACACACACACACCACTTCCCCCTGCCCCCTGGGACAATTACTGCCTCACCTTCTATTCAGGACTTAATGAGAAAACGGACTGATCGATTTAACTCCAGCCATAACACGAGAGGAGGCCAGTACGGTGATAGCATAGATCAATTGTGCTGCTGTGAGGTATCCAAGACATCTAAAACACCAGCAACCTGTGTTAAAACAAATACTGTTTCCAAGATTATAACCATGTTCTTTCAGTAGTCTTTATAACATGGTAATAACATCATAACAGCTCAGTCTATATCTGTATAGACTTAAATAAATAGTTTTGTAGCGAATATCTGTAGACAACTGATCAACGTTAAAGCCAAATCTACGTTAAAGACAAAGGTCTCTCAATGCAATATTTTACAGACTACTACCTAAAACAGCTAGACCGTGATTGACCAATAAACATTCAAGTGGGTGTGGTCTGGCACATACATTCATATAAATCAGTCAAAGATATTTCTATCGTAACAACATTTGGTACACATGTTGCAAATACTGTCAAGACTTAACATATACAAGAACATTCATATCAACCTAACAGTGGCGCTATAATGGGAACATGTTCATATCTCTCGATCTGTTTGACTCAGAGTGATGAAATTTGGTTCACATGCTCATGGATAAGAGTCTAGCTAACCCACGCGATATCTCAGACTCCACTTGCCCGAATTTGACAAAACTTGGGTGAATGATATGTGGTGCCATAGAGATCTGTTGTTTACAAAATTGCACTGGTTGGCCCATGGGGGGCGCTGTATAATTTGTGGGGGAGACATATTTACAGTTGCCTTGTTTTAATAAGCAATAGCCAGGTGAATCTGTACTGAAAGAAGACAATTCATTTATTTCAGATGGGGTGCCTGTTCCTTGTGACATCAGGTACAGAGCTTTGGTGCCAAGCCCAATTATTTATTACATATTCAGTCTCTATCCATCATTGTATTGCCACCACGTCCAGACCACTGAGCTGTTAAAGAAGGTCCAGACCCAGTGTTAACGCTCACATTTTATGTTTATTGCCGCGTCCCGAAAAATATGATTGACTTTTCTTGAGGAGACGGAGGTGGGACTTATGCCCCCTTCTTCTCCAATCGTGGCTCAGGGGGCGGAGGCTTTTATTGCATACTCTGGTTGTGTGTCAGTTGCTACAGACATAAGCGAAACAATAACAATTGGTGTTACTTTCACTAACCCTCTGAGAGAGTGACTGTTACATGTTCCGTCCATCAAGCTTTTAAGGAAATTGGGAAAGGCATATAACGTGCTCTGTGCACGTCAGGTTTGACACGATTTGAAACCCTTTAAAGTTGAATCTACTTTTTTTTCTACAGTAGCTGTGCAGGAGTGGCAAGAGCCTAAAGCAGCTATTCATATCAGATTTCAACCAAACCAGCTGGGAGAGAGAGAGCGGAGAGAGCGAGCGTCTGTCATTATCTTTCCCTTTCCGATCCAGGAAAGCTTAGGGAGAGAGAAAATAGAGAAAATAGAGGGAGAGAGAGAGGGTGAGAGAGGAGGAGAGAGAGGGATCCAAAGGAATTTCTAAGGATATTTCTTCTGTTGCCGTGAAAAAAAAGTGTTGGTCAGTTGGGGGCGAGGCGAAGAGCGCGGTCAAGGATGGACGAGCAGCCTCGGTTGATGCACTCCCACGGCGTGGGAATGGCCCGACACCCCGGCATGGCGCAAAATATGCAGGATGGCACAGGAGGGACGGACGGAGATGGAAGAAAGCAGGACATTGGAGACATATTACAGCAAATAATGACAATCACAGACCAAAGCCTGGACGAAGCGCAGGCCAGGTACGGTGGCATAGAAAATATATTATTTTCAAAGTAATACCAAAATAGCATATTTATGAATTAAGAAATAACTACGGTAGGCCTACGTTGTAATAATGTGATTTGCATTCATGCTATCCAACGAAAACAATTACGCCCACCCGAACGCAACAACTGCTCGTAGGAGATAAAGTGCGTAACGTTAATCTACCTTCAACCGACCAGTTTTTATTTTGTGAAAGTTAACTTTTAAATTAACAGTGTCATCAAAATGTTAAAAAAAAAAAAAAAAATGTATGACGATATTAAACTACAACTGAGCGGGGTGCATCCTCTTCCCAATTTCCAATCGCCTTGTATCTTGTTACATATGAGATTACACAGTAATGTTACATGTTGGGGATGCATTCCTTTTGGTTACTTTGTTTCTTTTTAGCCAACGGCAATAAAGGTTATCACAGCACCGGTGCTGCGCCTCGAAATTGAGACAACGATCACATCTATTCGTGTTCCTGTGCAAGAATAGATTATATAGGATAGATTGGATCATATTCATTATTGACATCCCACCGTGATGTAACATTGAAATGACCCGTGCTATTCATGTTAATTCATTTTAGCGGTTATAGATGAAGTGTAGTGGGACGACAAGTGTTCCAAGTGTGGTTTGTTGAGACAATGGGGAAACTATAAAAGTACATTTTTACACCAAAGTGTTTTCTCTATTAAAGAATAAGACTATGCTGTTCTTTAGTTTAGATCACTGTGATTGAAGGGTTGTTCAAGACTACATTCAGAATAATATGCATTGTTAATATCAACAGCAAGGATGAGCTTTATTCTTCCTTATCAAATTGACAGTGATCAAACAAGTCTCCTCATTTTAGATATGATACAATTCCATGCAGAACGCTTTTGCAACTAATGCTATTTCCTCGTCTTATTGAATTTGGTTGTAAAGTGGTGTGTTTCCCCTTTTCTCTTCTTCTTCTAGGAAACATGCACTGAACTGTCACAGGATGAAACCGGCTCTCTTCAACGTCTTGTGTGATATAAAAGAGAAAACAGGTAAGGTGAAATTCTACCACTTTGAAAGAATGACTTGTATCAATCTTTTTTTCAAACCTTTTTTCTTATGTGGCATTTTTATGAAGTTATTATGGGCCAAAACGACTTATAGCCCACATTATTATTTATAACAACCATATTTTGAACATTATAATATTTATATTATATTTCTAAACATACTGTATGTGTTCAGGAAGTTAACCCATATTCGTAACAATATGGTTCTACAATGCAACATGGTGCTTTGTGGCATCCTACTGTATACACGTGTATTACCACACATCCAAACATTACCACACAACCAAACAACCTTATGTGTGTCAGTCAGTGAGCCAAAAGCAGACACACACATTCGGACCAGACAGCAGAGAAGAAAGGTCTTTACTGTACGACCAAGGGGGTGTCACTGAGACATGTATTAGGGCTGTACTAATTCACTTCATTCTGTGTCATCGTATTTTTCCTTGCCAAGTGTGATGCTGTTTGTTTGTGACACGCTGTGAGTGTTTCTACATGCTGATGCTGGCCAGAGGGATTTTCTCAGTTTGGGTTTGAAGTGAGGGTCAAAGTCATGTATAAGAATCTGTGAAATATAGGCACTTAACACCATATTAAAAAGAAGAAGCACTTGTCTCTGTTTATAGAAGAAAGTATGTGACTATTCTTGGAAAAAGTCCAAGTTCTAGCCTACTAAAGAGATATGTAGAAAATGGAAGTCGAACCGCAATCTAATACATACCTCTGAAGACATACCTCTGAAGACATATCTCTGAAGACATATCTCTGAAGACATATCTCAGAACATGCCTTTTAACGGAATACTCTTTTGAAATTGTTAGAGGATGTTATCACTCACTCTGACTTTAAAGTGGAAAAAATGTTTCCAGCAACTATCATGACTGTCTGTAGCCGGCCAAAGAAATAAGAAAACGAATGGATTCAGTAAAGGAGGCCATGTTATCGTCTTCCTAATTTGCCTCTAAAGGTTCATTTACGAACATTTCATTACTGTGAGTCACTCTGGTACAGTGCTTCAAAAAAAGACGGGTTCTTAGCAGCGAACCCTGTGTGGTTTTCATTTTAGAAAAAAAGGAGGGAGAAGAAATTAAGTCCCGTTTGTGAGAAGCCAGTGAGGTTTGGCCCCGGCCCCCTTCCTTCTCAGAGGAGTATGCTTAGAGTAGGGAGAGAGTTATGCCTGCTTTTTTTCAAACTGCCTGGCGTCGTTCTGGGTTCAACCAGAGTTCGTTTCCAAAATGAAGAAGAACAAAGTAACTTGGACCTTTTCATGCCCCCCCCCCCTTGCTTTTCTTCTCTTCCCACCGTTCCTGGCAGGAACATAGGGGATTCTGACTATAATGGCTCTCTTTGCCTGCTTACTCTCTCCGTCTTAATTTAGAGGTAACAAATGCTGTTGAAGGTAACGTTTCAACATAGATTTGCCGTGTTGTTTTTGTAGGTTTCTACTCCTATCTCTTGAGTGGATTTAGTTCTGCTAATGTTTTGGCCTCTATCCAGTATTAGCTTCCTTTGACAGGGTTTCAGTTGGGTGGGCTGAATTCAATGTACTTGGCCCCTCAAGATAAAAGCACCATGGGGGAATCCCTTTTGAAGAGTTTACTGGTTCGCACACGCAAACTCACCCATGCACGCAAGCACACAATGTCCATTGAGGTGTTGTTGTTACTCAAGCGCTGCATGCCTTGTGTTGCTGGGGGAAGCCATACTAAATTCTCAGTATTCTGTTGTTACATTTTATCCGGATGCTTTGTCACGTTATAGTCATCAAGTCCAAGCTATGAGCTGTGCTTCACTCTATAAATGTAGATGTGTTATCAGCGTCAACATAAGCATGTGGCAAATGTATTTTAGTGCAAAAAATAAAATGTTATTGGTCGAGAACCCAGTTTAGCAGATGTTATAGCGGGTGAAGCGGACTGCTTGTATTACAAGCTCCTAACAGTGCAGTAAAATGTCAAGCATGTACGCGAATAATAAATCATCAAAAAACTAAAAACGAGAAATCAAGAATGTCAGGATGAATCCAACGCTGTGTTAGTAATCCGAATGCAATCTTTGCATGTACACCAAAAAGATATACTGAGAATGATGTGTACAGCCGTAGATATTTTAAAGAGAGCTGTGTCAAGAGTCCTGTATTTAAATATGCAGTGTGTATAAACAGTGTAAAAAAAAAAGCTATATTCGAATGAGCTATGTGAGAATACAGTGTATCAATGCACAGAGTAAAAAAAAGTATAAAAGAAACAGGAAGTGTCCAGGGTTTAATGTCTCTTATATACAGGGCCTTCAGAAAGTTTTCATACCCCTTGACTTCTTACACATTTCATTGTGTTACAGTCAGAAATCCAAAGTAATTCTTTTCTCACCCATCTACACACAATACCCCATAATGATAAAGTGAAAATCTGTATTTAGAATTTTTTGAAAATGTGTTGAAAATTAAATACAGACATATCTCATTTACATAAGTATCCACACCTCTGACTCAATACATGTTAGAATCACCTTTGGCAGCGATTACAGCTGTGAGTCTTTCGGGGTAAGTCTCTAAGAGCTTTGCACACCTGGATTGTACAATATTTCCACACTATTCAAGCTCTGTCAAGTTGGTTGTTGATCATTGCTAGACAGCCATTTTCAAGTTTTGCCATAGATTTTAAAGCCGATTTAAGTCAATACTGTAACTAGGCCACTCAGGAAAATTCAATGTCACCTGGAAAGGAACTCCAGTGTATATTTGGCCATGTGTTTTAGGTTATTGTCCTGCTGAAAGGTGAGTTTGTCTCCCAGATTGAACCAGGTTTTCCTCTAGGATTTTGCCTGTGCTTAGCTCTATTCTGTTTCTTTTTACCCCCAAAAAACTCCCTACTCATTGCAGATGACAAGCATACTCATAACATGATGCAGCCCCCACCGTGCTTGAAAATATGAAGATTAGTACTCAGTGATGTTTTGTGTTGGATTTGCCCCAACATAACGCTTTGTATTAAGGACATAAAGTTAATTTCTTTGCAAAATCTTTTGCATTTTTACTTTTGTGCCTTATTTTATTTTTTATTCTGTATAGGCTTCCTTCTTTTCACTCTGTCAATTAGGTTAGTTATTGTGGATTAACTACAGTACCACAGCCATTAAACTCTGTAACTGTTTAAAGTCACCATTGGCCTCATGAAATCACAGAGCGGTTTCGGCAACTGAGTTAGGAAGGACATATCTTTGTAGTGACTGGGTGTATTGATACACCATCCGAAGTGTAATTATTAACTTTACCATGCTCAAAGGGATTTTCAATGTCTGCTTTTTTATTTTTACCCATTTACCAACATGGTTGGGTCGGCTACTTTTTAAATGTAATCTGTTACAGTTACTGGTTACCTGTCCAAAATTGTAATCACTAACGTAACTTTTTGATTACCCAGTAACGTAATCTGATTACATTCAGTTAGTTTTAGATGTCCTTCCCCTTAAGAGACATGAGGGGGAAAAAAATGTAACCAATTGAATATCTATTGCAGGATAAATCAATGTTAAAGTTTACATAGCTGGCCATATATGGATGTTACATTTTACTCTATGGGCTGGTTGTGTGGGCTTTTTCAAATCCATCGCTTTCTACTACATATAATAATACGATTAAATTATATCTTTACATTAAAATCTAATTCTATCATAATTCCAGTCATTCCAATAAATGTTATACCCCTTAATCTTCAAGAATAGGACTTGGAAATATGGAAGTATAGATCAGTCATATTGTTTTACCTGAGCATGACCCCAAAACTAAGGACTTATTAGCCAGCCCTACTCTGTTGTTTATGATTTTGTTGCCATGGAGGTCTGATTGGGCTCATTGATTCCAGTTGAAAAATAAATGCTGTGCTCATGGAACTGCATGCTTTGAGCACTACTGATAAGTGCTATTTACATGTGGAAAATGAATTCAATATGCTGCATTTACTATAGGCCTCTTGTTTACCTTTTAGTTGGTGACACTGATATCTTGATAATATGCAGATGTTTAAAGGGAAAATCCACAGATGAAACAATAACAACACGGTCGCCCCACCTCTGTTTTGGTCAAAAGCTGAGGTATGGGCCTGGAGAAATGTAACCACTCAGATTAATAATATTCAGAGCTATGGATGCAAGGACTGTCCATCCATGATATGAATTTGTTTTAACCATGTTATGAGGCTATACAGTGTTTGTTTACAATTACAATGTGTACAAACATAGGAGAAAACAAGCTTATATTTTGCGTTCTCATGGAGTGTGACAGTTGAACTACGCCCATGAGGCATTTATAAGTTATATTCTTCAAGAATCAATGGATATATACAGTTGAAGTCAGAAGTTTACATACACCTTCGCCAAATACATTTAAACTCAGTTTTTCATAATTCCTGACATTTAATCTTAGTAAAAATGCCCTGTCTTAGGTCAGTTAGGATCACCACTTTATTTTATGAATGTGAAATGTCAGAATAATAGTAGAGAGAATGATTTATTTCAGCTTTTATTTATTTCATCACATTCCCAGTGGGTCAGAAGTTTACATACACTCAATTAGTATTTAGTAGCATTGCCTTTAAATTGTTTAACTTGGGTCAAATGTTTCGGGTAACCTTCCACAAGCTTCCCACAATAAGTTGGGTGAATTTTGTCCCATTCCTCCTAACAGAGCTGGTGTAACTGAGTCAGGTTTGTAGTAGGCCTCCTTGCTCGCACATGCTTTGTCAGTTCTGCCCACACATTTTCTATTGCATTGAGGTCAGGGCTTTGTGATGGCCACTCCAATACCTTGACTTTGTTGTCCTTAAGCCATTTTGCCATTTTGCTTGGGGTCATTGTCCATTTGGAAGACACATTTATGACCAAGCTTTAACTTCCTGACTGATGTCTTGAGATGTGGCTTCAATATATCCACATAATTTTCATCCTTCATGATGCCATCTATTTTGTGAAGTGCACCAGTCCCTCCTGCAGAAAATCACCCCCACAACATGATGCTGCCACCCCCATTCTTCACGGTTGGGATGGTGTTCTTCGGCTTGCAAGCCTCCCCATTTTTCCTCTCAACATAATGGTGGTCATTATGGCCAAAAACAGTTCTATTTTGTTTTCATCAGACCAGAGGACATTTCTCCAAAAAGTATGATCTTTGTCCCCATGTGCAGTTGCAAACCATAATCTGGCTTTTTTATGGCGGTTTTGGAGCAGTGGCTTCTTCCTCGCTGAGCGGCCTTTCAGGTTATGTCGATATAGGACTCTTTTTACTGTGGATATAGATACTTTTGTACTGGTGTCCTCCTTCACAAGGTCCTTTGCTGTTGTTCTGGGATTGATTCGCACCAAGGTACGTTCATCTCTAGGAGACAGAATGTGTCTCCTTCCTGAGCGGTATACGACTAAGTGGTCCCATGGTGTTTATACTTGTGTATTATTGTTTGTACAGATGAATGTGGTACCTTCTTGTAGTTGAACCAGACTTGTGGAGGTCTACAATTTTTTTCTGGAGTCCTTGCTGATTTCTTTTGATTTTTCCATGATGTCAAGCAAAGAGGCACTGAGTTTGAAGGTAGGCCTTGAAATACATCCACATGTACACCTCCAATTGACTCAAATGATGTCATTTAGCCTATCAGAAGCTTCTAAAGCCATGACATCATTTGCTGGAATTTTCCAAGCTGTTTAAAGACACAGTCAACTTAGTGTATGTAAACTTCTGACCCACTGGAATTGTGATACAGTGAATTATAAATGAAATAATCTCTGTAAACAATTGTTGGAAAATGACTTGTGTCATGCATAAAGTAGATGTCCTAACCGACTTCCCAAAACTATAGTCTGTTAACAAGAAATCTGTGGAATTGTTGAAAACGAGTTTTAATGACTCCAACCTAAGTGTATGTAAACTTCCAACTTCAACTGTATGTATAATTTAGATGTTCAAAAATGGATGTAGCATCTACAAATTGCCCCTTTAAGTTTATCTAAAGTGTGCGAGTTTGAGACTGTGTCCTTTAGGCCTATGGATTTATTTTTTTATCAGCATGAATTAGATTGAGCAATAATAGCCCCACTTTTATTCTGTAGGCTGGGATCCACACTATGCAGCTGTTGCAAGTATGCATTTTTCACACAAAAACAATGATTGATAGGCAGCTTAAAACTTCTTGAATTCAACCATTATTGGGTTTAAATACACGTTTAGATTTGTGAACAGCCATCCACAACAACCACAATCCGTAAGGCGCAAATAGCTAAATGAGAGAGCAGCAGTGTGACTCACATCAATGCGCTATGTAGATATCAAGAATAAGTGGTATCCTTATTGCCGTGGACTACACCACCGCTGTCATCCTTACCTCCAAGCGTTTATTTAAGTTGGATCATCTTTGGATGCCGACAGCAGTCGCACCATTGGAAGACATAGCTTGAACTGTAGCCTACAAAATCCTCTTCCTGCTCTTTTCCCGCAATAGTGGTCTCTGACTTGTGGTCAGACTTGCTCTGGTGGAACAAACTTAAACTTGAACCTTTTTTCAATGCTGATTTGAAAGTGTCAATAATGTTTTTTTCCGCAAACATCCTTTCTGAATTTAAAAGTAATCCTCGAAGTAATCATCTAGTTTTTCAAAAGTATCTGTAATCTGATTACAATATTTTTAGCTGGTAACGTAACGGATTACCGGTTTAATACGTTACTCCCCAACCCTGTTTACCAATAGGTGCCAATCTTTGCGAGGCATTGGAAATCTTCCCTGGTCTTTGTGGTTGAATCTGTGTTTGAAATTCAATGCTAGACTGAAGGACCTTACAGATTATTGTATGGGTGGGGTACATAGATAAGGTAGTCATTCAAAAATCATGTTAAACACTAGGATTGCACACAGATTGAGTCCATGCCATTTATTATGTGACTTGTTAAGCACATTTTTACTCCTGAACTTATTTAAACTTGCCATAACAACGGGGTTGATTTAATTTGTTAAACTTTCTAAAAACATAATTCTACTTTGATATTATGGGTTATTGTATGTAGGCCAGTGACACAAAATCTGAATTTAATCAATTTTCAATTCTGGCTGTAACACAACAAAATGTGGAAAAAGTTAAGGGGTGTGAATACTTTCTGAATGCACTCAACATGGGACAGCAGCGTTGGCTGTGTGTGCGTGCGTGCGGGCGTGTGTGTGTGTGTGTGAGTATGGACGTATGCGTGTCTGAGTGTATATGTGAGTACAGAAGTGTGTGTGTGAGCTTGTGTGAGTGAGTATTTTTGTCTCTTACTACAAGAGATGGTGTGATGGCTGTTCAACAGTATGATAGCCTGGAGATAGAAACTGTTTTTCAATCTTTCGGTCCTGGCTTTGATGCACCTGTACCGTCTCTGTCTGCTAGATGATAGCAGAGTGAACAGAGCGTGGCTTGGGTGGCTGAGGTCCTTGATGATGTTCTTGGCCTTCCTTTGACACTGTGTGCTGTAAATGTGCTGGAGGGCAGGCAGCGTGACCCCTGTGATGCGTTGGGTTGACCGCACAACTGCCTGGAGAGCCATTTGGTTGAGGGCGGTGCAATTGCTTTCCAAGGCGGGGATGCAGCCCGACAAAAGGCTCTCAATGGTGCATCTGTAAAAGTTTGTGAGGATCTTAGGGGCCATGCCGAATTTCTTCAGCCACATGAGGTTGTTGAGGCGCTGTTGCGCACCTTGGCGCCTTGTCTCCTGTAGTCCACAATTAGCTCCTTTGTTTTTTTACATTGAGGGAGAGGTTATTTTCCTGGCATCAATCCGCGAGGGTCCTCACCTCCTCCCTGTAGGCTTACTAGTTGTTGTTGGTAATCAGGCCTATTACTATCGTGTCGTCAGGAAACTTGGTGATTGAGTTGGAGTCGTGCATAACTACGCAGTTATGGGTGAACAGGGGATACAGGAGGGGGCTGAGCACACACCTACTGGTTGAGGAGCAGTGTGGTGGAGGTGCTGTTGCCTACCCTCACCACCTTGGGTTGGCCCATCAGGAAGTCCAGGACCCAGTTGCACAAGGAGGGGTTCAGACCCAGGGCCCTGAGCTTAGTGATGGGCTTAGAGGACACTATGGTGTTGAAAGCAGAGCTGTAATTTGGTGAACAGCTTTCTTAAATAGCTATTCCTCTTGTCCAGGTGGGATAGGGCAGTGTGCAGTGCAACAGTGTTTGTGTTGGTCGTGGATCTGTTTGGGCGGTATACAAATTGTAGTTTGGATGAGATTTATAGACCTAAAATCACATGGTATCATACCATTCCTTCTTTCTATGTATCTAGTTGCTGTTCATCTTGTGGGCATAGATCATTTTCCCCCTGTGAAGAGCAGACAGAAGCCCAGAAATCCACTGCAGCAACAGCAAAAAATGACTCAAACCTTCACCATGACATTTACAGCCAAATGTGCTGAGAGCAGAGTGTGCAAAAAGAGAACAAGCCCGTAATTTGTCAGGTCTTTTTTATATTATTTTATAAAGACTCAGCCTCTCCTCAGTTTTACATTGTTGCAGCCAGAGTCTCTGGAGGATTGCAAAGGAGAGACTATTAAATCGGCAGGCAGCCTGGTTTATGCGACTGTTGTGTCCCCTTCTGTGACAGCACTAAGAGGTTCATAGATATGGCACTGTAGGTTGGCTTTCCTTTTATAGATCTGATTTAATGTTTAAAGGAAAAGTTATGTTTTTAAAGGTAAAATCACCTGGGCATACTGTATCATGTGCCTATTTGTTGTGTGTGTGTGTGTGTGTGTGTGTGTGTGTGTGTGTGTGTGTGTGTGTGTGTGTGTGTGTGTGTGTGTGTGTGTGTGTGAAACAGTAAGATAGATGTGCACACAGACGAATGCACACAGACACACACGCACACACACACATGTGTGTGTGTCTGTGTGCACATTTGTGTGCGCTCTCATTTTTTGCCTCCAGCACGTCTATCTTACTGTTTTACAGAGGATTACCATAGATAAACTACAACTTTTCTCATTAGAAATACTTTGTGGTATAGAGTACATATAATTGTCCAGTATTGTTTGTCTGGTTTCCCTCAGTGTCTCCAGCAATTTCAGGAAAGCGTGTCTTTAGTTGTAAAATTAATGTAAGTGCTTAGCACTGTGTTTCATTTGCCATACATCCTGTGTGTGTGTGTGTGTGTGTGTGTGCGTGTGTGTGTGTGTGCGTGTGCATGTGCGTGTGTGTGTGTGTGTGTTTGTGTGTGTGTGAGTGTGTGTTTTTTTTGCATGTGAAAGAGTGAGAGTGTGTGTCTGTGTGGAACCATTACGGATAGTGGAGCTGGCACGTACAGGTTGACAGAGCAAGAAAAGCCAGACACCAAGTCAACGTTTCTAGGTGTCAGATTACAGGCCAGAGCTCTCTCTCTCGCTCTCTCTCTCTGTCTCTCTCTCTCTCTCTCTTACAAAAACACTTTCAATCTCTCTCTCTCTCTTTCTCTCACTGTTCACCAGGCCAGTGTATGTCGACAGCCACTCATTACTCCAGACTCAGGTCAAATGGATAGCTCCTGCATGTCAAATATGATCAGATGTAGACTATATTATACCACTGGTAGTTGTCAGACCTAAGGACCTGGTGAACTCAGTGACCCATGTCATCAAGCTACTAATTTTCACATACTAGATAATAGAAATGCTGTGTTTTCGATGTTGAGCATATTGCAGCATTGGCGATTGTACCTGTGATCGAAGTTGAAGTCTGGTGTGGTTCTTATATACTGTAGCACACATCTGGAGAACACTGGTATCCTTTCATTAGAATAGAGCAAACCTGCACATATTTTCTTTGACAAATTTGCTTTGATGGCTATATTTTTGCTAGTTAATGATTTAGTGGTGGACTTGGAGTAAATTTAGTGATAATGGAATGTCAGATAACTATTCAGTTGGTTTTATAGCCCAGTAAGCTAGTAAACACATCACTTACATCAGTATTGTGAATGATGGTCTGCTTATTTTAGCCATGGAGAGAGACTGGACTGGACACTAGTGTTGTGTTGTTGCTGCTGCTGTTTTTCAGTATTTAATTGACATGGTTGTCCATGATGAGTTCAGAGGTTAGTTTTCAGTCTTTTTTGATAGATGGAGTCATTTGTCTCCGATGTGCCATGTTCTGTCCTGAAACTAATGGCTATGTCCTTGGTTTCCCCACCGTGTTAGCAGGCAGACAGTATATCTAGCCTGGCCGGTTGGAAGTGCAGAAGCAGCATTTTATTCTAGCCAGGATTTTAGTTCCCATAGAAATACGAGTGACCGTGACTATCTCTGTTCTTTTATAAATAACAACGTTTCCCAAACGTCTCTGAAGTTTCTCAATTGATTAGTAGTTTTAACAAACCTCATGACACTGCTTCCTAGAAATGTAAATGGTCGATAATTGGCCGCGCTGATTCTCCTGACAAAAGACGTCAACTTTCATAAAATGTTCTACAGAAATAGCCTAGACCCCTTTCCTGGTGGGAAAATGAGTACAATGTCTTTCCCATCTGGGTCCTTCCTGAAGAATATTCTCTTCCTATCCACATTGTAGCACTTTGACAGTGCAAACAGACAGACACACTTCAGAATCACTTCAGTTGTTCATAAACCGACAAGACATGCCCAGTGTTTCTCCTGTTCCCTATTTTCCCATCATATGAACCCACACTTGCAATTAGGACAGCTTCTAAATTATGCAAATGGTGAGTGTGGTAATTGAGACATGCTAATCATGTTTAAAGAGGCTAATTACACCCTGTATATCTGAGGTGGGAGTTGTTAATTTGCTATGATAACAGGTCTGGCTGTTGGAATGGTCATATGGTGGAATAGTGTGCGTGTTCGCGTGCTCGTTTGTGTGTGTTTGTGTGTTCGTTTGTGTGTGTTTGTGTGTGTGTGCGTGCGTGCATTGGTTCCCCAAATGTCCCCACAAGCATAGTAAAACAACGAAAAGTCTCCCTCTTGGGGACATTTCACACATCCCCATGAGAGAAATGTCCCTATGAGAGTTTTAGGTTTAGGATTAGGGTTAGATTTTGATTTAGGAGTTAGGAGTTAGGGTTAGGCTTTGAGTTAGAGTTAGGGGTTAGGGAACATATACTTTTGAATGGAAATTATACTGAACAAAAATATAAACGCAACATGAAAGTTATGGTCCCATATTTTGTGAGCTGAAATAAAAGATCACAGACATTTTTCATTAGCACAAAGCTTATTTCTCTTAAATTTTGTGAACAAATTTGTTTACAACCCTATTAGTGAGCTTTTCTCTTTGCCAAGATAATCCATCCACCTGACAGGTGTGACATATCAAGAAGCTGATTAAACAGCATGATCATTACACAGGTCCACCATGTGCTGGGGAAAATATAAGGCCACTCTAAAATGTGCAGTTTTGTCAAACAACACAATGCCACAGATGTCTCAAGTTTTGAGGGAGCGCACAATTGGCATGCTGACTGTAGGAATGTCCACCAGAACTGTTGCCAGAGAATTTCATGTTAATTTCTCTACCATAAGCCGCCTTCAATGTTGTTTAAGACATTTACGTCCAAACAGCCTCACAACCGCAGACCACGTGTAACCATGCCAGCCCAGGACCTCCACATCTGGCTTCTTCACCTGCGGGATCGTCTGAGACTAGCCACCCAAAAACTGAGGAGTATTTCTGTCTGTAATAAAGCCCTTTTGTGTGGCAAAAACATATTCTGATTGGCTGGGCCTGGCTCCCAAGTGGGTGGGCCTATGCCCTCCCAGGCCCACCCATGTGGGTCTGTGCCCAGTCATGTGAAATCCATAGATTAGGGCCTAATTTATTTATTTCAATTGACTGATTTCCTTATATGAT
Organism: Oncorhynchus tshawytscha; assembly: GCF_018296145.1. Lineage (NCBI taxonomy): Eukaryota > Metazoa > Chordata > Actinopteri > Salmoniformes > Salmonidae > Oncorhynchus > Oncorhynchus tshawytscha. The sequence continues at coordinate 19,724,080 of NC_056456.1, read as the reverse complement.
CTGTAGCTCTGTAAAATTGTGGAAATTGTTGCATGTTGGGTTTATATTTTTGTTCAGTATAATTTTAGTTCCCCACAAGGATAGAAGAACATAAAGTGTGTGTGTGTGTGTGTGTGTGTGTGTGTGTGTGTGTGTGTGTGTGTGTGTGTGTGTGTGTGTGTGTGTGTGTGTGTGTGTGCGTGTGCGTGTGCGTGTGCGTGCGTGCGTGTGTGTGTGTGTGTGAGTGTGTGTGGGAGGTAGTGTGTACTGTTCCTCCTCTGGGTCATCCACCAGTACGAGTAATTTCCCTTTGGGAGGAATATTTTTCAGTATCGATTCCTCAGGTGAATGTAAGTGTGCATAAATCACCTAGATATTGGGAGTATTTCATAAAGCTAAAGGTGAAGTGGTTCCGATTGATCTTGCCTCTTGAAATACTCCATTATCTCTGCATCTACATGTAGCCTAGCCTACTGTTCAGAAAAATTGTTTTTGCCCATGCTAGAGACACTTATATTGGTCCAATAGTACATTACTAATAAAGGTCCAGTCCACTAATAAAATAAATAAATGTATTATATATTTACGTGTGTATATATATATATATATATTTTTTTTTTAAATTCATTCAGATTTTTCAGAGGGTGCTACAGCACCCTCAGCTCCCCTACTTCCTGCGGCGAGGAGAGAATTGGGAGCGAGCGCGAGAGACAGAGATTTCATTGCACGTATTCAACAAAAAGTATGAATGTATTGTATTTCTATTTACAGTCTATGTTTACTGCACTCCTCTCAATTTGGTTATCTGATACAGCAGTATCGTATCGGCCATTCTGCAAACGCGGCTTTTATAAAAGGCTTTGTTCTTACTTGTCTGACATATATCATATTCAGATCCATTACGGTAAGAATGCCTTCCCACTTATCTGACACTAAATTGCTTTATAGAGGAAATTTGTTCCACAGCGCAGTGGAGTTTTCTGTTTTATCTGATGTTTGTTTCGAGTGCAGTTTTCAGTCCTAGAAAACAATAACGACATAATTGCAGTGGAGAGCCTCCTCGACTATTGTTCTTTTTTTGGGAGCAATGTGTCGTGGTTTTCTTACGGTAGATGTAATGTTCCTTCAAGCTTGTCTGAAAATCCCATCCGCTTTATTTCTCGATGAAAAGAGGTTCAAATCACACTCAGTTTCTGCGATAACGTGGAGTTAATATGTGGAATGAAAATGTCATCGGTAATAGGTGTAGTGTCACTGCACAGTAAATAATAGTCGTAAGCGATTAGTGCTTTTTGAGGTCAGTTCGATTTCGGTTTGATTATAAAAAAATAATCAAGTTTTCGATTTGGTTTTCGATTATTTATGGGGGACATTAAATGCATTATGTGGGTTGAATGCTGTAACAACAAGAATAAAACAATTAATTAAAGACCCATGATGGTAGTAAATGCCCATTACTGCTTATATCTTATTAACAATCATTTATTCACATTTCTTTACTTTAATAAAATATTTCAGTTGATGTTTATATTACATTTGTTTTAGGCCTATTTGATAACTTTATTATTTCATTCCAAGTCATCGTCTCATCTCTATAGAGTTGCTGTCTGACAAAACCACTATTTTAGTAGTTCTTCAAAGTAAATAAGGCATACTTTTATGACTGCTGAATACTAGCTATCACTCAATTAGATCATGTATTTTCAGGTAGAGATACCTCACGAAGCAGCTGCTCTCTATCCCTCTCGATTGGTAAATCATTCTGTCCATTCTCTCTGTCTCTGTGTCTGCACCGATGAGACAAGTAGGCGCACAGTGAATTATGGTCTTTGTAGTTAATTACCACATTTTCTGCTCTAAACTATGTAGAATATTGGCCTGTTGGAAACTACAATTCCCTACTACATCGCACAGTTCGGGCTTGATCTGATTTAACTCTAGAGAAACTGCACATTGCGCTCACAGAAAGAAAAAAAATGAACGAAATGGAATTCAAATAATTGGTCAGTAAATTAGTTGTTGAGGGTGAATGAGGGTTCTTATTCACAGCTGTGGAACAAGTCAGTTTTTATGATTTGTTTCTGTAGTTTGTAGGCTACTAAAATGTAGTAATGTAGGCCTCTGTACTGTACCACCATGCATTTAAACCTGAAATGTTACTTATCATTCAGATTTTTCTTCAATATCTTGGTTGGTTGCCATTTAAACACCCTGGGACTTGATATCGTTTAATTCAAGGGTCTTGGATCACGGTTCTCTCGCGCCCCGCTGCTCACATTTGACGAGTGCGTCAGCCAGCAGCATGCTGTATAAAGAAACCCCCTCGGCTGCGGTGAACAGTCAAACATGAAATGGCGAGAGGCCCTTCCCTGCCCAACTTAGTAAAAATGACACAAATTAATACACGCTACTTAAACCAGACCAAGATTAATGGTTGCCTTTCGCTGCGATTTAGGAGCACTGTCAGTCGCTGCTCACTGCCCAGACGGAATCAACACCAATCGATGTTGCTGCTCCCTCTCCGGCTCTACTCTCACTGGAGCTGGTTAGGATGGCAACATGACTGCAGTAAATGTGCGTGCACACACAAATGCACACACAGACATACATATATATATATATACACACACACACACACACACACACACTGTATTCTCTCACACACACACAAATCCCAGTGCACAGAACATGAAATAGCTATACTATGAAGAAGGATGTAAAAGTGTTAAATCAATGTTTGTGTCTGCGTATGCGTCATATTTTTCTTATGTACTGTAGTGCGGTTTTCACCACAGATGAAAGCTAGGCAGTGTATTCTATATTATTAATCGGTTGCTACATATCAGATGGAGAAGAGCAGTGATTGGATGTTTCAGTTACTCATAGTAATGCCTTGGTGTAGTGACTCATGCAGTGCAGATAGCACCATTTATTTTAATCAGGACAGGGGGGTTAGATGAGTGTTGATATGTCTCCCTCATCGCAGAGTAGTTTTCCATTTAAATGCTGTCAGGTGTTCACACATACAGGTGCGCGTGCCATGCACACACACACATCAAATCCCCAAATCAAATCAAATGTTATTTGCCACATAAACCGAATTCAACAGACCTTACAGTGAAATGCTTACTTACAAGACCTTAACCCGTTTTAAGAAAGTATTTACTAAGTAAACTGAAGTCAACAATAAATATATAAAAATGCAAATGAAAAAAATAAGGAAGTGAATAATTAAAGAGCAACAATAAAATAATAGTAGTGAGGGGGGTACAGGTACAGAGTCGGGGGCACAGGTTATGTGCGGAGGCACAGGTTAGTCGAGGTAATTGAGGTAATATGTACATGTAGGTAGAGGTAAAGTGACTAGATTATAAACAGAGAGTAGCAGCAGCGTAAAGGAGGGGTCTGGGGATCCCTTTGATTAGCTGTTCAGAAGTCTAATGGCTTGGGGGTAGAAGCTGTTGAGAAGCCTTTTGGACCTCGACTTGGCGCTCCGGTACCGCTTGCCGTGTGGTAGTAGAAGGAACAGTCTATGACTAGGGTGGCTGGAGTCTTTGGCAATTTTTAGGGCCTCTACACATACGAACACGCACACACATACACACAAATACAAACTTACACACAGAGATACATGCGCACACACTGGTGGAGACTCCGAGGAGGAGGAAGGGGAGGACCATCCTACTCAGTGAATTTTCTGTTTTTCTATATGAACAACTATACTAAATATATTAATGTCGCAAAATAACTGACTAAAACATACGGTTTTGTAATGATGGTCTACAGTAGTTTTAACAGCACTCTCTCGGTTAGCATCATGGTGCAGTGATATAAAGTACTTTAGTAAAAACACTTTAAAATACTATTTAAGTACTTTTTACTTTTACTCCACTACATTCCTATATATATTATGTACGTTATACTCCAAACATTTTTCCCTGACACCCAAAAGTACTCGTTATGCTTAGCAGGACAGGAAAATGGTCCAATTCACGCACTTATCAAGACAACATCCCTGGTCGTCTACTGCCTCTGATCTGGAGGACTCACTAAACACATGCTTCATTTGTAAATTATGTCTGAGTGTTGGAGTGTGCCCCTGGCTATCTGAAAAAAAGAAAAGAAATGGTGCCGTCTGGTTTGCTTAATATAAGGAATTTGAAATGATTTATACTTATACTTTTGATGCTTAAGTATATTTAAAACTACTTTTAGACTTTTACTCAAATAGTATTTTACTGGGTGACTTTCACTTTTACTTGAGTCACTTTCTATTAATGTATCTTTACTTTTACTCAAGTATGACAATTGGGCACTTTTCCCACCACTGCCATGGTGTAGCTGGAGGACAGCTAATTTACATCCTCCTCTGGTTACTTTGACTTCAATACAAAACCTAGGAGGCTCATGGTTCTCACCCCCTTCCATAGACTTACACAGTAATTATGATGACTTCCGGAGGATATCCTCCAACCTATCGAAGCTCGTGCAGCATGAACTGACATATTGTCCACTCAATCAAAGGATCACTGAAAGCATAAACTGTAGCTAGCTAGCACTGCAGTGCATAAAATGTTGTGAGTAGTTGATTCAAAAAGAGAGCAAGACAATAGTTGAACAGTTTTGAACAAATGTATTTCTTAAAAATTAAGGAGAAGCAGCAGAGAGAGGTGGAGCGAGAGAGAGCTATCTATATATCGTTGCATTTTTTTTTCACTTACTTAGCTAGCTAATCCAGCTAGCTAATTTAGCCCACTCAAACACCTGGCTCAAACAGAGAGGAATGCTATTTATGTTAGCTAGCTGGCTAAGACTATCCAACACTGGAACTCTTCCAAGTCAAGGTAAGCTTTCGGTTTTATTAATTTATTGGCAATGCAGCCCGCCGGTGTAACTGTTAAACTGATTGCTGTACACTGTACTGCGAGATTTAAGCGGGTTTACTAACGCGTTTGTTCTTCTGTGTTAGCTAATATGTAGGCTGTGTAGCGGATAGCGGTTAGCGGTTAAGGTATGACGGTTTGGCTTGGAAAGGTTTTTTTCGCCTAGTTACCGACAGCTGTTGTGTTGTGCACTGAAGTCCACAAGCGAAGGGAAAAGGTGAGTCCAACTGTTTGGACTAATGATTACACACTAGATCAGCTAGATGCAGGCAAGAGTGTGTAAGGTGGTGTTGAACGTGTCACGATCTGTCACCTTGATTATTCCAATTTGTCTCTCGACCTGTGTGCACCTACGTTATAATCTTTCATTGGTAGACTAGGTTATAGCAACCTCATGATGGGTACAGGGAAAATTCAAGTATCATGTAGTAGACTAAACCTATCGATGTTATATTGAGCTGTGTGAATGGAATATGAATGACAGTCATCCAATATGGTGTAATAGAAATAAGGCCATGTTCATTAAAAAAAAGTCCTACCTAATCTTAAACAGCACCGACCGCAACTAGCACACACATGCACACACACACATACAGGCACGCATGCACACACAAACACACACACACACACACACACACTCACACACATGTTCAGGTGGATTGAGAGTGGGGGAGAGGTTGCCGTGGGTAACGCATAACGACGAGGGAGTCTCTGTGAGCTATTCTAATTCATGTTAATAAACCTTGCCGTTGCTGTGAGAGACAAAAGGCCCACAGATGAGTCTCTGTCACCCCACCACCTTCAGCAGGAGGATAGGAACATACAAAGAATAATGTAGTGAGAGAGAGAAAGAAAGAGAGAGAGAGTCTGGAAGGTAGGTGAAAAGAGAGAGAGATGATATATTTAGTATCCATTCTGAATCATTTGGGGTCTGCAGAATCAAACCGCCTCACATCCACAATCCCCGGTGTGTGTGTGTGTCTCTGTACTCAGTTTATGTGTGTGTGTGTGTGTGTGTGTATAGCTGTGGAATTGAAATAAGCTCAGCTCCCAGTCTCTTGTGATAGCTAGCTAGCTGGTGAGTCTGTGGGGGCGTGGGTGAGGTGGGAGAGGAAGTAGAGCTGTGGTTTTGGATCACTTCCCAGGGCGGACAAGAGTGACATCCCAGGTTGTGTTTAGCACTGCGGGGTGAGAGCAGCAGTGTTAGCACAGGTCAGCACTTGGCTTGGCTCCTTGACTACAGATCATAGTAAAGGCCATCTCTGGGAGCCAGATAGTAGGGGTCCTCTGAAGTCCCCTTAAAATACCCAGGGAGGGTTCTTCAAAGTGGAATGGAAACCCAATGACCTGAATTTGAAGAGTGTCCTGTGACGTAGACTTTATAGTAAGAAAACCGTTTCAGATGGTGGATCAGGAGGACACATTATATTTGGTGTAGTTTAAGTGTGTTGTGTGTGTTATACCAATTTCCAGAGTTCTGTTGTTAGAATGAATGATATGAATGTATAATCTGATATGTTTCGGGAGGGCAGGTAGCCTAGTGGTTAGAGCGTTGGACTAGTAACTGAAAGGTTGCACAATCGAATCCCCAAGCTGACAAGGTTAAAACTGTCATTCTGCCCCTGAACAAGGCAGTTAACCCACTGTTCCTAGGCTGTCGTTGAAAATAAGAATTTGTTCTTAAACTGACTTGCCAAGTTAAATAAAGGTACAATTTTTAAAATGGTGGTGTATGTGATATGCACCAAGCCATACCTGTTGACCATGACAACGACCTATAGGATGAAAGTGATAAAATACACTTTGGATCATGCAGCTTATTCTCACTATGATTCTCCCCAGCTGTACTCCATATACCCCAAAGATGTAGAGCTGTTGGCTTCCCCGTCCCTGCTGTCTACCAGCTTGCCTTTGGCAGTGTTAGTTCTGGACAGTTAACTCCCACTGATATGATGTTAATTGCTGTCATTTTCCTTTTTTAGCTTGAGCATAATCAACAAATTATAGACTTCTGGAACAGTATTATTAGACCACATCCCCATCACATGCACCCCTTACCCTTGGAGCACAGTTGGGAAAGGCACAGGCGGCAGGTTTATGTGTGTGTATGTCATGTACTATTTGAGGAGGGGGCAAGATCCTGCATTGCATAACAAAATGGAAAGTGAGTCGAGAGGCATGTGTTGCGAATTTAACGAGACTTCACATGACTATGTCCCCGTCAAGTGTTAAGCTGACATTTTGCAGGTCCTGTTTCTCTAGCTGACTCTCCGTATACGTTTCAATGTCGATGATTGATCATCCCGTGTTGTTCTTCATTTGCCCGTGTGTCATTTCTCCTTGGTTTCCTTTCCTCTCTCGTCGTCACTGCGCTGCTCCGTGGTAAACACGGCTGTTTTATGACACAGGGACGTAAATAGATGCTGTGATCATATTGACGGCTTGCTAACTCCTGCACACACACCACGGTGACTAGGAAGTAAATTTAGACATTAAGGGAATGTCCATTAATTTAAACCATATGAAAGTGAGCACCGTCCATTAAAAGAGATTTTATTTTGATGGGTGTAGCCAACACTCATCAAAAGACATTTGGGAGGCTCGAATGTAGCCATAAAGATTTTGACATACAAGTAGAGTTGTCCTGTAGCACAAAATGATAATGCATTTTCCAGACCTCTAGCCTTTCAAATGTCAACACTAATATCGAAAGTTATTGTGGGCAATAATGTGTCACTGTTGATCTGAAGACAACTCTTCTATTGTGATATTTGACTTTTGCCCTTTTCAGACCCGCTCCTAACCCCTAGTTTTATAGGAGATGGACTTGGACAACATGTCTAGCAGTCTCCTCCCACAAATACATAAAGACCCTTTATGTCTCCGTGACTTCCTTTTATAGAGCGTTTCCCTTCTCTCCTTCCTTCTCTCCACCAATTCCATCCTATTGATATTGGGAGAGCCTCTGCGGGATAAAGGAAGGGGCCTACGAGCTCTGTGGATAGTTTAACCTTGATAAAACAGTTGTTTCAGTGAGCCTGATTTTCTTCCATCCGTCTTCATCCGACAAGGCCCTGCTGAAGTATGCAAATGAAGCCAGCAGAGGGGAGCGCCGTGTGCGGTTAAATGGGGCGTTGCAAATGTGCGGTGTACCGCGCCGCTGGGGTGATACTACTTACTGTCCAAATTTACTATGTCTTCTGTGAACGAACTGAACCCCCCCCTTTCTATTCCTTGACGGCTCCACATCCAGAATATACAGCCCCTGGGTAGATATAGGGCCTCTCATAAAACATTACTACCATGTAAAGAATTTTACACTTCCCACGTACTTGTTCATGTTATAGCTTTTTAATGTTTTGTGCGCTGACATTTGTGTTTATGTGTGTGAGAGAATACAGAATATGTGTGTGTGTGTGTGTGCATGCGTGTGTGTGTGTATGCATGCGTGTGTGTGTATGCATGCGTGTGTGTGTGTGTGTGTGTGTGTGAATGTGTGTGTGTGTGTGTGTGTGTGTGTGTGTGCGCGTGTGTGTGTGTGTGTGTGTGTGTGTGTGAATGTGTGTGTGTGTGTGTGTGTGTGCGTGTGTGTGTGTGTGTGTGTGTGTGTGTGTGTGTGTGTGTGTGTGTGTGTGTGAATGTGTGTGAGTGTGTGTGTGTGTGTGTGTGTGAATGTGTGTGTGTGTGTGTGTGTGTGTGTGTGTGTGTGTGTGTGTGTGTGTGTGTGTGTGTGTGTGTGTGTGTGTTCAGTTTGGTCTGTTTTATTGAGCCATTTCAGGAATATGTCTATTTATACAGTTAATTGGGGAGTATGGGAGTGTAATAATAATGTTTATGATAATAACTGTTGATGTTTTAAAACTAAATGCAGTACAATGAGCTTCTGGACACCATTAAAAACACATAAAACATACTAAATATGACCAATCAATCATGTTTAATGATTTATGGTTGTTTGATATATATTTGCTTGTACTGTTAGGTGTTACAACCACTGGAAGTGAGGAAATATTCGGTTGACGTTGAATTCATTCGGAGCGTCATTAGAAGCAATAGACAGATATGGGTTTTCTCTTTTTTTTCCTGGTCTTATGAAAATGCTACATAGTTATATATATTTTTTTCATTTAACCTTTATTTAACTAAGCAAGTCAGTTAAGAACAAATTCTTATTTACAATGACGGCCTACTGATTGTGCGCTGCCCTATAGGACTCCCAATCACAGCCGGATGTGATACAGCCTGGATTTGAACCAGGGACTGTAGTGACTGAGATGCAGTGCCTTGGACCACTGCGCCACTCGCCAGCTTTTAATATGTTTCATTTATTTGTTTTAGTGTCATCTGCCTAATAAGTTTTGTAAGTGTTTTGTTTGTGTGTTTGATATCACTCATGTATGCTCACATGGCAGCATTGTGATTGATTTCCTCTCTCACTCTTGATTTTGATTTGATTTGATTTTGTTCTCCACTTTACAACTCATTTCAGAAAATAGGCCAGTGGAGAGTTCTGGAACACAAACCACACATCTAGTCTCGCCTCCATCACTCCAGCCACCACACATATAAAGCTGTCAATCAACCACACTACCGCCTGGCCCTGTTATGGCTTGCTGGTTGTGTGGGTGGGTCCTCAGGGTGATGGATGGCTCCCAGAGCCTATCAGGTGGCACAGAGCATCCATCTCTGTCTGGAGCCTGTTAAACAAGCTTGGGAAAGCAGCCATGTAGTTCTAACCACCATTGGCCTCCACTAAAAAAAACATTAACAGTAATGAAGGATGGCTTTAAAAGTTCACTAGTAATAGGCTGGAATTACATTTATGAGTCAGACGGATGGCTGGAGAGACGTTGTGATTAATGGTTGTGGTGGACGGATGGGAAAGAGGCATTTAACCCCCTGAAACATCGATTTGAAGGGAACACCTGCTCTTTCCATGACATAGACTGACCAGCTGAATCCAGGTGAAAACTATGATTGCTTATTGATGTTACTTGGTAAATCCACTTCAATCAGTGTAGAGGAAGGGGAGGAGATGGGTTAAAGAAGGATTTTTAAGCCTTGAGACAATTGAGACATGGATTGTGTATGTGTGCCATTCAGAGGGTGAATGGGCAAGACGAAAGAGTGCACCGGTTTGAGTGTGTCAAAAACTACAAGGCTGCTGGGTTTTTCCACGCTCAACAGTTTCCTGTGTGTGTCAAGAATGGTCCACCACACAAAGGACATCCAGCCACATGACACAACTGTGCGAAGTATTGGAGTCAACATGGACCAGCATCCCTGTGGAACGCTTTCGACACCTAGTAGTCCAGGACTACACGAATTGAGGCTGTTCTGAGGGCAAAGCGGGGTGCAACTCGAATAGTTCCTAATGTTTTGTACACTCAGTGTAGATTGAACACGCTTTCTCATCATTATGCCTCTTTCAGTCCTTTTCCTTCTGTCATCAAGCTGTAAAATATTTCCACCATCTCCTCAGTGGCTCAATGGGGGAAACAAGAAAGTGTATGATGTTTTAGATAACCCTGTTATTTTAATAGTGATATTCACTTTTGCCCCCGCAATTTTCTTAGTTGTTGCGGCAGGTAACTGCTCAGGCCCTGGTGGTGAAAATGCCAAGGCTATTTCAATACACTCCAGCTGCCACTTTACCTGGCTGACAGGTCCTTTTTAGATAGGTGACGTGAGGCTGCCGTTGACACACGACTCCTCTCAGTGGTCTTGGAGGCCGTAGATTACTGGAGCCGCGTAGGGTAATTAAACACTCAAAAGGTCTGATTGCACAAGCAACACAAGCAACACAAGCAACGCAAGCAACACAAGCAACTTGATTCTGCGTTTCAGCAGTGCTGTTCACCATCGTATAGCCTACTGCAGGAAAGTGCTCGGGTTGTCATAGTGCATTACGACTGGCAAAGGCAGAGTGGTCTTCTTTCACACTGCAACCTACTCAGAATTAGCATTTTAAAGGGACATTCAGAAATATATTTGTACTGAGCAAACGGTGGTCTGTTATATCACGTAGTCGTAAGGAATAGTATCAAGACCATGAACCCTGTCTCGTTCTATCTCTCTTCCCTCTCTTTCTCTTACTATCTCTCTCTCTCTCTTCCCTCTCTCTCTCCTCCCTCTCTCTCTGCTCGCCTCCTCTCTGCTAACCTCTGATGCCATTAGCATTGGATGAGGGGAGAGGCTTCTAGTCTTAATGAATTCTGATGTGTCCTCCCATTCCCCCACCTAGATAACCCGACCCTCTCCGATGCTCAGGGTGTCAAATTAGAACAGCCTGGGAAGGAGAGAGCAAGGAGATGGGGATGGAGCGTCTCCTCTCTCATCCAGGCCTCTGAATCACCTTCAAATCACCTAATGGAACATGAAATTCATAAAGAATACCTACAGAGCTACAGTAAAACTGATTTCATTACCATTCACGCGGCCAAGTCATAATGTTCCTTCCATTTTAGGGGGGTCACTGAGCAAATTTTCGGACTGCTGAGCGGAGACTTCAACTTTGTGAACATTCTGTGCAGCTTCCGGTGCGAGTTTACTGTGAACACTGAGGCTGTACCTGCTTTAAGTTCCAGTTATAACAGTGGCCAAGTAGGCTACTGTGGCTATTTGATCATAATGTAGGACTATCAGAGTGGACTACCATCATAACGTCTTCACATGGAACTAGGTATTGAAATAGCCATTCTATGATACAGCCTACAGTAGCAGTCAATGTGTGGTGTTCAATGTAGGCCTACATGTAGGGCTTGAAATGCCACTTGACCTTCAGGCAAGTAGGTGACTGAAATTGTTGTTGTTTTGTGTTGTAGGAAGTAAGAAACCACATTATACAATTTTAATTACATATTATTCCCATACCATTATTGTTACAGAAAATACAACACAAATCGATGGTAACCTCTACCTACTTAGTGGCTGCTTACTGTAAAACTTAATGAGTAGCCCAGGCATTTATTAACTTAATGAGTAGCCCAGGCATTTAAAACTTAATGAGTAGCCCAGGCATTTATTTCCTCAAATCTCTGAACACAATAGGCGCTCATTAGAGACAGGCTTCTATTTGAGCCAGGCATCTATTTCCTTAATACACACCGATTTTGCTAATTTGCATAGTTTATTGTTTAAACCCAGCATACACTTCCAGCATTTTAATACATTTCTTCATTTTTGGCACTAATGTGTTATCATTTACACACTGTGTCACATTTCTTTTGTCTTAAAAATTTGTGCTTTTTCGGCAGTTATTACTTTCACCACTAGAAGGTGATCAGCCGATTTCTAAATCAAATCAAATCAAATTGTATTGGTCACATACACGTGTTTAGCAGATGTTATTGCGGGTGTAGCGAAATGCTTGTGCTTCTAGCTCCGACAGTACAATACTATCTAACAAGTAATATCTAGCAGTTTCACAACATTTCCTGGCACCACACTCCCAGAGCCATCACCTACTCCCTGTAGGCTGTTTCATCACTGTTGGTAATCAAACCTACTACTGTTGTGTCATCTGCAAACTTGATGATTGAGTTGGAGGCGTGCTTGGCCACGCAGTCATGGGTGAACAGGGAGTACAGGAGGGGGCTGAGCACATACCCTTGTGGGGCCCCAGTGTTGAGGATCAGCGAATCGGAGGTGTTGTTTTCCGACTTTCACCACCTGGGGGCGACCCGTCAGGGAGCCCAGGACCCAGTTGCACATGGCGGGGTTCAGACCCAGGGCCTCGAGCTTGATGATGAGCTTGGAGGGTACTATGGTGTTGAATGCTGAGCTATAGTCAATGAACATCCTTCTTACATAGGTATGCCTCTTGTCCAGATGGGACAGGGCAGTGTGCAGTGTTATGGCGATTGCGTCGTCTGTGGATCTATTGGGGCGGTAAGCAAATTGAAGTGGGTCTAGGTTGGTAGGTAAGGTGGAGGTGATATGATCCTTGACTAGTCTCTCAAAACACGATGACAGAGGTGAGTGATAGTCATTTAGTTACTTTACCTTTGCTTTCTTAGGTACAGGGACAATGGTGGCCATCTTGAAGCATGTGGGGACAACAGACTGGGATAGGGAGAGATTGAATATATCTGTAAACACACCAGCCAGCTGGTCTGCGCAAGCTCCGAGGATGGCGCTAGGGATACCATCTGGGCCGGCAGCCTTGCGAGTGTTAACACGCTTAAATGTCCTACTTACTTCGGCCACAGAGAAGGAGAGCCCTTGCTCCTTGATAGCGGGCTGCATCGGTGGCACTGTATTATCTTCAAAGCGAGTGAAGAAGGGGTTCAGCCTGTGCGGAAGCAAGAGGTCGGTATCTGCGACGTAGCTGGTTTTCCTTTTATGATCCGTGATTGTCTGTAGACCCTGTCGCATACCGTTGAACTGGGACTTAACTTTGTCCCTATACCGACATTTAGCCTGCTTGATTGCTTTGCAGAGGGAATAACTACACTGTTTACATACTTCCATATTCCCAGTCTTCTTATCCTGGTTAAATACGGTGGTTTGTGCTTTCCGTTATGTGCGAATTCTCACATCTATCCATGGTTTCTGGTGGTGGAAGGTTTTAATAGGCACAGTGGGTACAACATCTCATATGAACTTCCTGATAAACTCATTCACCGTATCGGTATATGTGTCGATATTATTTTCTGAAGCTGAACATATCTGTTATCAAAACAAACATATCCCAGTCCGCTTCCTGTTTATCAAAACAATCTTGAAGCGCATTCTGGAAGGTATTAACAATGGTTGATTGGGATACAACAATCAATATGTTGACAGTGAGCTATTATTGATGAAAATTCAGTAAATCTCAGGATATGTGGAGATAGTATGGTTCTTTGAGGGGCATTTGATTGTGAGATATTCTAGGTCAGGTGAACAGAAGGACTTGCGTTCCTGTATGTTATCACAGTTACACCATAAGTTGTTATTCATAAAATGTATACCTCCACCCTACTGCTACCCGGAGAGATGTTTGTTCTTGTCAGCATGCTGTACTGAGAACCCAACTGGCTTTACAGAGTCAGACAATATATCTCGAGAGAGCCATGTTTCGGTGAAGCAGAGTATGTTACAATCCCCGGTGTCTCTCTGAAAAGCAAATCTCGCCTTGAGCTCATCTATTTTATTATTCAGAGATTGGACGTTAACGAGTAAAACACTCGGGAGTGGGTGGTGTGCACGCTTCCTATTTTGGAACAGAAGACAGGCTCGAGTACCTCCACCGGCATTGTTCTGGGTCAGCCTCTGGAATAAGTTAAATTGCTCTGGGGAGAGCAAACAAAGGATCCGCTCCAGGGAGGTCGTAATATCCAATAGTTCTTCCCGGCTGTATGTAATGACACAAAACAATTCCTGAGCTAATAACGTAAAAAATAGTACATAAACAACAAAATACTGCAGAGTTCCTTAAGAGCCATCTCCGTTGGCCATCGGATGTTAGCCGTCTGTAATCCTAAAGCTGTTGACTGTTTTTATGCTTGCCAGTTAGCTAGCAGTTCTCAGCTGTTAGCAGCCAATGGCTAGCAGTTCTCATCTGTTAGCAGCCAATGGCTAGCAGTTCTCAGCTGTTAGCAGGCAATGGCTAGCAGTTCCTACTGTCGAAATACTGATGATTACCATAATTAGAGTCATTACAGAATTATTTAATGTAACAAATCAAACAAATTCATTTCGACCCAGCGTTTATTTGAAACAGGTGTTTATTTGCTGAAATCTGCGCCATTGCCAGGCTATTTAAAGGGACAGGCAGCTATTTGAGACTTGGCGTTTAATTGGAGTTTTACGTTATTCAGGTCTGTCTCAAAATACAACACTGCCCCTTTACGACATTAAAAAAAGTTATTTACCTGACTCGCTTTACAAAGATGGCTAGAAATCTACATACTTTTTGCTGTTGTAGGAAGAAATCAATCCCCCATTGTTGACCAGAAATTATCTATAACTGGGCTAATAACTCACTAACTAACAAAGAATATTAACAAATGTGCACATGCGGCTACACGCAAGTTAAGATCTGAAAGCAAACGCATCTACTCGCTAGCGCTCTTTCCTGTCAATGCAATAAAATCCAACTCCGATTCGCTCTGCTTAATCAAAATCACAGACTAAGTCTTGCATAGTTAGATTTGTTTTGGTTGAAATGGGCTAATATTAATATAATATATATAATATAATATTAATATTAATTGATTCGATCACCATTCCCACCTTAGGGGGAAGTTGATAGTGTAAACTAACAGGTGTTTTTTCTGCGTGGCAGTCCTGGGGGAGCTGCACAGCTTAGTATACCTACTACTGTACAAGTACAGTCATGGCCAAAAGTTTTGAGAATGACACAAATATTAAATTTCACAAAGTTTGCTGCTTCAGTGTCTTTAAATATTTTTGTCAGATGTTACTATGGAATACTGAAGTATAATTACAAGCATTTCATAAAGCTTTAATTGACAATAACATGAAGTTGATGCAAAGAGTCAATATTTGCAGTGTTAACCCTTCTCTTTCAAGACCTCTGCAATCCGCCCTGGCATGCTGTTAGCTTCTGGGCCACATCCTGACTGATGGCAGCCCATTCTTGCGTATTCAATGCTTGGAGTTTGTCAGAATTTGTGGGGTTTTGTTTGTCCACCTGCCTCTTGAGGATTGACCACAAGTTCTCAATGGGATTAAGGTCTGGGGAGTTTCCTGGCCATGGACCCAAAATATCGATGTTTTTTTCCCCGAGCCACTTAGTTATCACTTTTGCCTTATGGCAAGGTGCTCCATCATGCTGGAAAAGGCATTGTTCGTCACCAAACTGTTCCTGGATGGTTGGGAGAAGTTGCTCTCGGAGGATGTGTTGGTATCATTCTTTATTCATGGCTGTGTTCTTAGGCAAAATTGTAAGTGAACCCACTCCCTTGGCTGAGAAGCAACCCCACACATGAATGGTCTCAGGATGCTTTACTGTTGGCATGACACAAGACTGATGGTAGCGCTCACCTTGTCTTCTCCGGACAAGCTTTTTTCCGGATGCCCCAAACAATCGGAAAGGGGATTCATCAGAGAAAATGACTTTACCCCAGTCCTCACCAGTCCAATCTCTGTACCTTTTGCAGAATATCAGTCTGTCTCTGATGTTTTTCCTGGAGAGAAGTGGATTCTTTGCTGCCCTTCGTGACACCAGGCCATCCTCCAAAAGTCTTTGTCTCACTGTGTGTTCAGATGCACTCACACCTGCCTGCTGCCATTCCTGAGCAAGCTCTGTACTGGTGGTGCCCTGATCCCGCAGCTGAATCAACTTTAGGAGATGGTCCTGGCACTTGCTGGACTTTCTTGGGCGCTCTGAAGCCTTCTTCACAACAATTGAACCGCTCTCCTTGAAGTTCTTGATGATCCAATAAATGGTTAATTTAGGTGCAATCTTACTGGCAGCAATCTCCTTGCCTGTGAAGCCCTTTTTGTGCAAAGCAATGATGACGGCATGTGTTTCCTTGCAGGTAACCATGGTTGACAGAGGAAGAACAATGATTCCAAGCACCACCCTTCTTTTGAAGCTTCCAGTCTGTTATTCGAACTCAATCAGCATGACAGAGTGATCTCCAGCCTTGTCCTCATCAACACTCGCACCTGTGTTAATGAGAGAATCACTGACATGATGTCAGCTGGTCCTTTTGTGGCAGGGCTGAAATGCAGTGAAAATGTTTTTGGGGGCTTCAGTTAATTTGCATGGCAAAGAGGGACCTTGCAATTAATTGCAATTCATCTGATCACTTTTCATAACATTCTGGAGGATATGCAAATTGCCATCATACAAACTGAGGCAGCAAACTTTTTGAAAATTAATATTTGTGTCATTCTCAAAACCTTTGGCCACAACCGTACAGTACACTATTATCTCCTGAAACTAGAAATCTAGCATACTTGACTAGCCTAACCAACACTGATCACATTTTACCAGGCAAGTCAGTTAAGAACAAATTCTTATTTTCAATGATAGCCTAGGAACAGTGGGTTAACTGCCTGTTCAGGGGCAGAACAACAGATTTGTACCTTGTCAGGTTGGGGGTTTGAACTTGCAACCTTCTGGTTGCTAGTCCACCGCTCTAACCACTAGGCTACCCTGCCGCCCCATATACCTGATGTTGTTATTTAGTTCAATAATGGTTTGATGGCTGACATTCCTGACTCAACAGAGGTGTGTGATCCAGCGTACCGTCCGACGCTTACGCACTCTTCCTGAGCACTGTGTTTAGTTTACCTTGGCAGGCTCAGGCCACAGCTCATTAGACTAAGAGAATCCGCCGCCTTAATTAATGATATGTAAATATCCTTTTGAATTGGCTGCATTTGCATATTAACAGAGATTTCTGGAATCTGTGGCGTAATATATTTTAATTAGGGATTCATTAAATAGAATGGGAATTTCATTTCGCCTGGCAGGTTATGTTAGGTGTGAAGCGCACGTCTCGCCCAGTGTCTGACTGTTGAACCAAGCTATACCAAAACATGAAAGAAGCACCTCTCTCTTTTGCTCGCTCTCTCCCTCTCTCGCTGCACACATACACACACACGTACACACACACACTCCTGGAGCCGCCAAGGCCTTCCCAGGGGGTCTCCACATAACAGCATGCTAGCTTTGGGGGGGGCGTCTAGTGTGTAGTGTGTGTTGTTGGGGGTGTCCCTGATTGGCTTAATTTCATCTCCTCTGTTCCTTTTTTCTAGAGTAAAGGGAATGACTCTCAGACACGGAACACTAGTTGTGTTGGCAATTATGTTAATGGCTTGCCATTAGGCCATGATTCTGTATGAGCAATTGGGGAGAGAGGGCACGTTTTCACAGACCAAGTCAATGCCAGTGCTGCGGCTGCTTGATACCTTTCCAGTAGACTCATTTACATAAACCTACAGCCCTAGTGTACCTGGCCAAGCGTGGGGATCTTTTGTCTTTTCTTTGTTGTGAATAAAATCAGTCTTGTCATAAACACAAACTCATTTGTCATGAAATTGTGCAAAACTCTTATTTATATTCATAGCCAATGTTCATATCTTTTTAGGGTTGCATTACGAGAGCTTTTACGACATAGATAGCTAGATGAAGAAATTAGCCAACTGCGGGTTTATTGTTTCAAATAGGAGTTGTGGAATAGACATGGAGTAATAAGTCCTATGTTAGTGCTGGCTAGAATCAAAGCAGGAGCAGAAACACAAGGGAAAGAGAGATCCTTTGGCATTTCTGATGTGTAGTCAGCAGCGTGCTGACGTTATTGATCCAGGACCGCTGGATTCATTATGAGAGCTGCTGGTGGAACTGCCCCCACCCCACCCACCCACCCTCCACCTCACCACATCTTTATTTATGATGCTTCCCCCTCTCCTCTCCTCCTTCCTCCTGTGTGGCTCAGCCTCTCCTCTTTTATTCTCCATGCATTATTCTTTTATAAAAGCTAAATTACAGCCACCTTATCAGGTGTTTTTTGTGCGTGGATAAGACCTGTCCTTTTTGGCCCTGCCGAGGGATGGGGGAGTTATTTTAGGTCTGGAGGGGGTGGAGGAGAAAGGGAGGGGTGGAGCGGGTGGAAGGGAGAGAGTATAAAGTGCCCCTGTCAACCCTGCCGCACTGTCTGTGAGATGGACTCTCTCTCATCCCTCTCTCTCTCTCTCTCTCTCTCTCTCTCTCTCTCTCTCTCTCTCTCTCTCTCATCCTTAATGAGAATCACTCTCTAATTGTGTGAGCGGGTGGATGTGTGGTGTGTGGGCAGCGGTGCGGTGTGCGGGCGGGGGTGAGGGAGGCCGGGGGGGGTTAGATTGTGATACTGGCTACGTGACCGCTATGCTGATAGAGGCAGGGGATCAATAATTTAGGCCCTGACCTTAATGGTAGTGTTAAAAAGCTCATCTGTCTGGAGTCTGGAGACTCAGGCCCTTAAAGGTGCGGCGCAGAATAAATTGAGGCTGGGGAGCTAGCTGGGGCCATAGGTAGGTGGAGGAGTGGGGGATGGTGGGAGCACAGAGGATAGACAACAGAGGAGGAGAGCGGTATGAGCGTCTTTCAACAGTGGCTCAGTCTATGAAAGGGGGGATCATAGATTTAGAATGATCTACTACATCCACATACATTGTTCCAAACATACATCTTCTTAGTGTTTTAAATGAATGCTGTCATAGGCTTTTTGTCTGGTGGTGTTGGAGGTAATCTGTTCCATGAAAAATCCTTCCCTTCATTTTATACAGTGATGCTTTAGAATACTTCACCCAGTCAGAGATACCGGTACTGAACAAAGAGAGAGAGCTGTAACGAGTGGCTTTAATCTGGTTCTGGAGCTTGTTTTCTTCTCTGAGCCTTAAGGCCATACACATTGAGAATTCGGACATCCATCGATTTGATTCGGGGACATTAATGTCAAGGCCCCATGCGTCTCTCTCTCTCTCTCTCTCTCTCTCTCTCTCTCTCTCTCTCTCTCTCTCTCTCTCTCTCTCTCTCTCTCTCTCTCTCTCTCTCTCCCTCTCTCTCTCTCTCTCTCTCTCTCTCTGTCTCTCTCTCTCTCTCTCTCTCTCTATCTCTCTCTCTCTCTCTCTGGATCCTCAAGCCCAGGCAGACGAGGCTTTCATTCCCCTGATGGCAGGATGGAACCATCTCAACCCCCCCCCACCTCCTCCTCTCCCTTTCTCTACTCCCCCTTAGGGGATGATATATTAGATATAACCAATTCAATTTTATGCAGCCAGGACAGATGCCCTGGGGACATAAACACACACATTTTTAATACACTCCTCACCAGGAAGCCCAATGCAGAGGGAGCCTGGCGGAGCCTGCTGCCCGCTCGCGGCTGCTCAGGGTCTCCTCTCACACACTCAATTATTAATGTAACGGCCGTAGCGACTTAAATAATAAAGACAACCTCCCTCCCTGCAAAGGAATGGGACAAGGACAAGTCACGTAAGGAGGTAGCTTTGCCAAAAGTCATATGCGGTAAAATGAGGCAGAAAATAAACAGGGGGACTTCAGTGTTGGTGAATACTGTATCTACCCAAAACTAATATGATAAAAGGATGATCAAGTATTAGAATGGATGTAAAACTACTGGTGTCATTCTGGCTGATGCAATATGATGAAATGTAACATTTATATGAATGCGCAACCCCTTTTCGCCTTTTGAAATTGCCAAAGTTCACTCGGGATTTACTCGTCAACCAATTACCATGCAAGTCAGGCCCGAATCCGGTGTAGGCCTAGTTGAAATACTGCCTGCATTTTGAAAAGGCCGATATACCCAGTGTTCTGGATTTCTGTCACTTCCAGGGTCACTCAGAGGAAGTTCAGTACTCTGGTTTTGACGTGATGAATTGTGACATTATCTTTTACTTGGTTTCATTAGATTCACTGGAGATTGAACACTCTGGCTCTCCTTACCTACTAAGCCTGGCTGGTCTGGGGCCTGCTCTGCCCTGCGCTGCTCGGCTAGGATGAGAAATCAACTGGCCCCGGGGCAAATATATTTCCTGCTCCCATCCCGAGCTCGTTTCTTGGTTTCATGTCTGTTTTAACGTGTAATTAATTATTCAAATTCATTTTGAAACACAAGTCAAATTTGGAGTGGCTCATTCAAAGGCACATGCAATTTGTTTTCTGTTAATGGCAAGTAAGCTCCGCTATTAGATTGAAAAATAGGCTCATTGTGTCTGTTGACTTCATGGCGGGCTGCGATGAAGGATGGCGACAAACTGAAGTGCTTAAATCGGCGAATTGAAATGAATGCCCCCTCAAAGCCAATACTGCTGACGATACATTTAAGCTAATACTCCGGGAACGTAAAACGAATGGAAAGATTGTATTTCACCAAAATCCATTTTGCCTCAGAAGACAAATCACGGAGGGGGAAAAAAACAAAATGTCGTACAACATCGTGTTCCTTCTCTAACTTGTGGAATGTCATGGTGTGTAGATCATTCTTCATCACTCCCTTTCTTTACAATCTGTTTTCAGTTGTTTCTGTCTCCTGTCCTAGCCGTTCATTGCAGTTATGGTCATTTCATACTTTAATGCTACATATTTAATGTTCACATGTCCCTTTCCACCTCTGGTGCTACTGGCATGTTAAGACATGTGCAGAGGTCATGCATCAAGGCACATCATTTATTTACACCATTTATTTGTATTTTATTCATGTTAGTTTTGAATTGAATAATTGAATGTGGTGAAATGTTTCTTTCTTCACCTGTAAGTGCCCTCCAGTGTGTGACACATTGTAACACTTAAAAGTGTCCTGTCACAAGCATCGCGATGGATGCTGTTGTTGTTGTCAGTGAAGGTTGATAAATATATTGATTGGAATTACCCTGCATTTGCGCTAAAGGCCAGGACAGAGACAGACAGAGCCATTGTAAGAGGCTATAAGAGTATCTTTTTTGTTCCTTTTCCCTTAGAATTTACTGCCAACGGCTGAGAGTGGTATTTATTTTCCTCAGTCTCTGCTCTGGTATCCCAGAGTTGGCAGAGTGATTTTGTAGAATAGAAACATTATAGACTGTTACTGTCAAAGTGTTAAATGTGATGTATATAGCTGGGGGTTCAGAGGGAGGAGGAGCAGGTGGAGGGGATGAGGAGGAGGGGGAGGTAAGGAGGTGAGCAATGGCACCGCCAGGCAGCCGTGACTGCAGCAGCAAGGTGCTCCTGAGAAAGCAAAGCGAGAGAGAGAGATGGAGAAAGGAAGAGAGATGATGTAGAGAAGAGAGAGAGCATAGAGAGACGAGGTAGAGAAGAGAAATGGAGGGAGGGAGGGAGGGAGGGAGGGAGGGAGGGAGGGAGGGAGGGAGGGAGGGAGGGAGGGAGGGAGGGAGGGAGGGAGGGAGGGAGGGAGGGAGGGAGGGAGGGAGGGAGGGAGGGAGGGAGGGAGGGAGGGGAAACAGAGACAAGGTAGAGAAGAGAAATAACAAAGAGAGAGGTAGAGGGAGAGGGGGATGTGAGGGATGGCAGGGTAATGTGGCGAGAGGTAATGGTTTCTCTCAGCCCACTGGAACAGAGGGGAGATCATTAGCCACCGTCACCATCCCTGTGCTGTGCCTTGACGCCATTTACCCCCCTCACCTCACCATAGGCCCCCATCAGGGTGGGGAGACAGGGAGATAGACACACAGTGTTTGTGTGGAGGGACAGGGAGTGGGAGACACAGTGCTTGTGTGGTGAAACAGGGAGAGGGGGAGACAAACGATGTCAGTGTGTTTCTGTGGTGCTAGCCCACCGTAGCAGAAGCAAATTGGCAGAGTGCCGCTCCAAGGAGGCGATAGTGATCTGATGAGTAGCTCATCGTAGTATGCTCCCTCATAAGGATGGATAGCCCACATACTTTGTTTCAGTACACTCTTAGAAAAAAAGGGTTCCAATAAGGTTCTTCGGCTGTCCCCATAGGAGAACCCTTTTTGGTATAAATGGTACACAAAAGGGTTCTTCAAAGGGTTCTCCTATGGGGACAGCCGAAGAACCCTTTTAGGTGTTAGGTGTTTCTAAGCGTGTAGGACTCCCACATAGACAGGCACACAAATACCTATTGACTCCACCGCTCTCTCTTTTGTAGGATTCAACAGTTAATTTGGCTCCTCTCAAAAAATGTTAACCAGGTATTAGTGAGGATAATTCTCTGTTCCCTATCGACGTATTACTTGCAATACACACGGTGCAACGTGATGCTGTGGAATTTACATTGAGTCCCAGGAAAAAGGCAGACTATAAAAGCTTGTAGACGTATTTTCATTATTAATAGCCTATTGGAGGAGAGATGCACTCTTGCTCTTGCTCGCTGAATGTAAAATAAGCTACAGCATCGGAATGGGCATGAGTAATCGAGTACTCGAACGGACGTCAAAGCCCAATCTTGAACCAGAGATCACATTTTTTTCAAATACTGTAAAACTATCTGGTGGGATGTGCTTTGTGGCTGCCCGAATGGGCAAGTGAAATTTGTGTTGTGTGACAAAACTGCACATTTTAGAGTGGCCTGTTATTGTCCCCTGCACACTGTGCACCTGTGTAATAATCATGCTGTTTAATCAGTTTCTTCATATGCCACACCTGTCAGGTGGGTGGATTATTTTCTCAAAGGAGAAATGCTCACTAACAGGGACGTAAACACATTTGTGTCCAACATTTGAGAGAGAAAATGTTTTTCTGCTTATGGAACATTTCTGAGATCTTTTATTTCAGCTCAGGAAACATGGACCGTAACATTTACATGTTGCATATATATTTCTGTTCAGTGCAAATCAAATGTCTGTATATTGAAAAGAGGACCGATTTTGTTTGTAACACTTTAAAAAATGTATTTCAACTCGCCAAATTGAGGCCCATTTCAAATGTTCCCTCTTGTAGAATAACGGTTCCAGGCACAAGATGCTCGTCACTTCGCACTGGCAACTTTTTTATTTTGGACAAAAACTTCTGTTCTGTTTTATTCTGTTATATAACATAATGTTGTTGTTTTTTACTATAAAATAGGTGTATCTTGACTGCGATAAAGGCTCTGGAAAAAGAGCGTCTTATCTGCTAAATTAAAAAACAAGGCTATGCCATTGCACAGCCATAGGCTTCGACAAGCAAGCGCCACTGCTGAGGTTACTCTTTGAAGATAACATAATGTAACCAGTTGATATTATGGTTTCAATAAATTCATCTTAAGTGTCACTTCCTTTTTTATTAACCGAATGTACAAAACATTAGGAACACCTGCTCTTCATGACATACAAACAAAATAGACTGACCAGGTGAATCCAGGTGAAAGCTATGATCCCTTATTGATGTAACCTGTTAGATCCACTTCAATCAGGGTAGATGAAGGGGAGGAGACAGGTTAAAGAAGGATTATTAAGCCTTGAGACAATTGAGATATGGATTGTGTGTGTGCCATTCAGAGGTTGAATGGGCAGGACAGAATATTTTAGTGCCTTTGAAGTGCACTGGTTTGAGTGTGTCAAAAACTGCAAGGCTGCTGGGTTTTTCATTCTCAACTGTTTTCTGTGTGTATCAAGAATGGTCCACCAGCCTAAGGACATCCAGCCAACTTGACACAACTGTGGGAAGCATTGGAGTCAACATGGGACAGCATCCCTGTGAAACGCTTTCGACACCTCGTAGTCCATGCCCCGACGAATTGAGGCTGTTGTGAGCCCAAAGAGGGGTGCAACTCAATATTAGGAAGGTGTTATTAATGCCTTGTACACTCAGTGTATATGGGGCAATTTAGCAATTAGGATTTGTTATCTGTAATGGTTATGATAAATTAGCCATTGTTGCATTCTGTTGGCATATAAATAAATGTGGACATATTTTTTTCCCAGTGCGGGTGTTGTAAGTGTTTTAAATGTACATTTTTATTAAAGTGCTTGAGTACTCTAAAAAAAAAACAAGCGAGTACTCTGACAATCCAAAATGGTCAAATGCCCATCCCTACTACAGCATTAAGAACAAGCGGGGAAAGGAGAAGACCGTACTTTCCTGTAGTAAAGCCTATCTTTAACACTGATAGGCTACATCCTGACAAAATACACCATATGACTGGCCTGCTAATGTACCTTTCTGGACCTTCTAAACTGTCAAGAATACAGTTGAAGTCGGAAGTTTACATACACCTTAGCCAAATACATTTAAACTCAGTTTTTCATCATTCCTGACATTTAGTTGTTTTTAAAAGTAAAAATTCCCTGTTTTAGGTCAGTTAAGATCACCACATTATTTTAAGAATGTGGAATGTCAGAATAATAGCAGAGAGAATTATTTATTTCAGCTTTTATTACTTTCATCACATTCCCAGTGGGTCAGAAGTTTACATACACAGTATTTGGTAGCACTGCCTTTAAATTGTTTAACTTGGGTCAAATGTTTCTGGTTTCTGGCCCATTCCTCCTGACAGAGCTGGTGTAACTAAGTCAGGTTTGTAGGCCTCCTTGCTCGCACACGCCTTTTCAATTCTGCCCACAAATTTTCTATAGGACTGAGGTCAGGGCTTTGTGACGGCCACTCCAATACCTTGACTTTGTTGCCCTTAAGCCCAAACGGATCCAAATGGTTGCATAATATTTAGCTAATGAATGGCCTAATATCAACCTTATATTTTCCTTCTGACTTTGGCTTCACATCACATCATTACTTTGGCTTCACATCAGCTCTTCCAGCTGTGCACAATAGGCTATAGCCTACGCAAGCTTCTCCACAATAGGCTATTGTGACATTGTGACATTGTCCTCTATATCTAAGATTACGGGAGTTTGGGAAACTGCAGTACTAAAGCAGTTGATTGTCATATCATAGCATCTCTGTTTTTTTTTTTCATATTTATTTTCTATCCACTCAGTTATAGAGGTTAAAGGGTTAAAGACAACAGCTGTTTTACAGATCCTCAACGTCTTATTCAAGACTTACTGTGGACAGGGAAAAAAGCTGGTGAGAAATATGATCACACCAATAAACCAGACCAATTATTCCCCATTGACAACCTTCAAAACCCCTTTTTTATGGCAGATTTATCCAAGTAAAACTTTATTGCACCAGTGGAAGGGGACACTGTCATTTTTGCATAGCTTGTCCAAGCCGTCACGATTTTATGTGATTGCGGTTATTGCACCTCTGTGACCTTTCTACTTTATTGAACGAGACTCTAAAATATGGTCGGCAGTATATATAAAGTGAGGGAAAGGGATGAGTGTCCCAGTCCCAGGAAGTTGAGACCTGACTGAAACGGACTGTGAAGTTGGTTGATGTGGCTGTCTGCTGTTCAGATCTAATAAACTCCTTCATGAATTGGGAGTGCTGAACACAGGGTGTTGTGGTATAATACTTATTTTGGGCATTAGAGAATATATCCTACCTAAAAAATATCCACCTTTCTCTCACGTTGTGTGTGTGTGCACGAGAGAGAGGGGGTACTGGCCTTGCTTTGTGTGTAATTAAATGGGGGTGTCTGTCAGGGCGACTGGGTCTTTGTGTGCACCCATATGTTTGGGTGCTGATACAGGGAGGGTTATTCTGTTTGGAAGGCTGATAACAGCCCGTTTATAACCTTGGCACAGACCAAGCCCTAATCTGGCAGGAGCACATCCCCCCCCAACTCCTCTCATCCCTCTCCATTAGCACCACACATAGGCACCCCAAATTCTCACAGAAAAGAACATTGGCGACTCTGTCACAAAGAGGAGATGGGCTTGACCCAAATAGACACAGCTACTTCACCCTCTGCACCCCGTCTGTAAAGATGAATCGATGTTCCATATATTTATGTACAGCAGCGGAGGCTGCTGAGGGGACAACGGCTCATAGTAATAGCTGAAATGGAGTGTGTTGGCTGGAATGAAGTGAATGGAATGATATCAAACACATGAAAACCCCTCCAAAAAAGATGTTACCATTCCATTCACTCCATTCCGACCATTATTATAATCCGTCCTCCCGTCAGCAGCCTCCACTGATGTCCATCAGGTCCAAAATGATTGGCACCCTTGATAAAAACACACAAAAGAAGACTATAAAATAAATCATTAAAATGCTGAGCTATATTGTATGCTCAAACATTTAGAAAATTACTTTATTTTACACTAATAATTGCTCAGAGAAAGAGGTTTTGTTTACCTTTCAACACCTTGCCTTGTGAGGATAATGGAGCTTTTTTCAAAAATGTTTTATTTGATTGGAGAACACATTGGGAGGGATCTTGAACCATTCCTTTACACAAAATCTTTCCAGATCCTTGACATTCTTCGTCTGTGCTTATGAACTGCCCTCTTCAATTCTAACCACAGGGTTTCAATGGGGTTCAAGTCCCGAGACTGAGATGGCCATTGCAAAATGTGGATTTGTGGTCAATGAACCATTTCTTTGTGAACGTTGATGTGTGCTTGGGGTTATAGTCTTGCTGAAAGAAGATCCACTTGCGGCCAAGTTTCAGCCTCCTGGCAGAGGCAACCAGGTTTTTATCTGACATCAATTATGTTTTGTTTCATGATAAAAACCATTTAAAGGTGTAGTGTACCCTTTCCCCTTCCTTTTCTAAACTGAACTTGGCAGTCATTGTGGCCTTACAGTTGTATTTCTGCTCTCCTGTCCGTCTGTTCAGTTTACAGTTACAACTCTCATTATTGCTTTCTGCTATTGACTGGGAGCTTTCCTTGCACATCGTTTTTTCCCCATTAGTGTATACTATGTCTTTTGTTATGTTTCTGTTTTTCTTCACTTACTATCTCTCTGACTGACGTGTTCCTGCTTTCGTTCCTTTTCCATATTGCCATAGTAATTGTTTTAGTTTGATTTAATTGGCCGTGCTTTTAATTCTGCTGTTGCCAAGGTTTTGCGTGTGTATATGTGTTTTAAAGTGATTTCCATGTGTCTTGAGAAGCTTAATTTGAGATTGTGTTTTCTTCACTGGGAGAATTGAAATTGATCTGTTGTTATGATAGTTTGAACATAATTCATGTTTTACCTTAATTGTACAAGGCAGAAAAGCACTAACAATAGTTCTGTACAATAGTATTTTAAGATATTGTACTTTCAAGACACAGTACGACTGGTGGTTTAGTGATGGATTGTGCAACCAACACTGTAGACATTTTAATTTTGATAGCATGGTGTCACGTGTGCTACCTCTCCGGCCTCTAGGCCATCAGGCTGCTCATTATCCCGCACACCTGTCACCATCGTCACGCACCTCATGACACTCACCTGGACTCAATCACCTCCTTGATTACCTTCCCTATATACTGTATGTTAGTCCCTTTGGTTCTTTCCCCATGCGCTAGTATTTCTGTTTCAGCTTCATGGCTGTGCGTTGTTCCTGTTTCTTGTTTTGGATTTTGGATTCCTTTATTAAATTAACTTGCTTCCCGACTCTCAGAGCACATCGTTACACATGCAGGGTCAGTCCTTGCATCCATAGCTCTGTCTATTAACCTGAGATCCACAGATGATGCAATCTCTATTGCACTCCACACTGCCCTTGCCCTTTACCACCTGGACAAAAGGAACACCTATGTGAGAATTGACTACAGCTCAGCGTTCAACACCATAGTACCCTCAAAGCTCATCACCAAGCTAAGGATCCTGGGACTAAACACCTCCCCCTGCAACTGGATCCTGGACTTCCTGACAGGACGCCCCCAGGTGGTGAGGGTAGGTAGCAACACATCTGCCATGCTGATCCTCAACACTGGAGCTCCCCAGGGGTGCGTGCTCAGTCCCCTCCTGTACTCCCTGTTCACCCACAACTGCATGGCCAGGCATGACTCCAACACCATCATTAAGTTTGCTGACGACACAACAGTGGTAGGCCTGATCACCGACAACGGCGAGACAGCCTATAGGGAGGAGGTCAGAGACCTGACCGGGTGGTGCCAGAATAACAACCTATCCCTCAAAGTAAACCAAGACTAAGGAGATGATTGTGGACTACAGGAAAAGGAGCACCGAGCACGTCCCCATTCTCATCGACGGGGCTGTAGTGGAGCAGGTTGAGAGCTTCAAATTCCTTGGTGTCCACATCAACAACAAACTAGATTGGTCCAAACACACCAAGACAGTCGTGAAGAGGGCACGACAAAGCCTATTCCCCCTCAGGAAACGAAAAAGATTTGGCATGGGTCCTGAGATCCTCAAAAGATTCTACAGCTGCAACATCGAGAGCATCCTGACCAGTTGCATCACTGCCTGGTACGGCAATTGCTCGGCCTCCTACCGCAAGGCACTTCAGAGGGTAGTGTGTATGGCCCAGTACATCACTGGGGCAAAGCTGCCTGCCATCCAGGACCTCTACACCAGGCGGTGTCAGAGGAAGGCCCTAAAAATTGTCAAAGACCCCAGCCACCCTAGTCATAGACTGTTCTTTCTACTACCGCATGGCAAGCGGTACCGGAGTGCCAAGTCTAGGACAAAAAGGCTTCTCAACAGTTTTTACCCCCAAGCCATAAGACTCCTGAACAGGTAATCAAATGTCTACCCGGACTATTTGCATTGTGTGCCACCCCCAACCCCTCTTTTACGCTGCTGCTACTCTCTGTTTATCTTATATGCTTAGTCACTTTAACTATACATTCATGTACATGCTACCTAAATTTGCCCGACCAACAAGTGCTCCCACACATTGGCTAACCGGGCTATCTGCATTGTGTCCCACCACCCGCCAACCCCTCTTTTTACGCTTCTGCTACTCTCTGTTCATCATATATGCATAGTCACTTTAACGATACCTACATGTACATACTACCTCAATAAGCCTGACTAACCGGTGTCTGTATACGGCCTTGCTACTCTTTATTCAAATGTCTTTCTACTGTTGTTTTATTTCTTTACTTACCTACACACACACACACACACACACACACACACACACACACACACACACACATACATACCTTTTTTTGGCACCATTGGTTAGAGCCTGTCAGTCAGCATTTCACTGTAAGGTTTACACCTGTTGTATTCGGTGTACATGACAAATAAACTTTGATTTGATTTGAGAGTGGTTACATTTCTCCAGGCCCATACCTCAGCTTTTTACCAAAAGGTAAAAAGAGGTGGGGCGAACGTGTTGTTATTGTTTCATCTGTGGATTTTCCCTTTAAACATCTGCATATTATCAAGATATCAGTGTCACCAACTAAAAGGTAAACAAGAGGCCTATAGTAAATGCAGCATATTGAATTCATTTTCCACATGTAAATAGCACTTATCAGTAGTGCTCAAAGCATGCAGTTCCATGAGCACAGCATTTATTTTTCAACTCGAATCAATGAGCCCAATCAGACCTCCATGACAACAACATCATAAACAACAGAGTAGGGCTGGCTAATAAGTCCTTAGTTTTGGGGTCATGCTCAGGTAAAACAATTTGGCTAGTCTATACTTCCATATTTCCAAGTCCTATTCTTGAAGATCAAGGGGTATAACATTTATTGGAATGACTGTATTTCTGATAGAATTTGGTTTTAATGTAAATATATAATTTAAATCGTATTATTATATGTAGTAGAAAGCGATGGGTTAGAAGAAACCAACATTACCAATCCATAAAGTAAAATGTACCATCCATATATGTGTCACGATTGTCGTGGTAATCATACTCGGATCAAGGTGCAGTGTACATAGCGTTCCACATGTTTAATAAATTGAAACTCACAAAAACAATAAAGAGCAACGAAACGTGGCGTTCTGTAGAGCTCACAGGCATCAACAAGATCCCACAAAACCCAGTGGGAATATGGCTGCCTAAATATGATCCCTAATCAGAGACAACGATAAACAGCTGCCTCTGATTGGGAACCATACCAGGCCAACATTGAAATAAATGCACTAGATCACCCACCCTAGTCACACCCCGACCTAACCAAAATAGAGAATAAAAAGTCTCTCTATGGTCAGGGCGTGACAATAGGGCCAGCTATGTAAACTTTAACATAGATCTATCCTGCAATAAATGTCCAATTGGTAACATACATGTTTGCCTTCTAATGCCGCTTAAGGGGAAAGTAATCTCAAAGTAACTGAATGTAATCAGATTACGTTACTGAGTTTGGGTAATCCAAAAGTTACGTTACTGATTACAATTGTAGACAGGTAACTAATAACTGTAATAGATTACATTTAGACAGTAACCTACCCAACCTTGCTTATATCCCACTGTCTTAAAGACATCTTCACTCAGATTCTAATACATGGCAAGCAGGGCCGGAGTCGGTACTCTTTCTGTAGTCATTGTCACAGCGAGTTGGGAAGGCAACACAAACAGACTTGGGACCAGGCTAGTGTTGACCTGTGTATATTATTGCGTGATAACAGAGTTTTTACAGGGCCAGGTCCTCCTTAGTTGTGTAATGTGCAGAAATAACAGGCCCTTCTCTGTATGGTGTTACTGCAGTTTGTTGATTTCTCCGGGGCTAGCTGTACTGTCGGTGTGAGACTTGAACTTGCCCTGACAGTTAAAGACAAATATTTGGACTATTCTTCTCAAAAGGGATGATTTGCTTTTGGTGCAAAAATGACGGTTGACTTGATCTGTCTCTCATGCAAATGATGTCTGCATTTTATATCTCTGTTTTGCATGAACACTTTTTGCCCCCGTTAGGCTATACCCTCACCATGGCTGGAGGCTAATCCTATGACCCCCCACCCCACCCCACACACACACACACACACACACACACACTGATGATTGACAGCAGGGGCTCCCTGTGACCCACTATTCTTGCATCAATTCAACCCCCCAAAGGCCTGTGGCTACGATTAATGACTAGCTGGGTCCGCTACGTTGGTGGTAGTTTTGGGAAGGGTGTGGGGTGTGTGAGGGGCCTGTGCCCCATGCCACTGTCTGCTATAGACTGAGACACTCACTATGTGGGGCCTGCAGGCATATCCAATATCCACCGCCCCATCTCCAGCTTCAACAGCACTGATCTCTCCAGTCCTTAGGAGCCCCCTCTCACCCTCTCCCTCTCTCTCTTCCCTCTGTGGATGATGATCCATGCAGCTAATTACTGTGATTGGGTAGATTGCTAATTCTGCTAATGGTGGTAGACTAATGCAGAAAAAGAAATGAAGGGTCAGGGGGTAGTGCACGTTGGGTTGTGTCAAATTTCTCCTTTATGTAATGTAAACGGACTGAAAGTAGTTTTAAGGTGTAAGATAGACAGACAACACTCTGAAGGAAGGAGAGTATTGTACATTATGATATGGTTTCCTCTTTTCTCCTGTTTTAAATGCCGGTCTCAATGTGTGGAGCATAGCCTCCTGTAATCCAGTGTGATGGCTCACATTGTTTTACTGCACAGGCAGTGTTTTTTTTACAGCAGGACTCAGTCGCAACAACAGTAACCCTCCTGGGAATCTCAGGCAGCTAGTGACAGCCTGCAAACAAATCGCACACTCGGCAGAAATCTGCTGCGTTTCTTTTTCTCCCGACTGACTTCAGCCTTGATGGGATTGGAGACTCCCTGATAAATGCAATGAGGCAATTTTTCCACCCAGAGCAGCTATAGTGCTCAAGATTTACAATATTAATGGTCATCACACTCTATCACTCTATACACTGTAGTGTTCAGGTTTAGGGAGTCTGAATCTAAACAGGAGCCAGAGATCTTACAGTCATGGTATCACAACTTCAGGCATTCATTGAAGCTTCCTTTCCTCTTGTTCTTTGATTTCTGTGGATCTGCTAAATACTTGTTACCAACCAAGCTGCATTGTGAAATGAAATGAAACAACGGTTAGTGGGAAATCTCTGTTCTCACATCCCCTTACGTCACATTCATGTCTCACGTGTTCTAATGGCAGGGCAGAGTGTGAACAGTGTGGCAATAATGTGGTTGTTTACGAGTGGCCATATGGTGGATGTCCTCTGCCTGCTAGCTGCAGGGAGATTTCCCCCCCTCGGAGATCAGCTGATGTTGTTCTGTAATGAATCTGTTTCCCACCAACAAACCCTCTACTCATCCTTGTCTTGTCCCAGGATCCCCCACACAGGGGTGTAAACACCCCCTAAACTACAGAGGGAGCTGTGGAACGTCCCAGGAAGGCCTAACCAAATGCTGTCAGATGGAGTCAGCGTCTCCCTTTTGCCAAAAATAAACCTGCCCGCCCTGGCTTGTACAGCCTAGTTCCCTGCCTGCCTCCAGATGTGGCTTAATTTACTGAGACTCGGCTAATTACTGTAATTAAGGATTAATTACTGTTAATTACCTCGCATAAACTCATCACCAGTCAAAGAGCGGAGTCTTATGAAACGTGCCATACACACGAACACACACCACAGGGACCCCAGAAGGAGCATGTTGTTGGCCTTTCGTTAGATGCCGGATCAGTGTGTTGCGGAGAGGCCCCGTGTAGAGCCACAGTAGGGGCACAATAAAGGGCAGGACTCCAGCTACTCATGGACAGTCACCTCTGAGCTCCATGCGGTTCTAACTGCTATCCATCGCTTCACCAACTCCTGGAGCACTGCGTCTGTCTCTGGTGGCTGCTGCCATTTGCTGCATGACTTTCAGGCTAACAAGTCCTTGCCGAAAGTTAGGGAAACCATTCAGGGCATATTTTTTTAAGGCCTTGAGGTTTTCGTGACCTCACCAGGATAACACTCCTGCCACTACGTTACTAGTTCAGAACACCCACCCATCTTTTATTATCTAATGAGGGAACCCCAAAACATTTTCCCATTTCCATGCTGACAGCCAGTAGGCTGTCAGTCAGTGTGTTGGTTATAATTAGTTAGAGCCTGGATGGGTAGATGGTAAACGCCGGAGGCAGCATTTTTAATGAAAGGTAATGAACGTACCCCCAACTGATTCCACCCTCAGGAATGGAGATTAAGTCACAATGACCCGGTCCCTTTGCTACATCAGTGTCACACAGACGAACACACACACATACAATTAACAACATTAAAAGAAAATTGACTCCTCGGGTCAGTGTTATTTGATTGATGAGATCTAGTGTTGGGAGAGATGTTGATAATTAAATGTGATTTAAATATGTATGGTCTTCCCCAAATGAATCATCCCTACACCATGTTACAGAACAGGTCAAATATATGACATTTCAACACAGGTCAACACAAAAACATAGAAAAATAACAGGTAAACAATCCCTGTAGTAATTCACCAGCTTCATGACTCACTACACTCAAGAGCACAGCTGTTTTCATCTCTCTGAGATGAGAGACCATGAGTAAACAAAGCATTATTAACTTGTTTTTACTAATAGCCCAGCTAGCACATTTGGTTCCTTGGAAAATGTGGTAACACCCATTGGTTCTGGGAATGAAGCCTTGTGTTTCCTGACCGGTAAAACTGAATTAAATCTACCAGACACTGTATTACTTGTTGTGCTGTATGTGATCAGAAGATGTTCCCACCAAAAGTGAGCCTGTCTAGGGTATACAGTGCATTCAGAAAGTATTCAGACCCCTTGACTTTTTCCACATTTTGTTACGTTACTGCCTTATTCTAAATGGATTATATTGTTTATTTCCCTCATCAATCTACACACAATAACCCATAATGACAAAGCAAAAACAGGTTTTTAGAAATGTTAGCAAATTTACACCTTTGGCAGCATTTACAGCCTCGAGTCTTCTTGGGTATGACGCTACAAGCTTGGCACACCTGTATTTGGGGAGCTTCTCCCATTTTCCTCTGCAGATCCTCTCAAGCTCTGTCAGGTTGGATGGGGAGCGTCACTGCACAGCTATTTTCAGATCTTTCCAGAAATGTTTGATCGGGTTCAAGTCCTGGCTCTGGCTGAGCCACTCAAGGACATTCAGAGACTTGTCCCGAAGCCTCTCCTGCATTGTCTTGGTTGTGTGGTTAGGGTTGTTGTCCTGTTGGAAGGTGAACCTTTGCCCCCAGTCTGAGGTCCCGAGCGCTCTGGAGCAGGTTTTCATCTCTCCAGAGATGTTTGATCGGGTTCAAGTCCAGTCTCTGGTTGGGCCACTCAAGGACATTCAGAGACTTGTCCCGAAGCCACTCCTGCATTGTTTTTTGATGTGTGCTTAGGGTTGTTGTCCTGTTAGAAGGTGAGCCTTCGCTCCCAGTCTGAGGTCCCGAGAATTTCGGTGAAGCACTACCATCCTTCACCGTCCTTCTGGAAGGTCCTTCCTTTTCCACAGTGGAACTCTGGAGCTCTGTCAGAGTGACCATTGGGTTCTTGGTCACCTCCCTGACCAAGGCCCTCTTCCCTGATTGCTCAGTTTGGCCAGGGGACCAGCTCTTGGAAAAGTCTTGGTGGTTCCAAACTTCTTACAATTAACAATGATGGAGGCCACTGTGTTCTTGGGGACCTTCAGTGCTGCAGAAAGTTTTTGCTACCCTTCCCCAGATCTGTGCCTCGACACAATTCTCTCTCGAACCTCTAATGAATATTCCTTCGACCTCATGACTGCTTGGTTTTTGCTTTGACATGCACTATCAACTGTGGGACCTTTATATAGACAGGTGTGTGCCTTTACAAATCATGTCCAATCATTTGAATTTACCACAGGTGTACTCCAATCAAGTTTTAGAAACATCTCAAAGATGATCAATGGAAACAGGATGCACCTGAGCTCAATTTCAAGTCTCATATCAAAGGGTCTGAATACTTATGTAAATAAGGTATTTCTGTTTATAATTTTTTATCAATTTGCAAAAATGTCTAAAAACCTGTTTTCAATTTGTCATGATATGGTATTGTGTGTAGATTGATGGGGATTTTTTTTAAATCCATTTTACAATAAGGATGTAACATAACAATATGTGGAAAAAGGGAAGGGGTCTGAATACTTTCCGAATGTACTTTATAATACTTCATATAGAGGTCTTTAACTCTCTCATAGTTAGCTGACTATACAGCTCCCTGCTCAACAACACTCGCAACTTATCAAGAAGAGGATATTCAGCCATCATGATTTCCATTGACGCCCCGGGGCGATTAAAACTGCATGAATCCGAGCATGGGTTTGATTAGATCAAGACAATATATTTTAAGACACCTTAAGAAAGGACAGACGATTGCTTGGGGGCTAATGTATTGCCTATTTTGAATAATACATTATTTTAATGGAGAGGCCTTTAACTGTGGGGGGGGTCTGAATGGTCTTTCCTCCTCTGGCGGGAGGGGGGCGTTTGGCTGCTGCTGCCTCGTTATCGGGACCGGCCCCTCAAGACTCAGCCTGGCCTGCTTAAGCCTCAGATGACCGGCACCATCATTACCGTTATTAGGTGTAAATTTAGGGGAAAGTTTCGCTGAAAAACACCCACCAAGTTGGTGCCTTGTGTGGACCTTGTCTTGCCCTGCTCCCCTTGCTCTGCGCTGCCATGCCTCATCTGGCCTCTTTCACTGCATCTAACTGCATGAGGAACCATCGGTCGGTCGATCAGTCACCAGTGCGGAGGAGGGGGAGAGGAGGGGAGGGAGCGGCCACCAAATCCGCCTAATGTGACGCCTGTCAGCTCGTCTCCCACCAGCTGTCACTTCCCAAATGCACTGGGGTTCATTTTTTTAATTGACACCTCCTCGCTTTCATATTCCATTTTTATTTTTCGACTTTCCTCTCTCCCTCCCTCCATAAATCCATCCCTCTCCACTTTTTTCCCCAACCTTCCTTCTTCCTCCTCTCTCTCTTTCTTGTTCCCTTATTTTTTTATTGTCCTTGTCGTCTGCCCGGCCTCTGTCAGCTATAACACTCTGGGTTCGGCCCGCTTTCAAACATGACTCTGGAGATGGCTGATAAAGCATAAAGCAAGTGTTTTAGAGGTTCTTTATGGCTTTGCCCTTGTGTACTGGAGTTGTTCTAGTCCCCATTATCTGGTGATGGAGTGGACATTTTGGGCCAAGGAGACTTTCCAGTGAACACAGTGGGGAGTAAACATTTCTAAGGACAAAACTGCTTGATGATTTAAAATAAGGAACATAACATGCTTGTAGACTGACTCTAATAGACACTGTGCTACCCATGCCAGTAGATACCCATACATGTAATAAATATTGCGCTGCTTAGCATCAGTAGCTTATGCTTCTATCAGATGAACCACACAGAAATTAATATAATTTATTGTTTCTGTGCTGACAGATCCTCATACCATGATACCAACACATGCAGAGCAGTGGATGAGTTTAATGCCTTGAGCGATGATTCCATATTAATGGGCATATACAGTGAAACAGAGGTGAATTTCCCTCTAAGGTCTAGGGATATTGTTGATCATTTGTTTTAGTTGTTTGTGATACTCACCATGTCCATTGTAAATCATCAAACTGCTTCTTCAGGATTTCAGGTTGTTGTTTTTTTCTGTCCCAGAATGCCGTGTGGCAGGGATGAATGGTAGTGATGTTCCATTAGCATGTTGCTGTCGCAACCACTCCCGCTGACTGTGGCCCAAATACAGACACACACACACACACACACACACACACACACACACAGAGACAGGCCCACACAGACAGGCACTGCGCTCCTGTGTCAGGAACACAGCTGATTTATGAATCGCTGAAACCCTGGATGACGTGTGCCCACAGAATCAATACAAACCCTGCTTATATGCCTGGCACTGTGACTTCGTCCAGACCAAGGCAGAGGAAGCACATACACACGGATATGTGCACGCACGCACACACCCACACTCACACACAGACATACAGTACATATACAGACATACGCACACACACATACACACAGAACTGCAGAGGAGTGTGCGTTACAGAGGAGTTGCGTTACTGTATCGACGTGAAATGGAACCGGTCCAGCGTTGGTTGCTAGCTGCCAGTCAGAGGCGAGGAGGGTAAACCTTCATCATGGCTGTCAGGGAAATCACTGCTGCCTTGTTTGGCCGTACATCTTCCTAATTGTGACAGAATACTTCAACATCATTAATTAAACATGCTTTCATTTAAAAGCGCTCACTGGGAGCCGGGGCTGGGGGCTGAGAGAGAGGTAGTCTGCCAATATGCAGAGAGGGCTGTTTTAAGGATTTGTATTTTCTGTGTGTTTGTATGGGTGGCTGTGTGGTAGGTTTGTGTTTGTGTTCAGACTTGTGCTTTGAAAACATCTTACACCCCAATAAGACAGAAAAGTTAGGACTATGAGCTGTCATTTGAACGAAAACAAAACAATAGTCTTAATTCAGAGAGAGAGAGAGATATTAAACAGGTTGAATTAAACATGAGTATGGAGGGAGGGAGATTGTGAGTCCTCTCACTGTTCAATTAAAGCCTGTCTGTAACGGTCAAGATTAAATGATGGCAGTCTTTTTATAGAAACACACTGTTAGTCTGAAATAAGACCCACTGCAAACCAACCATGTTCCTCCACGTACAGATGGTCTGAGAATACTGGCCTGAGAGACCTATCAATGAGTTGGACCAATGGGAAACAACACCATTCTAACAAGGTTTTCATTTGATGTTGTGGAACAGCCATTTATTTCAAATCAAATCAAATTGTTTTAGTTACATGCGCCGAATACAACAGGTGTGGACCTTACAGTGAAATGCTTGCTTACGAGCCCCGAACCAACAGTGCAGTTTAAAAAAATATGGATAAGAATAAGAAATAAAAGTAACAAGTAATTAAAGAGCAGCAGTAAAATAACAATAGCGAGACTACATACATGGAGTAACGGTACAGAGTCAATCTCCGGGGGCACCGGTTAGTTGAGTTAATATGTACAAGTAGGTAGAGTTATTAAAGTGACTATGCATAGATGACAATAGAGAGTAGCGTGGGGGGGGGGGTCAGTAGACTTGCCCCTTCAGGAGTTTCAATACCTTTGGAACACGAAGACGTTTTAAAACCTACACAAAGAAGGGCCCCAATAGGCCTATATATTGCTTGCCATCATTAATGTGTATCTGGAAATTGGTTTACTGTTGCAGTATTTCCAGATATCGCTATTACTATTGTTGCTACAATTCAAATCAAATCCAATTTTCTTATTCACATGCGCCGAATACAACAGGTATTACAGTGAACCTTACAGTGAAATGCTTACTTACTAGTTTCTAACCAACAATGCAGTTTAAAAAATATTAATAATAATATGAAATAAAAGTAACAAGTAGTTAAATAGCAGTAGTAAAGTAACAATAGCAAGACTATATACAGGGGGTACCGGTACAGAGTCGATGTGTGGGGGCACCGGTTAGTTGAGGTAATTGAGGTAGTATGTAGGTAGAGTTATTAAAGTGACTATGCATAGATAAAAACAGAGAGCAGTGTAGGGGAAGGGGGGGGGGCAATGCAAATAGCCTGGGTAGCCATTTGATTAGATGTTCAGGAGTCTTATGGCTTGGGAGTAGAAGCTGTTTAGATGCCTCTTGGACCTAGACTTGGCGCTCCGGTACCGCTTGCTGTGCGGTAGAAGAGAGAACAGTCTATGTCTAGGGTGGCTGGAGTCTTTGACAATTTTTAGGGTCTTCCTCTGACACCACCTGGTATAGAGGTCCCAGTGATGTACTGGGCCGAGCAGTTGCCATACCAGGCAGTGATGCAACCAGTCAGGATACTCTCGATAGTGCAGCTGTAGAACCTTTTGAGGATCTGAGGACCCATGCCAAATCTTTTCAGTCTCCTGAAGGGGAATAGGTTTTGTTGTGCCCTCTTTATGACTGTCTTGGTGTGTTTGGACCATTCTAGTTTGTTGGTGATGTGGACACCAAGGAACTTGAAGCTCTCAACCAGCTCCACTGCAGCCCCATCGATGAGAATGGGGGTGTGCTTTGTCCTCTTTTTTCTGTAGTCCACAATCATCTCCGTTGTCTTGATCATGTTGAGGGAGAGGTTGTTGTCCTGGCACCACACGGCCAGGTCTCTGACCTCCTCCCTATAGGCTGTCTCGTCGTTGTCGGTGATCAGGCCTACCACTGTTGTGTCATCAGCAAACTTAATGATGGTGTTGGAATCGTGCCTGTCTGTGCAGTCATGAGTGAACATGGAGTTCAGGAGGGGACTGAACACGCACCCCTGAGGGGCTCCTGTGTTGAGGGTGAGCTTGGCAGATGTGTTGTTGTCTACCCTCACTCTCTGGGGGCGGCCCGTCAGGAAGTCCAGGATCCAGTTGCAGAGGGAGGTGTTTAGTCCCAGGGACCTTAACTTATTGATGGGCTTTGAGGACACTATGGTGTTGAACGCTGAGCTGTAGTCAATGAATGACATTCTCACATAGGTGTTCCTTTTGTCCAGATGGGAAAGGGCAGTGTGGAGTGCAATAGAGATTGCATCATCTGTGGATCTGTTGGGGCGGTATGCAAATTGGAGTGGGGCTTGGGTTTCTAGGATAATGGTGTTGATGTGAGCCATGACCAGTCTTTCAAAGCACTTCAGGGATACAGACTTGAGTGCTACGGGTCGGTAGTCATTTAGGCAGGTTACCTTAGTATTCTTGGGCACAGGCACTATGATGGTCTGCTTGAAACATGTTTGTATTACAGAATCGGACAGGGAGAGGTTGAACTTGTCGGTGAAGACACTTGCCAGTTGGTCAACGCATGCTCGCACTACACTTCTTGGTCGGCTGCAGAACAGCTGGTGCTCTCATGCATGTTTCAGTGTTATTTGCCTTGAAGCATGCATAGAAGTAGTTTTGCTCGTCTGGTAGGCTTGTGTCACTGGGCAGCTCTCAGCTGTGCTTCCCTTTGTAGTCTAATGGTTTGCAAGCCCTGCCACATCCGACGAGCGTCAGAGCCGGTGTAGTACGATTTGATCTTAGTCTTGTATTGATGCTTTGCCTGTTTGATGGTTCATTGGAGGGCATAACGGGATTTCTTATAGAGGTCGACCGATTTAATCGGCATGGCCGATTAATTAGGGCTGATTTAAAGTTTTCATAACAATCGGTAATCTGTATTTTGGATGCCGATTACGGCCTATTACATTGCATTCCACAAGGAAAATGTGTGGCAGGCTGACCACCTGCTCCGCGTGTGCAGCAAGGAGCCAAGGTAAGTTGCTAGCTAGCATTAAACTTATCTTATAAGAAACAATCAATCTTCACATAATCACTAGTTAGCTACACATGGTTGATGATATTACTAGGTTAACTATTCATGAAAATCGCAAATGAAATTAAATAAATATGCTAGCTCTCAAGCTTAGCCTTTTGTTAACAACACTGTCATCTCAGATTCTCAAAATATGCTTTTCAACCATAGCAAAACAAGCATTTGTGTAACAGTATTGATCGCTAGCGTAGCATTTAGCGTTAGCATTGAGCAGGCAACATTTTCACAAAAACAAGAAAAGCATTCAAAAAAAATAATTTACCTTTGAAGAACTTCGGATGTTTTCAATGAGGAGACTCTCAGTTAGATAGCAAATGTTCAGTTGTCCAAAAAGATTCTTTGTGTAGGAGAAATCGCTCCGTTTTGTACATCACGTTTGGCTACCAAAAAAACCCGAAAATTCAGTCGTCAAAACGCCAAACTTTTTTCCAAATTAACTCCATAATATCGACTGAAACATGGTAAACGTTGTTTAGAATCAATCCTCAAGGTGTTTTTCACATATCTCTTCGATGATATATCGTTCGTGGAAGTCTCCTCTCTCCCCTCAATCACATGGATCAATGCGTGCAGCTTGGAGATTACGCACCAATTTAGACAAAGGACACCGGGCAGACCCCTGGTAAATGTAGTCTCTTATGGCCAATCTTCCAATGATATGCCTACAAATACGTCACAATGCTGCAGACACCTTGGGGAAACGGCAGAAAGTGTAGGCTCGTTCATGGCACATTCACAGCCATATAAGGAGACAATGGAAAACAGAGTCTCAAAAATTCTGCTCATTTCCTGTTTGAAGTTTCATCTTGGTTTCGCCTGTAGCATGAGTTCTGTGGCACTCACAGATAATATCTTTGCAGTTTTGGAAACGTCAGAGTGTTTTCTTTCCAAAGCTGTCAAATATATGCATAGTCGAGCATCTTTTCGTGACAAAATATTGCGCTTAAAACGGGCACGTTTTTTATCCATAAATTAAAAGAGCGCCCCCTATATCCAAGAAGTTAACTAGCTTGTCCTGCTTTGCATATAATCAATAAGGTGCCTGTTAATTTGTCATTGAATCACAGCCTACTTCGCCAAACAAGGGATGATTTAACAAAAGCGCATTTGCGAAAAAAGCACAATGTACCTAACCATTAACATCATTGCCTTTCTTAAAATCAATACACAGAAGTATATTTTTTTAAACCTGCGTATTTAGTTAAAATAAATTAATGTTAGTAGGCAATATTACCTAGGGAAATTGTGTTACTTCTCTTGCGTTCATTGCACGCGGAGTCAGGGTATATGCAACAGTTTGGGCCGCCTGGCTCATTGCGAATTAATTTGGCTGAATTTTACATTATTATAACATAACATTGAAGGTTGTGCAATGTATCAGCAATATTTAGACTTAGGGTTGCCGCCAGTTCGATAAAATACGGAACGATACCGTATTTCACTGAAAGAATAGACATTTTGTTTTCGAAATTATAGTTTCCGGATTTGACCATATTGATGACCAATGGCTTGTATTTCTGTGGTTATTATATTATAATTAAGTCTATGATTTGATAGAGCAGTCTCACTGAGCGGTGGTAGGCGGCAGCAGGCTCGTAAATATTCATTCAAACTTTACTGTGTTTGCCAGCAGCTCTTAGCAATGCTTGCTTCACAGCTCTGTTTATGACTTCAAGCCTATCAACTGCTGAGATTAGGCT
Organism: Oncorhynchus tshawytscha; assembly: GCF_018296145.1. NCBI lineage: Eukaryota > Metazoa > Chordata > Actinopteri > Salmoniformes > Salmonidae > Oncorhynchus > Oncorhynchus tshawytscha. The sequence continues at coordinate 19,682,030 of NC_056456.1, read as the reverse complement.
GGCAATACTAAAGTGCCTATTAGTACATCCATAAGTCAAAGGTATATGAAATACAAATGGTATAGTTAGAAATAGTCGACACGTGATAATTCCTATAATAACTACAACCTAAAACTTCTTAACTGGAAAAATTGAAGAACTGGGAATATTGAACCACCAGCTTCATATGTTCTCATGTTCTAAGTAAGGAACTTAAACGTTAGCTTTTTTTACATGGCACATATTGCACTTTTACTTTCTTCTCCAACACTGTGTTTTTGTATTATTTAAACCAAATTGAGCATGTTTCATTATTTATTTACGACTAAATAGATTTGATTTATGTATTATATTAAGTTCAAATAAAAGTGTTCATTGTTCATTCAGTATTGTTGTAAATGTCATTATTACAAATATATGTATAAAAATCGGGCGATTAATTGGTATTGGCTTTTTTTGGTTCTCCAATAATCGGTATCGGTATCTGCGTTGAAAAATCATGATCGGTCGACCTCTAATTTCTTATAAGCTTCCGGGTTAGAGTCCCGCTCCTTGAACCCGACAGCTCTAGCCTTTAGCTCAGTGCGGATGTTGCCTGTTATCCATGGCTTCTGGTTGGGGTATGTACGTATGGTCACTATGGGGACGATGTCATCGATGCACTTATTGATGAAGCCAATGACTGATGTGGTGTACTCTTCAATGCCATCGGAGGAATCGCGGAACCTATTCCAGTCTGTGCTAGCAAAACAGTCCTGTAGCTTAGCATCTGCTTCATCTGACCATGGTTCATCTGACCATTATTGATCTCGTCACTGGTGCTTCCTGCTTTAATTTTAGCTTGTAAGCAAGAATCAGGAGGATATCATTATGGTCATCTTGCCAAATGGAGGGTGAGGGAGAGCCTTGTATGCATCTCTGTGTGTGGAGTAAAGGTGGTCCAGAGTTTTTTCCCCTCTGGTTGCACATTTAACATGCTGATAGAAATTTGGTAAAACAGATTTAAGTTTCCCTGCATTAAAGTCCCAGGCTACTAGAAGCGCTGCCTCTGGGTGAGCGTTTTCTTGTTTGCTTATGGCGAAATACAGCTCATTCAATGCTGTCTTAGTGCCAGCCTCAGTCTGTGGTGGTTACGAACAGCTTCGAAAAAACTCTCTAGGTAGATAGTGTGGTCTACAGCTTATCATGAGATACTCTACCTCAGGCGAGCAATAGCTCGTGAATTCGTTAGATATCGTGCACCAGCTGTTATTTACAAAAATGCATAGTCCGCCGCTCCGTGTCTTACCAGACGCCACTGGTATTTTTTATAACCAGCAAGCTGAATGTTGATAGTGTCGTCGTCACGACTCCTTGAAGCATACGATATTACAGTTTTGAAAGTCCCATTGTTAGTTTAATCTTCCGCGTAGGTCATCTTTTTTTATTCCCCTGAAGATTGCACGTTTGCTAGCAGAATGGAAGGAAGTGGCGGTTAATTTGATCGCCTTCGAATTCTTAGAAGGCAGCCCTCCCTCTGGCCCCTTTTTCTCCGCCTCCTCTTCATGCAAGTCACGGGGATCTGGGCCTGTTCCCGAGAAAGCAGTCTATCATTCACGTCGGGCTCATCGGACTCATTAAAGGAAAAAAAGGATTCTGCCAGTCCTTGGTGAGTATTCGCAGTCCTGATGTCCAGAAGTTATTTTCGATCATAAGCGACGGTAGCAGCAACACTATGTGGAAAATAAGTTACAAACAATGCAAATTAACTAACAAAAACACAATCGGTTGGTGACACGTAAAACGTCAGCCTTCTTCTCCGGCGCCATTTTCTTATTTTATTTATGGTGTAGCATTATGAATCTGCCTCCTATTGCCAGATAGTTATGATAATGTAAAGTTTTAGGGTGACAGAGTTCACTGATGCTGGACTGGCATTAAGGCCTTTAATCAATTTCATTGTCCTTACTGAACAGGAATAAATAAAGCTGATTGCTATGGTTTGAGTTATTATGTCACAGCACAGTGAATTGTATGATTATTTTTATTAATTGTGTTTATTTAATCAATTTCATGCTTTTAGTCTTGTACTGGAAGATACGGGGAATTAAAAAATCAGTTTGGTCCATTAGGTTTCCTCTTCAGTCGGAAGTAGCCTACATGTTGTTGTCAGAAGAACCCCGCAGTATTCTAGTCAAGTTGTCCTACTGGACTGTGTGCAATAGCAAGGCGATATTGTTGTTCTCTATATCTCGTCTCAGTCTTTTAAATTCAGAGGGGACACGGAGGTTAGAGATAGTGACTGTGACTGGAGAGACAGTGTCTGAGAGTTGGTCTGTTGGGAGGGTTCTACGGCTGAGGAATGAGAGATGAGTTAGGAGTTGACTGACTGAGGTGGAAATGATGTGTAGCTTTAGGGCTTTTTAAGTTTTGAAGGAATGCAGGCAGGAGAAATATTGACAGAAGTCAACGCCTGCAACACACACGCACGCACACACACACACACACACACACATACACACACACACACACACACACACACACACACACACACACACACACACACACACACACACACACACACACAGACACACAGACACACACACTCTCCTTTCTGAACCCCTGACCTTTCCAGTCGTCTGATAGCCATTGACATTTGCCTCCTGAGTCTGCATGCTCGGATGGTGGAGCTGATTGGGGTGAGGGAGGGGGAGGGGGAGGAGGAGGGGAGAGGGTTCATGGGAGAGACCGGTTCTCCCTGACGGCCTAGGAATCCATCTTGACGTCTCTCTCACTGGAGAGGTCAGCAGGCAGGCAGCTCATCCCATGGACAAAGCCACAGACCAGAGCATAGCAACATACTGAAACCTGTGCCAGACAGACAGTCTACTCCAGCACATCTCTCTCTCAGCAAGCCACTGTCATTTACCGAGATTCTGTCAAATTGTCACTCTTAGCAATTGTAAATACTGCATGTTTACAGGGAATGATTTAGCCCTTATAGTTGGTTAGTATACAGATGAATCGATGCAGGACACTCTGTCCTGATAGTGTAGTGTATGCTGCCTGTCTTTGTTGGTAAAGATGGTGGATGAAATGAACAGGCTACACCTGGTTGTTTTCACCACCTCTGTGAGGAGACAGAAAGCTCTGCTCCTTTACTTAGGGAGCCTTCTAGTGGCAGACAGAGGGAGAGCAGGGTGGTCCACAACACACAGCCCTGGTCCAGTACCATAGTGAAACACAGCCTGGTCCAGTACCATAGTGAAACACAGCCCTGTTGGTCCAGTACCATAGTGAAACACAGCCCTGGTCCAGTACCATAGTGAAACAGCCCTGGTCCAGTACCGTAGTGAAACACAGCCTAGTCCAGTACCATAGTGAAACAGCCCTGAGGGTCCAATATCATAGTGAAACAGCCCTGGTCAAGTACCATAGTGAAACAGAGCCCTGGTCAAGTACCATAGTGAAACAGAGCCCTGGTCCAGTACCATAGTGAAACACAGCCCTGTTGGTCCAGTACCATAGTGAAACAGCCCTGGTCCAGTACCATAGTGAAACAGCCCTGGTCCAGTACCATAGTGAAACAGCCCTTTTGGTCCAGTACCATAGTTGAACACAGCCCTGGTCCAGTACCATAGTGAAACAGCCCTGTTGGTCCAGTACCATAGTGAAACACAGCCTGGTCCAGTACCATAGTGAAACAGCCCTGTTGGTCCAGTTCCATAGTGAAACAGAGCCCTGGTCCAGTACCATAGTGAAACACAGCCCTGGTCCAGTACCATAGTGAAACACAGCCCTGTTTGGTGAAACAGCCCTGTTGGTCCAGTACCATAGTGAAACAGCCCTGTTGGTCCAGTACCATAGTGAAACAGCCCTGTTGGCCCAGTACCATAGTGAAACAGAGCCCTGGTCCAGTACCATAGTGAAACAGCCCTAGGGTCCAATACCATAGTGAAACAGCCCTGGTCAAGTACCATAGTGAAACAGAGCCTGGTCCAGTACCATAGTGAAACAGAGCCCTGGTCCAGTACCATAGTGAAACAGCCCTGGTCCAGTACCATAGTGAAACAGCCCTGAGGGTCCAATATCATAGTGAAACAGCCCTGGTCAAGTACCATAGTGAAACAGAGCCCTGGTCCAGTACCATAGTGAAACAGCCCTGTTGGTCCAATATCATAGTGAAACAGCCCTGTTGGTCCAGTACCATAGTGAAACAGCCCTGTTGGTCCAGGACCGTAGTGAAGCATAGTCACATAAAGTAAACAGTCACCAGTTAACATTTTTGTAGGTGCCCTGGTCCAGTACCTATAAACAGCCCTGGTGCATTGGGGGGTATGTGCCAAGAAACAGCCCTTTGCACTCTGTGGTACTGGCTGGTCCAGTACCGTAGTGAAACACAGCTAAATCCAAACCAAATCAAATCAAATCAAATTTTATTTGTCACAATATCATAGTTGAAACAGCCCTGTTAATACCATAGTGAAACAGAGCCCTGGCTTCCAGTACCATAGTGAAACACAGCCCTGTAATCCAGTACCAAGTAATCTAGCCCTAACAATACCAAAAAAACAGCCCTGGTCCAGTGTAAGGGAAAAAGAATATGTACAGTAGGATAGTGAAACAGTGATGGTACAGAGCATCATAGTGCAAAACAGCCCTGGTCAAGTACCAGTAGTGAAACAGAGCCCTGGTCAAGTACCATAGTGAAACAGAGCCCTGGTCCAGTACCATAGTGAAACACAGCCCTGTTGGTCCAGTACCAAGGATGAAACAGCCCTGGTCCAGTACCATGCATAAACAGCAATGTAGGGTCCAATATCATTATAAAGGTAGCATTGTTTAAAGTGGCTAGTGAAACATCATTTCCTGGTCAGTACCATATGAAAAAGCCCTGTAGAGTCCAGTACCATAGTGACAGTGGTGGCAGTACCACTCAATGAAACAGCCCTGGTGGCTGTTTAACAGTCTGATGGCCAGTAGATAGTGAAGCTGTTTTTCAGTCCCTGGTCCCAGTACTTTGATGAAACAGCCCTGAGGGTCCAATATCTTCTGGAAACAGCCCTGGTCCAGGCAGTGGCACAGCCTGGTTCCATGTACCATGATGATCTTTAGGCCCTTCCAGTAGCCGGGTAGTGAGGTGCCCTGGAGGGCAATATTTGAAACAGCCCTGGTCAAGTACCATAGTGAAACAGAGCCCTGGTCAAGTACCATAGTGAAACAGAGCCCTGGTCCAGTACCATGCAGTGAAACACAGCCCTGTTGGCCAGTACCAGGATGCAGCCCTGGTGCATCTGTGAAACAGTTTGAGGGTGCAATTTGGTGAAACAGCCCTGGTCTTCAGCCTACCTGAGGTGAAACAGAGCCCTGGTCCAGTACCATGTGAAACAGCCCTGTTGGTCCAATATCAGTTTGTCAGCCCTGTTGGTCCAGTACCTTAAAACAGCCCTGTACTGTTCCAGGACCGTGGTGAAGCATAGTCACATGCTGTAAACAGTCACAAGTTAACCTTTTTTGTAGGTGTTGGGTGTGGGTCTATAAATTTATCTGTGTGCATTGGGGGGTATGTCCCAAGAAACATCCTTCTGCACTCTGTGGTACTGGCTACCACTGTTGGGGAGGTAGCAGAAAGCTCAGTGTCTGTGGGGGTGTGAGGGGTGAGGCCAAGGTTCAAACTAGGGCCACTTCACCCATCACTGTTACTGGACACCCCAAACTGTGTGAACACGGACAGCAGTGGGCCAGTAGCCAGAAGGGCCAGTCGCCTAAATATGTCTGACATATGTCTGACAACTACCTTGTTAGCACCGTTTCTTCAGCCATAGGGAGTCCTTGAATTTTGCTGTTTTCTAGCGTTACTCAAAATCTAGCTTAGTATTTATTTATTAAAGCCGCAATATGTAACTTTTTGGGCAACTCGACCAAATGCACGTAGAAATGTGATATATACAGTGCCTTGCGAAAGTATTCGGCCCCCTTGAACTTTGCGACCTTTTGCCACATTTCAGGCTTCAAACATAAAGATATAAAACTGTATTTTTTTGTGAAGAATCAACAACAAGTGGGACACAATCATGAAGTGGAACGACATTTATTGGATGTTTCAAACTTTTTTAACAAATCAAAAACTGAAAAATTGGTCGTGCAAAATTATTCAGCCCCCTTAAGTTAATACTTTGTAGCGCCACCTTTTGCTGCGATTACAGCTGTAAGTCGCTTGGGGTATGTCTCTATCAGTTTTGCACATCGAGAGACTGAAATTTTTTCCCATTCCTCCTTGCAAAACAGCTCGAGCTCAGTGAGGTGGGATGGAGAGCATTTGTGAACAGCAGTTTTCAGTTCTTTCCACAGATTCTCGATTGGATTCAGGTCTGGACTTTGACTTGGCCATTCTAACACCTGGATATGTTTATTTTTGAACCATTCCATTGTAGATTTTGCTTTATGTTTTGGATCATTGTCTTGTTGGAAGACAAATCTCCGTCCCAGTCTCAGGTCTTTTGCAGACTCCATCAGGTTTTCTTCCAGAATGGTCCTGTATTTGGCTCCATCCATCTTCCCATCAATTTGAACCATCTTCCCTGTCCCTGCTGAAGAAAAGCAGGCCCAAACCATGATGCTCGCACCACCATGTTTGACAGTGGGGATGGTGTGTTCAGGGTGATGAGCTGTGTTGCTTTTACGCCTAACATAACGTTTTGCATTGTTGCCAAAAAGTTCAATTTTGGTTTCATCTGACCAGAGCACCTTCTTCCACATGTTTGGTGTGTCTCCCAGGTGGCTTGTGGCAAACTTTAAACAACACTTTTTATGGATATCTTTAAGAAATGGCTTTTTTCTTGCCACTCTTCCATAAAGGCCAGATTTGTGCAATATGCGACTGATTGTTGTCCTATGGACAGAGTCTCCCACCTCAGCTGTAGATCTCTGCAGTTCATCCAGAGTGATCATGGGCCTCTTGGCTGCATCTCTGATCAGTCTTCTCCTTGTATGAGCTGAAAGTTTAGAGGGACGGCCAGGTCTTGGTAGATTTGCAGTGGTCTGATACTCCTTCCATTTCAATATTATCGCTTGCACAGTGCCCCTTGGGATGTTTAAAGCTTGGGAAATCTTTTTGTATCCAAATCCGGCTTTAAACTTCTTCACAACAGTATCTCGGACCTGCCTGGTGTGTTCCTTGTTCTTCATGATGCTCTCTGCGCTTTTAACGGACCTCTGAGACTATCACAGTGCAGGTGCATTTATACGGAGACTTGATTACACACAGGTGGATTGTATTTATCATCATTAGTCATTTAGGTCAACATTGGATCATTCAGAGATCCTCACTGAACTTCTGGAGAGAGTTTGCTGCACTGAAAGTAAAGGGGCTGAATAATTTTGCACGCCCAATTTTTCAGTTTTTGATTTGTTAAAAAAGTTTGAAATATCCAATAAATGTCGTTCCACTTCATGATTGTGTCCCACTTGTTGTTGATTCTTCACAAAAAAATACAGTTTTATATCTTTATGTTTGAAGCCTGAAATGTGGCAAAAGGTCGCAAAATTCAAGGGGGCCGAATACTTTCGCAAGGCACTGTATATCTGTCATTCTCATTGAAAGCAGGTCTAAGAAGCTGTAGATCTGTTCTATGTGCCCTATTTCTACTTTTGGTTTTGTACACCAGCTTCAAACAGCTGAAAATACAATATTTTGGTTTAAGGAAAATATATTTTGCGGCGGTTTAGATGGTACATTGATTCTCTACACTAAACTGAAATTAGGCAAACTATTTTAGAATTTTAGCCACCAGAAAATGGTGGAGCGATTTCTGCATAGTGCATCTTTAATATAAAAAACAATTATCATGATGTGACTGTGATGCATAAATAAGACTAAGGCAGCATCTTAGCTTTTTCTCTTAATCTGGTGTTGATACATTGTTTTTGCCCCTTATCACTGAGATGATCTATATTGATATTACACAATTTTAACCCGTTAGGTTATGAATGATGATATTATTAGTTTGCTGACCGGGAAGATTCTAATCTTTTTATGACACAATGTTATTGTTTTAGCCAGTGAGTAAATATCGTAATCTGCTCTCCTGGAGTGCAAAGGAAAATGAACTCTCATGGAAGTCTGTGTTAATTATTTACATGAAATGATATTCAAAATCAATGAGATGATAGTTTTATTATCTTGGGTGCTGCCAGGCTCACTAACATCCAGGTTTTTATGGCACAGTCATGGGCTATTAAAGATATGGTCATATTTCACACAGAACAGGTTGAAGACTATGGTAAGAAGAAAATAGAGTAGTAGACTGCATTCTCACCGTTGGTGACTGGTACACTCACTCCAGTTCTCACCCAAACACTGTTCATTCATATTAACTGGGCCTCTTTTCTTTGCAGTGCTGATCATCGGACTTTGCAATGCATCAGTGTTGTGTTCGTTTTTACATCACTAGAGAAGTTTCTTACTAACTATTGTCTCTACAGTGCTCAGTATCCGTGGCACCCAGGAGGACGATGCTCCAGATGCCCAGCTCATGCGATTGGACAACATGCTGCTGGCGGAGGGCGTGTCCGGACCAGAGAAAGGGGGCGGGTCTGCGGCAGCAGCAGCGGCGGCGGCAGCAGCGGGAGGAGGGGTGGGCCAGGACAACTCAACAGAACACTCAGACTACCGGGCCAAGCTGACTCAGATCCGCGGGATCTACCACACAGAGCTGGAGAAGTATGAACAGGTGAGGACAGACCACGCCCCTCGTAAACGCTCTTTCCTTTCCCATAAGCCCTCTCTGCTCTAAGAAGACCCTCACAACCCCTCTTACTTCCTATAGGTAACCCCTTTCGGCCTAAGCTCCCCCCTACTCTGATTTCTGCCATCTCACTACATATTGAGGACCCTTGTAACTGTCCTCTCTCCCATCCAATAGACGACCCCACTGCAATCTCACTACACTCAGACTGCACACAAGTCAGTGCACACAACCACGCTTTCAGAAATCCCTTTTCAGCTGGCAATCATTTTATCAGTCACACACAAGTCCTATGCCAAGTGAGCATCCCGTCCTTCCCATTGATGTCAAATATATTACCGCCTGTCATCATCTCAAAGCAGGCCCGTCATCACTTCCTGTCACAGTGTTACATTTGCACCTGAGAATACTCATGTCACCGCTACGTGTACTACTGCAACTGAGTGTACGGGCGGAACGGCTGTTTGCTATGAACTGAGTCTCGTTTCAACTGACACGACCCTGGTGCTGACAATCAACAGACTCCCCTGTCCCCAAATGCAGCAGACACTTCCCAGTGACTGATTCTGACAGAGAAAGAGAATGAGAGAGACACTGAGTGAAAAGACAGAGAGGGAAGTGGAGCGAGAGAGAGACAGGAAGACAGTTCAAACCTGCTGAACTTGAACAGGAATGAAAGCCTCCTGTCATTTTAGACGTCTTCACTTGTCACTTTCTTCCTCACGATTGAAGAAAAGGTCTCCTCAATAGACAAAGACATTCTCACTGCTTGTCTACCCCATCCACTGCTGTTGTTTCTGCCACAGCACTGCAATACATTACTGCCACATTACTGTACATCGATAGTATTACTACCACTACTTATGATACTGGTAATACTAACAATGCTAGCAGTGTCTTACTTCTCTACTGTATCCAAGTGCGTGCGATTGCTATCTGCCTCATATGAGTGTGTCTGTCTTTAGGCATGTAACGAGTTTACCACCCATGTGATGAACCTGCTGAGGGAGCAGAGTCGCACACGTCCCATCTCACCCAAAGAGATCGAGCGCATGGTGGGGATCATCCACCGCAAGTTCAGCTCCATCCAGATGCAGCTCAAACAGAGCACCTGCGAGGCCGTCATGATCCTACGCTCACGCTTCCTCGACGCCAGGTCTGTGTGGGACTGTGTGTGTGTGTGTGTGTGTGACGTGTCTGTGTGTGTCTCTCTCTGCGTGTGTCTGCTGATAAAAAATAAATAAAAAACAGAGTGTATCCTGGGTCGCTCTACACCAAAGACAACAGATTTTTGTAGAGTGCGATGATGGAGACAATGTAGTCCAGCTATCTCTCTCTAATATACTGTAATGAAGGAAATTACCTGTAATTGTGATATTTAATATATTTCTCTCTCTCTCTATCTCTGCAGACGAAAGAGAAGGAACTTCAACAAGCAGGCAACAGAGATCCTAAATGAATATTTCTACTCCCACCTGTCCAACCCCTACCCCAGTGAGGAGGCCAAGGAAGAGCTGGGCAAGAAGTGCTCCATCACAGTGTCACAGGTACACTATGCCGCCACATAGTCTTCTTTCTTGACCCACATAAACCTATGAGCCATCTAGCTAGCATGGCCATTTTGTTTGACAATTGCATTCACACTGCTATGTCACAGGAAGTCCGCTAGAAGAGCCTGCATCCAAAATGGCACCCTATTCCCTACATAGTGTACTGATTTTGACCAGAGCTCGTGTCACTCTCAATGGGAATCTGGTTTCTTGACAATCTGGTTTCTTGACAATCTGGTTTCTCGAAAGATGTGTTTTCTACATAATACCTTGCTCAAACAATCGTTGTAATAAACTTTAGTTTAATTTCTTGTCATGTAATATGTACTTTATGTTACAGGTATCGAACTGGTTTGGAAACAAGAGGATCCGATACAAGAAAAACATTGGCAAGTTCCAAGAGGAAGCCAACATGTACGCCGCGAAGACAGCTGTCAGTGCAACCAATGTATCAGCCCATGGCAGCCAGGCCAACTCCCCCTCCACCCCCAACTCTGCAGGTCAGTATCAATACCAGCCATAACGGATGTGACCAGTAGGGTACCAAGTCAGTTCTGTTAATGTTAGTTTGGCTGCATAGTATACCCAACTGAACAATGCTAGATCATATAGAGTGCTGAAGCATTATATAAGCTACATTGAAAGGTATCCACACTACAGTAGTATGGACAATTCAATTCAGAAATATGACACAGTTGAGCAGAGAGGTGTAGAGCACTGATTAGAAAACCTGGCTTTACCCAACCCTGGGCCCCAACTCAAGAATCTAGTCTCGGCTCTTTTCCTTTTGAATAACAAAGTACTGTCTGCACCCCCCCCCCTCCTTCCTAAACTGGCCCAATAACCTGTGGCCTGGTCCCTCTCTCTCTGGGGTTTGTCGGGTGAACACAGTAGACATATTGAACTCTTGGAGTCTTGGTTAGAGAAATAACTATCCTGTGGCGTCCCAGCCTAGTCCTTTGTCATCATGTTGACTCTTCAGCTGTGTTGGGCTATGGTCTAGTCTTGTGTTTTTTCTGCCTTGAAATCAAGTTAGGCTGCGTTCTCCTTTAACATCTGGGGAGTTTGGCTCCATTAAAGGACAAAGAGGATTCTTTCAGTTCTTCCTGCTGATCGATTAGTACTTCCTTAATGAGCCAACCGGTCCGGTAGCAAGGAACTTAAACTGCAAGACAATCCATCTATTCTGCATTTGTTTCACCCCGGTTTTTCACCCCTAACCTCAATATTCTTGATAATATGATTATCATCATAATTACCACAGAAGTAGTAGTTGGTATAGTTGTATTAGTATAGTATATTATGCTGAGAACATCCCTTGCCAGTACATTTCCATAGGTAAATATAGTCAGTGTAGATGGTGATTGGTCACTGATGTCGTTCCCTGTTCACAACACCACATTTGGCTTTCAACCCTCTCCCACTAACCCACCTGACTGCACTTTTTCGGTTGCATGATCGTGTTAACTCCTCTTTCCTCTCTTCTCTTTCCACCGTCCTTCCCCACTTCTCTCTCGTTCTCTCTTTCACTGTCTGTCCTTCCAGGTTCTGCTGGCTCTTTTAACATGTCAAACTCCGGAGACTTGTTCATGAGTGTGCAGGCTCTGAATGGGGACTCATACCAGGGGGCTGGGGTAGGGGCCAACGTTCAGTCCCAGGTAGGATCCTCGCAGAAACTAGTACGTAACCCATGAATTATTGGTACACTAGTTGTCATGTAGATAGGAACCCAGCTAGTAGTCGTACAGTGGCCAATTTGTGGCCCGTTGAAGGCATAGTCAACCAACCACGGCGGACAGCCATATAAGGTCTTATATTATAAGACTGAATTTCCCTGCTCAGTGGTTCAGGCACTGTCCGGCCTAGAAATGTTCCATTGAAATCATCAAGAGCCCAGAGCAGAGTCACTTGACCTAGTCCGTGAGACAGAGGTTATACGTGGCCTTCAGCCATAGCACTAATATGGCGGCCATTGTCAGGCTCATGAATGAATAGACGACTGCAGACAGTTTTGGAAACAATACAAGACTCGTCAACACTCCTGACAACAGTTGTCGTAGCCACTGGTGCACAACAGTCCTCTGACCTTGCCCTGTTGGACAACTATGGCCAGCACAGAGTTTCTGAGTGTTGGGATTGGGAGGGAGTCTCACTCACAATAGGTTTGGTGGGAGGATTACCACCCGTGGTGACATTCTCATTTGATTCAACCCCCTCTAGCCCCCCAGCCCTATCCCTCCATCCATCCCTCCTTTCTTTTTAAATCAACTCTCCAAATGCTCAGGTGTTTCATAAATATGCATAGGATTAACCCCCTAAGGTGGATAAGAGGTCTCCTGGGTTGATACTTCATTGAAAAACAATGTCCTTGTCAAAAGGTAATTTGGCTGCGCACTTCAAAATGTCTTCCCAGACGCTGAGGAGTGAAGATGAATTTTGAGTCGTAGAAGCAATTGGAAATAGTCAATTTGTTGCAGTTTTGTTCCTCTTTGAATTTTAACCAGATATTCATATAAGTTCCCTCGTGATGGTGTTTGTGGTCATTTGTCTTTGTTCATTTGTGATATCTTTTGTGTTGAACCTGATCATTCTAAACCGATGCTGTAACCTTTCCCAGGATACCCTTTTGCTCTCTGACCTTATGCATGAAGATCTTTGTCATGTCTAGCTTTTGTCTGTCTGACCCACACATTTCTCTCTCTCTGTGTGTGTGTGTGTTCCAGGTGGATACTCTTCGCCATGTTATCAGCCAGACAGGAGGATACAGTGACAGTCTCGCCGCCAGCCAGATGTACAGTCCACAGGGCATCAACGTAAGAACACCACCACCAAAAAACAACAACAACCGTCTGTCATTTCATCACAATATTGCCTTTCTATTCTTACTTTGGTCTCTTTGAAAGAAAAAGAAGCTAACTATTTCTATACTATACTTCTGTAGCTATTCTTCTTTTGTTTCCGATGCAATACCTTTATTAGGTTTCAGTTTGTCCCTTTGCCCAATTATTTCAAAGCCAACGGGTGTGGGATGCCACTTAGTTAGCAGTGGCCTGTTGGTGGCTGGGCTGTTGTCCAGGCAACGGCCCCTGTGCCGGTCATGCCCCGGGCACCAGGCAACAAGGCAGGAGTCAGACAGAGCGAGAAGCCGGTCGGCTGGACGTACGGACACGCTTAGAGCTGGTCTGTCTGGTGACATTAGTGTTAGCGAGGCACCTGCAGCCGACAGGAGCAAGGCCACAGGTGTCCCCCTGCCTGTCCAACACTCAGCTCACATGGCACCAAATGAAAAGAAGCACAGATCTCATTTGGGATCAAAATAAAAAAATAAAAAATTGCCCTGGAGTACAAGCTCCAGTCCAATTTATTTACCACCCTAAAATAACTCGACGAGCTGATGTTAAGAACAGCACGTTCTGAAAGGGGTATTGTGTCAGGGCAGGGCTGGGAACACTGGAGGGGGTGGGTGTAGTGTTAAGATCTACAGTGACAGGCTGTGTTGTAGAGAGGGGAATCAATAAGACAGTCACAGCAGGCTGAGAGGGGGTCTGGGCCAGCAGTCTGAGCGCATTGGTCGCATCATTCGTCCAACAACTACAATGACGCCGACAGCAGCGCGCCCTGTAATATCCTAGACAAGATGCCAAAAAATTATGTAGTGGTGGAAGGAAGACGTTCTCCATTCAACCCCTCCATTAGCTTCCTCAGTAAAGTATGTTAGAACTAAGCTAAATGAGGGCTGATGAAAATGGCCAATGATAAGAGCACGGTCGGTTGCGGTATGTTAGTCAATGGATGCATAGAAGGTGGTTTCTGGGAGGCAGCCTTTGGCCAAACAGTACGGGCATTCACATTTGCAGCTCATCAGTCTTAAACACACATCTGTCTGTGCAGATATTGGGACCTTCTGCCCCATACCTCAAAATCTGAGCCGAATCTGAATGCAATTATTTTTGAAAGTATTCGAACATCAACTTGCAGTGAATAAATAGGCCTAATAAATAGGCCTAATAAATAGGCCTAATAAATAGGCCTAATAAATAGGCCCATGCCAAATCCAAACACTGAAAAGATTATGTCATTCTAAAACACTTCTTCTTTTAAATTGTAGAAATCATGTTATTATTTTTTCTGTAGAAGCTTTCGATCCTGGATGGATATTTTTCATTGTGCAGCGAAACAATTTCCACTCATTCTGAGGTTTCTAATGACTGAGCTGAGGCAGGAAGCAACGTTCACATGGCAGACCTCTCCTCTTCTATCATTGAACAGTAATTACGGCTGTGAAATAGGCGGAGGGTGTCACCAAAGCTGAAGATTTTAAACGTTTTCTTTTCTCTCCCCTCGGTTCAAATGTGATGAAAGACTGGCTCTATGTGAAATAACAGGTTTTGAAAATAAGAGGGTGCCAAAGCCCATCTCCAACAGCTTTCACCGATGGCATGGAAATTGCCGTTAATGTCCCAAATGCTCTTTAGCCTACCTATCTTCTGGGAATTGAAATTGCCTCCTATTTTACAAACCCATTATATTTTCATCCCAGTAGCGGATGTGATAATTTGATATAATTGATTCTCCCATCCATCCTCTTGGAGGTTGTGTGCCGTCTATATGTTTTCAATAACATGTCTCTTTATTGTCTGTACATGAGGCCATTTTGAGACAGATGGGAGATGGAGTCTTATATTGTAGTGCCTTGATAGAGTAATTGTACTTGTAATATATTTGGAAGATGCATAATCCCGCCGAGTGCAAAAGGGTGTTTGTCAGTTCAAGAGTTTCATGTTAGCTACAGATATAGCTAAAATAATACACAGTATGTGAAATTATTCCTGTATCTATGAGGAAATGTGTCCTGAGGCATACAACAAATTGTCTCACAATTTTATCTCTATGAATGTGATTGATTTATTTTTGCTCCACAGACAAATGGTGGATGGCAGGATGCTCCGACCCCCTCGTCAGTGACCTCGCCCATAGAAGGACCTGGAAGTGTTCACTCGGATACCTCCAACTGATTATTTGACCCTCCACACACACCATCACCACAACCCAACGATGAACTGGCAGAGCCAATCACAGTCCTAAACATAGCGGCATACTACACAGTGTCCTGTAGATTTCAGGGGTGCTGTGAAAACCATAACTATAGCAACCTTTCCTCAGCTACAGTACTACGGGACATTTGAGATGCATACATACAGTAATAGGAATTTCAAAGCAAAAATCAAAACGATACAAAAATTCTTAATACAAATGTTTGTACAGATTTGACAGGATATTCAGAGGGCTGGATTGCTTACTTACCTGTGATGGGTTTACTCATATTGATGATATTAAGTGATAAAATACATTTAGACAACCAAACCTGTATACTTCAATTCAAATGCTTAATTCTACCTCTCAGCGACTAAAAAGTAAACAAATACGAAAGTTCATTATTTGTTTTCTAAAACATGAACTTTGTCATTGTAAGGAAGAAGCACTTCGCCATTCTTTGTTTTGCGGTCCCTCCTCACTGGGCACATACTGGTTGAATCAACGTTGTTTCCACGTCATTTCAAGGAAATTACGTTGAACCAATGTGGAACCGACGTTGAATTAACATCTGTGCCCAGTGGGTCGCCTATTCGATGGTACGCCATATAGGCTTTTAATGTTGCTCCCCTGTTTACAGTGTGTGCTTGATGAACTGTGTTCGCTTTACCCTCTCCCACAGGGAAATAACCAGGAAGACTTAGAACTTGATTTACTAAATGTTTTTGTGTTAGTTTCTCCGTAGAGGACTTTTAGGGAAAGCAGGTCAGCCTAGTGAACTCTGAGGACCCTTCACCCTGACTAGCAGGTCTTCAATCTGGGTGGAAGGCATTAGAAAAGGAAAACGTGCTGGTACGAGAATGCCCATTGGCGAATCTAAAGGATTTAATGGAAATTGAGTAGACAATTGAATATACATTGTAGATGTGTGTCTTCCTGATTTATAAACTTCTGCCCCATGACCCCTTTGATAAGAACGCAGGAGATCTGTGGGCCCACAAGCACTCATAGGGCTCTGTTCTGATATCCATACTAGCGTGCCACTTAGTCTTGCTAACACCAGGCTCTCGACGTCACAGCACGTGGGTCGCTTGTCAGCCAGGCTACGCACCACTTAGAATGCATGCCCAATACATGCGTCATTCTAAGTATGCTAGTGTGGATATTGGGAAAAAGCTATAGAGTATGTGCTGTTGATTGTCTGAGGGCCTGAGGAAAGCCTTCCTTTTTAACAACCACCTCATTGAGTATCAGTGTCTCATCAGAGGTAAACGTGTGAAGTTACAGTTATGTCATGTGTAAAAGGAGAAAAAAAGGAAATAAACACCTGTCATCAACAACCTAGACGAGTTTGAATCACATCATTCATTCCAGTGAGAATAAACTAAACAAAAGAACACATCGTCTCAATCTGAAAGTCATTTGGAATCACTTCCTGTGTCTGATTGTTTTGGAGCCTATGGGGGCCAATAAGAGCAGACATAATGAGCAAAGTGGCGAAAACATCAAGTCATTTTGTCCTTGTCTAATGTCATTTCCTCGTTCGCTGTATCACTTCAAATTCATTTGGTTTTTTAGTCGCCAAATGCTACTGTTAACCAAAACTCTTATATTTGTTCATCTATTTTTTTTTTTTTAGAGGTCGTAACCCATCTAGCTACATTCACTCATATACTTATATATTAGATTTCTCACTTTACCTTTTGCCAACTGTCCCAATTCTGGTGCAGCAATCCTAACTGAGGGAAAATGAAATCGATAACCAACTGAACAATGCTGCCTAATTAAAAAGCCATTGTAGAAGCCATTTCTGGAGAAAATCTCTGTCAAGGATCTGTGTAGTAACAGTTTGTTTTTGAGTACATGGGATCAGAATGTAGTTAAACGGAGAAGTCGTTACGTTAATATGGTTCAGTTACTCCTAGCTCCGCTGATGCAGGTAACACCAGGACTGAACTTACAGTAGCCGTGATGCGCAGGTCATGAGATGCTTTTTTACCCCGTGACATAGCTCAGAAGATACATTGTTTTCCTGTGATTCAATGTTCATTGTTCAGCCACTGTTCCAAGGCACTCTCCTGCAATGGAGCTATATTGTTCTTTATACCCAGAGTTGATTTCTGTTTCTCTTCTTTTTTTTTGCCATTTGAATTTGTATTACAAAATGTTACAGTATATGACAGCATTCTATCTTTCACCATATCAAGAATGTCACCTATATCCTTGCTGTTCCCTTCTTAAATTGACTTCTATCAGTCCTCAGAATTCATGAGCATTTTGAATGTTGTGCCAAAAGGTCTGTAATGTCCATAGCAAAACTAGAGATGTGAAAATTCCTTCAGACAAACAAAGATGTTTGGACATTTGATATACTTGTCCTTATGTTGTGTGGACTATAGTTATTCTTTAGTATTTTGTTATTTACTTTTTATAGTGTGCTATTGTATTTCATGGTTCCCATTTTCTTGTCAATTAGCTCTCTCATGATGTGATTCTGTGAACATTGCCACATTGTACTTGACTTTCTTTGTTGAACCATCATTTCTACAGTTTCAACATTAAACTTATTATACTACTATATAATACATCAAGACAAAACAATGGCATTTTATTATTGAATATTTGAGCGAGAAAACAAGAATAATATACTGATATTTGCCAGTTTTGCAAAATGTTATAGTTTTTTAAAAATGTGATATGGATTTTAATGCACCAATTGTAAATTCAGCTTCCCAAACAATGTGCTAACAAGTTCAAAAAAGCTCACTTGCCATGTCCCCTCTAATTAATTGATTTGTTGTGCCAAAGTAGAAGTATGCATAATTTATTCATTTTGGAATAACTCTCAATAAAACTGTCTGTAACTCCCGTATTAACTACAAGTGAATCTCAACTACTTGATACTCTACAGGGACCCTGAGCTCTACAACCCATTTGCTCCGGATCCAGATTTAGAAATATGTATGCTTGTTTGCCAATAAATGCAATATGATAACACACTCCATATAAAATAGCTTTTTTTGTTTTGATAGCTGAAAGGAGAGGTTCATATATATATATATATATATATATATATATATATATAATGCATGTAATTTGTTCTTTAATAAAATACTGCTGTGTTTTTGAATCATTTGTCACACATTTACATATATGTTTCAGATAGTATTCTGGTTCACTTGGTCTTGTCAAAGTTATGAAATAACATGCCAGGATTACGGATATCAGAAAAATATTTGTATTCTATTTGTAACATTCTATCGCTTATTTATAGTCAAACGTATCTAATCATCATTCAGGCATTTTCATTACTAGTTGATGTGAAGGCCTGCAGCATGCTTTGTTATATGACCTTAGGAGTCACATCTGACGACGAGGGCATTGTGAAGGGTTTTGGCTCTAACAGTTTATATGCATGTGAGCATAACCCTTAGGTTATGGAAATGTTGAAGCCCTGGAGTGTTTTGTTACGCCAAACATGAAGGACGTTCAATTTCAGTGTTTTCCAAGAGCTTTTGTGCCAGTCAAATCCTCACACGGTTTAGACAACCAATGGTCCGGTCCCCCTTTGCCACATGTTATCTGACATTTCCACAGCTCCTTCCTTAGAAATAAACTGGGCCGCCCACAGTACAAAGCGTCAGGCAGGATGTGTTCTTCAGAGAGCTTCCCTGGTAAAGGTCATTTGAGCTGTAGCCAGGCGATGGACATCAGAGAGTCACACAGACGGAAGATGACCATTGTCATCCAAAGCAGTGATATTTCACAGTTTATCTGAATTGGCAAATGTGGGCAATTTGAAAAATAGAACTGTAAACCATGGCTATGTTGATGTCCGTGGTGCTATGGATACCAGTACTATGGTGTGGACATTATGAAGATAGTGAGGGATTTCTGCTCTCCACAAACGGTTGATTGGATAAGGACGGGCAGATGGAAGGCTGCAACATCTCACAAGTCAAATCTTGTGAGACCCTTTCCAATAAACAGAGGGGACATTTAAGACTTGTGTGTGTGCACGTGCCCGCGCATGCATGTATGTCTACATGTGTATGCGTGCGTGTGTGTGTGTGTGTGTGCTTACTAGCATGTGGAGGGTGTTATCTCCTGTAAGTAGGTCAACCAGGAACTCAATCACTTCCTCTTGTTGTCTCGTACCCTTGAATGAAACAGACAGTGGAGCTGGAGTGGCCACGTTGTTGTTGGGTAAAACCCTCTATACTACCAATGAAGACATTATTTGGCTGGACAGTGGCATGTCTGGCAGAATTACTTTCACAGCTGCTGCATATTCATAATTGCCTAAATATAGTGTGTGATGGTGGGAGAAAGGGACAGTAGGCAGAGAGGGCTGTAGAATAGATAGACACTAGGCTTGACTGCTGAGGGATGGTGAAATGCCAGAGCCGGACTGCTCACCGGCCCCAGGGCTGAGAGGAAACAGGACTCTTTCTCTAAGAGCAGAGATGGCATCAAAACGATTTGACCACACACACTTGATCAGTGTCCAAACCTTGATCCCTCTCAACTCAGGCAAAATTAAAATGATGAAAACAAAAGGAGAGCATTGCCCATCGCTTGATGTTCATATTATGGTATACTGTTTGTGACATGATCATAGTCTGAAGTCCATTTCACAGCACCATACTTGACAGCTTGCTGACACTCCCAAAATTGTCATGGCCCCCAACAACCCTATCATTTCATTTAGGTCATTCAATGACAATGGCCTGCAATGAATGTCACAACTCATTCCTTCCAGATATAAGAAGTGAACTCATGGAGAAGTATCAAAGCCACCAAAGTAATACCTTATGATCCAAAATACACTATATTCACTACTTCGGGTCCAAGGCGTTGAAGAAAAAAACAGACAATCCAATGATTCTCAATTCCATTTGTATTTGGGAAAATGTTCATCAATTCATGAGATGGATCATCACGCACCCCTATTTGGAATAATCCCACTTGACCTCAAATGTTTAAAGTCCTGGTTCCAAAGTAGCAACATGAATTTGAAACATGTGTACTATAATGGACCTCTACTGTCATTCAATCAATTACAAGAAAGATTTGGATTATCCAAGGCCGATTTCTTTAAGTTCTTTCAACTCATCGTATTCAATTAAATCGCCTTCAGCAGAATCTGGATTAACCTAATGCATCTAGCATAGAGACAATACTGAAAGATGCTGCTACGCTAAAGAAGTTGATTACCAATGTAAGGGTGTTTAACTGGTGGCAGACAAGTCAGGCGCAGGAGAGAAATAACTGTTTCCAACGGCGCAGTTTATTTACACCAGAAAACATACCAGTACAAATCAATGGGTAACATAACCCGACACACACCAGTATAGACGTACACATACACTTACAATAAACAATCACCCACAAGGACATGAGGGGGAACAGAGGGTTAAATACACAACATGTATTTGATGGGATTGGAACCAGGTGTGATGGAAGACCAGACAAAACCAATGGAGTATGAAAAAATGGATCAGTGATGGCTAGAAGGTCGGTGATGTCTACCGCCGAACGCCGCCTGGACAAGGAGAGGGACCAACTTCGGTGGAAGTCGTGATAGCCAAGTTATATCAGCGGTTGATTGAAACTCTACCTGATGTTTCAGAACCTGTAAGGACAAAATGGGAAACCGATCTACAGGAAGAAATTGAGGAGAACCATTGGTCACAGATATGTGAAAATGCTCACACCTGCTCCTACAACCTAAGACATAAACTACTGCAATTTAAGATAATTCATAGGTCTTACTACACTCCTGCCAGAATACATGTAACACACCCAGAAATGTAGCATCTCTGTTGGAGATGCAAAAGTACAAAGGAACCTGTTACAAATGCTGTTGTCCTGTGACAAACTGACACCATTTTGGGATAATGTAACCTATGCACTATCATTTCATTGTGTCTAGGAGTTTGGATTCATCCATCTCCACTATTACATCTGTTGGGAAGTGGAAATATTGGTGATCAATATCAGAGAAAGTTTTGT
Source organism: Oncorhynchus tshawytscha (assembly GCF_018296145.1). NCBI lineage: Eukaryota > Metazoa > Chordata > Actinopteri > Salmoniformes > Salmonidae > Oncorhynchus > Oncorhynchus tshawytscha. The sequence goes on along the minus strand of NC_056456.1, from coordinate 19,660,726 downwards.
AATCTAGGCTTATTTTCGGCAAGAAAAATGTGTAGCCATGAATTGGAAAGCATCATAATATAACAAACTGGAGGATTGAGCTGTCTAGTTACATCCCTTTAGATGCAGTGCCTTCAGAAAGTATTCATACCCCTTGACTTATTCCACATTTTGTTGTGTTACAGCCTGAATTCAGAAGTTATATTTTTCTCACCAATCTACACACAATACCCATGACAAAGTGCAAACATGTTTTTAGAAATCTTTGCAAATGTATTGAAAAGGAAATACAGAAACATATTTTTGTCCGTAAGTATCCACACTCCTGAGTCAATACATGTTAGAATCACCTTTGCCAGCGATTACAGCTGTGAGTCTTCCTGGGTAAGTCTCTAAGAGCTTTGCACACCTGGATTGTACAATATTTGCACATTTATTCTTTTGAAAATTCTTAAAGCTCTGTCAAGTTGGTTGCTGATCGGGCCTCCCGAGTGGTGCAGTGGTCTAAGGCACTGCATCACAATGCTAGAGGTGTCACTACAGATCCGCGTTTGATCCCAGGCTATGTCGCAGCTGGCCGCGATCGGGAGACCCATGAGGTGGTGCACAATTGGCCCAGCGTCGTCTGGGTTAGGGGAGGATTTGGCCGGCTGGGGTGTCCTTGTCCCATCGCACTCTAGCGACTCCTGTGGTGGGCCAGGCGCATGCACGCTGACATAGTCGCCAGTTGGACGGTGTTTCCTCCGACACAGTGGTGCGGCTGGCTTTCAGGTTAAACGAGTTGTGTGTCAAGAAGCAGCGCGGCTTGGCAGGGTCATGTTTCGAAGGACGCATGGCTCTCGATCTTCGCTTCTCCCGAGTCTGTACGGGAGTTGCAGCGATGAGACAAGACTGTAACTACCAATTGGGTATCATGAAAAAGGGGTAAAAAGTGCAAAATAAAATAAAAAGTTGGTTGCTGATCATTGCTGGACAGCCATTGTTGTTGTTATTTTAATCTACCAGGTGCCTCATCTTTGTGGTTGAATCTGTGTTTGAAATGTACTGCTCAACTGAGGAACCTTAGAGACAATTGTATGTTTGGGGTACAGAGATGAGGTAGTCATTCAAAAATCATGTTAAACACTATTATTGCACACAGTTAGTCCATGCAACTTATTATTTTACTGTTATTTAACTAGGCAAGTCAGTTAAGAATACATTCTTATTTACAATGACGGCCTACCCCGGCCAAACCCTAACCCGGACGACGCTTGGCCAATTGTGAGCCGCCTTATGAGGTTCCCAATCATGGCCTGTTGTGATACAGCCTGGAATCAAACCAGGGTCTGCAGTGATGCCTCTAGTACTGAGATGCAGTGCCTTAGACCGCTGCGCCACTCGGGAGCCCCTAACTGTGACCTGTTAAGCAAATGTTTCCTTCTGAACTTATTTAGGCTTGCCAGAACGATAGGGGGTGAATACTTATTGACTCAAGACATTTCAGCTTTTCATTTTTTGATTAATTTGTAAAAATGTCTAAAAACATAATTCCACTTTGACATTATAGGGTACTATGTGTAGGTCAGTGACACAAAATCGCAATTTAATACATTTTCAATTCAGACTGTAACACAACAATGTGGAAAAAGTCAAGGGGTGTGAATCATTTCTGAAGGCACTGTATGTTATTATTATAAGTTAAATAAAAATCTGAGACATTTGACAGAACTTTGAAGATAAAGTTTTGTATAGTGGGCATTTTGTTTTGGTGTTTTTGTTTCATGTTGTTTGTGAAGTAGAAAAAGTGAACTCACACAGACTACAAGCTTTGAGTCATTTAAATCATTTTCAGGAACCCTGGCTGCAATACCTTCCGTCCCAACACCATATTAGATTAGTGTTAAATTACTCCATTCTTTAGAGGTGACACACTAAACTGTCTGAAAGAAATCAAATGTTTCTCTCTGTTGACATCTGGCTCTCCAGCTGTTGTTACACCCCTGTTTAATAATTACAGCTGCCGTGGATGTGGATGGGCCCACTCCGCGCTGCACGGCGCAGGAGGGTGGCCCAGACACCTTGTCCAACCCTCCTAAACAACTCCCAGCAGACGCCACTAATGTGGAGCGACAGAGCTATTCCACAACGGATCTCCTGCTGCTACACAAAATTAACAAAAAGGATCCCGTACGGTTTCATGGGAGGGGAGAGGGGTCTTGGAATCTTAGAATTTGGCTCATTAGAGTGATCACAAAGACGGATAAAATTAAAGGTGGATTTATATGGTGAAATGTTTAAAAGGGCTCATGGAAGAATAGTGTTTGGTACATGTGTGGGGCCTGTGGACCATGAAGCAGAGGTCTGCACTACAGTTTGGTGTGTGTGTGCGTGTGTAACAGTATACCTTCCGTCCCGCTCTAGCCATTTCACATCGGTTACACGTGCGTGTGTGTGTGTGTGTGTGTGTGTGTGTGTGTGTGTGTGTGTGTGTGTGTGTGTGTGTGTGTGTGTGTGTGTGGTGTTGCCCTTTATTATCTATCTAGCAGAGTTCCCTCTTGTGGTGAATGGGTGTACATTCACCACTACATGAGGGGCTCTGTGCAAGTTTGTTTTCATACCGCAAGACGGCAATGTTAGTCCATTTCCCTCAGTACAGAGCACGCCAGTTTGTAATCCTAAAAACAGGAAATGAGTTACCATTGGTTCGTTCAGCCATTCCTATAGGGAAAATGAATGGAGAAAGAATAGGGTTTGGGGATAAATACTGAAAATGAGGTCTGACACAGGCTTAGGAGATCTTATACGTTTTGTTCTATGAGATAATAGCAGTCACTTAACATGACCTTTATGAATTATGAAGCCTTTGTGTGCTTTATGTGCATGTTTTATGACATCAATGCTTCAAATAAAAATGTTTAAAAGTGACATTAGCTGATGAAGAATGTCTCATAAAACAAAATGAATAAAATCTCCAGACTCCAGACAAGGACCATATTTTTGGTGTTTATCCAAAACCCTACAAAAACTAGATTAATATTCCCATAGGCTTTGCCCAACAAATCATGGCAGAGTTAGTGCCTAAAAAAAGACACCAATAATATTGCTCTGGGTGTTTATAGGGATCTTGAAGATTGAAATACTAGCAATTGGATGGATTATTGATACATCTGTCACATCCTGACCATAGAAAGCCTTTATTTTCTATGGTGGAGTAGGTCGGGCGTGACTGGGGGTGTGTTCTAGTTTATTATTTCTATGTGTAGTCTAGTTTTTGTATTTCTATGTTGGCCTGGTATGTTTCCCAATCAGAGGCAGCTGTCTATCATTGTCTCTGATTGGGGATCATATTTAGGCAGCCTTTTCCCACCTGTGGTTTGTGGGATCTTGTTTTTGTATTGTTGCTTTTGAGCCCTACAAGGCTGTTTGTTTGTTTGTTTGTTTGTTTGTTTGTTTGTTTGTTTGTTTGTTTGTTTGTTTGTTTGTTTGTTTGTTTGTTTGTTTGTTTGTTTCTCTTTATTGTTTTGTTGCTGGTTCACATTTAAATAAAATATGAGGAACCCAAATCACGCCGCGCCTTGGTCTACCCATTTCGACGAACATTATAACATCATTTGAATAATAATGTTACTTTAGTGATTTTTTTTTTCAAGTTTAGCCATTCACCTATGACTTTCTCTAACGGTTGTAAAGGGGATTCTTCCATTACAAAATAGTTTCGTGCACCACCGCTGAGGTAGCTCCCTGCCACGATCTCCAACTGACTACTACCTCTCTGAAACCGTCTAACACATCATTGTGATCTCTACAGCGCTGGTGGCTGGTCGTCACTGACCTTGCGTAGGCTTAAACACTGGTATACACTGATTTATAAGGCCATATTGGGTAAAATGCCATTTTATCTTCGTTCTTTTTTAGTCAGGTCTGTAAATAAATATCAATTACGATCCTATTCTCATTTGCTTCTAACAGTACCAAGAATTAGAACAGGTCATGGTAGAAATAGCTTTAGTTACTTTGCTCCATGGTCCTGGAATTGTCTCCTGAACATTTTAAAATTTGATGATCCAGTTTTGTTGCTAGAGTTTAAACACTTGATCAATGTACATATCATAGATGAGTGTAATTGTCTTTAGGACAGCTGTTTTTAGTCAAGACTTTCGTGTTTTTAACATAACATGTTTTTGTTGTACTGAAGATGTGTTAATAGTTTTGTTTAATGTTGTGTTTGTGTATGTAAGTTGTTTTGTCTGAAACGTTGTTCCCCCTGCTGCTATTGGACCAGATCTCTCTTGGAAAAGAGATGTTATCTCAATAAGAAAAACCTGTATAAATAAAGCTCAAATTAAATTAAAATAAAAACCAATTTGGGTTCCAGGAAAGTGGAGGAATTGTGGTAAATACAATAACAATGTTTGGAAAAGAAAGCATACTTGGGATGTACCCTGAATTAGTGACCACTTTGACGTGGATACTTGCTGTTAAATATGTTACATATAAATGTGCCTACTAGAAAAAAACAACCTACTACAAACAAACAAAATGACTTTGGTTGCTTGTTACATAATTATTACACATGCCTGTAAGATGCCTGGTAGGGACTTCACTTGCCACTTAAACTGCATGCAAATATTTGAATGACTATTATATTTTCCCTCCAAGATCATGACTGGCCAGGTTACAGTTTAGAGCTGTTTAACTATCCAAAACACTACTCTGGGGATCTAGAGGGTTTTTGCATCCCACATGGCATCATGGACAGGTCAAATATTTAGCATAAATGCAGAAGGCCTATTTACCAATTGAGTTGGTAAATATGTGAGCACTGACATGGGGAAACTACAAGACTTTCAGTTGCCCAGTCCTTCATACAGATGTGGGATCTTAATTTGATCACCCTGTTGCAGGAGAATTTTCCTGCAATGCAGCATTTTGTGGTTTAAAAGATCATACATCTGTAGTCCTCAGTGGTCAAACAGAACAAAGGACAATTTCTTATCAGGATATTATCAGTGAGTGTGAAGATACAATCCTGATAGCCCACCGACAGATAAACAGATAGAGAGATGGAGGGCATCTTGGAGAGAGCTTGGATTGAGTAACACCCTCTCATCTTTGACATACTTGTGTTGCAGGACAGAGTGTCTTGCCCGTAACATCATGGGTACTTGGGCGACCATGGCATCGTCGTGCTATGTGTGCTGAAAGCCGGGTATCAGTTCTGTGCCAACCTGGTGGAGAGTCTTAAAGCACTGAGCTGCAACTCCCACCACACTGCCCACACTGCCCACACTGCCCATTAGTGTCAACTTCATCTGCCTCAATGTGGTAAGGACTTAAATAACCAACTTGTTCTTATTTGATGCTGGACAAGTGGACAGGGAGCTTCACGGTGTAGAAAATAAGCCTTTATGATGCATTCAGTCATAAGACTCCCAGATAAAAGTGTCATGGTTTGAGATTGTAGTGCTTCTTTCTCCGGTCTATGTGTGCCTGGTCATGCCTGTAGTCATTTCCAGCTGGCATATACAGTATAAAGCATTTAGGCCTACAGGGCTGTTGTACACAGTTTATGTTCTATCAGTTTAAAAAAATTTTTAAATATCCATAATATTATTGTAATTAATGTTGTATTACTGTGAGCTCTTACACCACACTTGACCAAATCCAAATAAATTCAAATGATTGTTTGTTTTTCTTTCCCTTTCTTGTAGAATGACCAGTCAACAGAGGATCTCCAAACCATTGGAGCAGAAGACCTCTGTTTCCTGACGGGAAAGGTGAGTAGCACTGCTGTACACAGGAAATATAACACATACCAGACAAGCTGTGAGCAGATGTAGTTATGAGCCTTACACATCCACATACCGAAGATGTTTTGGGTTGGGGTGCTGTCAATGGGGTGGCGGGGGGCTGCTGACGAGAGTTTTTCTACACTGGTACAGGAGTAATAAAGGCCTAGTTCACTGACTTGGCAAATCATTTGTATTGATTTATTAAAATGATTTGTTTAAATTAATATATATGTTGTTTTTTTACTTATCAGGGGGCGCTGCAGCACCCCTACTATGACCGGTTCTATGACCTGTTCTCACTTAAAAAGTAAATGATGTGTCTTGAAAGCAGTTGATATGATCGTGGTGCTTCTCAGTAGTAGTTGTTATTCTGAACTGAAAAAGAGTTGGGCAGTATCTCTAAACAACCAAAAGGTGGCAGTCTTCCCCACATTCAGCCTCCCCAAATTTTGGAGCTGAACTCAAAGACCGTGGTTAGTTATGGCCTTGATTAGATTTAATCCACAACCTGGACATGTGACAAAGCTATGACCACATCTTTCCTCTTCTGTCAGGACTAGAATTTATCACTATTTCTGGCAAACTGCTGCTACCAATTCTCCTTCCACCCATTAAAGTATATACTGTATATTATATTTGCGACATACAACGTTTGTTTGCTTAAATAGCTGCTGATGTCATACTAGAAACATAGCATCATTGCTCATTGTCTTGGGAGAACAAGACATTGGCTTAGTTTGTCACTATTCTGCAGTGCCTCTCTGTCTGTCTGTCTGTCTGTCTGTCTGTCTGTCTGTCTGTCTGTCTGTCTGTCTGTCTGTCTGTCTGTCTGTCTGTCTGTCTGTCTGTCTGTCTGTCTGTCTGTCTGTCTGTCTGTCTGTCTGTCTGTCTGTCTGTCTGTGTGTCCAGCCATTAATGGGATCATAGGTCAGCGAGGGAGACGCTGCTGACATAAATCAGACACACACACTGACACAGCCTTTAGAGAGGCGTGGCTCAGATATGGGATGGTGAGTTTAACTCATTTCTTTGTTGCTTTTATACACAGATCATGCTAGGACTGTGTGTGAAGTCATTTACAGTTACTCTGTGGTTTATTGTTTCTTTCTTCTATTGTACATAGAGTAAAACTGTGGATTGTTAAGTAATTGAGGCCTAGGGAGGGTCACAATATCTACCACTGATGTATTGTAGATACTAGCGAGAGATTCCAGTTTCTACCCATATAGTTTACACTGTCTGGAATCTGGATTGAGGATTAAGATTAGTAATTGTTTACTGTCTTGAAGAAGTTAATGGAACTACTGAGCCCCAGAAAGACAGACAAAGCATCAACTCAGCATGGCTTAATTTCTGCTTGACTGCATTCTTCACATGAAATTAAAGTACAGTACAGCACTACCACTGTACGTAGATACGTTTGTTTTCAGGCAGGATGTTTAGGATTGGGATGTCTATTGTCTTCTCTTGAGTCTTGAGAATACCTTAGTCCATATTTGCGTCAAAAGTTCCTCAAATACACATCCCTGCTAAATTGCAGACAATGCAAGCGGACAGAGAGCCACAGAGAGAGAGAAGACACAGACTTTCTAGTCAGATAAGCAAGGCATTTTTTAGACATGCCTTGTGTAATCACCAATATAAAGTAATAAGTCACACACCGCTAGCATTAATAATCAGGAAGAGTTGGATCATGCCCCTGGACGACTGAGTAGAAAGCCCTTGTTTTGTCCAATATGATTGGCCACCTTATTTCTTCTGCAACATGTGATGTCTGGTTATTGGCTGGCTGTCCCTGCCTGCATAGGGCAATAGGTCAACAGTGGGAGGCATGCCTCTGATAGACTTTTTGCAATATCAGGAATGTTCCGTTCCTCTGCAACTAGAAGAAAACAAAACTTTTTCATAACGGATCACTTTGTCTAGGGAAAACACTTATTGAGTACTACTGTATTCTACCTCTAAATCCATATATGTCCCATGCCATGTTAGACTTCATAGTGCCTTTGTGTGGGCATAGGCATGTACTTTTTTTTAATGCTTACCATTGTCCAAAATGTGTTTGTTTAACATTGTTTTAACATTAATATTTTTCTGACACTCAATATATGATGTGCATAATTACATGTAACTGCCAAAATAATGGAAACACTTGAGTAAATGAGAGATAGGCGTGGTTCCTGAGTTAATTAAGCAACTAACATTCCATCATGCTTAGAGTCATGTATAAAAATTCTGGGCAGGCCTTACTTTGGCTACCATGGCTATGCCCCATAGGATGACAATGCTTCCATCCACAGGGCACGAGTGGATACTGAATGGTTTGATGAGCATGAAAATGGTGTAGACCATATTCCATGGCCATCTGTCATCTGGCCACCCAATCAAACACTTACGGGAGATTTTGAAGTAGCGCCTGAGACAGCTTTTCCACCACCATCAACAAAACCCCTAATGATTCTATTTATTTTTGGAAGAATGGTGTTGCATCCCTCCAATAGAGTTTCAAGCACTTGCCAAGGTGCATTGAAGCTGTTCTGGCTCGTGGTGGTCTAACGCCCTATTATGACACTTCACGTTGGTGTTTCCTTTATTTTGTCAGTTACCTGCATTTCATGTGGTTATTGAGTCGCCCCCATGTGAAGACTTTATTTCCAAAATACTATATCCACATTTGTGTTTTTAATCAGAAATGATTGCTTATGGGCACCTTCATGTGTGTGTAAACTATTACTCTTCTAATTGCTGATCTTCACTGGCCTACACACAATACCTCTTAATGTCAAAATGGAATTATGTTTTTCTAGTTTGTTCTAGTTTATTATTTCTATGTTGGCCTGGTATGGTTCCCAATCAGAGGCAGAATTATAAGAATTATTTATTTTTCTGACTGTTTTGCATGTTATTTTGGCATTAATACATGTCACATATCAGTTTGCAAACAATGTAAAAAAAAAAAAAATTTAAAAAAAAATATATATATATATATATATATATATATATATATTGAGTTAATAAAGCCGCTAACAAATGTCTCTTTTTTTGCTTTCTAGAGTGAGGCAGTTCCAAAATGCAGATGTTTCAGCCTAGCTCAGTGCTTTCTGTGGTGCTGAGGCAGCCAGCAGAAAATACGTAACGTAGGGGTTGCTAATGTTCTCTAGTTGCGCCATGATTGGCTCAGTGTTCTGTCACTCATGGGGACACTACATCACCACAAAATCTACGGGGAGAGCTCAAAAATTGAAGCCCCTTGGTCGATGCCAAAGAGTTATATTAAAAGTGCCCATCCAAAAAGACCCAAGGTCATTGACCACAGATAAAATTATGTTATATCTACAGTAGCTTTGATTGGACACACTTTCAAAATTTTAGCTAGCCAGCTATCATTCATAATCATGAATCAAGTCGACAATCTACTGGCAAATCCTTTTCAATCCTTGTCATGTGAAGAGAAATTATGAAGAGAAATTATAGAAAAAAACATATCGGTGCTCATCAGCCATTGGACATAAACATCACACAACAAGTTGGAAATGGCAAATTCAATAATGAGTAGTTTGGAAGGAATCAGTGGCTAACTACAAGCATCACAAAACAATCACTAGCCTACTATTCAATGGAGTGGATGTGTGGTCCAAGTCTGTGTTTAAGAATCTCTTTTTCTAGCTTAAAGGGATAAGCATTTAACATTGGCCATTCTGTCAATTCAGCATGACTTCTGCCGCTTTCAAAACAACTGGAAAGTCGGAACTGGGAAATCTCAATCTCAGTGAGTTCAAGACAACTGGGAACTCTGAAAAAAACGAGCTCTGACTGGGAAAGTATGTTTTGAACGGTCATCCAACTCGGAATTCCAAGTTGAAACCTCTTTCTAGAGCTCTGACCTGAAGATGAATCGACCTTGTTTTTCCCCCAGTTGTCTTAAAAGCACCATAAATCCAGAGAATGACAGACTTTGAAGACAAAGTTTGAAGACAAAATTTGCCCACGAAGGACCACCTCGCCACCTTCCTGTTCAAGTGAGCACAGCACAACAAGGTGAGTCCAAAAATGTATTGTATGCTGCTGCATAAATGATTTGATATGCCAGGGAGATGTGTATACTGTAGCTAAGAAAGTAAAACTAAGTATATGGTGTGCAGTAAACTGTTAGTAGCCCATGTGCCTCACCCTAATCATTTGGTATGTTTTCCCCTCATAATTTAGCCTATTCATCTGACTTGGTGGTGCAATGTCCTCATCGAATAGTCTAAGAGCTTTCGTTGTCTGCTTATATGCCCCCTTTATTTATTTATTTATTTATCCTACGGTTCTGACTTGGTGTACAGGGAGAATAATGTAAGAATGGCCCATGTTCTGAATTCTGTCGCTGTATATTTCAAAAGTGCAGAACAAATAGTTATATTGACTTCCATCCAAGCTCGCTCATTAATGTCTTAATATAAAATTATGGATTGCCTCTTATACGCTCGTCGTCCCCTTATGCCATATTTTGTACATCTCAATTGCCACATTTGTTTAAGCAAGTCAGCCGTATGAGCTCTGTTTTTTTAAAGGCAGTAAATGAGTCTGAATGAACTGTTTCGCTTCCGGACAAGGCTCCGCTGATAGCCAGGTGTAACAGTGGTAAGGTGTTGGGACTGCTGTTGGGACTCTGCTGTTGGGACAGCTTTATGTAGGCTCTAGTTTGTGGGCATCGTTTGTCACCATTATAGTCCAATTAATGTATTGTTTAGTGTTGTGTTGTGTAGGGGCTTTGCTTGCATACATCTAAAAAAAAAATCCCCACCAAAACTTACATGCTAAAATCGCCACTGTTTCTAATAGTTTAGGGCATTTTTTCCAGCATAAAAAAGAAAAGGTATGGAGCTAAGCACAGGCAAGTTCTAGAGGAAAACCTGATTCAGTCTCCTTTCCACCAGACACTGGGAGATGAATTTACCTTTCAGCAGGACAATAACCGAACACACAAGGCAAAAATCTAAATGAGATATTTCTGTATTTCATTTTCATTACATTTGCTAACATTTCTAAAAACATGTTTTCACTTTGTCATTATGAGGTAGTGTGTAGATGGGTGAGGAAAAAAACGATTTAATCAATTTTGAATTCAGGCTGTAACACAAGAAAATGTGGAATAAGTCAAGTGGTATGAATATTTTCTTTGTAAATACTGATTTCACAAATGTATAATTTTTACAGTTCTTTATTACAAATGTAGTTATTTGTTACATTTGACTGTGTAAAACCTAGTTGTACTACTTAATCTGAGAGTGAGTCGGCTATATAGCATTTTGCAAAAAAACTTGATTATGTGTCTCTCTGAAATGAAACCATCAAGTGATAGATTTTAAGTGAATGTCTGTCATTCGACAACCCCATGCCATCATTAGATGGTGAAGAAATACACCAGTCTTTAATTATTTATTTAAACAATAAAGAGAATTTACCAACATTTCCGAAAATGGATATATAGCGTTTTGGAAAGAAACTCTTCATACTGTATGCACATATTGCAAATCCGTCTCAACCAAGTTTTTCAGTCAATGGTATCTTGGTATGCATGTGCAGCAATGTGGTAGATTGCAGATACATCTTTACTATTCCTACCCATGCATAACTGCTTCCTTTCTCTGTTCTCTCTTACAAAAAATAATATCCTAATCGTGGAGGTGAGTCAACATGCTTATTTCCTTCCTCTCCTCTACTGGAGTCTCAGAGTACATCCATCAAATACTCCATAACATTCTCCAGATGTTTATCAAAGTCGTGGGGAGTGGAGGACATTGCCTCATAGCTCTCATTCTCTGTATGTAGGTGTGAGTTCTACCAGACCAGGGTCATATTCATTAGGCACCAAACAGAACAAAACAGACTGAAACAAAGAAGGACTACACAAACTTATCCAATAATAAATGCTCCTTATTCATTTACCAATGCGAAACATTTTTCTATGGTGTGCCCTAATGAATTCAACCCTGAATTGGACAGTCACAACTTTTTAATTGATTGTCTGAGTCTGTCCATTAGGGAAGCTTGATTGTCCCTTCTCAGAATTGATTTAGAAACGTTCCTCTTAGTACAGTAATTGTGTGCCTATTATGGGGACCTCTACATTGGGAAAGATTCTCTTTGAAACGAATGAAAACAGTCCGTGCTTACCATAAGCAGACATCCTTAGAACAAGCATATGAATACAGCTGTGTCCATTAGTAGTCTATACAGAAACATTAATAAAATGCCAAAATACTGTTACAAAATGTACAGAATCAAAGCAAATGGCACTTCTAATAGTGGAAGATACCGAAGCAGTTATTGGAAGTTATTATATGAGCCTCTTTAAGTCCTGTGCAGTTCTGTTCTTTGTATCATAGAATAGGTTTCCATATTAAAAGGACATACACTCTCTCATTTCTAGTCTCGCCGTCATCTAATAATGCACCTAATGTGTCATGAACTAGTTGGCCTATGTCATCGAATGCCATAAATGACTGTATGACAAGAATGGCTGCCATTGCATTTGTTGCATTGATGGATTACATGGAAATGTGTTCAATGTCATGCCCCTCACAATCAACCCCCCAACACACATGAACATACACACACACACATGTGTTATGAATAGAGGGGCCACACAATAGAGCCACACAATGCAGCTTCCCCTTCATCGCAAGCTGAATGACTTAAACCACCTGGGGTTTGGGGTTTTAGGCTGGGTTTCTGTACAGCACTTTGAGGTATCAGCTGATGTAAGAATAGCTATATGCTGTAAATACATTTGATTTGATTTGACCTGTGTCACTAGTGGTGTTCAGGGTCAGATGGGTTTCTGTGTTACCCTGGGTCACACTTTGGTTGTCCCCTTTTTAACTGTGGGTTCAGACTGCTCAGTGCAACTGGGGCTACACACACAAACACACACTCTCTTGTGCGCATGCTCACACACATATTATTTATTTTTTAGAGCACTCTTATTTGTTTTGTTCGTGTGAGATACCAGTGAGCTCCCAGCTTGGTGTATTTTTGACTTTGAGTGTTGACAGGCCATTGTAGACAAAGGCAAAGACAATGAAGACTCTCCTTAAACAGGTGGAGGCCTTTAGGCCCAAGAGGATCAAAGCAGCAGGGTGAGTCCTGGCATAGAAACACTAACACCATAACATAACAGGTGACCCACGCCAAGTCACTCAATTTCCTGTTTACAGTCTAGACAGAAAGGAAGGAAGAAAGGGGCTTAGTTTCAGTGTACTACATGTTGAAATATTGAAGATGTTTCAATAATATGCTTGTGTTGAGTGTGCCTCCTGTTTTTCTTTTTGAGTTTGCTGGTGAAGAGAGTGCCAAACGGTTCAGGTTGTCTCCCAGATTGAATGTAGCAGTTCTATACATTTTTCTTTTATGTTTTCATTATTATATGTTAGCTTCAATAAGCCTTGGCATAGATTCTACAAGTGTCTTGAACTCTATTGGAGGGATGCAATGTCATTCTTCCATGAGAAATTCCATAATTTGGGTTGAAATCTGGTGACTGAGACATGCACACACCCTTATTCTCCTTTGAGACCCATGTTTCCTTTATTTTGGCAGTTACCTGTAAAGAGGGCTTGCAGTTGCATCACAAATCAACCAAGCAACTGCACCAGGCGCCATGTTGGAAGACAAAACTCAGTCTGTTGGGTGCCCTCCAATCGTCCACACAGCTGGTTGCATTTCGCTGCCACCGGAAACTTTGGGAAGATTGACCATTATTTAGTTGGACCCAGAAAACGGAGGAAGTGGGAGAACCTATTCCAGTAAGTACATTTATTTTGAAAGTGATCAAAAACTATGTACACTGAACAAAAATATAAATGCAACATGTAGTGTTGGTTCCATGTTTCATGAGCTGAAATAAAAAATCCTAGAAATGTTCCATATGCACAAAAAGCTTATTTCTCTCAAATATTTTTGCACAAATGGGTTTATATCCCTGTTAGTGAGCATTTCTCCTTTGCCAAGATAATCCATTCACCTGACAGGTGTGGCATATCAAGAAACTGATTGCATTACCATTACACAGGTGCGCCTTGTGGTGGGGACAATAAAAGACCACTCTAAAATGTGCAGTTTTGTCACACAACACAATGCCACAGATGCCTCAAGTTTTGAGGGAGCGTGCAGTTGGCACGCTGACTGCAGGAATATCCACCAGAGCTGTTGCCAGAGAATGTAATGTTAATTTATGTACCATAAGCTGCCTCCAACATCGTTTTAGAGAATTTGGCAATATGTCCAAAGCGACCTCACAATCACAGACCACATGTAACCACCCCAGCCCGAGGAGTATTTCTGTCTGTAATAAAGCCCTTTTGTGGGCCTGGCTCCCCAGTGAATTCATATTTCTATTGCCCATTGAATTGAAACAAATTCTGCTTTTCTAATAAAAGGGAATTGCACTGTTTTGGGAGGAGATGTGCTTCACTGCCATTGTTCATCTGATTTTCAGGATTTACTCAACTTAAATTCATCCATGATATAGAACAGGTTATGAGACATTGTAATTAGATAACTAGCTCTGTAATTTACTGTATACAAACACATACATCTATATGCCATTTAGCAGGCACTTTTATCCCAAACGACTTAATTTTTTTAACATATGGGTGGTCCTGGGAATAGAACCCACTACCCTGCCATTGCAAGCACCATGCTCTACCAACTGAGCTACAGAGAACCAGTTAATGCATGGTTTTTCCTTCACAGAAAATAAAGTGTCTTTATGTATGCTTTTTGTACTTTACTTTGGTCACTATAGAGCTGCTCACCAGATTGAAAACCCACTGTTCATCACGTCTCACTTAGGCCTAACCAAATCAAATCAAATCAAATTTTATTTGTCACATACACATGGTTAGCAGATGTTAATGCGAGTGTAGCGAAATGCTTGTGCTTCTAGTTCCGACAATGCAGTAATAACGAGCAAGTAATCTAACTAACAATTCCAAAAAAAACTACTGTCATACACAGTGTAAGGGGATAAAGAATATGTACATAAGGATATATGAATGAGTGATGGTACAGAGCAGCATAGGCAAGATACAGTAGATGATATCGAGTACAGTATATACATATGAGATAAGTATGTAAACCAAGTGGCATAGTTAAAGTGGCTAGTGATACATGTATTACATAAGGATGCAGTCGATGATATAGAGTACAGTATCAACGTATGCATATGAGATGAACAATGTAGGGTAAGTAACATTATATAAGGTAGCATTGTTTAAAGTGGCTAGTGATATATTTACATCATTTCCCATCAATTCCCATGATTAAAGTGGCTGGAGTAGAGTCAGTGTCATTGACAGTGTGTTGGCAGTAGCCACTCAATGTTAGTGGTGGCTGTTTAACAGTCTGATGGCCTTGAGATAGAAGCTGTTTTTCAGTCTCTCGGTCCCAGCTTTGATGCACCTGTACTGACCTCGCCTTCTGGATGACAGCGGGGTGAACAGGCAGTGGCTCGGGTGGTTGGTGTCCTTGATGATCTTTATGGCCTTCCTGTAGCATCGGGTGGTGTAGGTGTCCTGGAGGGCAGGTAGTTTGCCCCGGTGATGCGTTGTGCAGACCTCACTACCCTCTGGAGAGCCTTACGGTTGAGGGCGGTGCAGTTGCCATACCAGGCGGTGATACAGCCCGCCAGGATGCTCTCGATTGTGCATCTGTAGAAGTTTGTGAGTGCTTTTGGTGACAAGCCGAATTTCTTCAGCCTCCTGAGGTTGAAGAGGCGCTGCTGCGCCTTCCTCACGATGCTGTCTGTGTGAGTGGACCAATTCAGTTTGTCTGTGATGTGTATGCCGAGGAACTTAAAACTTGCTACCCTCTCCACTACTGTTCCATCGATGTGGATGGGGGTGTTCCCTCTGCTGTTTCCTGAAGTCCACAATCATCTCCTTAGTTTTGTTGACGTTGAGTGTGAGGTTATTTTCCTGACACCACACTCCGAGGGCCCTCACCTCCTCCCTGTAGGCCGTCTCGTCGTTGTTGGTAATCAAGCCTACCACTGTTGTGTCGTCCGCAAACTTGATGATTGAGTTGGAGGCGTGCATGGCCACGCAGTCGTGGGTGAACAGGGAGTACAGGAGGGGGCTCAGAACGCACCCTTGTGGGGCCCCAGTGTTGAGGATCAGCGGGGAGGAGATGTTGTTGCCTACCCTCACCACCTGGGGGCGGCCCGTCAGGAAGTCCAGTACCCAGTTGCACAGGGCGGGGTCGAGACCCAGGGTCTCGAGCTTGATGACGAGCTTGGAGGGTACTATGGTGTTGAATGCCGAGCTGTAGTCGATGAACAGCATTCTCACATAGGTATTCCTCTTGTCCAGATGGGTTAGGGCAGTGTGCAGTGTGGTTGAGATTGCATCGTCTGTGGACCTATTTGGGCGGTAAGCAAATTGGAGTGGGTCAAGGGTGTCAGGTAGGGTGGAGGTGATATGGTCCTTGACTAGTCTCTCAAAGCACTTCATGATGACGGATGTGAGTGCTACGGGGCGGTAGTCGTTTAGCTCAGTTACCTTAGCTTTCTTGGGAACAGGAACAATGGTGGCCCTCTTGAAGCATGTGGGAACAGCAGACTGGTATAGGGATTGGTTGAATATGTCCGTAAACACACCGGCCAGCTGGTCTGCGCATGCTCTGAGGGCGCGGCTGGGGATGCCGTCTGGGCCTGCAGCCTTGCGAGGGTTAACACGTTTAAATGTCTTACTCACTTCGGCTGGAGTGAAGGAGAGACCGCATGATTCCGTTGCAGGCCGTGTCAGTGGCACTGTATTGTCCTCAAAGCGGGCAAAAAGTTATTTAGTCTGCCTGGGAGCAAGACATCCTGGTCCGTGACTGGGCTGGGTTTCTTCCTGTAGTCCGTGATTGACTGTAGACCCTGCCACATACCTCTTGTGTCTGAGCCGTTGAATTGAGATTCTACTTTGTCTCTGTACTGGCGCTTAGCTTGTTTGATAGCCTTGCGGAGGGAATAGCTGCACTGTTTGTATTCAGTCATGTTACCAGACACCTTGCCCTGATTAAAAGCAGTGGTTCGTGCCTTCAGTTTCACACGAATGCTGCCATCAATCCACGGTTTCTGGTTAGGGAATGTTTTAATCGTTGCTATGGGAACGACATCTTCAACGCACGTTCTAATGAACTCGCACACCGTATCAGCGTATTCGTCAATGTTGTTGTCTGACGCAATACGAAACATCTCCCAGTCCACGTGATGGAAGCAGTCTTGGAGTGTGGAGTCAGCTTGGTCGGACCAGCGTTGGACAGACCTCAGCGTGGGAGCTTCTTGTTTTAGTTTCTGTCTGTAGGCAGGGATCAACAAAATGGAGTCGTGGTCAGCTTTTCCGAAAGGGGGCGGGGCAGGGCCTTATATGCGTCGCGGAAGTTAGAGTAACAATGATCCAGGGTCTTTCCACCCCTGGTTGCGCAATCAATATGCTGATAAAATTTAGGGAGTCTTGTTTTCAGATTAGCCTTGTTAAAATCCCCAGCTACAATGAATGCAGCCTCCGGATAAATCGTTTCCAGTTTGCAGAGAGTTAAATAAAGTTCGTTCAGAGCCATAGTTTGCCCCGGTGATGCGTTGTGCAGACCTCACTACGATGTGTCTGCTTGGGGGATATATACGGCTGTGATTATAATCGAAGAGAATTCTCTTGGTAGGTAATGCGGTCTACATTTGATTGTGAGGAATTCTAAATCAGGTGAACAGAAGGATTTGAGTTCCTGTATGTTTCCTTCATCACACCATGTCACGTTGGCCATAAGACATACGCCCCCGCCCGTCTTCTTACCAGAAAGATGTTTGTTTCTGTCGGCGCGATGCGTGGAGAAAGCCGCTGGCTGCACCGCTTCGGATTGCGTCTCTCCAGTTAGCCATGTTTCCGTGAAGCAGAGAACGTTACAGTCTCTGATGTCCCTCTGGAATGCTACCCTTGCTCGGATTTCATCAACCTTGTTGTCAAGAGACTGGACATTGGCAAGAAGAATGCTGGGGAGTGGTGCACGATGTGCCCGTCTCCGGAGTCTGACCAGAAGACCGCTTCGTTTCCCTCTTTTTCTGAGTTTTTTTTTTTTTTTGGTCGCTGCATGTGATCCACTCGGTTACACTGGTTGTAAGGCAGAACACAGGATCCGCATCGCGAAAAACATATTCTTGGTCGTACTGATGGTGAGTTGACGCTGATCTTATATTCAGTAGTTCTTCTCGGGTGTATGTAAAGAAACCTAAGATGACCTGGGGTACTAGTGTAAGAAATAACACGTAAAAAAACAAAAAAACTGCATAGTTTCCTAGGAACGCGAAGCGAGGCGGCCATCTCTGTCGGCGCCGGATGCAAAGCTGGTGTCAAGCTTATGGTCATGTGGCAGCAGTGTGTAGGAGGGAGATTCCTAGATATGAGAAGTGTGCAGGAGGACATCAGACAAAGGAATTTGTGGTATTGGTGGAAAGAGTTGTGTGTAAACTGTAGGGGTACCCATGATTAGAGGTGTCCTGTCAGAGAAAGGCGGGTTGAGGTTGCCAGGATCAGAGTAGTGCAGAAGGTGTCATATGCTGAGGCAGTGAAGCGAGTAGTAGAGGAAGGTGGGTCCAGGGTGAGGGATCCTAAGAAGATCCCTGTGAGTAGGCCGAGGTGAACAGAGAGTGAAAGGAATAACGTGCTTCAGTAAGTGTTTTTTTGTTGCGCTCATGGCCATGGTTGTTAATTGTACCGCAGGAATGGAACATAAATCACAGAGGATAGATGTTGTGGTAGCAGCTGCAGAGTACTTGGGTGCAGTGGCAGATTTAGGTTTAGGCGACATGGGCAGTCGCCCATGGCGGCATCTTGCAGGGGGTGGCACGGGGCGCCCGCATAAAAAAAAATCGGAATGGTGACATCAATCATCAGGTTTGCAGACGACAACAGTAGTGGGCTTGATCACCATCAACGACAAGACAGCCTACAGGGAGGAGGAGAGGGCACTCGGAGTGAGGTGTCAGGAAAACAACCTCTCACTCAACGTCAACAAAACGAATGAGATGATTGTGGACTTCAGGAAACAGCAGAGGGAGCCCCCCCCCTATCCACATTGAAGGGACATCAGTGGAGAGGGTGGAAAGTTTTAAGTGCTGGGCGTACACATCAGACAAACTGAAATGGTCCACCCACATAGACAGTGTGGTGAAGAAGGCGCAACAGCGCCTCTTCAACCTCAGGAGGCTGAAGAAATTACAGATGCACAATCAAGAGCATTCTGTCGGGCTGTATCACCGCCTGGTACGGAAACTGCACTCTCAACCGTAAGGCTCTCCAGAGGGTGCTGCGGTCTGCACAACACATCACCGGGGGCAAACTACCTGCCCTCCAGGACACCTACAGCACCCGATATCACAGGAAGGCCAAAAAGATCATCAAGGACAACAACCACCCGAGCCACTGCCTGTTCACCCCGCTATCATCCAGAAGGCGAGGTCAGTACAGGTGTATCAAAGCTGTGACCGAGAGGTTGAGAAACAGTTTCTATCTCAAGGCCATAAGACTGCTAAACAGCAATCACTAACTCAGAGAGGCTGCTGCCTACATTGAGACCCAATCACTGGACACTTTAATAAATGGATCACTAATCACTTTAAACAATGCCACTTTAATTAAATAATGCCACTTTGATAATGTTTACATATCTTACATTACTCATATCACATGTATATACTGTATTTTATAGCATCTACTGCACATTGCCTATGCCGCTGGGCCGTCGCTCATCCATAAACTTATATGTACATTTTCTCATTCACACCTTTAGATTTGTGTGTATTAGGTAGTTGTTGGGGAATTGTTAGATATTACTGCACTGTCGGAACTTGAAGCACAGCATTTCGCTACACTCACATTAACATCAGTTAACCATGTGTATGTGACCAATACAATTTGATTTGCGCGATCGGTTCTCTATCGCTCATTTGCACGTCACGTCAATGATATCATGTCACCGTATGGGACTGTGGGTCAATTAACCTTGTCGGAGTGGGCACCCTGATTCTAGTTTGTGAGCTAGGCAGGCTACTCCCTGGGAAGGTCTCCCACTCAGAAGTATGAGATGTAGAGGGGGGCGGAGGTAGGTTGACCTCAGGTCTTCCCATTGGAAGCCCGAGGTATGGGGAGCGGGGGAATCGATCAAATAGCGCACCTCTAACTTTGTACAGTACTAATGCAATTAGTCAAATCAGTCACACTATGTAATGCTACCAAATACACCACAATTCATTCATAATACTGTGAATATATAGTTTCACATGCATATCGTTGCATTTTTTTCTGGTTTGTGCAAAATCATGAATATATAGTTTCACAGACATATCGTTGCATTTTTTTCTGGTTTGTGCAAAATCGTTAATAACAATATAAAACCATTCCGCACACCACCAAGGTGAATTGGTTTAGTCTTGACTCTTGGTTGACAGTGTTGGGGGATGGGTATAATGTATTGATGCTCCAGTGCCAAATCAACACAAATGTATTTCTATTTGTCTTTGTTACTTATTTTTGATATTTATGAGTCTTATTTTTGTAAATATTTTATATGTATATAGTTTTAAATGTTATGATTATGTATTTGTGTTGTTCCAAATGTCTGAATAATGTTTTATTTGTTTTGTGTTGGCGATGAACGCTGAATGGGGGGTTCGCCCAGGGAGCCATACAAGCTAGAACCGCCACTGCTTGGGTGTACGAGATTTTACTGCAGAAGAGTTACAAGATGTTTTGAATTATAGTGTCCCATCCTCCCAGTCTGCTGGCCTGGAGTAGGATCAGATGGGGCAAAAGTAGCGGAATAGTGGTGAGGTTTTAATGGGTGCAGGGTTAGTTGGTAGGGCAATACATCAATAAAATCCATGTATTTTACAGTGTGATGAAGCCATACTACAGAATAATAGGCTGATACACAGCCAATACAGTAGTAGGCGGCATGCCCCTATGACATTTGTTTGCGGACTGTCATAATACCAAAGAAGAAGCCTTGCCGGGAGTGGCGCTGGCGAAAAGAGGATGGTCTTTGGCATTCTGGAAGGCTTGAACAAAATTCCAACTTCCAGCAGCCGCGTGTCTCCCTGGAGTTCGGATGGGGTACATCTGCGACTGTATTTCGTTAGGATATGGAAATATGACTGAAACTGACACGGGGCCATAATTTTATTTGAGTGATTTTTATGGGAAATAAATACGTTTCAACACAGTCTGTAACGTCGCTTTTCACAACAGGTAGGTTTACTTTAGCCCATTAAATAGCATGCTAACGTTAGCTAACTACCTACGAACGTTAGCTAACTTGGTCACATTGCACGGATATTGTTTTTAATGCCAACTACAAACTTCTGAAGAATAGCCAGCTAGCTAAACAGGTTCCACGCGTTTGTTTTGTAGTGTTAGATGTAGCTACCTAACTACACTTCTGAAAAGTCTTGCTGTATCGTGTCATCAGTAATTTTAACGTCCTCCCACCCCACAACGAAGTTGGCTTCTTTGTATTGATCGGATCCAACTTCATTTAACGGAGTTTAGCCAGGGCAGGAAAATACTCGGCGACCACGGTAACGGCATGCCTGTGTGTTCTCCACTGGACCTGTTTTACTTTATCTGAAAAGAAAATAACAGAACTTAAAGTACGGTGACCAGTGAAAGACGTCTCCGTTAGCTCTCGGTCCGAACACAAGAAAAACAGGGTGGCAAGTTTTGCCTCACGAGTTAGTTACCAACGTTAGTCCGCGAGCGAGTCGCATCGATCGGCTTTGCCTCCTGCCTACTTACTTGTTGCTTGGCTTGCTGGTAATAAGCTAGCTGATCATTCATACGGTAGTTTTGGTAAATATTATTAGAAAGGTAATCGCAAGCAAATTTTTGCACTAACCTTAGTTATCATTTTCAAATTTCAACTATGCTTATCAATGTTAGCTAACATTGGAATATAAATTGTGTTGTGTATTTCAATATAGCAGTCACTAATGCAATTCGTTCAAATAAACTTGTTTCACATTCAGCTCAACAATTTGGACCAGATACGGGAACATGGATTACGGTGTGAACTGGAGAGACGAACCCTAACGTTACTTGGAGGACTCGACTGCTGTCTATTTCCTGGGATCTATAGCTTTCGATGTGTGCACTAAAGGATTGTCACCTCTTGTGTGAAGTGAAATGATGGCGTCACGTTGGAAAGGTCCATTCGATGAAGAGGAGAGACTGACCAGACCCTCTTTGTGCAAGGTACATAAGCCCCACTCAAATTCATGCTCAAAATTCCAACATTTTACCACATTAAAGGTTGTTTTTGGGTGACCCAAAGTTCTTCTCATGGAAATTGGGGTCTGGGAGATGATCAATTAGATGTAGGTTAAGCTACAGGTAACTGCCAAAATAAAGGAAACACTTGAGTCAATTATGGGGAAACAAAGTATGTTGAAAGCAGATATTCCTGAGTTAATTAAGCAATTATCATCCCACCATGCTTAGGGTCATGAATAAAAATGCCCAGTTGCCCATTATTTTGGCTACCATGGCTAGAAGAAAAGATGCCAGCTTCAAAATATGCTCCGTTACAAATATTCCACTAACTTAGATTCGGACACAATAGGAGTAGGCCTAACCTAAGCTTAGTTCTCAATCCAGTTAAGGGCAGCCTGTTCCATCAACCTCAGCTCACTTAAGCTTAGTGTATGTCCATTTTAATTTTTTTTAAATGTCACCTTTATTTAACCAGGTAGGCTAGTTGAGAACAAGTTCTCATTTGCAACTGTGACCTGGCCAAGATAAAGCATAGCAATTCGACACATACAGCAACACAGAGTTACACATGGAATAAACAAAACATACAGTCAATAATACAGTAGAACAAAAGAAAACAAAAAGTCTATATACACTGAGTGCAAATGAGGTAAGTTAAGGAAATAAATAGGCCATGGTGGTGAAGTAATTACAAAATAGCAATTAAACACTGGAATGGTAGATTGGCAGAAGATGAATGTGCAGGTAGAGATACTGGGGTGCAAAGGAGCAAAATAAATAAATAAATACCAGTATGGGAATGAGGTAGGTAGATAGATGGGCTGTTTACAGGTGGGCTATGTACAGGTGCAGTGATCTGTAAGCTGCTCTGACAGCTGGTGCTTAAAGCTAGTGAGGGAGATGTGAGTCTCCAGCTTCAGAGATGTTTGCAATTCGTTCCAGTCATGGGCCGCAGAGAACTGGAAGGAAAGACGACCAAAGCAGGAATTGGCTTTGGGGGTGACCAGTGAGATATATCTGCTGGAGCGTGTGCTACGAGTGGGTGCTGCTATGGTGACCAGTGAGCTGAGATAAGGCGGGGCTTTACCTAGCAGAAACTTGTAGATAACCTGTAGCCAATGGATTTGGCGACGAGTATGAAGCGAGGGCCAACCAACGAGAGCGCACAGGTCGCAATGGTGGGTAGTGTATGGGGCTTTGGTGACAAAACGGATGGCACTGTGATAGACTGCATCCAGTTTGTTGAGTAGAGTGTTGGAGGCTATTTTATAGATGACATCACCGAAGTCGAGGATCGGTAGGATGGTCAGTTTTACGAGGGTATGTTTGGCAGCATGAGTGAAGGATGCTTTGTTGCGATATAGGAAGCCGATTCTAGATTTAATTTTGGATTGGAGATGCTTAATGTGAGTCTGGAAGGAGAGTTTACAGTCTAACCAGACACCCAGGTATTTGTAGTTGTCCACGTATTCTAAGTCAGAGCTGTCCAGAGTAGTGATGCTGGACGGGCGGGCAGGTGCGGGCAGCGATCGATTGAATAGCATGCATTTAGTTTTATTTGTGTTTAAGAGCAGTTAGAGGCCACGGAAGGAGAGTTGTATGGCATTGAAGCGCGTCTGGAGGTTAGTTAACAGTGTCCAAGGAGGGGCCAGAAGTATACAGAATGGTGTTGTCTGCGTAGAGGTGGATCAGAGAATCACCAGCAGCAAGAGAAACATCATTGATGAATACAGAAAAGAGAGTCGGCCCGAGAATTGAACCCTGTGGCACACCCATAGAGACTGTCAGAGGACCGGACAACAGTCCCTCCGATTTGACACACTGAACTCTATCAGAGAAGTAGTTGGTAAACCAGGCGAGGCAATCATTTCAGAAACCAAGGCTGTCGAGTCTGCCAATAAGAATGTTGTGATTGACAGTCGAAAGCCTTGGCCAGGTCGATGAATACGGCTGCACAGTAATGACTCTTATCGATGGCGGTTATGATGTCGTTTAGAACCTTGAGCATGGCTGAGGTGCACCCATGACCAGCTCTGAAACCAGATTGCATAGCAGAGAAGGTATGGTGGGATTTGAAATGGTCAGTAATCTGTTTGTTAACTTGGCTTTCGAAGACCTTAGAAAGACAGGGTAGGATAGATATAGGTCTGAAGCAGTTTGGGTCTAGAGTGTCACCCCCTTTGAAGAGGGGGATGACCGTGGCAGCTTTCCAATCTTTGGGAATCTCAGACGATACGAAAGAGAGGTTGAACAGGCTAGTAATAGGGGTTGCAACAATTTCGGCAGATATTTTTTAGAGAGGGTCCAGATTGTCTAGCCCGGCTGATTTGTAGGGGTCCAGATTTTGCAGCTCTTTCAGAACATCAGCTATCTGGATTTGGGTAAACCTAGTAAAACCCATTTTATCATGAGTCATTTTGACCAGTCACTGATATTGGAGTGTTTAACTGCTGTGTCGCTAGAGCAGATGAAACATACTATAGTGATGCATCCAGTGTAGTTATTATCCACAGTTAGTGTGCCACTAGTGAATGGGTTGTTTTTCTCTGAGGAGCCCTAGCCTATAAAGGCTCTATTAGACAGACCCCCCTCTCCACTCCTGTGGTCTGTACCTCATTAAAGCCCAGGACTTAACTTGTTTAGCAGCCATTTACAGAGCATTATATGGCTCTCTGATGGATATCGGAAATTGGATAGAGGACTCTGCTTTCTTCCTGTAGGCTTTGGGTTGTCTGTTATGCTCAGTCTCTGGTAAATATAGAGATGGGTTAGGGTTAGCTTAGGCTATTTTATCCAGTTTCATTTCTCCATTACACTGTGTAAAGGCTGGACACTGTAAAATGTGTAGTTTAACACTGTGTAGTGTTCTGCTTTCTTGTCGATTTAAACAAAAGTTCTGTTTTCCTTTTGATGGCACTCCTAATAGGGAAGTAATGATTCACCGCGTCAGTCCCGGTTCAAATGTTTAAGATATGAGTTCATCGGTCTGGAGGACTCCAAACAGATCCAAATGTAGCATTCATTTGTCAGAAAATCGGTACAAAAGTTATGAATCACTGGTTTACTATTTTTGTTGTTGTTGATCAAATTACTTTCCACCCTCCCGAAAATACCTTTAATCTTTTGTGACAACTGCATCCTCCTTGTCTAACTAAGCATGTAATTAGGTTGACAGTCATTGATCTACAAGTAGTTTTGCATACCAAACAACCCCAGACAATATCAGTAGCCTAGTCAAAATGCTCGCTGTGCACAGCTTCGTGCGCTGACCAATGAGAAGTAGGCCTGTTCCTGATCTGGCTCATCTATGTATCACCTTCAGCATTCAAATAAAAAAAAGTTAGTAAAAAAGTAAAGCAAACTAACTGATAGTGGGTTGGTAGATGCCCAATTTCCTTTATGGCTCAGCTCAGGTGCCTACATACACAAGACATACTGTATACATAATTTACACATACACACACATAGAGAAGTCAGCTCAGACAGGTCCAGCTCATAGAGGCCCAGCTCAAAGCGCCTCAGCAGCAGATTTTAATTTAAGATCGGTGTCCGGTTGAGCTAACGTGCGCTAATGTGATTAGCATGATGTTGTAAGTAACAAGAACATTTCCCAGGACATAGATATGTATTTTTATGGGCAGAAAGTTTAAATTCTTGTTAATCTAACTGCACTGTCCAATTTACAGTAGCTATTTGTGAAAAATACCATGCTATTGTTTGAGGAGAGTGCACAGCAACAAAAACATTTATCATGGCATCTGGTTTGATGCATTCACCTCTGAAGGTAAATAATGTACTTATATTCAGTAATCATAGTTTTGTTTGATAAAATAAATTTTTACATTCAAATGTAGGAACTGGGTTCGACAGTTTGAACCCCTGCTGTGTCAGCCCCCCATCTAGATGTGTGAAGGTTAGTGCATTTTCTGTAGGGAAGCTAATTATCCATAATTAACATATAATTTTTGTATCTTCTCTATAGTTATGTACTTGAAAATGTATCAATTTACCAATTTGGCACATTTGCGCAGACTTGATACAACATTGTGAACAGCAATGCAATGGTTCATTGGATCAGTCTAAAACTTTGAACATACACTGCACACAAATCTAAATTGCACCTAGACTATGTGATATAATGGCCTGTATCTTGCATTTCAAAGATGGGGAAAAAAATAATAAATTAAAACGCATGTTTTTTTCTTTGTATTATCTTTTACCAGATCTAATGTGTTATATTCATCTACATTCATTTCACAGTTCCACAAACTTCAAAGTGTTTCCTTTCAAATGTTATCAAAAATATACATACACTTGATTCAGTTCCTGAGCTACAGGCAGTTAGATTTGGGTATGTCATTGTAGGCGGAAATTGAAAAAAGTGTCATCAGCAAACTTTCCTTATTAAGAGGTTAAAATGGAAAATTAATGTGTATGCGACAAATGTTAGCATATCAAATCTTATAGAGTCTTTATTCTAATCAACTGAATCGCACCGAATCGTTTCAAACTAAAACGTATCGTTCCTGTATCGCACCGGAGCCCTTGTATCTAGATACGCATTGAATCGTCGTGAAAGGGACAGATGCACATCGTTAACGCCTAATAAAACTAGTCAATCAGACTGTAATGTTTCAATGAACTGAATGAGTTCATTGATGGTCACTGGAAAATGTTATATTTTTCAATTAAACTCCCATCAAATTACGAAGCCAGATGGCCAGCGTAGGGCTGGGCGATATATTTAGAATGAATTAGTTGTTAGTGTTGTCACGATACCAACATTTTTAATAAAGATACAGTACTAGGCCAAGTATACCGAGTTGTTAAAAAAATCAATGGCCTATAGCGTCCTGTTCACCCCGCACGCATGTTCCCCATTTCAAATTGTTCTGCGCATATGCTGCGCAAAAACCTGTCACTGAAATTCACAATTCTACTCAATACAACATTGAATTTAGCTTCACACTGTTCAGTGTATAATAGAATATAGAATAGACTGGCTGATTTGCTCATATTTGCAAAGACCTACCTGTGTTTTGGCCTGAGGAATGGGAGTAAGGAATATACATGTCATTGTGTCAGTAAGGAGAAAACACTGCATGAAACCTTTACTCATCAGTTAACACAGACACACACACTGTCTCCCTCTCTCTCGTAAACACACACACCCCACTCTCTCTCCCACAAACTTACACACACACACTGCTCCCAACTTTTAAAACGTTAGACACCAAACAGAATTTAAGGAGCACCAGAATGAAATAGATTTTTTTATTAGTTAAGAACTATATGAATCCTACCTTTTGATGCACATCTCATGAGTAGTAGACCCTTTTCCTTTCTTCCTGTGCCAATCAAATTTGCCTAAACCTACTATCATGTTACCAGGTTGTTAGCTAGCTAGGAAACATGACTGAACAACGTTAGCAACCTGAGATTAGTTTGAAACGGCCAGCAACATGGTTTGTGAAATTATATGAAATGCGTGCGACTCCCCATAGAAAGAAAAAAAAGGCATCTGGTAATATGGGTGATAAAAAAATAAAAAAAACTTTAAAAAAACGTTTAGGCTAGAGACAGTTTTCTTTGCTGTAAAACTGCAAGTATGCCTGTTGTGAAGCGGTGCTCCTTTCCCCCTCTGACACTGAGGCTGCATGATGATGAACTTGCAAAGTATACTCTGAATGGACTGTACTCTTGGCTATAACAGGTGATTAAATGATATAATGTATCAACATTGCTTGCTCTGCGTGCTGCTCCAATGTTAATAGTGTACATTTGTTACAACAGAAGACTCATTAGGGTCTGCATCACAGCTAAAGTATAAAACTGACACAGGAATAGATGCGCATGAAGAGCGGGATGAAGAGAAGCAGGTGAGAGCTGTTAGGGGATGTGGCTGACTGATTACAGCTGCCACACGCGACATACGCATGAAAGTGAAGTGGATATTACTGGACCTGCGCATACAAGGGACTAGTGGCTCTTGCTTCAATTCAACTGCATTTATAAACAAAACTGACTTGATAAACATTTTATAACAGGCACCAGCAGATTATTTAGATCAGTAAGGCTGAAAAGAGGTAGTAGTATCATGTGAAACGGTACAACGGTATTCTAAAATGTTGGTATAATAAGTGTCATGACGTTTTGGTACCGTGATATTACTGTGGTAACGGTGTACCGTGCAACATATGCTCGCTTTGAGGCAAGCAACACTGAAGCATAAATGAGAGCACCAGCTGTTCCAGACGACTGTGTGATCACGCTCTCCATAGCCGATGTGAGAAAGACCTTTTAAACAGGTAAACATTCATAAGGCTGCAGGGCCCGACGGATTACCAGGACGTGTACTCAGAGCATTCGTGGACCAACTGGCAAGTGTCTGCACTGACATTTTCAACCTCTCACTGTCTGAGTCTGTAATACCAACAAGTTACAAGCAGACCACCAAAGTCCCTGTGCCCAAGAAAGCGAAGGTAACCTAGTGGTTTGAGCGTTTCGCTTACTGGATCGAATCCCCAAGTTGACAAGGTAAATATCTCTCGTTCTGCCCCTGAGCAAGGCAGTTAACACACTGTTCCCCGGGCGCTGAAGACGTGGATGTCGATTAAGGCAGCCCCCCCCCGAACCTCTGATTCAGAGGGGTTGGGTTAAATGAGGCATTCAGTTGTACGATTTAGGCGGCATTCAGTTGTAGGACCTTTCCACTTTCCCCTAAATGACTACCGCCCCGTAGCACTCACGTTGGTAGCCATTAAGTGCTTTGAAAGGCTGGTCTTGGCTCACATCAACACCATCATCCCAGAAACCCTAGACCCACTCCAATTCGCATAACGCCCCAACAGATCCACAGATGACACAATCTCAATCACACTCCACACTGCCCTTTCCAACCTGGACAAAAGGAAAACCTATGCGAGAATGCTGTTCATTGACTACAGCTCAGCGTTCAACACCATAGTGCCCACAAAGCTCATCACTAATTGAAGGACCCTGGGACAAACCCCTCCCTCTGTAACTGGATCCTGGACTTCCTGATGGGCTGCCCCCGGGTGGTAAAGGTAGGCAACAACACATCTGCCACGCTTATCCTCAACACTGCGGCCCCTCAGGGGTGTGTGCTTGGTCCCCTCCTGTACTCCCTGTTCACCCACGACTGTGTGGCTAAGCATGACTCCAACACCACCATTAAGTTTGCTGATGACACAAGTGGTTGGCCTGATCACTGACAACGATGAGACCGACTATAGGGAGGAGGTCAGAGTCCTGGCAGTGTGGTGCCAGGACAACAACCTCTCCCTCAACATGATCAAGACAAAGGAGCTGATCGTGGACTACAGGAAAGGGAGGGCCAAACAGGCCCCCATTCTCATTGATGGGGCTGTAGTGGAGTGGGTCAAGAGTTTCAAGTTCCTTGGTGTCCACATCACCAACAAACTATCATGATCCAAACACACAGACAGTCATGAAGAGGGCACGACAACACCTTTTTCCCCCCAGGAGACTGAAAAAATTTGGCATGGGTCCCCAGATCCTCAAAAAGTTCTACAGCTGTACCATCAAGAGCATCCTAACCGGTTGCATCACCACCTGGTATGGCAACTGCTCAGCATCCGACCGCAAAGCATGACAGAGGGTATTGTGTACGGCCCAGTAAATCACTGGGGCCAAGCTTCCTGCCATCCAGGACCTAAACTCAGCAAAATATTCAACAACTGAGACAAACTGAACAAGTTCCACAGACATGTGACTTACAGAAATTGAATAATATGTTCCTGAACAAAGGGTGGGGGTCAAAATCAAAATAACAGTCAGTATCTGGTGTGGCCCTAGCTGCATTAAGTACTGCAGTGCATCTCCTCATGGACTGCACCAGATTTGCCAGTTCTTGCTGTGAGATGTTACCCAACTCTTCCACCAAGGCACCTGCAAGTTCCTGGACATTTCTGGGGGGAATAGCCCAAGCCCTTACCCTCCGATCCAACAGGTCCCAGACGTGCTCAATTGGATTGAGATCCGGGCTCTTTGCTGGCCATGGCAGAACACTAACATTCATGTCTTGCAGGAAATCATGCACAGAATGAGCAGTATGGCTGGTGGCATTGTCATGCTGGAGGGTCATGTCAGGATGAGCCTGCAGGAAGGGTACCACATGAGGGAGGAGGTTGTTTTCCCTATAACGCATATTGTTGAGATTGCCTGCATTGACAACAAGCTCAGTCCGATGATGATGTGCAACACCGCCCCAGACCATGACGGACACTCCCCCGCCAAATCGATCCCGCTTCAGAGTACAGGCCTCGGCGTAATGCTCATTTCTTCGACGATAAATGCAAGTCAGACCATCACTCCTGGTGAGACAAAACCGTGACTCGGCAGTAAAGAGCACTTTTTGCCAGTCCTGTCCGGTCCAGCGACGGTGGGTTTGTGCCTATTGGCGACATTGTTGCCGGTGACGTATGGTGAGGATCTGCCTTACAACAGCCTTACAAGCCCTCAGTCCAGCCTCTCTCAGCCTATTGCGGTTAGTCTGAGCACTGATGGAGGGATTGTGCGTTCCTGGTGTAACTCGGGCAGTTGTTGTTACCATCCTGTACCTGTCCCGCAGGTGTGATGTTCGGATGTACTGGTTCTGTGCAGGTTTTACACGTGGTCTGCCACTGCGTCCGTCCGTCTTGTCTCCCTGTAGCGCTGTCTTAGCGGTCTCACAGTACGGACATTGCAATTTATTGCCCTGGCCACATCTGCAGTCCTCATGCCTCCTTGCAGCATGCCTAAGGCACGTTCACGCAGATGAGCAGGGACCCTGGGCATCTTTCATTTGGTGTTTTTCAGAGTCAGTAGTAAGGCCTCTTTAGTGTCCTAAGTTTTCATAACTTTGACCTTAATTGCCTACCATCTGTAAGATGTTAGTGTCTTAACGACCGTTCCACAGGTGCATGTTCATTAATTGTTTATGGTTTATTGAACAAGCATGGGGAATTAAGCCCTTTACAATGAAGCTCTGTGAAGTTATTTGGATTTTTATGAATTATCTTTGAAAGACCGGATCCTGAAAAAGTGACGTTTCTTTTTTTGATGAGTTTATATACTAGGCAGTGTCAGAGGAAGTCCCTAAAAATTGTTAGACTCCAGTCTCGGTCCAAAAGGCTCCTTAACAGCTTCTACCCCCAAGCCCTACGACTGCTGAACAATGAATCATATTGTATTTTTACATTTTTTATTATTTAACCTTTTAACTAGGCAAGTCAGTTAAGAACAAATTCTTATTTTACAATGACTGCATATCCCGGCCAAACCCTAACTCGGACAATGCTGGGCCAATTGTGCGCCGCCCTATGGGACTCCCAATCGCGGCCGGATCGAACCAGGGTCTGTAGTGACGTCTCTAGCACTGAGGTGCAGTGCCTTTTAGACTGGTCCCAAGTGGTGCAATGTAAATAGCCACCTGGACTATTTACATTGATCTCCCCCCTTTGTTTTAACACTGCTGCTACTCACTGTTGATTATCTATGCATAGTGACTTTACCCCTCCCTACAAGTATAAATGACCTCGACTAACTTGAACCCCTGCACTTTGACTCGGTACCGGTGCCCCCTGTACAGTGCCTTGCGAAAGTATTCGGCCCCCTTGAACTTTGCGACCTTTTGCCACATTTCAGGCTTCAAACATAAAGATATAAAACTATAACAGTTATAACAGTTTTAACAGTTTTATATCTTTGTTTGAAGCCTGAAATATGGCAAAAGGTCGCAAAGTTCAAGGGGGGCGAATACTTTCGCAAGGCACTGTATATAGCCTTGTTATTTTGTTACTTTTTTATTTTATTTGAACTCTAATTAGATTAATTTGAATGCATGTTTTAGCTTAATGTAAACCTCAATTCTTGCAATACAAGCATTTCGAACATTTCTTTGCTGTGTTTGAGTGTTTTGTCTTTTTGATTACGTCTCCTTGGCTCCTGTGCTGTGTGCACAGTGCACCTTCCGATTCGCACACAGACACCAAGCCCCTGCCACTCACTTTTAGAGTGGAGAACTTAACCTTTTTTGTAACAATACTCTTTGTCTCAACTTCCAAAATGTAGAACAGAGCAGACCCTACTAAGACAAGAGTATCGAGGAGCATGACTGTGGAAAATGTTGACTGTTTCTGTCACATGGCATTACGGTACCACGAGCAGCATTTTAGCCACAGACATATGTGCTAGCTCTCTAGTCTGTGTTCTATAAATGTGAAATGAGCATAAAAATACAATTATTTAAGGAATTGGCAACTCGTTCTCATTCTGAGAAATAAGCATCTTATCCAGGCAGGCCACTTGATTTCAACATCTCAACCAAGTGAACAGGCTATGTTCAAACAGAGACGGACAGAAGAGTTCCACTGTTCTATCTCATTAGTGAATAGATCCAAGTTGGCTAGACTTTAAATATAACGATTAGCTGGCTACTCACTAGCAGGCGGGCTAGTGCTCGAGAGATTGTGTTAATGTTTTATAATGCCTGCTGTCAGAATTTGGTCATTATTAGTGGATGTCAATTATGCATGTTTCTGGTTACATTTGTAACAAAGGGCATTTATAGCAACTTGAACGGAATATCAGTGATTGCAATAAACAGGTTAAACTATTTTGATAAAATAATTAAATTATTGGTGTTGTCTTGTGGTTGTGGAACACTTATATATTTAGCTTAGGTATCATTTTACAAGCCCTGAATTAATTGGATTATTCCTGACTGTTTGAAATTCAGTGTTGACCTTTTTAATTGTGAAACAAAGCTTATATAGAGAAAATAAATTCCGATGCATACTGTGAATCGGCCATTAGTTTGAAAACAAAAAAACAGAGACGTGGATTTTAGCCCATATCGCCCAGCCCTAGGGCAGTGTAATGTCTTGAGCGTGATGAGTTTGGGTGTTTACGTACATACTGTTCTACTGTGTGTTTTGCACATTTATAAAAAATAAACGGCAATACCTTATTTACATAATTATTCAGACCCTTTGCTATCAGACTCAAAATTGAGCTCAGGTGCATCCTGTTTCCATTGATCATCCTTGATAAGTTTTGACAACTTGATTGGAGTCCACCTGTGGTAAATTAAATTGATTGGACATGATTTGGAAAGGTACACCTGCCTATATAAGATCCCACAGTTGACCGTGCAAAAGCCAAGCCATGAGGTCAAAGGAATTGTCCGTAGAGCTCCGAGACAGGATTGTGTTGAGGCACAGATCTGGGGAAGGGTACCAAAACATTTCTGCAGCATTGAAGGTTCCCAAGAACACAGTGGCCTCCATCATTCATGGATGGAAGAAGTTTGGAACCACCAAGGCTCTTCCTAAATCTGGCCGCCCGGCCAAACTGAGCAATCGGGGGAGAAAGGCCTTGGTCAGAGAGGTAACCAAGAACCCGATGGTCACTGACAGAACTCCAGAGTTCCTCTGTGGAGAGGGTAGAACCTTCTAGAAGGACAACAATCTCTGCAGCACTCCACAATCAGGCCTTTATGGTATAGTGGCCAGACGGAAGCCCCTCAGTAAAAAGCACATGACAGCCCACTTGGACCTAAAGACTCTTTGACCATGAGAAACAAGATTCTCTGGTCTGATGAAACCAAGATTGAACTCTTTGCCCTGGCACCATCCTTACCGTGAAGCATGCTGGTGGCAGCATCATGCTGTGGGGATGTTTTTCAGCTGCAAAGACTGGCAGACTAGTCAGGGTTGAGGAAAAGATGAACAGAGCAAAGTACAGAGATTTTTGATATCCTGCTCCAGAGCACTCAGGACTTAAGACTGGGGTGAAGGTTAACCTTCCAACAGGACAACGACCGTAAGTACAGAGCCAAGACAATGCAGGAGTGGCTTCGGGACAAGTCTCAGAATGTCCTTGAGTGGCCTGAACTTGAACCCGATCGAACATCTCTGGAGAGACATGAAAATAACTGTGCAGCAACGCTCCCCATCCAACCTGACAGCTTGAGAGGATCTACAGGTGTGCCAAGCTTGTAGTGTCATACCCAAGAAGACTCCATGCTGTAATCGCTGCCAAATGTGTTTCAACAAAGTACTGAAAAAAGGGTCTGACTACTTATGTAGAAGTGATATTTCAGTTTTTTTATTTGAATAAATTAGCAAAAAAAAAATCAAGATTTAGAATAAGGCTGTAGCGTAACAAAATGTGGAAAAAGGGGTCTGAATACTTTCTGAAGGCACTTTATAGTCTGTGCCGGCCAACCTTCAGCCAGGGAGTGGAAGCATGAGTGACGCTCCCAGAATATCTGAAGGGGCTGCACAGCCACAGATACTACCTTTCCCATGCCAGGAACAACCACTCTGTCATAGTTAAGGCAACCGGTGCTTGTCTAAAGTCACACCAAGTTCAATCCCAATTGTCCTAGAAGTGTTCCTTCCTCTAGGCTGATGTCTAAAGTACTTCAAATTACTTTCAAACATTCTTTCAGCACTTGAGGATGATGTGCTAGGCCCTAATCAAATCACAGGATGGAAAAAGCTTCACATTTTTGTCAAATGCCCTGCTACCAAAATATTACAGGGCCTGTAAAATGGTATTACTAATTTGGCTACATAACGTACAAGGTACAGTGGCTTGCAAAAGTATTCACCCCCCCCTTGGCATTATTTATATTTTGTTGCCTAGGAATTAAATTAAATAATTCCTTCAATTCGGACCAGTTTCCCAGTCCCTGCCGATGGAAAAACATACCCACAGCATGATGCTGCTACCATGCTTCACTGTGGGGATGATGTTCTCGGAGTGATGAGAGGTGTTGGGTTTGCGCCAAACATAGCGTTTTCCTTGATAGCCAAAAAGCTCAATTTTAGACTCATCTAACCAGAGTACCTTCTTCCATATGTTTGGGGAGTATCCCATATGCCTCTTGGCGAACACCAAACGTGTTTGCGTATTTATTTCTTTAAGCAATGGCTTTTTTCTGGGCACTCTTCCGTATAGCCCAGCTCTGTGGAGTGTATTTCTTAAAGTGGTCCAATGGACAGATCCTCCAATCTCCGCTGTGGAGCTTTGCAGCTCCTTCAGGGTTATCTTTTGTCTCTTTGTTGCCTCTCTGAAGAATGCCGTCCTTCCCAGGTACGTGAGTTTTGGCGGGCGGCCCTCTTGGCAGGTTTGTTGTTGTGCCATATTCTTTCCATTTTTGAATAATGGATTTAATGGTGCTCTGTGGGATGTTCAAAGTTTTGGATATTTTTTAAAATCGCCCACCCCTGATCTGTCCTTCTCCACAACTTTGTCCCTGACCTGTTTGGAGAGCTCCTTGGTCGTCATGGTGCCGCTTGCTTGGTGGTGCCCCTTGCTTAGTGGTGTTGCAAACAATGGGGCCTTTCAGAACAGGTGTAAATACCATGAGTTCATGTGACGGATCATGTGACACTTAGATTGCACACAGGTGTACTTTATTTAACTTATTATGCGACTTCTTATTTAGGGGCTTCATAGCAAAGGGGGTGAATACATATGCACGCACCACTTTTCTGTTTTTTTTTTCTGTTTTTTTTTTTTCCATTTCACTTCACCAATTTGGACTATTTTGTGTATGTCCATTACATGAAATCTATTATCAATCTATTATCAATTTAAATTACAGGTTGTAATGCAACAAAATAGGAAAAATGCCAAGGGGGGTGAATACTTTTGCTAGGCACTGTAAGTGGGTAACTCCATGATACTTTAAGCATTACAAGATAAAACATCCTAGGCACACGCACACAGGAGGCCCTCTGCTCTGCTTCATTATCTGAGGCCTACACAGTGAAGTGCTCCATTTACTCTGGATGTGGTGTCAGATTTGTCAGCCCACAGAGAGCTTAACTTTTTCCTGGTTAAGAGGGTAGTGTTTGCTGTATTTAGGCCTGATGTCATGTGGTCTGTGCAGTGTGTGTCATGGCTGGATGAGCCTGTAAATATAGAGGCCATGCGTCAGTGTTTTTGCGTACTTGTGAAAGACTAACGAGTGAAATGTCTTTATCCCTCCTATGTTTGAAGAAAATACTAGCTGTTTGAAAATGGAGGCCCTGGAGGTGTGTTCCAGGCTTAGCTTAGTATGGAGGTGCGTATGTGTGTGACTGGGATGGAAGGGCTGTAGCTTCTGAACCTCACAAATGACCACATACACATGTGTAAACACTCTAAAGCATGCTAGCTAATATGCCAATACAAGTAAAGCATTGTTCGATAACTAAGCCAGATAATATTTTAAAGCACATTCCAAGTCATCTTCTGTCTCATGTTTTCCGTATATGTTTAGTTATGCTATGTAACCAAAGAGTCATTTTTTTCCTCCCAAATATGCTTTGGCAGCTCATATTCAGTAAGTGGGCGCCATAGTACCGGCTGGGATTCCACTGAGGTCGTAAGCCCTGAGGCTGTTGTTATGAAGCTGATGTATGACTTCTGATGCTCTGCTCTCCATTCCACAGTCTGATATGAAATGAACAAGAGCTTTGAGTTCAGTGCCTCACACACTCCACGCTGCCACACCCAATGCAAATACTAAACACTGGCATTCTGGTAGTGATTCATAGACTGATTGATGTGTGTGTGATCATTTATCCAGAATGGATTTTGTGTGTGTTGTTTTTTGTGCTTGTCTTTTGTAATTAATGTGTGAAACATGAAGTTAGTGTTTTTGCTGAACTGGTAGTAACTAGGGTTGCATTGATATGACATTTCTGTCTGATACCAATATCTGATCATTTCTTTGCCAAAATATCCAATAAGATGTATCATTTTTTTTGAGCTTAAGCATTTTAGTACTGTTAAATAGTTGAAACACACACTGAACAAAAAGTTATTTTGTTGGCATTTACGTATGTCCCCATTACCAGTAAAACATAATCAAAATGTACTTACTTGGTATGCTGTTTCATTGTTAATTTGTTCAGTTTCATTCTCAACCAGGATTTCATCATTCATGTCAAGAAGTGACGTTTCAGCTCTGTCTTTCCTTGGCGTCTCTTCCTCTGTGCGCACTGTCACTGTGTCCGTTTTCATCTTGTCCAGCTGTGTCTAACATTTCACGTAAACCCTGTGTCTTGTCTGCATCGAAGTAGCGGTCCTTGTACCTAGCAATGAGCATGGTGGCGACTAGGGTTGCAAAGTGTCGGACATTTTCAGTGGGAAGTTAAGCCCGGGAATCACAGTCTGCCGATATGGACAGCCCCATCGAGAGGGTCCTCCTGGTAGATGTATTTTGGGAGAGTGTGGTAAGCAGCCTAAAACTCCTGAAACCTATAGCAGTAGCCATTGCATGGATTGAGGGAGACAATGCCATCCTGTCTGATGTTCAGACTCTGCTTGCAGATGTAAGAGGAGAAATCCGTACTGCCCTGCCCACTTCACTGTTGCTCCAAGCAGAGGAAACTGCAGTTCTGAAATACATCAAAAAGCGTGAAGACTTCTGCCTGAAGCCCATACACGCCGCAGCGTACATGTTGGACCCCAAGTATGCTGGCAAGAGCATCCTGTCTGGTGCAGAGATCAACAAGGCAAGGGCAAGGTTCTTGGCAGTCTGGCAAAGTCCACTTCCAAGCAAGGGCTTTGGGATGGAGATGCAATATTTCCCCTGTTGCCTCATCATCCTCCAAATCCCACCAACATCAGTCACCTCAGAGCGCAACTGATCCTTGTTTGGGAACACGCACACCAAAACACGCAACAGGCTGACCGATACAAGGGTTGAAAAATTGGTGACCATCTGGGCAAATTTGAGGCTTTTTGAGCCTGACAATGAGCCATCCTCAGCAAGGTTGGAAAGTGACCGCAAAGATAAGGCCTCAGAGTCTGATGTTCCAGAGGTGAACATTGAGGATGTCCAGGGCCAAGACATGGAATCCTGAGAGGAAGACAACCAAAGCTTTAGTTTCTAGACTATCATTTTACAGATGTATGTTGAAAACGTTTTTGGGAGATGTGATGGATCATTGGGGATCATTCAATATTCCCTTTCGTTGTTCAGTGAAATCATCCCATGTGAAGAGTCGACTCATTTAAAGTTCAATTCCTAACTAAATTATTTTTTTAAAATTTCTATTGGAAGGATTTAATCATTTGAAATTGTCAACATATGATAAGTTAAGTTTTGTTTCTGTCTCCATATGATATGGTAAATATATCAAATGCAAAAAACATCTACATTTAAATGGTATTAATATTAATTTGCATACATTCTCGTTAATTCCCACAAAGTTTCCACCTCCTGAATATTCCCCAAAATGTGCAACCCAAGTGGCGACACAGTAAAGAGGCTCAGAGAGAATGCCTCTGAATCGCTTTTTCGCAGTACTTTTCCAAGTTAACCCCACGGTCTGTGTCAGCAGTTTTGTTGAGCAGGTGTTTCAATGCCATGACAGATGGTATCACATCTGCTGCAGACGCAGTTTGATGAGCTTATTTCTCGAGTCAGTTGTTTGGAGGTAGGTGTGTGTTCATGTTCTCGAATGCCATTCGGAATGACAGCAGCGGTATGAGAACCAGCACGTTTTTGAGCATGCGTTACGGCTTTCCTCAGTACGACATCCTCATTGACCCACTGTGCTGTCAGACTCTGTATGCTCATGGGGCTGACATCGCTGGTCCAAATGTCAGTCGTGAAGCTAATAGCAGTGACGCCCATAGCAAGTAGTTCATGGATGTGCGTTTCAACAATACTGTGTAACTCCGGTAGGGCAGCATCTGAAAAATAGTGCGTACTTGGTAGTGTGCATCGGGGCTTGAGGTGCTCGACCAGTCGTGAAAGCCAACGTCATCCACGACAAAATGGTTGATTGTCAAGGGCAATGAATTCCATTATCTTGGTGTTAGTGGATTTCGCCTTTTGAGTTGTCTTGCTGAAATGTTCTTACTCTCTCAAATGACTGCTTGACTTGTTGACTGCTCGATCCACACAGCAGACATTGTGGGCTAGTTTAGGAATGCTGTGTTGCACGTGTAGCGCAACATTTTACGTGGCGTCATTACATCTACCTACATTATATAGGTATGCACCTCATCTACCTACGTTATATAGGTATGCACCTCATCTACCTACGTTATATAGGTATGCACGTCAGCTTTGACATCGGCTTTGCACATCAGCGTTAAACTAGACATCCCGATGCTGGCATTTTTAGCTAATATCATCCTATTCCGATATGTTCATCGATATATTGTGTATCCCTAGTAGTAACTCATGTGTTCTCCTTTGTCTCAATAACCAGAGGCAATAGAGGCATCACCTCCTTATTGATCCTCCCCATTAGGTTTGCATTGCAACCATATTGCTAACCCCAGTTATAAGTATCAGTGTTTAACTGGAGAGACCGTGCCTCTGCTTCGTTGTCTAGCTTCAGCTTTTTGGCTCAGCTCAGAGGAAGGAGGGTGTGTGCCGGTCGGGCGGTCAGGGAATGTTTGGCTGGAATTTATTGGCCGGGTCTGTCAGCACAGCATTAACTATGTGAGGGGCAATGATAGCCCTGCAAGGCATGTGTCTATCTGGACTAAGGAGGGCCAACAACCCCCAGCAACAACAGAGGTCTGGATATTGCTGGAATGAGATTCACTGCTAAATTAGATCTGGGGTTGGCATGCCCCAAGGGGTGAGGCATTTGAAGCCTGCCCTTTCAGGACTATTTTCATTTATTAGGTTTTAATTATTCAAAAAAGAGCTCTGTATAAATTTAGAGAAGATGGCTGTTACTGAATATCCTACATATAGTTAGTAACAGGTAGGGGCAGATCAGCATAGCTAGGCTTAACTTCTAGCAGAACCCACATACTGCATAGGCTAATTATTCTCAAACATTCTATGGATTTGTGTGGAATGTATAGGAATGAATGTAGGACAAATGCACCTCCACATGTACACACAAACAAGGAAGTAGTGCTGGAGCTGTGGAACAACTGTCAGAGCTGGGGCAGACACAGTCAGAAACCTGTTTGGCCAGTTAGTTCCCACCAAACCAAACTCACTCAGGTGTCACGCAGTTGCACCTGAAGCTCTATTTGACAGAAGCCCTTCTGCCTTTGGCTCATTCCGCCATGATAAGGTTGAGCCCCTAATGTTCCTCTGTTCTGTTGAACTTCTGTTTTGTTGACCACAAAAAAGCTGGGTAAATCCATGTTTAATTCAATCTCTTCTTGACAGCATTAGGCTTGGGAGGTATCCCGGAATATTTGGAAATTGCCACGGGATGTTTTTTCAATGTTTTTTTCAATACTGTAAATAGAATGAACTGTTTATTTTAAAGTTTTCATAAATATTTGTAGCAACTTTAAGTAAACACCTACAGTCAAGTTGAGCAATGCTTGGGCAATGCCTTAGGAGATAAAGAAGATTGT
The DNA here is from genome assembly GCF_018296145.1 of Oncorhynchus tshawytscha. Lineage (NCBI taxonomy): Eukaryota > Metazoa > Chordata > Actinopteri > Salmoniformes > Salmonidae > Oncorhynchus > Oncorhynchus tshawytscha. The sequence goes on along the minus strand of NC_056456.1, from coordinate 19,620,309 downwards.
GTTCTTCATGTCTCCTGTCACATAATTTCTCATTGTGAAGCTTACCCGTAGTCCCCAGTCACGTGGTGTTTGTTTACAAGTGAGAGACCGGAGCCTTGAGTCACTCAGTTTTGCAGCAAGCACGCGACTGGTGATCTAGTTACAGTTTGGAATTCGTAAGTAAATGTTTGCCAGCTAGTTATCTTAACTATTAAGTTAACTGTCTAACATGTGCTAAATCCTCTGCAGTCTTGCATTTGCTTGTATAATTTAGAAGCTAGTTAGCTATCTACCTAAGTGATAAGTTTCTTTCAAAGTCCAGGTTTTCTTGGTAACAGCAGAGAATCCAATCCACATGCAGCAAACTGAGTAGCAGGCCTGGAATTTCATTATTTTAGGGGAAAGGCCGTTTGGCCTTCAAGAGGTGGCCAGTCCACCAAGGCCATCTGCTAGGGCACCAAGGCCATCTGCTAGGGCACCAAGGCCATCTGCCAGGGCACCAAGGCCATTAACCAAAATAGACAAATTGATTTGAAAACCAAAAAACAGTAGCTATTCTGTTAAAAACATGTGTAATTAAATGTACATAATTTGCCTACTTGTCAAAGTGTAGATGTTAGCCTATGTGTATTGGCTACAGTCTGTTCTGTCCAGACAGATGCTGACATGAGGGAGGCACCTGAAAATGTAGCCAAATTAGACTTTTAATTACATACAGTGCATTCAGAAAGTATTCAGAACTTGTTTTCCCCCACATTTTGTTACCTTACAACTTTATTCTGAAATTGATATATAAAATCGTTCTCAACCTACACACAAGCATTTCTCTGCACTTGCAATAAAATCTGCTAACCATGTGTATGTGACAGTAACATTTTTACAAATGTATAACTTTGAAAATAAAATCACATTTATATAAGTATTCAGACCCTTTACTCAGTACTTTGTTGAAGCACCTTTGGCAGTGAGTCTTCTTGGGTATGTATTTGGGGAGATTTTCCCATTCTTCTCTGCAGGTCATCTCGAGCTCTGTCAGGTTGGATAGGGAGTGTCGCTGCACAGCTATGTCCAGGTCTCTCCAGAGATGTTCGATCAGGTTCAAGTCCGGGCTCTGGCTGGTCCACTAAATGAAATAATGAAACCTGTTCAATTTGGTTTAAATAATGCCAAAACAAAGTGTTGGAGAAGAAAGTAATATATGCCATGTAAAAAATGTGTGCCATGTAAAAAAGCTAACGTTTAAGTTCCTTGCTCAGAACACGAGAGCATATGAAAGTTGGTGGTTCCTTTTAACATGAGACTTCAATATTCCAAGGTAAGAGATTTTAGGTTGTAGTTAATATAGTATTTATAGGACTATTTGTCTCTCTACCATTTGTATTTCATATACCTTTGACTATTGGATGTTCTTATAGGCACTATAGTATTGCCAGTGTAACAGTATAGCTTCCGTCCCCCTCCTTGCCCCTACCTGGGCTCGAACCAGGAACACATCGACAACAGCCACACTCGAAGCATCGTTACCCATCGCTCCACAAAAGCTGCGGCCCTTGCAGCGCAAGGGGAATAACTACTCCAAATCTAAAAGCGAGTGACGTTTGAAACATTATTAGTGCACACCCAGCTAACTAGCTAGCCATTTCACATTGGTTGCACCAGCCATTAGGCTGATAGGCTTGAAGTCATAAACAGCGCTGTGCTTGCGAAGAGCTGCTGGCAAAACACACTAAAGTTCTGTTTGAATGAATGATTACGGGCCTGCTGCTGCTCAGTCAGACTGCTCTATCAAATTAGACTTAATTATAACACACAGAAATCCGAGCCTTTGGTCATTAATATGATCGAATCCGGAAACTATCATTTCGAAAACAAAACGTTTATTATTTCAGTGAAATATGGAACCGTTCGGTATTTTATCTAATGGGTGGCATTCCTAAGTCTAAATATTCTTGTTACATTGCACAACCTTCAATGTATGTCATAATTACGTAAAATTCTGGCAAATTAGTTCGCAATGAGCCAGGCAGCCCAAACTGGTGCATATACCCTGACTCTGTGTGCAATGAACGTAAGAGAAGTGACACCATTTCACCTGGTTAATATTGCCTGCTAAACTGGATTAGTAGTTATAACTAGTGATTATGATGGATTGTTTTTTATAAGATAAGTTTAATGCTAGCTAGCAATTTACCTTGGCTTCTACTGCATTTGCGTAACAGGCAGGCTACTCGTGGAGTGCAATGGTGAGAGCATTGGACTAGTTAACTGTGCTGTTGCAAGATTGAAACCCCTGAGCTGACAAGGTGAAAATCTGTTGTTCTGCCCCTGAACAAGGCAGTTAACCCACAGTTCCTAGGCAGTCATTGCAAATAAGAATGTGTTCTTAACTGACTTGTCTAGTTAAATAAAAGGTATAAAATATATAAATATTTTTTTTATAAAAAAAAAAGAAATCAGAAATCGGCTCCCAAAAACACAGATTTGCGAATTTTATGAAAACTTGAAATCAGCCCTAATTAATCGGCCATTCCGGCTATAGCCGGAATCGGTCGACCTCTAGTACGCACTACCCTCTGTAGCGCCGTACGGTCAGATGCCATACCAGGCGATGATGCAACTGGTCAGCATGCAAATAGGAATTTATCCAGGACATCAGAGTTTAACACCCCTACTCTTACGATAAGTGCAATGGGATCTTTAGTGACCACAGAGAGTCAAGACACCCGGTTAACGTCCCACTCGAAAGACGGCACCCTACAAAAGGCAAAGTCCCCAACCACTGCCCGGGGGCAATTTATTTGGGGACCAGAGGAAATATTGCCTCCTACTGGGCCCTCCAACACCACTTCCAGCAGCATCTGGTCTCCCATCCTTGGACTGATCAGGTGAGATTGTGTCATCTGTGGATTTGTTGGGGCGTTATGCGAATTGGAGTGGGTCTAGGGTTCCTGGGATGATGGTGTTGATGTGAGCCAAGACCAGCCTTTCAAAGCACTTAATGGCTACCGACGTGAGTTCTACAGGGGGCGGTAGTTATTTAGGCAGTTTACCTTCGCATTCTTGGGCACAGGGACTGTAGTGGTCTGCTTGAAACATGTAGGTATTACAAACTCGGGTCAGGGAGAGGTTGAAAATGTCAGTGAAGAGACTTGCCATTTGTTTCGCTCATGCTCTGAGTACACGCCCTGGTAATCCGTCTGTTTTAAGGTCTTGCTCACATTCTCTATGGAAAGCGTGATCACTGTCATCCCGAATAGCTGATGCGCTGATGCATGCTTCAGTGTTGCTTGCCACGACGCAAGCATAAAAGGCAGTTAGCTCGTCTGGTAGGCTCGCGTCACTAGGCGGGTCGCGGATATGTTTCCCTTTGGACTCCGTAATAGTTTGCAAGCCCTGCCACATCCAACGAGTGTCAGAGCCGGTATAGTAGGATTCAATCTTTGTCCTGTTTTGACACTTTGCCTGTTTTGATGGTTCGTCTGAGGGCAAAGCGGTATTTCTTATAAGCATCCGGTGTCCTAATTCACTGTTGCAAGTTCAAATCCCCGAGCTGACAAGGTACAAATCTGTCGTTCTGCCCCTGAACAGGCAGTCAACCCACTGTTCCTAGGCCGTCATTGAAAATAAGAATTTGTTCTTAACTGACTTGCCTAGTTAAATAAAGGTTAAAAAAATATATATTTATATATATTGGTCGTTCTGATATTTTTTATTTTTTTGTTGGCTGCACTGTTGGAGACTTTTGTGAATTTCCTCTAGATCCCATGTTTCTGATCACAGAGTCACATGATGTGGATTTAACTTTAATATTCCTGTTGCTTATGATCCATTAGGCAGGAGGCTACAGAATACACTCAGTCGTTGCCAGATTCGTGATTTAGTTTTCAAAACGAATAAATGCATTCATACCACAAGCATAGATTTTTGTTTCTTTGAACTTTATTACTTTCTCACAATTCTTGCCTTTCTCAGTAGAATTTGAGCAGTCACCCGCAGTAGATCTTATTTCAATCTGTCATACAGTTGTGTACGGTATAATAATTGCCTCCCTCTCTCTCTTCTGTCTCCCACCCGCCTTTCCTTGCTTTCTTCCCCTCCCCTTCTCTCACTCCCTCCCTCTCGTCCCCCCTCGTCCCCCCAGAATGACGTGCCAGAGTGGGGTGATTCCCCTGCAGGCCTGTTCAACCTGCAGGGAGAGGAGGAGCCCTTCTCGTGGCCGGGTCCCAAGACTATCCATCTGCGGCGCACTTCTCAGGGCTTCGGCTTCACCCTGCGCCACTTCATTGTCTACCCACCAGAGTCTGCAGTGCACCCTTACCCCTTCCCAGTAAGCACCACAGTCACATGAACATTCCAAAGCTCTTCCATTCAGTTCATTGACATTTACTGTAGCACTTTGTATGATGTTGTTGTGGCAGGAGTTGCAACAAAATGAGAGTAATGCCCCGAATACAATTTGTGTAAAATCAGTTGATTCCTTTAAACAACTCCCTGAGCTCATTGAACTATGATATCTTCATCATTGCTGGTGGCAAATAACATAATGGCAGATTTTATCCGTACCAAAGGATATATCATAACTGTTGGGATATCGGACATTACAGACCAATGCTGCACCTGTAAGGGCATCAAAACTCATGTTGATGTTCATTTTTTTATTTAGGAGGAAGAGCATGGACGCAGAGGTAAGCTGAACGTTCCTTCCTCCCCCTGTCTGTCAGTCACTCTGCCTCCCACTTAGTTTGATTTTTCCATATGTTGATTTAGCTCTTTTACTTCCTTGTTATGCACATGGCACAATGTAGCTGTCGTGTTAGGGTGACCTTTGTAGATAGAGGCCTGCCTGAAACAGTTTGGTCAGCAGCACCACCGGTTACTGTCCTCAACTAACCCTTGAACTTTATCCTTCTAACTGCACTTTGTTGTCAGTGTCTACCCTTTCACATCACTACAAAATGTTGCCCAAAGCCCTTGTTTTTAGTTTTGGGCATTTTTCACTTGTGTGTTTGTAGGTGTATGTGTGCCCTTGTGCATGGGTGTTTTGTGGTTTTAGGACACTAGTCCTGTTTAGAGCTGTGGCGGTCATGACATTTTGTCAGCCGGTGATTGTCAAGCAAATAACTGCCGGTCTAACAGTAAATGACCGTTAATTAACATTAATAAATACATAATTTAGCATCTGTCTTCCACGCATAGCCTACATGCCACTGATGCAGGCCTTTTGGAGCATCTACATTTTAAAAAGTCGAATAAATCCATGTAATATAGCCTACACCGTCACAATAAATCCAGGATTTATTTTACAGGTCTAAGGTAGCATGATATGAAGAAAATGTAGTGTATTTTAGAAGAACAGAATAGCATCCTCTTGAGTTGTCCTTATGCTAGGCCCTGATCTGGCTATGCCATATGGCTCTGGGGTACACAAGTTAATTTAGCAGAGAAGATTTGCTTAGAATTCTGTGGAATTATTTCATAGTATGAAGAATACAATTGAATATAGCTGAATAAAATAGAAAGTATCATTTCTCCAAATGATTTGAGGGAGTGCGCACATGCGGCTATTCTGTGTTGGCGTTTAACAAAGAAACAGGTACTCCTTTCTGCTTAATTTAGTTATTTATGTAACTTTAGTTGTGATACAAACGTTGATCTATATGTTTATTTATTTTTTTACATTCTAAGGCTGCATAATGCGACTAATGATGACTTGAAAAAAGTAATGACTTTTTGGGAGAGTGACACCATCACGCTCCCATTCACATTTTGACAAGCACTTGATAGTGTCTCGAATTTTCTGGTGGCATCCCCTTTGTGTTGCCGTAATGCCTCCTAAAAAGAATTGTGGCAAATGGCCGTTGTGCCCTTGGGCTGAATATAATAATTATAATTCCCTTCTCCTGGCTGCGCGCTCCGAAGCACCGCTCACTCACATGGCTCTCCGTCACGAGATCAGATCTTTCTCAACGGCTACAAGTGAAGACAGACACATCGGGGACACAACTGCGACCTTATCCAATTCCGAGGCACATGTGGAAAGTTCTTCCAATACCTTCAATGTTTACTTTTCGGCAGCCAACAAGATGAGTAGGCCTAACAAACAGCAACAGCACTAGCCTATGTCAATCTACTATCCCCCATAGTACAAAAGTTTACCTATTCTTTGCAAGAAAGAAATATTCCACCCATACTCTGGGACAGTTGTGGGATGCGATATATCCCAAATTAATACAACCCCTAGCGTCCAATAACCTTTAAGTAATGAGGCTGACGCAACGGATCAAAACCTTTAGCTTAAAAAGTTTAAATATTAGACAATTTCTTCACATTATAAGCGCAGCAGTGCGCACACGGCAGTAGGCTAGAAGCGCAAATGCTTTTATTATAAAGGCGCATTTTTATGGTAAATTTTCTTCCCCAAACTTGAAACTCACCCGCTGCTTATGCATTCTAGTTAGGCTCTACACCCGTTCTAAAGTAGATTCATGTGCTTAATTTTAAGAAGTTATTTGCCACTTTAGTTGTGATACAAACCTCATCAAACATATATGCCTATGGGCTAGGCTACATGAGGTGTGAGGCTGATTTGAAAAAGTTGGGGGGAAAAAGGCATTCACTGTTTCTTGCCTTGTGCTGTGCATCATTCACAAGTGATTGGCTAATTATTGTCACCCATCAGACTATTCTTGATTTAATCTGGTCTTTACATATAGTAAAAGTGTGAAATTAGTTTTGATTTAGAATGGACCATTATCATGCACCTGTATCGAAACAGGCAAGGGAAAAAAATACATGTCATCTATACACTTAAATAGCGAATGGAGGACGCTATTCCTGTGGTTAATTTTCAAGCCTGCTAGGTAGGCTATACTCCTGTTATAAAGATAAGCTATTTTGATTACATTCACATTGATGTCAGAGTGATTAGAGGGACAGTAGAATGCTGAGTACCAGGCAGTTGGCAAGTTCTGTAGGCTACTAATGAGCAGCATCAAAGCTTGGAGAAGCATAATTACCATGACTAAATGGTCATGTGGAATTTGACTGCCACCATGACTCGTTACTGCCGGTGTGGCTGTAATACAGTCACCGTAACAGCCCTAGTCCTGTTGAAGAAAGATTGTAACCATTGACCCCTTTCAATTCACAACAATGTCAGCGTGACGGTTTTTGTTTTTGTAGCACACTACTCCCGTTGAATAACAGGAATCATGCCCACATTTTGAGCAAACAGTTTGGCCTCTATGGTCTGCTGTTCCACTGTGTCTCGCCATCTCCTAACACCGCTATGGTAGGAGTGTGTTTGGGATCTCCCTGTGGGTTGTTTGTGTGTTTAAACTGTGTTTAGTCTGAGTGGGCTTTCATTGAGCATAGGGGGGGTTTGCTGTTGCTGGGACCTGTCCAACTAGAGCTAAATATCAGAGATTTATTTTGACTTAGCCTACGCTATTGCTCAAGTTGCAGGCCTATGTCCAGCAAAGAAACCGTGTATGTACAATCGGACATTTGAAAGCAGATTTTATCTGTGTGCGTTATAAACTAAGGTTAAAAAAATATTTTAAAAATGTATCAGTGGAAATATGCTAGGGGGAAAATGTAGAGAAGACATTCACCAAAGAAAGAGGGTGAATGTCTACATTCTCCTCTGAAGGATTCAATGAAATAGGAAGATGTAATGTTTTGAAAATACTGTGAAGGAAAAATTCAATCATATCTTTGACAGTCAGTGAGATTGTCCAGAGAGCGAGACCGTAATAGCTTCCATGACTTGGTCTCACTCTGTCTGGCCCTCAGTCAGGCAGGTCAGGGGAAAATGTGAAGTAATCCAGGCCATGCATTTCATAATGCTGGACACTGGAAAGAGTGAAAGAGTGACAGAGTACAGACATAGGGACCTAATTGGCTGGCTGTGCTGTGACCCTGAGTTGTGAAAACACAACCTGAGATGCTCCCACCAGCTCAAACTGCCTTGGCTTGGCTGTGCTACCACTACAGGAAAGCTATAAACTAGGTTATGTTAAAAACATGGTTCTGAGAGAGAGAGACAGATCTTAAATTAATACTTTCGGTTTGCGTTCGTCAGTGTGCTTGTTTCAAGCTGTTATTGCTGATGTCATCCAAATTGATCCCTCTCCAGAGTACACGCCTCAGTGTAATGCTGATTCCTCCTTCCGACCATCAACCCTGGTGAGACAAAATCGCGACTCGTCAGTGAAGATCACTTTTTACCAGTCCTGTCTGGTCCAGCGATGGTGGGGTTGTGCCTATAGGCGACGCTGTTGCCGGTGATGTCTGGTGAGGACCTGCCTTACAACAGGCCTACAAGCCCTCAGTCCAGCCTCTCTCAGCCTATTGCGTACAGTCTGAGCACCGATGGAGTGATTGTGCATTCCTGGTGTAACTCGGGCAGTTGTTGTTTTCATCCTGTACCAGTCCCGCAGGTGTGTTGTTCGGATGTACCGATCTTGTGCAGGTGTTGTTACAAAATGTCTGCCACTGTGAGGACGATCAGCTGTCCATCCTGTCTCCCTGTAGCTCTGTCTTAGTTGTCTCACAGTACGGACATTGCAATTTATTGCCCTGGCCACATCTGCAGTCCTCATGCCTCCTTGCAGCATGCCTAAGGCACGTTCACGCAGATACCCTGGGCATCTTTCTTTTGGTGTTTTTCCAGAGTCAGTAGAAAGGCCTCTTTAGTGTCCTACGTTTTCATAACTGTGACCTTATTTGCCTACCATCTGTAAGCTGTTAGTGTCTTAACGACCGTTCCACAGGTGCACATTCATTAATTGTTGATGGTTCATTGAAGCATGGGAAACAGTGTTTAAAGCCTTTACGATGAAGCTCTGTGATGTAGATTTTTACGAATTATCTTTGAAAGATAAGGATCTGAAAAAGGGACGTTTCTTTTTTTGCTGAGTTTATATTGAAAGTAAAGTTGTTGTTTTTCGCGTCAATTGAGTTATCAGGGGGATGCAACTATACACTATATACAAATGCATGTGAACATCCCATCAAATTTGTGGATTTGGCTATTTCAGCCACACCTGTTGCTGGCAAGTGTATAAAATTGAGCATACAGCCATGCAATTTCCATAGACAAATATTGGCAATAGAATCGCCTTACTGATTAGCTCAGTGATATTTTTATTTTATTTTCTCCCTAACTTCGTGATATCCAATTGTGATCCATTTACAAACTTGTCTCATCGCTGCAACTCCCCATCGGGCTCGGGAGAGGTGAAGGAGTCATCCGTCCACCGAAACATGACCTGCCAAGCCCTGCTGCTTCTTAACACCCACTCGCTTAACCCGGAAGCCAGCTGCACCAATGTGTTGTAGGAAACACCGTTCAACTGACGACCAAAGTCACCTTTGTACTGGCCCGCCACAAGGAGTCGCTAGAGTGCGATGAGCCAAGGAAAGCCCCCGGCCAAACCCTCCCTAACCCGGACGACGCTGGGCCAATTGTGCACCGCTCTGTGGGACTCCCGGTCGTGGCCGGTTGTGAAACAGCCTGGGATTGAACCCCAGGCTGTAGTGACACCGTAACACTGCGATGCCGTTTCTTAGACCGCTGCGCCTCTCGGGAGGCCGAGCTCAGTGACTTTCAATGTGGCACCGTCATTGAATGCCACCTTCCCATCAAGTGAGTTTGTCAAATTTCTGCCCTGCTAGAGCTGCCCCGGTCAACTGAAGTGCTGTTATTGTGAAGTGGAAATGTCTAGGAGCAACAACGGCTCAGCTGCGAAATAGTGGTAGGCCAAACAAGCTCACAGATTGGGACCTCCGAGTGCTGAAGGTTGTAAAATTTCTGTCCTTGGGTGCAACACTCACTTCAAGAGGCAGTATGGAACTCGTACTATCGTCAGCACGAGCTGTTCGTCGGGAGCTTCATGTAATGGGTTTCCATGTCCGAGCCACACACAAGCCTAAGATCACCATGCACAATGCGTAGCATTGGCTGGAGTGGTGTAAAGCTTGCCGCCATTGGACTCTGGAGCAGTGGAAAAGCGTTAACTGGAGTGATTAAACATGCTTCACCATCTGGCATTCCCGACGAACGATTCTGGGATTGGCGGATGCCAGGAGAATGCTACCTGCCTGAATGCATAGTGGTTTGGGCTAGGCCCCTTAGTTCCAGTGAAGGGAAATCTTAATGCTACAGCATATAATGACATTCTAGAAGATTCTGTGCTTCCAACTTTGGCCACAGTCTGATTCAGCATGAAAATAAACCCGTGCACAAAGCGAGGTCCATACAGATATTGTTTGTCGAGATTGACGTGGAAGAACTTCACCCGCCTGCCCTGACCTCAACCCCATCCAACACCTTTGGGATGAATTGGAATGCCGACTGTGAGCCAGTCGTAATCGCCCAACCTCACTAATGTGCTTGTGACTGAATGGAAGCAAGTCCCCGCAACAATGTTCCAACATCTAGTGGAAAGCCTTCCCAGAAGAGTGGAGAAGCTGTTATAGCAGCAACGGGGGACCAACCATATTAATTTTGGAATGAGATGTTCGATGTGCAGATGTCCACATACTTTTGGTCGTGTAGTGTAGTTTTCCTTCACTGAAAATACATTGGAGCATCACATTTGGCAGAAAATTGCTTAATTTCCATCAAATGACAGCAGTGCAACACTATGGCCATCATTTCTGTTTATCATAGAATTGTTTTGGCCATCTACATTTCCTAATGTATTACTTGAAGTTAATCATGCATTTTACTAGAGAAAAGTACCAGAGGAAAAAGTAGCTTCACATCAGTTAGAGTGCTGTCTGTTGATAGAATGGCAGTTTGTGAATTCGTGTCCAAGTGGAGAAGTGCAACTGAAGCACGAAATGTGTCTGATGCTGATCTGAAATTACAACGAGAAGCAATTTAGATCTGCATTTATAAAACGCAGCAAGATATTTCTTACGTGACGTGACCCCTGGGTCATGTTGGTTCTCTTCAATCTCTCTGTCATATTCCTGTATAATGTTCAGTATAGGTGTCGTATTATATTCCCAAATGTGTGTGTAGACTAGTTTGCTGACTCTGGGTTATCCCAGGACAGCCATTGTGAATGAGAGGGATTCCCTTTGTTTCAGCCACCTCATGTGGTAAACTAAGGGTGCGTTCGACATTGCAGCCTTGCAGACTTATCTACAAATCACCTTGCATGCATCATAAATAACTACCTAATATTATTTGTAGATCATTCAATCACAATTTACCCACAATACTTTACGGTTTTGATGCTCTCGAACACGGCCAAAGGCTTCATGATAATTCCTACCATTGTGAACCTGGCCCAGTGTTAAATCATTGGAAGCCCAGTGAGTCTCCCACACCTGATTGACTGGGGGATCACACGTCTCTGTGGCGCCCTCTGCTGGCCATTCTATTTTATTTGGCTTACTGTTCCATGATTCCCTACTGGGAACAACTTCAGTATGTAGAGGAAATGAAAAGGAAAGGCCTACGGTCAAGATTTCAACTGGCTCCGGTCAAGATTTCAACTGGCTCCTCACTCCAAATGATTTACGCTGTCTGGGGACTGACTGCGCTCATCCTATTGTTGAGGAATAACAAGAATGGTTGCAGCAACAGTCATTGAGTCAGGACTAGTTATCAAATCACTGGATTATTTATTATAAAGCAGTAGTAGTGTTGGGACATTATGCTGTGGTTCTACCACTCTCCACAAGAGGGAGCCACCCGCGCCTCTCGGTTTCAGAGAGGTTGGGTTAAATGTGGAATATTTTGGTTGAATGCATGCTTGTACAACTGACTAGGTATCCCCTTTTACCTTCCCTAACAAAGATGTTGTTGTAGCTTTACATGACACATTAGTGTATTTGTGAGAAACAATGGGTTTGTTTGAACATACTGGCCAGGTGATGTGCTGCATGTGTAGCATGCTAGCCTTGTCTTGCATAGCTCTTCTAAGAAAGGTTCAGTGGCTCAGTTCTAAGGTGAGCAACTTTAGCAGCCACCTGTTAACAGATCTGTCGTCTCTCGATGCCTGAGGGTCCCTCTCAATCTCTCACACCAACGGAGGGAGAAAGAGCAAGCAGAGAGTGGGCACTCGAGGTCTATCAAACACCCACACTCCAATATTTCTCACTCAATCACTTGGCTCTCTCGCTCTCTCACTCACTCACACGGCTATGCTCATACTCACTCACACGGCTATGCGCACTCACTCACACGGCTATGCGCTCTCACACGGCTATGCGCTCTCACTCACACGGCTATGCGCTCTCGCTCACTCACACGGCTATGCGCTCACGCTCACTCACACGGCTATGCGCTCTCACTGGCATGCGCTATGCGCTCACTCACACGGCTATGCGCTCTCACACGGCTATGCGCTCACGCTCACTCACACGGCTATGCGCTCACGCTCACTCACACGGCTATGCGCTCACTCACACGGCTATGCGCTCACACTCACTCACACGGCTATGCGCTCACGCTCACTCACACGGCTATGCGCTCACTCACACGGCTATGCGCTCACACTCACTCACATGGCTATGCTCTCACTCACACGGCTATGCGCTCACACTCATTCACACGGCTATGCGCTCACTCACACGGCTATGCGCTCACACTCACTCACACGGCTATGCTCTCACTCACTCACACGGCTATGCGCTCACACTCACTCACACGGCTATGCTCTCACTCTCACTCACACGGCTATGCGCTCACACTCACTCACACGGCTATGCTCTCACTCACACGGCTATGCGCTCTCACTCACTCACACGGCTATGCGCTCACTCACTCACACGGCTATGCTCTCACTCACTCACACGGCTATGCGCTCACGCTCACTCACACGGCTATGCGCTCTCACTCACTCACACGGCTATGCGCTCACTCACACGGCGATGCGCTCACACTCACTCACACGGCTATGCGCTCTCACACGGCTATGCGCTCACGCTCACTCACACGGCTATGCGCTCACACTCACTCACACGGCTATGCGCTCACTCACACGGCTATGCGCTCACACTCACTCACACGGCTATGCGCTCACTCACACGGCTATGCTCTCACTCACACGGCTATGCGCTCACACTCATTCACACGGCTATGCTCTCACTCACTCACACGGCTATGCGCTCACTCACACGGCTATGCGCTCACACTCACTCACACGGCTATGCTCTCACTCACACGGCTATGCGCTCTCACTCACTCACACGGCTATGCGCTCTCACTCACTCACACGGCTATGCGCTCTCACTCACTCACACGGCTATGCGCTCACTCACACGGCGATGCGCTCACACTCACTCACACGGCTATGCGCTCTCACACGGCTATGCGCTCACGCTCACTCACACGGCTATGCGCTCTCACTCACTCACACGGATATGCGCTCACTCACACGGCTATGCGCTCACACTCACTCACACGGCTATGCGCTCTCACACGGCTATGCGCTCGCGCTCACTCACACGGCTATGCGCTCTCACTCACTCACACGGCTATGCGCTCACTCACACGGCTATGCGCTCACACTCACTCACACGGCTATGCGCTCACACTCACTCACACGGCTATGCGCTCACTCACACGGCTATGCGCTCACACTCACTCACACGGCTATGCACTCTCACACGGCTATGCGCTCACACTCGCTCACACGGCTATGCGCTCTCACACGGCTATGCTCTCACTCACACGGCTATGCGCTCACACTCATTCACACGGCTATGCTCTCACTCACTCACACGGCTATGCACTCACTCACACGGCTATGCGCTCACACTCACTCACACGGCTATGCTCTCACTCACACGGCTATGCGCTCTCACTCACTCACACGGCTATGCGCTCTCACTCACTCACACGGCTATGCGCTCTCACTCACTCACACGGCTATGCGCTCTCACTCACTCACACGGCTATGCGCTCACGCTCACTCACACGGCTATGCGCTCTCACTCACTCACACGGCTATGCGCTCTCACTCACTCACACGGCTATGCGCTCACTCACACGGCTATGCGCTCACACTCACTCACACGGCTATGCGCTCACACGGCTATGCGCTCACGCTCACTCACACGGCTATGCGCTCACACTCACTCACACGGCTATGCGCTCTTACACGGCTATGCGCTCGCGCTCACTCACACGGCTATGCGCTCACTCTCACTCACACGGCTATACGCTCACTCACACGGCTATGCGCTCACACTCACTCACACGGCTATGCGCTCACACTCACTCACACGGCTATGCTCACACTCACTCACACGGCTATGCTCGCTCTCACTCACACGGCTATGCTCTCACTCACTCACACGGCTATGCTCTCACTCACTCACACGGCTATGCTCTCACTCACTCACACGGCTATGCGCTCACTCACTCACACGGCTATGCGCTCACGCTCACTCACACGGCTATGCGCTCACGCTCACTCACACGGCTATGCGCTCACGCTCACTCACACGGCGATGCGCTCACGCTCACTCACACGGCGATGCGCTCACGCTCACTCACACGGCGATGCGCTCACGCTCACTCACACGGCTATGCGCTCTCGCTCACTCACACGGCTATGCGCTCACGCTCACTCACACGGCTATGCGCTCACGCTCACTCACACGGCGATGCGCTCACGCTCACTCACACGGCGATGCGCTCACACTCACTCACACGGCTATGCGCTCTCACACGGCTATGCGCTCACGCTCACTCACACGGCTATGCGCTCACACTCACTCACACGGCTATGCGCTCACACTCACTCACACGGCTATGCGCTCACACTCACTCACACGGCTATGCGCTCACACTCACTCACACGGCTATGCGCTCACACTCACTCACACGGCTATGCGCTCACACTCACTCACACGGCTATGCGCTCACACTCACTCACACGGCTATGCACTCACTATGCGCTCACTCACACGGCTATGCGCTCACTCACTCACATGCGCTCACTGCGCTCATGCGCTCACTCACGCGGCTATGCGCTCACTCACGCGGCTATGCGCTCACTCACACGGGCTATGCGCTCACTCACGCGGCTATGCGCTCACTCACGCGGCATGCGCTCACTCACGCGGCTATGCGCTCACTCACGCACTATCGCTCACTCACGCGGCTATGCGCTCACACACGCTATGCGCTCACACTCGCTCACACGGCTATGCACTCTCACGCGGCTATGCGCTCACGCTCGCTCACACGGCTATGCGCTCTCACGCGGCTATGCGCTCACGCTCACTCGCGCGGCTATGCGCTCACGCTCACTCGCGCGGCTATGCGCTCACGCTCACTCGCGCGGCTATGCGCTCACGCTCACTCGCGCGGCTATGCGCTCACGCTCACTCGCGCGGCTATGCGTTCACGCGCTCTCACACGGCTATGCGCTCACGCGCTCTCACACGGCTATGCGCTCACGCGCTCTCACACGGCTATGCGCTCTCACACGGCTATGCGCTCACACTCACACGGCTATGCGCTCTCACACGGATATGCGCTCACACTCACTCACACGGCTATGCGCTCACACTCACTCACACGGCTATGCGCTCACACTCACTCACACGGCTATGCGCTCACACTCACTCACGGCTATGCTCTCACTCACACGGCTATGCGCTCACTCACACGGCTATGCTCTCACTCACACGGCTATGCGCTCACGCTCACGCGGCTATGCGCTCACGCTCACGCGGCTATGCGCTCACGCTCACTCACACGGCTATGCGCTCACACCCACTCACACGGCTATGCGCTCTCACACGGCTATGCGCTCACACTCGCTCACACGGCTATGCACTCTCACACGGCTATGCGCTCACATTCACTCACGCGGCTATGCGCTCACACTCACTCACGCGGCTATGCGCTCACACTCACTCACACGGCTATGCGCTCACGCTCACTCACACGGCTATGCGCTCACACTCGCTCACACGGCTATGCACTCTCACACGGCTATGCGCTCACATTCACTCACACGGCTATGCGCTCACACTCACTCACGCGGCTATGCGCTCACACTCACTCACACGGCTATGCGCTCACGCTCACTCACACGGCTATGCGCTCACACTCGCTCACACGGCTATGCACTCTCACACGGCTATGCGCTCACACTCACTCACACGGCTATGCGCTCACACTCACTCACGCGGCTATGCGCTCACGCTCACTCACGCGGCTGCATCACGCTCACGCTCACGCTCACTCACGCGGCTATGCGCTCACGCTCACTCACGCGGCTATGCGCTCACGCGGCTATGCGCTCACGCTCACTCACGCGGCTATGCGCTCACGCTCGCTCACGCGGCTATGCGCTCACACTCACTCACGCGGCTATGCGCTCACGCTCACTCACGCGGCTATGCGCTCATGCGCTCACTCACGCGGCTATGCGCTCACTCACGCGCATGCGCTCACTCACGCGGCTATGCGCTCACTCACGCGGCTATGCGCTCACTCACGCGGCTATGCGCTCACGCTGCGCTCACTCACGCGGCTATGCGCTCACTCACGCGGCTATGCGCTCACTCACGCGGCTATGCGCTCACTCACGCTCACTCACGCGGCTATGCGCTCACGCTCACTCACGCGGCTATGCGCTCACGCTCACTCACGCGGCTATGCGCTCACGCTCACTCACGCGGCTATGCGCTCACACTCGCTCACACGGCTATGCGCTCACACGCTCACACGGCTATGCGCTCACACTCACTCACACGGCTATGCACGCTCACACGGCTATGCGCTCACACTCGCTCACGGCTATGCACTCTCACGCAGCTATGCGCTCACGCTCGCTCACACGGCTATGCACTCACGCTATGCGCTCACGCTCATGCGCTCACACGCTCACACGGCTATGCACTCTCACGCGGCTATGCGCTCACTCGCGCGGCTATGCGCTCACGCTCACTCGCGCGGCTATGCGCTCACGCTCACTCGCGCGGCTATGCGCTCACGCTCACTCACGCGGCTATGCGCTCACGCGCTCTCACACGGCTATGCGCTCACGCTCTCTCACACGGCTATGCGCTCACGCGCACTCACACGGCTATGCGCTCGCTCACTCACACGGCTATGCGCTCACACTCGCTCACACGGCTATGCGCTCTCGCTCTCACGGCTATGCGCTCACGCTCACACGGCATGCGCTCACGCGCTCACACGGCTATGCGCTCACACTCGCTCACACGGCTATGCTCACACGGCTATGCGCTCACACTCGCTCACGCGGCTATGCGCTCACACTCGCTCACACGGCTATGCACTCTCACGCGGCTATGCGCTCACGCTCACTCGCGCGGCTATGCGCTCACGCTCACTCGCGCGGCTATGCGCTCACGCTCACTCGCGCGGCTATGCGCTCACGCTCACTCGCGCGGCTATGCGCTCACGCTCACTCGCGCGGCTATGCGCTCACGCTCACTCGCGCGGCTATGCGCTCACGCTCACTCGCGCGGCTATGCGCTCACGCTCACTCACGCGGCTATGCGCTCACACTCGCTCACGCGGCTATGCGCTCACACTCACTGACGCGGCTATGCGCTCACACTCACTCACGCGGCTATGCGCTCACACTCACTCACGCGGCTATGCACTTTTTCTTTATTGAAAAACCAGTATGGCAAATGATCTTGCTGCCACATTCGGTGCTTACCAGTGTTATATCATGATTACCATTAAGACTTCCATATAGATATAGATATCCACATTCATATTCATTTGGACTCTCAGTAATTATGAGTTGGACAGAGCCTTGCGTCTAGTGAGCCTGGAGCTGTTCTTCTGTTTATAGGGAAGGAGTGGGAGTTGTGCAGCTGAGCTCACTCTCTCCTCTCCCTCCCATCCCCTCTCCTCTCATTTGCTTTCCTCTCCTCTGCAGCCATGCAGCTGCTAGGAGACAGGAGCAGCATGAGCAAACAGGTTCTGCTACTAAACTCAGACTATTCATTTCCCTTTCCCAAATCTCCAAGAGCTCTGCTACTGTATTAGGAGGCTTTTTCCTACTTTGAGTTCTCATTCAGACCTGTTGTATTGTGGACAGCCAACGTGACAGAGAGAAACCCCACTGTTCTTCTCTCTGCCACTGAATCTTGTGACAGTCTCTTGTTCTCTATTGCTCTCTAAATCACTTTCTCTGTCTCTCCCTTTTGCTTGTGCTCGCTCGCTCTCATCTCTTTCTCCATCTCTAGCTTTCTCTCACGCTTTCTGTCGTGCTCTTAATCATCCATCTCCCTCTCTCTCGAGTGTTCTGTAGCGCTCTCTCGCGCGCGCGCTCTCTCTCTCGGGCGCGCTCCTCAGGAAATATCTTCGAAACAATTTATGGTTGTGTCTGGTAGCCATTGTCCTGTTGTTGTCCTGGCTGCTTCACATTCAGAGTGCGTCCCAGTCTGGGTCGTGTTGAACTGAGAGTTGTAGGTGGAGCAGTCTAGCCTGTGTCCTCTGCTCTTAGTATAGGGTATTGTAGGTCTGCTAAGGTAATCTGAGGTCAGCAATGTGCCATTCTAAAGGGAAACTAATCTGACTACTACCCTTCTAGTCTCTTTATGACCGGGCTCTCCAACCTTGTTCCTGGAGAGCAGAAACCATCCTGTACGTTTTCGCTCCAACCCTAATCTAGTGCACCTGATTGTAATAATTAGCTGGTTGATAAACTGAACCAGGTTAGTTACAACTGGTGTTGAAGCGAAAACCTACAGGAGGGTAGCTGCTCTCTAGGAACAGGGTCGAAGAACCCCGCTTTATGATATCCTGTAGTACTAAAATATAAAATCCACTCAAACTATCAACTAACATTTTGGGACTGTCGACAGTGGACTAATGAAGAAAATATGAAAATAATTTTGAGTGGGCAAATACTGTACGTAGCATGAATTGATTGACTGTTATGAGCAGAGATGGTATGTCACTACCAGGTGACCTCCAGAGGAAGGCGTTGACGATGACACCTTGTCTTTGTTGTCAGGGAGACAACGGAACAGGCTGGAGCCAATGGACACCATCTTTGTGAAGCAAGTGAAGGTGGGTGGTCCTGCCGATGGAGCTGGACTCTGCACAGGTAACTGACCACATCTCCAAAAGTAACAGACGGGAGCTCTGCCTGCCTGTGTGTGTCTGTGTATGTATGGACAAGCGGCATCATACAAAGTATTATATCATATTGGAGTTTTTGACCATGCTGCACCTTATCCTAAACCTTACTGTATTCGTTATGGTAATAGACCTAGTGACACATTGGACATTATACTGTTGGATAAAAGTCTCAGCTAAATGGCATATATATACATTGAGTGTAGAAAACACAAAGAACACCTGCTCTTTCCATGACAGACTGACCAGCTGAATCTAGTTGAAAGCTGTGATTCCCTTACTGATGTCACCTGTTAAATCCACTTCAATCAGTGTAGGTGAAGGGGAGGAGACGGGTTGAAGGATTATGTTTACGCCTTGAGACAATTGTGTGCCATTCAGAGGGTGAACGGGCAAGACAAAAGATGTAAGTGCCTTTGAACGGGGTAGGGTAGTAGGTGCCAGGCGCATTGGTTTGAATTTCAAGAACTGCAATGCTGCTGTTTTTTTAACGTTCAACCGTTTCCTGTGCGTATCTAGAATGGTTCCTCACCCTAAGTACATCCAGCCACATGCCACAACTGTAGGATGCATTGCAGTCAACATGGGTCAGCATACTTCTGGAACGCTTTCCACACCTTGTGGTCCATGCCCTGACGAATTGAGACTGTTCTGAGGGAATATTAGGAATGTGTTCTGTATGTTTTATACACTGTGCATATTTATGTATGTTTAACGACTCTTGGAAGATTAGTCCAAATGGGGACTAAAATAGATCAAAATAAATATATAGGGCTGTACATAATGATTTGTTTTCACCTGAATGTAGTATACTGGGTGTAGTTTTCTGTGTTTCCTTTTTGTGGCGGGTTAGTAGAGGCACAGAGCTCAGCTGCCTCAGGCACTCAGTTACTGTAAAATACATATCAGGTGACTGATCAAAGCGGTTTCCTCTGCTATTCTGACCGTCAGCCTAGCAGGGAAGCTGCCTCTTACTACCTACCAGCACAGGTTCATCTCTTCAAAGACACATAGGGAAGATCTCAATTGCGTACTCCTCACGTCCTCTCTCTGTCTCCTTCTCAAAAACCATTGGATAATAAAGCCAGAGGTCCCTCCCCTCTGACCTTTTCCTCCAATGGGTTTTCAAACAGAGAAGCGCGCACACACTCTTACACATACCTGCCATTAACACCATTTCACGTATTAGCTACCAGTCTAACATTAAAGGTGCAATATGCAGAAATCGCTTTGCCATTTCCTGATTGCTAAAATTCAAATAGTTCACCTAATTTAAGTTTATGACAAAACAAGCAATAGAATGTGTAGAGAATCATTGTACCACCTAAACCAGTGTGAAATAGTATTTTTTCATTAAACTAAAAATATTGTATTTTCAGCTGTTTGAAACTTGTAGACAAACCCAAAAGTAAAAGATGCAAAAACAAATCTTCAGAATGGGAAGCATAGAACTAGAGCACAGAACAGATCTACCGCTTCTTAGACTTGTTTACAATGAGTGACAGATCTATCACTCACTTTTCTATGAGAATTTGGTTGCGTCGCCCAAAAAGTTACATATCTCATCTTTTAAACGCTTTCTTATTGTCAACAGGAGACCGGATAGTAAAGGTAAATGAAGAAAGTATCATTGGGAAAACGTACTCTCAGGTCATAGCCTTGATCCAAAACAGGTGAGCACTCAAATATGAATATTTCCCATTGTTGTCAGTGACTGATTTCCTGCTGGTCTGTTGAAGTTTACAATGTTTGACTTGATCTGTTATTTTACAGTGATGCTTTTCTTAAACTCTGCGTGATGCCAAGAGATGAAGACATACTGCAGCTGGTTAGTTTTTAAAGATCATTACTCTGTTGATTTAATCTCTTCCTAAATTTGCCCACTGTAAAACAGAAGTAGACCCTATTTCCACTTCTACATCAACTTAGTCGCTATTTATGTGATCAAGGCTTAGAAAGCTGCTCTAGTTTCTCTGTGAAGGGTGTGTGTGCGGGGACTGCAGGACTGCTCCAGAGGGGAGGGTGAAACCCTCTCCCTTCAGAGTGCTCTATCTGGGCCTCCTAACCAGGCCACCACACCCTGTCCCCTCCAAGTGCTGCTACTTCTTCTCTGCTGCAGGGCTGGCCTCATTCTGGGAACTGGAAGGGTCACTTTGAGAAATGCAAACAACAAAGTCATAAATAAACACACTCACTCACAAACATACTAAACAAACACACCACGTGAATGCACTTACACGCGCGCGCACACTTGTAGCATTGCTAATGTTCGCATTACAAAGGGTTAGTGGGGTTTGAAAACAGCGCCACTTGTGTTTAGTGCCGGTATTACCGATTATCCCGATATGGCACAAGGTTGGTATGACAATCTGGATACCGCCCAAGCCTAACTGTGAAGGAGCCAACCTGGGGTCTGCCTGTCACGAGCATGTCTGATGCGGAGCTCTGTTGCAGGACATAGTGGGTGAGAGACCCGGACACCGGCAGGAAGCAACCGAGGCCCAGTCTGTAGCATGCTGTAGTTTATGCATGCATTTAGGCCAGTACCCAGCCACTTACATCCAAAATAATTTATCCCCTCAATAAGTTAGAAACATCTCATTATCTTGCCTCAGACTACTCCCTTCACAGAACAGCGCAAACGGGCTCTAACCAAAATAGAAAGAGTGGGGTGTCCCAGTGCACAACTGAGCAAGAGGACAAGTACATTAGTGTCTAGTTTGAGCAACAGATGCCTCACAGTGGATGAATGGAACGAAAATGGGCCTCAGGATCTAATCACAGTATCTCTGTGCATTAACATTTCCATTGATAAAATGCAATTGTGTTCATTGTCTGTAGCTTATGCCTGCCCATACCATAACCCCATGGTCCACTCTGTTCACAACGTTGATATCAGCAAACTGCTTGCCCACAAGATGCCATTACATGCTGTCTGCCGTCTGCCCGGTACAGTTGAAACGGATTCTTCCATGATGGGCACACTTCTCCAGCTTGCCAGTGGCCATTGAAGGTGAGCATTTGCCGACTGAAGTCAATTAATCCACCAAAACGGCAGTCAGGGGAAGACGACGAGCATGCAGATGAGCTTCCCTAAGACAGTTTCTGACAGTTTGTGCAGAAATTCTATAGCAAACCCACAGTTTTATCAGCTGTCCGGGTGGCTGGTCTCAGACGATTCCGCAGGTGAAGAAGCCGGATGTGAAGGTCCTGGGCTGGAGTGGTTACATGTGGTCAGGTCTGTGGTTGTGAGGCCGGTTGGACATACTGCTAAATTCTCTAAAATGATGTTGGAAGCGGCTTAAAGCAGAATAATTAACCTTCCATTCTCTGGCATCAGCTCTGGTAGACATTCCTGCAGAGTCAGCATGCCAATTGCAGGCTCCCTCAAAACATCTTTGGCATTGTGTTGTGACAACTGCGCATTTTAGAGTGGCCTGTAATTTTCCCCAGCACAAGGTGTACCTGTGTACTGATCATGCTCTTTAATCAGCCTCTTGATATGCCACACTTGTCTGGTGGATGCTCAAATGGATATTCAATGTCTGCTTTAAAAAAAATTGTACGTGGCCGACATTGCGAGGCATTGGAAAACATTATTGTTCTTTGTGGTTGAAATTGACTGCTCGACTGAAGGACCGTTACAATTATCTGTATGTGTGGGGTACAGAGATGGGTTAGTCATTTAAAAATTATGTAAACACTTATTGCACACACTGAGTCCATGCAACTTATTATGTGACATGTTAAGCAAATGTTTACTCCTAAAATTACACTGAACAGAAATAAAAATGCAACATGCAACAATTGGATTTTTACTGAGTTACAGTTCATATCAGTCAATTGAAGTGCATTTATTAGGCCCTAATCTATGGAATTGACACATGGGAATGCAGATATGCATCTGTTAATCACAGGTACCTTAAAAACATGGGCCTCAGGATCTTGTCACAGTGTTTGTGCATTCAAATTGCCATCGATAAAATGCAATTGTGTTTGTTGTCCATAGCTTATGCTTGCTCATACCATAACCCCACCGCCACCATGGGGCACTCTGTTCTCGCCCACATGACACCATACACGTGGTCTTCAGTTTTGAGGCCAACGTACTGCCAAATTCTCTTTAAAACGATGTTGGAGGCAGATTATGGTAGAGCGACTGAACATTCAATTCTCTGGCAACAGCTCTAGTGGGTATTCCTGCAGTCAGCAAGCCAATTGCACGTGCCTTCAACTTCAGACATCTGTGGCATTGTGTTATGTTACGACAACTGCACATTTTAGTGGCCTTTTATTGTCAACACAAGGTGCACCTGTGTAATGACCAGGCTGTTTTTTTATTTTTTAATATACCCCTTTCTCCCCAATTTTGGATCTTGTCTCATCGCTGCCACTCGCCAACGGGCTCGGGAGAGGCGAAGGTGGAGTCGTGTCCTCAAAAACATGACCCGCCAAACCTCGCTCCTTAACACCCGTCAGCTTAACCCAGAAGCCAGCCTCACCAAAGTGAGGAAACACCATTCAACTGGCGACCGGGGTTACCCCGCAGGCACCCGGCCCGCCACAATTAGTCGCTAGAGAGCAATGAGCCAAGTAAAGCCCCAACGGCCAAACCCAATTGTGTGCAGTCCTATGGGACTCCCAGCCACGGCCGGTTGTGGCACAGCCCGGGAAATGAACTTGGGTCTGTAGTAACACATTAGATCGCTGCGCAACTCAGGAGGCCATGATCATGTTTAATTAGCTTCTTGATACACCATGCCACACCTGTCAGGTGGCTGGATTATCTTGGCAATGGAGAAATGCTCACTAACACAGGGATGTAAACGTGTGCAAAAAAATTGAGAAATGGTTTTTCTACGTATGGAACATTTCTGCTATCATTTCAGCTCATGAAACATGGGACCAGAACTTTACATGTTTAATTTATATTTTTGTTCAGTGTATATTGGACAAATGTAAAGATGAGTTCTCTTACTAACTCTGAACTCCACACGCAATAATTAAGGTGGTGCCAGTTCATGTTAATGCATACCATCTCTGTACAGTGCTGTTGAGAAAGCCAGGCTGTGTTAACACAGGTGCCACCCTAGTTGCCCGGTCACACCTAGTCTATTGTCAACTGTAGCACAAAATTCCCATCAGCTCAATGAATCCACCTCTATTATATAAATGCTGAGCCTATTAACACCGGCTTGTGTTGGAATGTTTACTTTACCGAAGGCTGTGGCCAATCCCTGTCTCTCGTAGCACAGATTAGCTTGAGAGAGATTACGAAGTTATTGGCCATGGGCGCATTGAGCGAAAAATCTGTGTCAGATATAAATAGTTGAGCTTGATCTTTGTGCCACCAGGGCTGAGCAGAGAGGCTGTGCGGTTCAGCTTGCGTTGTGCTGCCATTTTATTTTAATTTAGCACAGGGGGCAGGCAGAAATAGGCTGATGTCAAATGGAGATCAGTTGATGCCAGGGGCCTTTCAGGTTATTATTAAGAGCTGACTGTTAGCAAATTTGCATTATCACATTTTTCTGATGCAGTGACTGTAGGAAATGAAATGAAGCTACCTAGTGGGAGTGTGCTCTTGGCAGCCAGTCTCATGGACGTTCTCTCATCTTCACCTTCCTGCCCCTCTCTCTAGCTGTTCCTGCGGTGCAGACTAGTCTTACCTTTTTATTTAAATGTTTTTTTATTTAACCTTTTATTTTACTAGGCTAGTCAGTTCAGAACAAATTCTTATTTACAATGACGGCCTAGGAACAGGTGAGTTAACTGTCTTGTTCAGGGACAGAACGACAGAATATTAGCATGTCAGCTCAGGGATTCGATCTAGCAACCTACGGTTACTGGGCTAACGCTCCAAACACTAGGCTTCCTGCCGCCTTACATGTCTCCCTGTGTATCTGTGATTTGAGTGCAGTTGAAGGAAGCCTAAATTACATTGCCTCTAAGCTAGTAACCTGGTTGTGCCTCCACTCTCATCATTAACTTTTCATGCGCACTAGCTACTGGCAACTAGAGGTGCTTGCTATGTATTCTGCTGAGATTCAGTAGGAAGGTAAACTCAGTTCTCTGCGTAATGAACATAATGTGTACAAGTAACAGAAGAGAAAGAGTAGTACTCACACAGTGGGGGGTGTTGGTTCATACAATGGGTGAACTGGCCTGTTAAGATGTTTCACAGAAAGCCTGTTAACGCTTCAGTGCCTGATGCCTTCAAGCTGGTATGCGTCATCCTAAAAAAGCAGAGCTTGTAAACATCCCTATTCCCTTTGCTTCCTCTCCCCCGCTACCCTCCTCTTTCCTTTTCTCCATCCCCATCGGCTCAGCCCTCTCCACCTTCCCATCCCCCGCTTCTCTCCTCCCTCCCTCCTCCCCTTTCCTGAACTGTGTTGCACATCTGTTGCTAGCTAGCGGACACCGGTCCACGGTGCTTGGCTACCAGAGCGTAACGAGCTCCTGATGTAGCCGTCCAGACTGGGGCTGTCAGCCGGAGCTGGAAGATTAGCACCGCGGCTCGCTGGGTGACTGACATTATAGCCTGAAGGAGAGACCCTCATACACACACAGGCTGCCTGGAAACAAGTTACAGTGTTACATGTCAACAGTAGTAACATCATTGGCTTAGCATGAGAGAGCGTCTCTGAGTGAGGGAGCCGGGGAAGGAATGAGGGAGGTCCTGAAGCAATATATCATCAAACCAGCTGTAGTCAGCTGACTGCCTCTGTGTTGTGAACAGGTTGATGCTGCTGAGAGGAGGAGAGGAAGGGAGAGTGAGAGGGAGCAGAAGGGGAGGGGCAGCAGTAGCATCTGAGCTGAATGTATAGTACAGCAACTGCTTCTGTCATGTGAGCGATACCAAAGGGAGTGAGAGAGAGGCAGGGACAGAGAGTGGAGGCAGCAGTTCATTCATTGAGTGGTGTCACCTGGCTGCTGCAGTCAGATGGAGGGAGCAACAGAGAGATGGAGAACTCCCAGAGCTGTGGAAGGCAGCAGGCTTCCTCTTCTCCTGACACCTACACCTCGCCCAGGACAGACTGGCTCACGCAGGTGGCGTCGCTAATATGACAGTCCTGCCACGGCTGACGTTGGCTCCCTTTTTCCTCTCTCTCTCGATGCCGCCGCTATGATGGATTTTTTGCGCTTCGACTCGAGCCCTGGCGTCGGCGTTCCAGACGAACACTTCTTTCTCCAGCGGCGATCTGTTCTCTCTTCTTTTTTTATGATGCGTGTTATTTTCTCTGCTTGCTAGCCTTTTCCCCATTCTTCTCTCCCATGGTTGCCGCCTCTCACGGCTCACGTTTTCTCTCCTGCTGTAACGGCAGCCTTACTCACTGGAGACCACTGATCTGGTAAGCAACAGCAGGGAGGATAACAATCACTCTGCATGTTGTTGTTTCCCCGTCTCCTTTTTCCTTTGTCATGCGTGTTTTCGTTTTGATGTAATGTACTGTTCTTGCATAGCTGGGTCATTTATTCGATTGCCATGTTAGTAGGCTAATTGTTGCTATGTAGCCCTTAGCTACGGGCAGGTAGGCAGTGATTCACCGTGCCCGCAGTACCTGTTAGATGAGGCGGCAGACAGAGCTGGCACCTTGGAACCTCGCCCCTTTCTGATCCTGCAAGCCATCTATTCCTGCAAGCCATCTATTCCTGCCTACGTCCTCAATGGCACCCTATTCCCTATATAGTGCAGTAGTATTGATCAAAAGTAGATCACAATATAGGGAATAGGGTGCTATGACTTTGTTCAAAAGGGGTGCACTACATAGGGACTAGAGTGCCATTTCGGACGAAGCCAGTGATAAAGGCCTTGGCCCCGGAACGTTCCACTAGCGCTCTAGCTATTGTTGAAGGGAGGGGTGAGCGTTTATAGAACTGATTGTAGATACAGTAAAAGCTTGCATAGCGTTACGTAAGAATCGTAATACGACACCAGGTTGGGTTTAAAGTCCAACCAATTGTGACGTGTTATTTTTTGTGTGCTTGCTAGTTGCAAGGCAAACAGGAAATGCATATGAAATGGCGTTTGATAAATGGACGAAGGCTGCTCAGCCAGCCGTACGGAATCTACCACTATGGAATCTATGCATGTGTGATCGTCGTCTGCCGGCGTGCCGCTGAAGGAGGGTTGAGCTAACGTTTCTGTTAAGCTGTCTGGGAACATGAGAGCGGAGGTTAGGTTTAGTGTGGCGAGGACCGTTGTAGGTGCTGGGCTTCCTCTGCCCCCCTCTTTTTCTGTAAGTCTCAGACCTCGCTTGAACAGTGCCAGTGCTGTCAGCCAGAAGGTGGCTAAACCAAACAGATAGGCCACCTTCGTGTGTGTCACTGTTAGGTCTTGCATGCCAGTCTCTCTTTCTTTCTTTCTTCCAACACATCTGTTGCTTCTTGTCCACTCCATTCAATCACAGATCACCTGACTAGCTGTTCCTGCTGGCTGGCTACTCAGTAGGGTTGGACAGAATAGGACTGTTTCTGTTTGATCTGACACGATAACAGAAATGAGTAGAAATCAAGTTCCTTGAAAAAATAATTTCATCATTGGATCATTTGCTCAATACCGTTTTGCCAATTATTTTGACAGTGGATGTCATTCTATTTTTTGCTGCGTTTCCCCCCTGTGTGTACAATACAGGTGTTCATTACTTTAACCCACAAGTGATCATTGCTTAAATCCACCTTGGAATGTGTTTCCAGTCTTCTATGTGGGTGTGTGCACAGTGCGGCAGCACAGCATGCCCTCGTTGCGTAGTGAGCGGTACCCAGAGAACTAGCTTTCTAAATATGGAGCGAGCAGATGAGCGCTAGTGACTCTCCAGACTTGCTACACGCCTCCACACTCTCACACTGCAACATGCTGCTCCCTGTCCGCCTGCCTTTCCTAATCACACACACACACGTCACCTAGCATTATTCAACGTTCACTACCACAGTTCTTTACCATCGTTTAGAGATGCAATGTTGAATATGACACACGTGCTCATCCTATTTGGCTCCCTTCCCATTTGCCCTAACTCTGATGTTTTCAGATCTGAAGGGTCAAGTCTAGATATAAGCATTGTGGAGTAGTTTACAAATCTGCAAACATTAAAGGGGGAATGGTTAGGGCCAAGGGGAATGGTTAGGGCCAAGGGAGATGGTTAGGGCCAAGGGGGATGGTTAGGGCCAAGGGGGATGGTTAGGGCCAAGGGGATGGTTAGGGCCAAGGGGAATGGTTAGGGCCAAGGGGAATGGTTAGGGCCAAGGGGAATGGTTAGGGCCAAGGGGAATGGTTAGGGCCAAGGGGGATGGTTAGGGCCAAGGGGGATGTTTAGGGCCAAGGGGGATGTTTAGGGCCAAGGGGGATGGTTAGGGCCAAGGGGGAAGGGCCAAGGGGGGGGGATGGTTAGGGCCAAGGGGGATGGTTAGGGCCAAGGGGCATGGTTAGGGCCAAGGGGCATGGTTAGGGCCAAGGGGAATGGTTAGGGCCAAGGGGCATGGTTAGGAATTGAACCAGAGGACACCGTTGTTGTATCTCACCCTTTTCTCTCTTCTTTCTCGCTCCAGGCCTACTCCCAGGATGCGTACCTCCGAGGCCGCAGTGCCTACAGTGGAATTGCCCGTCACATCCCCGAACCTCCCCCAATATGTTACCCCAGAGTAGACTGTAAGCCCCCGGGGATGGCCCAGGCTACAGAGACCCCCTCCCCGGTGGGGGTACAGGGAGCATGCCGGGGGCATGTGGGGGCACCACCACCCGACCTGGGGTACCGCATAGAGATCCCCATGCCCCCGTCCCCTCCTCCTGCACACCCGTACTCCAAATCCCAGACTGTGGCATGCATGCGCAACAACAGCGTGAGGACTGTGGTAGTTCCTCCAGAACTGGGCCATATGGGACCAGCTCATAGAGTAGAGTACGGCCTGGTAGGGCCCTCTGACCCTGGCGTCATCAGAGGGCGACCTGGGTCTGTGTCCCACTACCCCGTGCCACGGAAAACAGACATCTACCCCTCTGGTGCGAGCCGCCTCAATTATGGCGCCCCACCACCCCACTACCCACCCAACTCAAACTCCCCCAACCCCGGCTCTCACCAAAACATCGACTGGCGGACGTACCAGACGTACAGGGAGTACATCGACAACAAGGGTATCCATGCATACGGCAGCCGGACCATCCAGGAGAGACTAGACAGCCTGCGAGCCGCCAGTCAGAACACCTTCAACTCCACCCACTACATCCCCCGAGGGGGCTGGGGGCCCGACCCCAAGGGTCTCCGACGCAGGAGCACCTCCCACGACCGTGCCTACCACGGACCCCCGCCCCCTTTCCACCACATGCCCCCTCGCAGCTCTTCCCAGGACCGTATGAGTGTGGCTGAGCGGGGGGTCCACCCCAGGAACTGGCCCCCTCGTAGCGTGTCCCAGGATGAGTTTACCCACAAGGCCCGGGTCCGCTCCTCTGACTATGTGGACCCTGTCGATCTGGGCCGTCCCATGGTGGACAGACGGGGCTACGGTAGCAGGGCGGACCAGGGTACATGCCCAAGCAGGCAGAGCCTCTCCAAACAGGCTGCCCATCATCGACCTCCTGCAGGATACGGTAGGGACAGTCTCCGGGTGGGGCCAATGTCTAACCCTGCCCTCCACACTAAAGGACCAGAGCAGCATCAGCCTCACAGTGCCCCTAACATGCTCAAAGACAGACCCTCTCATCTGGGGAAGAATCTAAGCTTGGAGCAATCCAACACTGATGAAAGAGCTGGTGTCAAAGGTGTGAACCATGTGAGCCAGAGTAGGGGACTGGCAGAGACCATGCAGCAACCAGGGGAGGTGCCAGGGAGACAGGTGGCAGCGGTGGTTGGCCGTAGGTCCTCTTCCCTCTCCGCTCCCCATCAGAGACCGCAGAAGCCTGGGATTTTCAAAACCTCTTACCA
Source organism: Oncorhynchus tshawytscha (assembly GCF_018296145.1). Taxonomy (NCBI): domain Eukaryota; kingdom Metazoa; phylum Chordata; class Actinopteri; order Salmoniformes; family Salmonidae; genus Oncorhynchus; species Oncorhynchus tshawytscha. The sequence continues at coordinate 19,590,309 of NC_056456.1, read as the reverse complement.
GCACCCTCGCCCAGAGCCCCAAGTGAACGGGGGTGGCCCCTCAGCCTCCGAGTCAGGCGTGGTGCTCAGGGAGAAGCCTCCTGGGTCGGGGAAGAATCCCAGTCCCCTACGCCACCCCTCCTACATCCTGGCGGTGAACGAGGACGACAGCTCGGAACCGGCAGCGGGTGCGGTGTGCTGGCTGCCCAATGATGCGCGGCGGGAGATGCACATGCGGCGGCTGAGCGAGAAGCAGGAAAAGCACCAGACCTGCTCCTCCAGCAACCTGGACGAATCCCTCGACTCCATCCCCTTCATCGGTAAGAAACGGAGCACTAACTTCACGGTTGCATCCCAAATTGCTTCCCATTCCCTATTTGGTACACTACTGTGCTTCAACATGTGTATAGGGAATAAGGTGCCATGGCTCTGTAAAAGTTCTCAGAACATTCGTTAGGTTGTAGCAGATGTTCTCGTGCACAACATTATACTACATGCCTGATGTTGCAAGAACTGTCCCATATTGTTGCGCTCACAAATTTCAAGCGTGCATACATTTTACGCCTGGGTGATCCTGGGAATTGAACCCACTATCCTGGCATTGCAAGTGCCATGCTTGTTTTGGGGAATCTTCTGTGGTGGCTGTTACAGATGTTGTGCACAACATTTTAGTGAATGTTAGAACATTCTATGGATGTTTAATTTAAAACATTTCTAATGTTCGGTAAAACCCTAACTATAACTTAATGGGAATCTTAGCTAATGTTCTGGGAATGTTCCCGGTTTGCTGGGTAGGTCCCGATGTACAGATTGGGAGGGAAAGGAACATGGAAGGGGATGTCGTTCTAGTCTAGATTATCAGACTAGAGCATCTTTTTACCATCTGAAAATCGTTAAGATTTCGCAACGTGGTTTTATAGTGTTTTTCCATGACATACATGATGTTTACCACCAAATCAATATCCTTGGCTGGATGTACAGTAAGAGCTTTGGTGGCATGCAGAAGTGTCGCTTGTGGTTTGGCTTAGTTTAGCTGCACTAGAGTGGGACGGTATGTGGGTGAGGGATTACACTTCTCCATTAGTCTGGAGGATGTCATCTTCTGTAATAATCTGTTTAAAAAGTCACACTCTCTAAATATGCTCCCAGCAATTTTTGGGTTAAACACCCTTTTCGGGTTGTGTGAACTCAGGCTGTTCACAGGATTTGGTCTTCCCCAAAAGTGTCTGTTCCCCATCCCTATGAGTAGAATAATGGTCAACCATGATGTTGATGGTGATAGGAACATTTTTCCCCGTAAGAAGTGCTCTCTAAATGTCACTCCCACTAAAGTCAGAGTAAAAGGATTCTTTTTCATGTTTGTGCATTTTCCTTTTATCTCCATTTTGTTGAAAAAGCTTTTCTCTCAGCACAAACAGCTGAAGTAGACTTCATTTCCTTAAAGGGACAGTCGGTTAAAAATGTAGCCTGTTCTGACTATCCTGTCCTTACACCGAGCTCACAACCTGCAATATGCATGTTACTTTGTTTTAGGAGTCAGTCAAGTTATTTTCTTCAATCATGTGGACAACCAGGACATGGATTTATTATTGCCTAATTGAAGAGTTGGGTCAGGATGTACCATAACTAAAACGACTTAAACATATTTTACTGGGCCATTTTGATCAGTAAGGTAGAACGCTCCTGTTTGCTGATCCACTTAGTGTTCTGGAATGACACTGAAGAATATTGGGCCTGATTCTGACTTGTGTACCCCTTTCCTATGCACTTCTCAGGAGTTGGTATTCAGACTTCTCTTATGCAGGTGCGTAACGGTCTTTGCAGGCGTGGTTCCCTTACGTGCACTGAATACATTTAAAGATGCATTTCCTCTGCCTTTTCCGGGTGGCTAAAATTTGAATAGTTTGCGTAATTTCTTTGTGACAAAACAAGCAAGTTAGTATAGTGTAGAGAATCATTGCACCATCTAAATTGCTGTGAAATATATTTTCCATAACCAGAAATCATGTATTTTCAGCTGTTTGAAGCACAAAAGGCAAACACCTAAGGTAAGAACGGTAAGCATAGAATAGATCTACTGCTTCGTAGACTTGCTTTCGATGAGAAGGACGGCTCTATAACACACATTTCTGTGAAAAGTTACATATTGCATCTTTAATTCAACCGCTGAAAAACCTCCCACTTGTTGACCAACAGATTTTCTTGTGTGGTTTCAGTACATTTATCTTAAGCCATCCCTATAAATACGATGTACCTTCTAATTATAATTTTGTTGACAGACTAGAATATATCGAAAGAACGGGTTCAGAATATATGGGTCAATGAAAGAAATCCATCTAAATAAATACATATTCGTCTCCATTTCAGCACCAACTGGTAGATTTAAAAAATACTCATCTTGTAGATTATTTAAGCATATTTTAGGGTTAGTAGGGGGAAAAAACTGGTTTGGAGAGCCTTTACGCACCAAACATATTGATTATTCAAAAAGAGTTGATTCATTCATCCTGAAATTTGTCATATTCAAGTTCAAGCCATGAAATATTGGAAGGTGGAACATTTCTTGAACAATGGTCCTATAAATCTCCCCTAATCCTCACTAATCATGGGGCTGTATGACAACGTTCCAGTCGTCGTGGACCATGGCGTCAGGCACCAGGTTTAACCTGCTGTGTGGTCAGAGTTCCATAATGATTCAAATAGGATTCATGTCCCAAATTATTGCACAACGTTAGTCTAATCTGATCCACTAATGCCAACAACCCTCAGGAGCAACGACATAGACGTGACCGAGGAAAGAAAGGTCAACGGAATGGAATGATGCAAAATGTAAGCTACAATTTCAAGAAAAGTGAGTTATAAATGTATGTAGATATTAATGACGGTGGCTCCCAATAGTGGCTAATATTTAACATGATAGAAATTGTAAAATAAAAAGATGACGCCTGGGTATAGAATTAAAACATTCTAAAACACATACATCAACTCAGCAGTTTCAGCCCTACGGAATCCTATAGCTTGGCATTTTTCTGTACGAATGTTTCTTTAGGAACACCACTGCGCATTGAAAAATTAAGGGACCTAGCTTTAATACCTCCAAATATTTTTCATTGTGCTCCTAAATTTCCTTGTGCACCTACATTTTTCAACTTAGGCACACATGTACTCCTTGTAAAAAAAGGTCAGCTTAGAGCTCTACTCGGCTCTCTAAATTGCATCCACGTAAATTATGAGGCAACACAATAAAAATTCTCAACGGCACAGCTATTTATAGCCTACTTCACTGTGGAAAAGGGGCCACCATACATGTCATTTTGATATGATTTTCAGTTTGGTTTCATGTTTGTGTCCAGGGTTCATAAGGAAAAATCATCTAAAACAATGTGCATGTACAATCCCCTTCTCCAAACGGATTACTCATTTACCTAGCTCTTGAGAATGCTGATATTTTTATCGGGAAAAGTAAAGGTGATTTTGCTGTTTGGAACTGGCAGTTTCGCGTGACCTCATTCAAATCAAATCAAATTTATTGGTTACACAAACATATTTAGCAGATGTTATTGCTGGTGTAGCAAAATGCTTGAGTTCCTAGCTCCAACAGTGCATTACTATCTAACAGTGCAGTAGAATCTAAAAACAATTCACAATGCACACATCTAAAAGTAAAATTATGGAATTAAGAAATATATACATTTTAGATGGCATTGACTAAAATACAGTAGAATAGAATACAGTATATAAACTCATCAAAAATGAAACATCCTCCCACTGTCAACTGAGTTTATTTTCAGCAAATTTAACATGTGTAAATCTTTGTATGAAAATAAAAAGATTCAACAACTGAGATACAAACTGAACAAGTTCCACAGACATGTGACTAACAAAAATGGAATGTGTCCCTGAACGAAGGGGGGGGGGGGTCAAAAGTAACAGTCAGAATCTGGTGTGCCACCAGCTGCATTAAGTACTGCAGTGCATCTCCTCCTCATGGACTGCACCAGATTTTTCAGTTCTTGCTGTGAGATGGTTACCCCACTCTTCCACCAAGGCACCTGCAGGTTCCCAGACATTTCTGGGGCGACTGGCCCTAGCCCTCACCCTCCGATCCAACAGGTCCCAGACGTGCACAATTGGATTGAGATCCGGGCTCTTTGCTGGCCATAGCAGAACACTTACATTCCTGTCTTGCAAGAAATCACGAGCAGAATGGCTGGTGGCATTGTTATGCTGGAGGGTCATGTTAGGATGAATCTGCAGGAAGGGTACCACATGAGGGAGGAGGATGTCTTCCCTGTAACGCACAGCGTTGAGATTGCCTGCAATGACAACAAGCTCAGTCCGATGATGCTGTGACACACTGTCGCAGACGATGACGGACCCTCCACCTCCAAATCGATCCCGCTCCAGAGTACAGGCCTCTGTGTAATTCTCATTCCTTCGACGATAAACGTGAATCTGACCATCACCCCTGGTGAGACAAAACCGCGACTCGTCAGTGAAGAGCACTTTTTACCAGTCCTGTCTGGTCCAGCGATGGTGGGTTTGTGCCTATAGGCGAAGTTGTTGCCTGTGATGTCTGGTGAGGACCTGCCTTACAACAGGCCTACAAGCCCTCAGTCCAGCCTCTCTCAGCCTATTGTGTACAGTCTGAGCACTGATGGAGGGATTGTGCGTTCCTGGTGTAACTCGGGCAGTTATTGTTGCCATCCTGTAACTGTCCCGCAGGTGTGATGTTCGGATGTACTGATCCTGTGCAGGTGTTACACGTGGTCTGCCACTGCGAGGACGATCAGCTGTCCATCCTGTCTCCCTGTAGCACTATCTTAGTCGTCTCACAGTACGGACATTGCAATTTATTGCCCTGGCCACATGCAGTCCTCATGCCTCCTTGCAGCATGCCTAAGGCACGTTCACACAGATGAGCAGGGACCCTGGGAATCTTTCTTTTGGCGTTTTTCAAAGTCAGTAGGCCTCTCAACTTAGGACAGTATTCCTAAGGCCTCTCAACTTAGGACAGTATTCATAACTGTGACCTTAATTGCCTATCGTCTGTAAGCTGTTAGTGCCTTAACGACCATTCCACAGGTGCATGTTAATTGTTTATGGTTCATTGAGCAAGCATGGGAAACGGTGTTTAAACCCTTTACAATGAAGCTCTGTGAAGTCATTTGAATTTTTACGAATCTTTGAAAGACTGGGTCCTGAAAAAGGGACGCTGCTTTTTTTTTGATGAGTTCACAAATGTGAGTAAAGCGACTAGTGTTCCATTATTAAAGTGGCCAGTGATTCCAAGTCTATGTATATAGGGAAGCAGCCTCTAAGGTGCAGGGTTGCATAACTGTATGGAAGCCGGCTAGTGATGGCTATTTAAGTCTGATTACATTGAGATTGAAAAAATGCTTCTATCTTTCAGTTCTATTTGTGATGCACCAGTACTGACCTCGCCTTCTGGATGATAGCGGGATGAACATGCCATGGCTCGGGTGGTTGATGTCCTTGATGATCTTTTTAGCCATCCTGTGACATTGGGTGTTGTAGGGGTCCTGGAGGGCAGGTAGTTTGCCTACTGTGATGCGGTGCAGTTGCCGTACCAGGCAGAGATACAGCCCGACAGGATGCTCTTAATTGTGCATCTGTAAAAGTTTGTGGGTCTTAGGGGCCAAGATACATTTCTTTAGCCTCCTGAGGTTGAAGAGGCGCTGTTGCGTCTTCTTCACCACACTGTCTTTGTGGGTGGACCATTTTCACATCGTCAGTGATGTGTACGCCAAGGAACTTGAAGATTTCCACCTTCTCCACTGCGGTACCGTCGATGTGGATAGGGTCGTGCTCCCTCTGCTGTTTCCTGAAGTCCACAATCAGCTCCTTTTGTTGATGTTGAGAGGTTATTATCCTTGCACCACTCTCCCATGGCCCTCATCTCCTCCCTGTAGGCCGTCTCGTCATTGTTGTTAATCAGGCTTACTACTGTTGTGTCGTCTTCAAACTTGACGATTGAGTTGGAGGCATGCTTGGCCACCCAGTCATGGGTGAACAGAGGAGTACAGGAGGGGGCTGAGCACGCACCCTTGTGGGCCCCTGTCAGCAAAGTGGTGTTGTTTCCTACCTTCACCAATTGGGGGTGGCCCGTCAGGAAATCCAGGACCCAGTTGCACAGGGCGGGGTTCAGACCCAGGGCCCTGAGTTTAATGATGAGCTTGGAGAGTACTATGGTCAATGAACAGCATTACATAAAAACACATAAAAACGAAATACTACGAAGTTGCTTAGGAGCTTGAAGCAGAGCTGCCATATCTGTCGGTGCCATCTTACACAAAAAAATGTATGGTTTCCTCACGCGTAAATGTGGTTGCATTATGAAGGTATTAAGTCAAGGTCAGAATACAGCGTACATGTAGACACCTCCGCCACACCTTAATTTCGTAGATCTCGACCCCGACAGAATAGTGGGTGAAAAGCATGCTATTCGCATGCTTAATTTCAATACACATAGAGAGAAAGTGCATAAGAAGGGAATTACAGTGAGCTCCAAAAGGGACAAGGATATATTTTTTGTTTTGGCTCTGTACTCCAGCACTTTGGATTTGAAATGATACAATAACTGAGGTTAAAGGGCAGACTGTCAGATTTAGTTTCATCCATATCGGGTAAATCGTTTAGAAATCACAACACTTTTTGCACATATTCCCTCTATTTTAGGGGACCAAAAGTATTGGGATAAATGTATTTATGTATAATAAAGTATAATTTAAGTACTTGGTCCCATATTCATAGTACGCAATGACATTAAGCTTGTGTGACTACAAATTTGTTGGAAGCATTTGCTGTTTGTTTTGGTTGTTTCAGATTATTTTGTGCGCAATAGAAATGAATGAGAAATAATCTATTGTGTCATTTTGGTCACTTGTATTGTAAATAAGAGTAGACTATGTTTCTAAACACTATGTCAATGTGGTTGCTACCAGGATTACAGATAATCCTGAATGAATTGTGAGTCATGTTGATTGAGAAAGTTATAGATGCACAAATATCATACCTCAAGACATGCTAACCTCTCACCATTACAATAACAGGAGAGGTTTTCATTTTTTTTGGGGGGGGGGGGTGGTATGATATTTATGCATCTGTAACTTAATGTAGTCATTGCTTGCTATGAATATGGGACAAAATACTAAACTTTTTACGACTTTAATACACATGTAAGTGAATCTGTCCCGAAACTTTTGGTCCACTAAAATGGGGGGGGGACTATGCACAAAGGTGCTGTAAATTCTAAATGGTTCACCCGATATGGATGAAAATACCCTCAATTTAAAGCTATCAGCCTGCCCTTTAACCTCATAGTATTGTATAGTGCTGGAGTACAGACTCAAAACAACAAAACATTTTGTCACCGGCCCAATACTTTTGGGGCTCATTGCACGTTCCATTTACGCACGCTTAACTCGGGTGGGAATCATCCCTGTAGATGCGTTCTGCAGAGGTGTTCCATGGAATTGGAGCACAGCGAAGTAGAAGAGATTGGGCATGTACATTTTTAGTATGGCCCATGGGACAGAAGTTAGCTAGACTTTTGTCCTAGTGCCGAACCCGTATGAGAAGAGACCATAACTGTCCAGTGTGTGGTATAAGGGGGCAGTAACTTCCACTTTTTTTTATTATCTAATTTGAGCTTTAGACATCTGAGACATTTTGCGATGGAACAGTTGTAGCCTTAAGAATATTGTTTTACTAGTGCCTTTGGTGAGCAGTACAATTTGGATGGAATGGAACAGTTGTAGCCTTAAGAATATTGTTTTACCAATGCCTTTAGTGAGCAGTACAATTTGGATGGAATGGAACAGTTGTAGCCTTGAGCCTTTACCCTAGTAGTGTTCATACAGACATTCCTATTGATGGCAATGTGAATTTAGTAATAGTGTTTCTTAAACAAGATAAAACCATGATTTTCACTGTAAATCAACTCTGTCATGCTTAATGCCAGGGCTTGTTCTTTTTCTGAGGCCGCGTTTACACAGGCAGCCCAATACTGATATGTTTTACACTATCAGATCGTTTGCAGATCTGATTGGTCAAAAGACCAATTTGTGGGAAAAGATCGGAATTGGGCTGCCTGTGCAAATGCAGTGTGTGAGGCCTGTGTGTGCCAGTCATGATAAGACTTTATTCAGGGAACCAAGACTGCAAAGCCCATTACACACCTGCATAAGGTTAGTCCGAATACCAACTACTGAGAAGTGCGTAGGAAAGGTGTGTGGACTAATATTATTATTAGTAGTATTATTATGTTACATGCAAACACAAGTGTGACAGTGTGATGTAAGCTGGAGTCGTTAGACATTCACCTCAAAGGTCTCGGGCAATGCTGTAGAATGGTGCTGAACAGTGGCGGCTGGTGGGAGGAGCTATAGGAGGACAGGTTCATTGTAATGGCTGGAATGGAATTAATGGAACGGTATCAAACATATGGAAACCACGTTTGACTCCGTTCAATTGGTTCCATTCCAGCCGTGACAATGAGTCCGTCCTTCTATAGCTCCTCCCACCAGCCGCCACTGGCACTGAAGCATCTTGTGTTATGAAACTTACTGAATGCATTGTTAAAATGATTCAAGTCTGCTCTTGAATTCGGCCTTTAGAGACAATGTAATGTTGTCTCACATTTCTTGTGAAAGCCCCTCTACACAGCACTAGTCAAGTTTTATTAGTCATATGTACAGGGTACACATGGTATACATCGTCCAACTATAGGCTTACTTGCAGGTTCCTTTTCAACAATAAGAAATAAAAAAGAGAAGAATATGAACAAAAAGTAAATGGCAGTAGAATAGATAAATAAATGTAGCATAAGTATAATGCAGGAGGGCACCATTTATAGTCCCAATATTTACATGTGTATTGGGGATGGGGGGCACGTGTATAAATTGAGTGGTATAACAAGAGTCTGGTAGCAGCAGTTATGTGTGTGCGCATTTGTGCTAGGTTGCAGAGAATCGTAGCAGGTGGTCAGTTCAAGTGTTCAGCAGTCTGATGGCTTGTAGATACCAACAGGCTCAGAGACTGTTTCTATCAGACTTCATGCTCTGATACCGTCTACCCGACGGTAAGGGAGAGAGAAGCTCGTGTGTTGGGTTCTTGATGATGTTGCGTGCCCTTCCTCAGGCACCGTGTTAAGTAGATGTACTGGATGGGTGGGAGCCCGGTTCCAGTGATGTACTGAGCTGTCTTCACCACCCGCTGGAGGTCCGTACCAGGCTGTGGTGCAACCGGTCAGGATGCTCTAAGTGTGGCAGCGATAGTATTCGGAGAGACCCGGGGCGGCGTGACAAATTTCTTCAGCCGCCTTAGGAAGTATAGACACTGTTGCACCCTCTTGACAAGAGTGGTGTTGGTCCATGACAAGTCCTCAATGTGGATGCTTCTGTCCTGTTGATGTGGATCGGGCCATGTTCCCTTCTCTGCTTCCTGTATTCAACAATCAACTCCTTTGTTTTGCTGACATTGAGGGAGAGGTTGTCATGACATAGTTCACTTACCTCCTCCCTATAGGCTGACTCGTTGTTGCTTATCAGGCCTACAACCATAGTGTCGCAAACGTAGTGGAGTTGGTGTCGTGCAAAGCCACAATCGTGGGTTAACCGGGAGTACAGCAGAGGGCTGAGGACACACCCCTGGTGGGCCCCTGTGTTAAGATTCCGTGTGGAGAAGGCGTTGTTGCCAATCCTCGCAACCTGTGGCCTGCCTGTCAGGAAGTCCAGGATCCAGTTGCAGAGGGTGGTGCCCAGACCCAGGGCCCTGAGCGGTAGGCAAATTGGAGTGGGTCCAGTGTACCTGACATAAGTATTCACACCCCTGAGTCAATACATGTAAGAATCACATTTTACATTGATCACAGCTGTGAGTCTTCCTGGTTAAGTCTCTAAGAGTTTTGCACACCTGGATGTACAATATTTGCCCTAGGTTCTATTCAGAATTTTTCTTTTCAACCATTTTTAAGTCTTGCCTTAGATTTTCAAGTAGATTCAAGTCAAAACTGTAACCCTGCCACTCAGGAACAGTCACTGTGTGTTGAGTAGATTCACTACACTGCTTTACAACAAAGGTCATGTAAAGAAACACTTTATGGCAACCTTGCAATGAGAGGTTGTTCAGAGATACTTTTGAGAGATGGGAAACTCCATTGGAATCGTATTAACGGCCATTGTGTATGTTTCCCATGTGTAGTCAATGGACCGCGCGGTACATTCTGGGACAAGGATAGCTCTCCTTCATGGAGTGTATGGGAGTCAATTGGGCGCTAGCTCAAAATACCAACATTGGCATGAATTTCGTCAACAAGATGTACAACATTGCAAATATTTTCAGAGATGTGAGCTAATTAACTTGTTCTCTTTAATATCGTAGAGCTTTGGAATCGGGACGTTGCGTAATTTCGAGGAAAATAAGCAGGTTTCTCAATACACCCCGACTTTGAGAAGGGATTAAATGACGATTGGCTCAGCAACTACGTGACACAGTATGACCATGTGAACGCGATTGGTCGACAGTCTGCTGGGTGAGGAGTTATACGTTCCTCCATTGCCCAGTGGGATTCCAATATCTTTTCTCTGGCTTGTTATCAGAATGTACTGCCTGTTACGACAAGCACACGCTAGCTGTTCATTACGAAAATGTTTTCTTACTTAAACCATAATGTAAATTACACTGTTATTCAATACAAAATGTATTGGCTATGTATTTCAACTGTAAATGTAATGCCCTGAGGTTTGAAATGTTAATGCAGTAAATGGCTTGCCGAACTGGTTCTAATCACATGTTCTAATTTAGCTAGCTAGCTAGCATTCTCATCATGAATGACGTACATGGCCTGAGTTATCTATCTGCGTCAACTAACTAAATAAGCCCACTAACATAATAGGCCCAGACAGTAATAGTGTTATTTTTGTATGAAGGATGAGTCCGTGTTGACTTTGGCGCCAGTCTAGCGTTTGCACATACCGTACCAGTCAAAAGTTTGGACACCTACTCATTCAAGGGTTTTTCTTTATTTTTTACTATTTTCTACATTGTAGTATAACAGTGAAGACATCGAAACTATGAAATGTGTAGTATTTATTTGGGCTGCAATTTCTGAGACTTGTAACTATAATGAACTTATCCTCTGCAGCAGAGGTCCTCATGAGAGCCAGTTTCATCATAGCTCTCGATGGTTTTTGTGACTGCACTTGAAGAAACTTTCAAAGTTCTTTAAAACGTCCTTATTGACTGACCTTCATGTCTTAAAGTAAGGATGGACTGTCGTTTCTCTTTGCTTATTTGAGCAGTTCTTGCCATAATATGGACTTGGTCTTTTACCAAATCTTCTGTATACCCCCACTACCTTGACACAACACAACTGATTGGCTCGAAGGCATTCAATTTTCTGTATTTAAACTCGGACAAAACAGAGATACTAGTTCTAGGTCCCAAGAAACAAAGAGATCTTCTGTTGAATCTGACAATTAATCTTGGTTATACAGTCGGCTCAAAAAAAACTGAAGGGCCTCGGCGTTACTCTGGACCTTGACCTCTTTTTTGACGAACGTATCAAGACTGTTTTAAGGACAGCTTTTTTCCATCTACGTAACATTGCAAAAATCAGAAACTTTCTGTCCAGAAATGATGCAGAAAAATGTATCCATGCTTTGTGTCACTTCTAGATTAGACTACTGCGATGCTCTACTTTCCGGCTACTTGGATAAAGCACTAAATAAACTTCAGTCAATGCTAAACGCGGCTGCTAGAATCTTGACTATAACCCCCCAAAAAGTATCATATTACTCCAGTGCTAGCCTCTCTACATTGGCTTCCTGTTAAGGCTAGGGCTGATTTCAAGGTTTTACTGATAACCTTCAAAGCATTACACCTGGGCTTGCTCCTAACTATCTTTCCGATTTGGTCCTGCCGTACATATGTACGCTAGTCACAAGAAGCAGGTCTCCTTACTGTCCCTAGAATTTATTAGCTAATAACTGGAGGCAGGGCTTTCTCCTTTAGAGCTCCATTTTTCTGGAATGGTCTGCCTACCCATGTGAGAGATACAGACTCGGTCTCAACCTTTAAGTCTTTATTGAAGACTCATCTCTTCAGTAGGTCCTATGATTGAGTGTTGTCTGGCCTAGGAGTGTGAAGGTAAACGGAATGGCACTGGAGCAACGAACCACCCTTGTCCGTCTCTACCTGGCCGGTTCCCCTCTCTCCACTGGGATTCTCCGCCTCAAACCCTATTACGGGGGCTGAGTCACTGGCTTACTGGTCTTCTTCCATGCCGTCCCTAGAAGGGGTGCGTCACTTGAGTGGGTTGGAGTCACTGACGTGATCTTCCTGTCCGGGTTGCTCCCCGTGTTCGTGCCGTGGGGGAGCTCTTCGTGGGCAAAACTTGGCCTCGTCTCAGGATAGTAAGTTGGTGGTTAAAGATATCCCTCTAGTGGTGTGGGGGCTGTGCTTTGGCAAAGTGGGTGGGGTTATATCCTACCTGGTTGGCCCTGTCCTGGTCAAGAACTTTTGACCAGGAGTGTACATTTAAAAAAAAAAAAAAATGTTTTAGATGGGCTTGGTTAAAGTCACCCGTGACTGCTGGCTAATGATCTTGTAAAGTTCGCTAAGTGCCGCCGTTGTTTGCTTGTGGCAGTGTATGTACACAGCTGTGATGATAACACACATGAATTCCCTTGGCATATAGTGGGTTTGTAATTTTAGCACCTCCTGGTCAGGTGAACAGGAGCTCGCAATGTTTTCATCTACTGTACACCAGAAATTGTTTGAGGAAAGATTCCGCTCCCCCCAAATCTTACCAGAAGCCGCCGTTCGACCCTTTCGGAATATGGAAAAGCGTTTTGGTTGAATTGTAGAGTTGAGTGTGTTGTCCGTAAACTACATTTGAGGAAAAACAAGACACAGCATTTCCTGATGACCCTCTGCGATTAAAGCCATGCTCTGAGTTCACAAAGTTTATTTTCCATACTAGGAAGAGGAGGCCATGTAGCCTGTCTTTTCAGCCTAGCTTTGAGTCCCCCTTTCTTCTTTGCTGGCATTGCCTTAGGTCAAGGAACAACAGGAGCCCATGTACTATTCCAGACCTGGTAAGCTGAGTGTGTGTAGCTTCCGATTGATTATCCGAGTGTTCGTTGTTCGTAGGAAATTATTGCACAAACATTCTGAGCTAACAAAGTAATAATTAACACAAAAATAGTCACAAAGCAAAGTCGAGCTGGAATCGGCAATAGACGCGCACCGACATCTTGTTACCAGACTGCCTTACTTACATTATCTCCCGTGATGATGGTCTTTATTTAACCAGTTAGAAATCTATTTCTGTGTCATGTAGCATGTAGCAGTTACATGTCTGTCTGTCATGGTCCGTCCATACCACCACTGCTGGTAGTGAATCAGGCAGGCAGGGCCAAGCCAGGTGCAGACAAAGCAGGCAGTTACAGTTAGGAGGGAGGGTGTTGGGGCAGCCACAGCACCACCACTCTGGGCCTGGTGCCCATGATGTGATCCAGAGAACAGTGGTCTGATTGACCAGGCCTGACCAGCCCCTCAGGCTCCCATCAATGACCCGTTTGAAAGGTCAGGCAGGCAGGCCACTGTCTGTACGGTAGGGGCTCTCAGCTTTTGTCATGTGAGGTCAGATTCCATTCCCATGGCCCACCCGGTAGTGGCAGAGAGTGGCAGAGCCGGTTGGTCACTAGTCGTCTTTAGCTTTCTTTAGCTCTGGTCCAGGTCACATTCTTTTCTTACCCTCTTGGATCTAACTGCTGATAAGTGTCCATGTCTGGGTTTTATTGGAATCTAAAAAATGACTGGTGTTACTGGAATAAGATCATCCATCACCTGCTGGATTTTAGTTTTTGGTTTTGAATATTTTAGAAACATGAATTTAAGTTCCATTTAATTGTTTTGAGAGTTTTAAAATACAATACCTTGTTGAGGATTTATCTTGCAGAGTTTCACCTTTTGAACTTTGCAAGGAACTTCAGGACTCGTGGATTGGGTCCAGCACTAACAGAGAAGCTGGAATGTTGTTTGTATCCGAGTGAGGAGCTCCGGTCCTGTGCCAGTTCAATTATGGCCAGGCTAGGTGTCATCCCCCAGGACTGGTAATCCCTCCCTGGGAAGCATGCTGCTGGTGGACAGGCTGGCCATAGGGCTGGGGCCCTGGGCTTGGCTGGACAAAGGGGGCTGGTGCAGGGCCTGCCAGGAGTGTGAGCGCCGCTACCTGACGCTGGAGGAACCAGACGGTGTGTTGAGTTCTTCAGACGGGGGAAGGGGTGGTGTGTAACCTATAGAAGTCCAGTATCTTGTATGCAGTTATTTTGCATCTCAAAAAGTTGGGTGGTTGGTGGTATCTTTTTGTAGCTTGTATAACGGCAGCTCTTTGAAGTAGACGACATCAATGGGGTTGTTGTACATTTGGCCCATGTTTTATTGGGTGAATATTATATTTAAAGATTTGACGGTGTGTTTGTGTCCACATCGAGGGTGAATCTGCCTATGGGATAGGCCTATATTGGTGATGGATGCCTATGGGATAGGCTTATATTGGTGATGGATGCCTATGGGATAGGCCTATATTGGTGATGGATGCCTATGGGATAGGCCTATATTGGTGATGGATGCCTATGGGATAGGCCTATATTGGTGACGGATGCCTATGGGATAGGCCTATATTGGTGATGGATGCCTATGGGATAGGCCTATATTGGTGATGGATGCCTATGGGATAGGCCTATATTGGTGATGGATGCCTATGGGATAGGCCTATATTGTGATGATGGATGCCTATGGGATGGAGGCCTATGGGATTGGTGATGGATGCCTATGGGATAGGCCTATTGGTGATGGATGCCTATGGGATAGGCCTATATTGGTGATGGATGCCTATGGGATAGGCTTATATTGGTGATGGATGCCTATGGGATAGGCTTATATTGGTGATGGATGCCTATGGGATAGGCTTATATTGGTGATGGATGCCTATGGGATAGGCTTATATTGGTGATGGATGCCTATGGGATAGGATATGGATGCCTATGGGATAGGCTTATATTGGTGATGGATGCCTATGGGATAGGCTTATATTGGTGATGGATGCCTATGGGATAGGCTTATATTGGTGATGGATGCCTATGGGATAGGCTTATATTGGTGATGGATGCCTATGGGATAGGCTTATATTGGTGATGGATGCCTATGGGATAGGCTTATATTGGTGATGGATGCCTATGGGATAGGCTTATTGGTGATGGATGCCTATGGGATAGGCCTATATTGGTGATGGATGCCTATGGGATAGGCTTATATTGGTGATGGATGCCTATGGGATAGGCCTATATTGGTGATGGATGCCTATGGGGCTACATTGGCGGTGTTCCTTCATGCTCCTTCTCCTTGGCCCTGGTTGAGATGAGAGATGGGCGCAGCCTGGGATGTTGGAAGGAACTAGGGCAGTGGCTTTTAAATTTAGCTCCACAAGCCCCACGGCTGCAGGCAGAGAGCAGCTTTGCACTCTGAGCTGTTTTGGGCTCGGCGGGCCAGGGTTGGGCGGCGTTGGAGATGCTGCTCTACTCAGCAGTTAACAACTTTCACACTTTTCTTTTAAAAAACAGGCCATGTCAGAAAGGGAGGGGGAGAGAGATGTCCTCATTTCTAGGAGCTGTGTTGTTCTAGTGCCATAAGTGTCTTTGGGACTCTTCATAATGCTGCAGTGGTCTACTTGTTGATATGTAACTGGAGTATCTCAGGAAGCTGAATTATTGTTTTAAACAAATTTGTTGCACTATAATCAGAAGTTTAGGTACATTTTATCCATTGTGATGATGAGGAAGATCATGGTGAGATGGAGGAACATGATGACTAATGAAGTGCTTCATAACATATATTTATCCATCATGTAATACCTAAGCTTGTGTTGTTGCAGATGAGCCGGCTAGCCCTAGTGTTGACCATGAGGCCACGTCCATTCCTGCTTCCGCCGTGATATCTGTCGCTCCAGCCATAACTACAGCCCCCCCTAGCCCAAGCTCCTCCCCGTACCCTCTCATGCGCCGACAGCTGTCACATGACCAAGGTAAGAGGCACTCTGGGGGCGGGGCTCCTGGTTGTCATGGTTAAGGTGCAAATACAGTACGGTCAGTTGCTGTGTTGTCAATGCCGTTGTTGTTTTAGTCATTGGTGGCATCTGAAACACTACGTATGCAGTGCACTACTGTTGACCAGATCCCCAATCCCCATAGGCCCTGGTCGAAAGTAGTGCACTTTATAGGGAATACTACAGTGCCTTTTCAGCCGCATCCATTGCGTTGTTACTGTCTTGATGTTTCTGCCACATAATAGATGTGCCACATAATAGATGTGACAGAACTCGGTGCTGGAGTTTTCTGAGGAAGCATGACATTGACCCAGTTCTTTATACAGGCTTGAAAGCAGCTAGGATGTCTCCTCCATCAGTGCTAAATCACTTCAGAGTATAATTGGCTCTGCATTTGATATTAACACAATTCTGCCCTGTGATATTGAGCCCTAAAGCTACCTCAGAGAACACCACCACTGAACCTCACCAATAACACTCAGCTATGCCACATCACTCTGTCTACACGCTCTAAAAAACACTGTCGTTGTTTGTCCCGGTCTCAAGAGTCTCTCAGAAATGCTATTCTGGATTCTGATGCCGAGACCAAACAAGAGCGGTCCAAATCCTGCGACGAGGGTCTGGATAACTACAGAGAGGATGGCAGAGGGTGAGTCCCTTTTTAAATTTGGAGATGTGGAATTTGGTCTCATTTTCTACTTGATACTGTTCTCCAATTGTTTTGTTTCATCCTTCTAATATCAGTTATTTGTCTCCATTCTCCTCTGTCTCTAGCCGGTCAAACAGTAAACACATGCCCAGTCTGAGAGGCCTGAGGAAGGTGAGGAAACCGCTCAATACAGGCTTTATTAACCACACCATGTTGGTTATCTTTACAACAACTTTAAATGGGTTATAGCAGTTCTATAAAGGTTTAACTAAGCCATGTTGGCTGTGTTTATACAGCCAGTATAATGGCTACCCAACATATGTGGGCAAAAAGCCGGTAATATCTATCCCTAATCAGAGTGCCTAACGGTGGGACATGCTGCTACTTTTATGCAACTGGTTTGAAAACAGTCTGTACTTTCCCTGTGCTTTTGAAAGGTTTCCTAATCACATTGACAGGATGTGTTGTATGGTTTCCTGGCTTTGCCTGAATCATCTTGATTTCTTCAGCCATAATGAACTCACCTGTCTGTGTGATTTTGCTACACTAGTCAGACAGGCTTTGATGCTCCCCAAATACCAGTAGAAAAGGACTCCCTGGGGATTTTAGCTATTTTCTTTAAGACTACAGGCTCTCTTCCTGCTGGTGTGTGTGTGTGTGTGTGTGTGTGTGTGTGTGTGTGTAGGCTCTGGATGGACACAAGTCATCTGATGACTCCGGTTCCAGAAGGGACTCCTCTTCAGATGTATTCAGTGACTCTTCTAAAGAAGGCTGGCTCAACTTCAGGCAGATCAACACTGAGAAGAGCAAGGTATATTTTCACACTTCTACCCTTGTCCAACTGCAAAATCACATGGAGCTCTACTTCGCTGGTCTGGTTATGTATCCACCATAGTTGCTGGAAAGGACAATGTGAAACAGAAATATCCACAATCGTGTGAAAAGGTTGTCACGCACACCCGCCCACACTGTGCTAACTCTTTACATCTTCATGCAGGTCCTTAACTCAACATTTCGCTCTCTCTCCCTCCGTTTCTTTTCTTTCTTTCTCTAGCGTGGGGGTTCGAGGTCGTGGAAGCAGATGTATGCCGTGCTGCGAGGCCACGGCCTCACGCTTTACAAGGACAAGAAGGACGGCATCTCCCACGCTTCCTCCCACTCCCAGTCCGACGACGACCCACAGCCAATCAGTGTCAAGGCCTGCCTGATTGACATCTCCTACAGCGACACGAAACGGAAGAACGTGCTGCGTCTGACCACGTCAGACTGCGAGTATCTGTTCCAGGCTGAGGGCAGGGATGACATGCTGTCATGGATCCGAGTCATCCAGGAGAATAGTAATCTGGATGATGAGGTGGGTTCTGCCTGGCAACACTGCAGTACTGTGTTACTAAGCTCATCATATGATTATAAGCATTTCGCTGCGCCTGCGATATCATCTGCAAAACTGTACACAACTAATAAACAGTGATTTGATTTTTATAGTAATAGGTCTATCCCACATTTGATTATTCTTTGCTAAGCCCATGTTTTTATCCAAAGGGACTTGCATACAGTAGCTAGAATTTTACTACCCACATTTTTGTCAGGTCCTACCTTAACTGCAAGGCAGATGTGTCAAATGCCAGTGTGCTATTTTACAGCCATCACTTGTGAATAGCCTCGCCTGCATCGGGGCTCAGGCTACACATCTTCTATTTCATTTACACTAGTCATTCTCACTGTCCTTGGTCACTAGTGGAAGCAATAGCTTTTGGGCTGAGAGACTCGATTTTGTTAAACATTCTTCTCCTTGGGTTTATGGCAATGAAGTTTGTCTCGGTTGCGTTTGGTGTTTACCCCACAAATAAGACACTCACTGTCCTGTTTTAGAATCTCTACTAGAGCCTATTTATAATATCAAACCATTTTAACATTTGATTTCTCATGCTTACTGTATGTAGGATCACTAGGATACAAAAAAACACAAACATCTCCTGCTGGACCCTAACAAGAATGTGTTTTTTTTCTTGGCTTAATGTTAACTTGTCTGTTGGCTGTGAAATGAGCTAACAGTGTGCTTGCTTGTTCAGCTGTTTGCTCCCTCTCAGTTAGCCTTCGGTCTTTGTCTGTGGTCTCAGTCTCCCACAGAGTCTTTCATTAATGGGGAGAACCCATGACTTCCTAAATAGCTCAAACAGGATTCAGTGTGGTTAACTACTAAATCCTATTCACTTAGAACTATAAAAATAATATATATATATTTGATAAGACAACATATACTTGAGAAATCTGAATGTGCTGGTAGTCCAAAGGTTATGTGAGGTTACTGCTCAGCCATTAAAAAAAGTTTGGGTTAATTAACATCCATGATTTTTAATTTCCAAAATCGTTAATTCTGTTTGTCCTTACCTTGTGTTCCAGTTATGTGAAAACTGATAGTTTGTTGTCCATTATATGTTTCAGAATGCTGGTATAACCAGCCAGGACCTGATCAGCAGAAAGATCAGAGAGTACAACACCATGATGAGGTATGCAGCAACACACACACCCACCATCTTTATTTGACCCACAATGCAACATCATTTTACACCCACTTATGCACAAGTCCTTAAATTCACATATTGTATAATTGAATGTACGATAATATGACCTTTTTTGTGTTTGATCCAGTGCCCCCAGCAGCAAGACTGAGCCCTCCCCCAAAACCTCCCGGCAGTCCCTCAGTATCAGACACACCCTCCTGGGGGTGAAGGGAGAGGGCAAGGGCCAGAGCCCCCACTCACCCAAAACAGGAGAGAGAGGTAAGGTCATTATTACAAGAAAGAAGTTACTGGAAACAATGAACGCTTCATTTAGTAAACAAAAGAAAACAATAAGTCATGTGCCTGGGGTGACCAGTGACCTGTTTCGCCTTTTATGGATCTCGGCTTTAAAGCTAGGGATTACATTCACCACGTAGACATGTTGTGTCCTTTACACACAGCTGAAAAGCAGGGCATGATGAAGTTTCTAGCTATACTACACAGGAAAGTTGCACATCACACAAGAACAGGAGACAATAAATAGGGTAGGATTACATGTGGAAATACAGTATGTTATTGAACATGTTTATCTTTGACTGTCTGCACAAGCAGCTGTTGACCTTCCAGCAGCTAGTGTGGTTTGAGTGTGTATCTGTAGTGTGGATTATCACTCAGATGGCTGCTTTGTGTGTGTTCTGTCAGATGAATCCAGTCCTCCACGGGATAAGGCTGCCTGGAGGAGGGGCATCCCCGGCATCATGAGGAAACCCTTTGAGAAGAAGAGCACTGCTGGGGTAACCTTTGGGGTGCGCCTCGATGACTGCCCACCTGCACAAACCAACAGGGTAAGGGAGAGCGAGGGAGTGTGTGTTTACATGTGAGAGAAACATGGAAATGATGATGTTGAATGAATTATGTGGTTTTTTTTCCCTGTGATGGTTGAGTAGTGTGATCTTTAAGAGAAACTTCCTCTAGACACTATTTGGGTTGTTTTTCCAGTCTCCCTACATAAGGGGTGTTTCAGACATAATTATGCACCATAGTGCACTTCTCTTTTTTTTTGCGCCAAGAGGCCTGCTTTCCGATCTAAAAATGAACGGAGTCATATTTTGTAGCAGTTATTGTGGCCTTTGTTTCTCTGATTTGCACAGTCACGCTAGCTGCGAGTAGAAATGGTTGTCCTTGTTCAATAGAGCCATTGGACTTGTTTCAACAATGTTCTTATCTGCCTCAACATAGCAGGATATCTAGGTTGACTCATTTTCCCCGGCTTTGTAAAGACTACAGCCTGACGGGAGTCCTACTTCCTTGTCAAATTGTGTTCTGCTTCTGATGGCTGCTTCTGATGATTTTGTCTTTCCAAGAAGTGCTGGCCGGCGAAACCGTTTTTGATGTTATTTTACATAGGGGCACACAGCCCTATTCATTTCAGCCAGAATACCGTGAATAGGAGTTGAGGCACCAACAATAACAATTGCATGACCAGCAAGCAGCGATGGGAAGCCTCGGTCAGACTCTGACCGGTGGTGCCTAAGCGGTTGCCGTCCAGCCATGCCGACAGAGGAATGTCTGTGCTGCAACAAATTAGATCGCAGACAGTTCTTACTAGAGAGAGTCACTGCAGACCTCATGGCTTGTGTGTGTGACGGACCATCAAGGATTTGACGCACATATGGATAGAGGGGTGCTGGAGATGTTCTTCAGAACCTCCATGATCAACTGGGGGCGGCAGCCTTGTCCAGCTGGACTAGGAGAGCAAATGCCAAACGAGTAAGTGGTTTTGCTTTCTGTAGCTAGCTAGCAATATGAGCTCTCTTTTTACATGAGGCAGTGTTGTTCAGTACAGTGTAACTTTGTGATTGATTCAGCCATAACGGGGCTTGCTAGTACCACTACAATCCATGTTGAGTTAGCTAGCTTTGTTTGCTATACCCCAAAAATACTGTAGCCTAATGTTATAGCTAGCTAGCTAACTAGCCTCAGTGCACCTCATTTGGAACAAAACTGGATAAATGTTGTGATAACGAAGAGTAAAGGAATGACCTTGGCTTTGACTCATTAGTCTTTGAGTAAATATACCTGTGTGTTGTAGGTAGCTATCTAACGTTTCTGTGAGTGTCAATGTAAATAGTCCGGGAGGCCATTTGACTAATTGTTCAGCAGTCTTATGGCTTGAGCATAGAAGCTGTTGAGGAGCCTTTTGGTCCTAGACTTGGCGCTCCGGTACCGCTTGCCTTGCGGTTGCAGAGAAACCAGTCTACGACTTGGGTGACAATTTTTTGGGCCTTTCTCTGACACCTCCTAGTATATAGGTCCTGGGTGGCAGGAAGCTTGGCCCCAGTGATGTACTGGGCCGTACGCAATTCCTTTTGTATTACCTTGCGGTCAGATGTCGAGCAGTTGCCATACCAGGCGATGATGCAACCAGCCAGGATGCTCTCGATGGTGCAGCTGTAGAACTTTTTGAGGATTTGGGGACCCATGACAAATCTTTTCAGTCTCCTGAGGGGAAAGATGTTTTCATGCCCTCTTCACGATTGTCTTGGTATGTTTGGACAATGAAAGTTTGTTGGTGATGTGGACACCAAGGAACTTAACTCTCGACCCGCTCCACTACAGCCCCGTCAATGTTAATGGGGGCCTGTTCGGCTCGCCTTTTCCTGTAGTCCACAATCAGATCCTTTGTCTTGCTCACATTGAGGGAGATGTTGTTGTCCTGACACCACACTGCCATGTCTCTGACAACCACCCTATAGGCTGTCTGTGATCAGGCCTACCACTGTTGTCGTCTGCAAACTTAATGATGCTGTTGGAGTCGTGTTTTGCCACGCAGTCGTGGGTGAACAGGGAGTACAGGAGGGGACTTAGGACACACCCCTGAGGGGCCCAACTGTTGATGATCTGCATCGTGCTGCTACAGTAGGAATACAAACCGTACACAACGATTGCCCATGAAAGTCTAATAGGTTTTTGCCATTCTCTTACAGACAATACAGCTTGGTAGACTACCAATTTTTTTTTTGGGGGGGGGGGTTGCTCTAAGTGGGGAGTGACTATGAACACCTCACTGTACCCCCAACGCACCATATGCCAGTAGTGGAACTGTAGTATTTATTGTAGGCGTTAGTAGAATATTTTTATACCTGCATACTACTGTGTAAACTCAGCTTGATCTCCAGAGCAAATAAACATTGTCTTAAATACAAGCCATGTCTACTTATTTGCTACATCTACTATTTTAATGAAATATGTTTATTTGCCAACAAATTAGTTGAAATTATACACCAGCTCCCTGCATCAAATATATATTTTTGTATATGGCCCTTCTTACATCAGCTGATATATCAAAGTGCTGTACAGAAACCCAGCCTAAAACCCCAAACAGCAAGCAATGCAGGTGTAGAAGCACGGTGTCTAGGAATTTTGCTCACAACATGCAGTTGTGAGCATACTAGGCATTATATATTATACTACAACATCAGTCTATCTGAATATGGATGTTGTGTTTGCTGAATTTTCCAGGGTCCTGAATGTGTTTCAGCTCGTGAACCTTGTCCTGTGTTTGGCAATGGCAGCTGGTGTGTCAGAAGTTTGAGCTCCATGACCTTGGACTCAGACTATACACTTTGGCTCTTGCCAGCCCCATGTGGTATTTTCCTCTTCCAAGTCCAATGATGTTGAGCTTTCATCCAATGGGTCTACAGGATCTGTACTACTAAAGCTGGCGTCAAGGTCATCCTCAGCCGGATTAGTCTGTAGGATACACACTAGTCGGTGATTAGCCAACATTTAACTACTTTACAGTTGTTGTCGACGCAAAGAATAATAAATGGTTAAACTGGATCCACCTTGACAGGGGCGGTACTATGTCCTGAAATCGCGAAGAATTCTGGATGTTATGGTTTGCTTGAACCAGGAAATGTAAATGTCCCGTTTCTACCGTTGAGATGCAGAAACGCTCGTATTTGCTTGTAGTGAGGAAGTTATAGATTTTTATGACATATTAATGGACAGACATATACACTGAAGCGGTTAAATTTCCCTTTAATGTGTGCGGTATAAGTTCTGCTTTGTGTATATGAAAGTGATGTCTGTTTCTTAGTTTATACAAGATGTATAATGCTAAAGACTTTGTTTGTGTTGTGTAGTTTGTTCCCCTCATCGTGGATGTGTGCTGTAAGCTGGTAGAGGAAAGAGGGCTAGAGTACACTGGGATCTACAGAGTACCAGGAAACAACGCTGCCATCTCCAGCATGCAGGAGGAGCTGGACAGTAAAGGACTGATGAGTGACATCGACATCCAAGAAGACGTGAGTGACAGACACGCATGCATACAGTGTCTTCAGAAAGTGTTCATACCCCTGGACTTATTCCACATTTTGTTACAGCCTGAATTCAACATTGATATATACATTTTTTTACTCACCCATCTACACACACTACCCCATATTGACAGTGAAAACATGTTTTTAGAAAATGTATTGAAAATGAAATACCGATATTTAATTTACATAAGTATTCATACCCCTAAGTGACTACTTTGTAGAAGCACCTTTAACAGTGATTACACCTGTGACTTTTTTGGGGTAAGTCTTTAAGAGCTTCCCACACCTGGATTGTGCAACATGTGACCATTTATTATTTTCACATTTATTCAGGCTCTGTCAAATTGGTTGCTGATCATTGCTAGACAACCATTTTCAGTCCTTGCCACAGATTTTCAAGTACATTGGCCACTGAGGAACATTCACTTGGTAAATAACGCAAGTGTGGATTTGGCCTTGTGCTTTAGGTTATTGTCCTGCTGAAAGGTGAATTCATCTCCCAGTGTCTGGTGGAAGGCAGACTAAACCAGGTTTTCCTCTAGGATTATGCTTGTGCTTAGCTCCATTCCTTTTATTTTTGATCCTGAAAAAATCCCTGGTCTTTAATTATTACAAGCATACCCATAACATGATGTAGCCACCTCTATGCTTTGAAAATATGGAGAGTGGAACTCAGTAATGTGTTGTATTGAATTTGCCCTAAACATAACACACTTTGAGTTTGAATCTATTTTTCGTGGGTCTCTATTTACCACCACAAACCGATGCTGGTGCTAAGCAAACAAGAAAATGCTCATCCAGGGGCGGCGCTCCTAGTGGCCGGTCATTTTAATGCAGGACAACTCAATCAGTTTTGCCTCATTTCTACCACCTTTACAACTAGATGGAAAAACAACTTTAAATTACCTTTACTCCACACACACACAGACTCATACAAAGCTCTCCCTCCATTTGGCAAATCGGACCATAACACTATCTTCCTGATTTCTACTTACTAACAAATACTCAAACAGGAAATACCAGTGACGTGCTCACTGTGGAAGTGGTCAGATGAAGCGGATGCTAAGCTACAGGACTGTTTCGCTAGCACAGACTGGATTCATCCGATGGCATTGAGGAGTTCACATCCGTCACCAGCTTCATTAATAAGTGCATTGACAACAATTTCCCAATAGTGACTATAAGTAAATATCCCAACCAGAAGCAATGGCTTACAGGCAACAATCGTACTGAGCTAAAGGCTCAAATTTGTTCTTAACTGACTTGCCTAGTTAAATAAAGGTACAATAATTCAAAAACAGTCAAAGTGTCAGTACAGGACTAAGATCGAATCCTACTACAGCCGCTCTTGAAGCTCGTCAGATGTGGCAGGCTTTGCAAACAATCACAGATATCAAAGTAAAGCACAGCCAAGAGCTTCCCAGTGACACGAGCCTACCAGATTAGCAAAATGCCTTCTTTGCTTGCTTTGAGGCAAGCAACACTGAACCATGCATGAGAGCACCAGCTGTTCCGGACGACTGTATCGCCACGCTCTCTGTAGTCGATAAGAGTATAGCCTTTTAAGCAGGGTAACATTCAAGACCGCTGGGCCAGACGGATTACCAGGACTCATACTCTGAGCATGTGTTTACCAGCTGGCAAGTGTCTTCACTGACATTTTCAATCCTGTCTCTGACCTAGTCTGTAATACCTAAGTTTCAAGCAAACCACCATAGTCCCTGTGCCCAAGAGCGCCATGGTAGCCTGTCTAAATGACTACTGCCCCGTAGGACTCACATCTGTAGCAATGAAAGGCTGGTCATGGCTCACATAAACACCATCATCATGACAATTACAATTACAACAATACTGAATGAACAATGAACACTTTTTTATTTAAACTTAATATAATACTAAAAAATCCATTTAGTCTCAAATAAATAACGAAACATGTTCAATTTGGTTTAAATAATGCAAAAACGGTGTTAAAGAAGAAAGTAAAAGTGCAACATGTGCCATGTAAAAAAACTTAACTTAAGTTCCTTGCTCAGAACATGAGAATATATGAAAGCTGGTTGTTCCTTGTAACATGAGTCTTCAATATTCCTAGTTAAGAAGTTTTAGGTTGTAGTTATTATAGGAATTATAGGACTATTTCTCTCTACCATTTGTATTTCATATACCTTTGACTATTGGATGTTCTTATAGGCACTATTGCATTGTATTGCCAGCCTAATCTCGGGAGTTGATACAGTAGGCTTGAAGTCATAAACAGCGCTGTGTTTCAAGCATTGCTAAGAGCTGCTGGCAGGAAAGTGCTGTTTGAATGAATGCTTGCGAGCCTGCTGCTGCCTACAACCGTTCAGTCAGACTGCTCTATCAAATATCAATTATAGACTTAATTATAATATAATAAACACATAGAAATATGAGCAAACATGTTGTTAATATGTTCAAATCTGGAAATTGTTATTTCGAAAACAAAACGTTTATTCTTTCAGTGAAATACGGAATTGTTCTGTATTTTATCGAACGGGTGGCAACCCTAAGTCTAAATATTGCTGTTACATTGCACGACCTTCAATGTTATGTCATAATTATGTAAAATTCTGGCATATTAATTCCGGTCTTTGTTAGGAAGATATAGTCTTCACACTGTTCGCAACGAGCCTGACTCTGCTGGCACTGAACGCAAGACAAGTGACTCAATTTCCGTAGTTAATATATTGCCTGCTAACATGAATTTATTTTAACTAATTATGCAGGTTTAAAAAATATATACTTGTGTATTGATTTTTTTAGAAATGCGTTGATGTTTATGGTTAGGTACATTGGTGCAGCGATTGTGCTTTTTTCGCGAATGTGCTTTTGTTAAATCATCACCCGTTTTGCAAAGTTGAAGTAGGCTGTGATTCGATGATAAATTAACAGGCACCGCATTGATAATATCCAACGCGCAGGACAAGCTAGTTGAACTAGTAATATCATCAACCATGTGTAGTTAACTAGTGATTATGTTAAGATTTTTCATAAGATAAGTTTAATGCTAGCTAGCAACATACCTTGGCTCCTTGCAGCCACCTGGTCCTTTTGATGCTGCACTCGCGTAACAGGTGGTCATAACACTGCCACGCAGTCTCCTCATGGATTGCAATGTAGTCAGCCATAATCGGCATCCAAAAATGCTATAAAAAAAAAAAATTGTCCCTAATTAATCGGCCATGCCGATTTAATCGGTCGTCCTCTATTCTCTATTTTACATCACACTGCCCTTTCCCACCTGGACAAAAGGACCATCTATGTGAGAATGTTGTTCATTGACTACAGCTCAGCGTTCAACACCATAGTGCCCTCCAAGCTCATCACTAAGCTAAGGGTCCTGTTACTGAATACCTCCCTCTACAACCTTTGATCCTGGACTTCAAGATGGGCCGACCCCAGGTGGTGTGGGTAGGCAATAACACATCCCCTACGCTGACTCTCAACACGGGGCCCCTCAAGGGTGCGTGCTCAGCCCCCTCCTGTTCACCCATGACTGCGTGCCGCACGCAAATCCAACACCAAGTTTGCAGACGACTCGTCGGTGGAAGATCTGATCACCGACGATGACGAGGAGGCTTATAGGGAGGAGGTCAGAAACCTGGCAGTCTGATGCCAGGACAAAAACCTTTCCCTTAAAGTGGGCAAGAAAAATGTATCAAAGACTACAGGAAACGGAGGGCTGACCACTGCCCCATTCATCTCAACGGGGCTGTAGTGGAGCGGGTTGAAATCTTCAAGTTCCTTGGTGTCCACATCACTAAGGACCTATCATGGTCCAAACACACCAACAGTCGTGAAGAGGGCACGACAATGCTTCTTCCCCCTCAGGAAGCTGAAAAGATTTGGCAAAAAGTTATATTGCTGCACCATTGAGAGCATCTTGACTGGCTGCATCACCGCTTGGTATGGCAACTGCTCGGCATCCGACCACAAGGGGCTACAGAGGGTAGTGTATACGGCCCAGTGCATCATTTTAATTTTTTTATTTTACCTTTATTTTACTAGGCAAGTCAGTTAAGAACAAATTCTTATTTTCAATGACGGCCTAGGAACAGTGGGTTAACTGCCTGTTCAGGGGCAGAACGACAGATTTGTACCTAGTCAGCTCAGGGATTTGAACTTGCAGCCTTCCGGTTACTAGTCCAACGCTCTAACCACTAGGTTACACTGCCGCCCCATTGGGCCCATTGGGGCCAAACTCCCTGCCATCCAGGACCTACCAGGTGTTGTCAGAGAAAGGCCCTAAAAATTGTCAAGGACTCCAGCCACCCAAGTCACTGTTCTCTCTGCAAGCGGTACCGGAGCGTGAAGTCTGGGATCAAATGGCACCGGAACAGTTAATCAGATGGCTATCCGGACAGTTTACATTGATCCCTTTTTATATTATTTATTTATTTATCTTAATTGTTTTGCACTGACTTCCATCCCCAGCCGCATCCTCAGAGCATGCGCAGACCAGCTGGATGGTGTGTTTACGGACATATTCACTCAACCCTTATCCCAGTCTGCTGTTCCCACATGCTTCAAGAGGGCCACCATTGTCCCTGTTCCCAAGAAAGCTAAGGTAACTGAGCTAAACGACTACCGCCCCGTAGCACTCACTTCCGTCATCATGAAGTGCTTTGAGAGACTAGTCAAGGACCATATCACCTCCACCCTACCTGACACCCGAGACCCACTCCAATTTGCTTACTTCCCAAATAGGTCCACAGACGATGCAATCTCAACCACACTGCACACTGCCCTAACCCATCTGGACAAGAGGAATACCTATGTGAGAATGCTGTTCATCGACTACAGCTCAGCATTTAACACCATAGTACCCTCCAAACTCGTCATCAAGCTCGAGACCCTTGGTCTCGATCCCGCCCTGTGCAACTGGGTATTGGACTTCCTGACGGGCCGCCCCCAGGTGGTGAGGGTAGGTAACATCTCCACCCCGCTGATCCTCAACACTGGGGCCCCACAAGGGTGCGTTCTGAGCCGGCCTACAGGGAGGTGAGGGCCCTCGGAGTGTGGTGTCAGGAAAATAACCACACACTCAACGTCAACAAAATTAAGGAGATTGTGGACTTCAGGAAACAGCAGAGGGAGCACCCCCCTATCCACATCGATGGGACAGTAGTGGAGAGGGAGTAAGTTTTAAGTTCCTCGGCGTACACATCACAGACAAACTGAATTGGTCCACCCACACAGACAGCGTTGTGAAGAAGGCACAGCAGCACCTTTTCAACCTCAGGAGGCCGAAGAAATTTGGCTTGTCACCAAAAGCACTCACAAACTTCTACAGATGCACAATCGAGAGCATCCTGTCGGGCTGTATCACCGCCTGGTAAGGCAACTGCTCCGCCCACAACCGTAAGGCTCTCCAGAGGGTAGTGAGGTCTGCACAACGCATCACCGGGGGCAAACTACCTGCCCTCCAGGACACCTACACCACCCGATGTCACAGGAAGGCCATAAAGATCATCAAGGACAACAACCACCCGAGCCACTGCCTGTTCACCCCGCTATCATCCAGAAGGCGAGGTCAGTACAGGTGCATCAAAGCAGGGACCGAGAGACAGAAAAACAGCTTCTATCTCAAGGCCATCAGACTGTTAAACAGCCATCACTAACATTGAGTGGCTGCTGCCAACACACTGACTCAACTCCAGCCACTTTAATGGGAATTGATGTCAAATATATCACTCGCCACTTTAAACAATGCTACTTAATATGTTTACATACCCTACATTATTCATCTCATATGTATATACTGTACTCTATCTACTGCATCTCTATGTAATACATGTATCACTAGCCACTTTAAACTATGCCACTTTTATATGTTTACATACCCTACATTACTCATCTCATATGTATATACTGTACTCGATACCATCTACTGCATCTGGCCTATGCCGTTCTTTACCATCACTCATTCATATATCCTTATGTACATATTCTTTATCCCTTTACACTTGTGTGTATAAGGTAGTAGTTTTGGAATTGTTAGGTTAGATTACTCGTTTGTTATTACTGCATTGTCGGAACTAGAAGCACAAGCATTTCCGTACACTCGCATTAACATCTGCTAACCATGCGTATGTGACAAATACATTTGATTTGATTTTGACACACACACACACACACATGGATATTGAGTCCCGACACACACATACTCACACATACACTTTCACACTTCACATATGCTGCTGCTACTCTGTTTATACTGAATATTCAGACCCATTGACTTTTTCCACATTTTGTTACGTTACAGCCTTATTCTAAAATGGATTCAATCTTTTTTTTTGCTCATCAATCTACACAATACCCCATAATGATGAAGCGAAAACAGGGTTTTAGAGATTTTTGCAAATGTATTAAAAATAAAGCACATACCTTATTTGCGTAAGTATTCAGACCCTTTGCTTTGAAACTCGAAATTGAGGTCAGGTGCATCCTGTTTCCATTGAACATCCTTGATGTTTATACATCTTGATGGGAGTCCACCTGTAGTAAATTCAATTGATTGGACATGATTTGGAAAGGCACACACCGGTCTAAATACGGTCCCACAGTTGACAGTGCATGTCAGAATAAAAACCAAGCCATGAGGTCAAAGGAATTGTCCGTAGTGCTCCGAGACAGGATTGTGTCGAGGCACAGATCTTGGGAAGAGTACCAAAACATGTCTACAGCATTGAAGAACCCCAAGAACAGTGTCCTCCATCATTCTTAAATTAAAGAAGTTTGGAACCACGAAGACTCTTCCTAGAGCTGGCTTCCCGGACAAACTGAGCAATGGGGGGAGAAGGGCCTTGGTCAGGGAAGTGACCAAGAACCCGATGTTCACTCTGACAGAGCTCCGGAGTTCATCTGTGGAGATGTGAGAACCTTCCAGGGAACAACAATCTCTTCAACACTCCAACAATCAGGCCTTTATGGTAGAGTGGCCAGATGGAAGCCACTCCTCATTAAAAGGCACATGACAACCCGCTTGGAGTTTTCCAAAAAGCATCTAAAGGACCATGAGAAACGAGACTGGTCTGATAAAACCAAGATTAAACTCCTTGGCCTGAATCACAAGCGTCAGGTCTGCAGGAAACCTGGCAACATCCCTACGGTGAAGCATGGTGGTGGCAGCATCATGCGGTGGGGCAGGGACTGGGAGACTAGAGCACTCCAGAGCACTCAGGGTCTCAGACTTTGGTGAATGTTCACCTTGAAACAGGACAAGGACCCTAAGCACATAGCCAAGACATGAATGGGACCTGAATGCCCTTGAGTGGCCCAGCCAGAGCCCTGACTTGAATGAAACATCTCTTGAGAGACCTGAAAATAGCTATGCAGCAACGCGCCCCATCCAACCTGACAGAGCTTGAGAGTATCTGCAGAGAGCATGGGAGAAACTCCCCAAATACAGGTGTGCCATGCTTGTAGCGTCATACCCAAGAAGACTCTAGGCTGTAATTGCTGCCAAAGGTGCTTCAACAAAGTACTGAGTAAAGGGTCTGAATACTTCTGTAAATAGTTTTTTTGTTATTCCCCCACATTTTAGCTTTGTCGTTATGGGGTACTGTGTGTAGATTGATGAGGGGGGAAGACAATTTAATCCATTTCAGAATAAGGCTTTAACGTAACAAAAGAAACTGCACATATACACTGTATTACCTCAACTACCTCCTACCGTTATTTTTTAATGCCATATCCTTTGTGGTTGAATCTGTGTTTGAAATTCCCTGCTCGGCTGAGGATCTTAGAGATTTTTTATTTTATTTACCCTTTATTTAAATTCTTATTTACAATGACGGCCTACACCGGCCATACCCGGATGACGCTGGGCCAGTTGTGCACCGCCCTATGGGACTCCCAATCACGTCCGGCTGTGATACAACCTGAATTTGAACCAGGGTGTCTGTAGTGACGCCTCAAGCACTGAGATGCAGTGCCTTAGACCGCTGTGCCACTCGGGAGCAGATAATTGTATGTTTGGTGTAAAGAGATGAGGTAGTCATTAACAGTTATGTTAAACACTATTATTGCACATAGTGAGTCCAGGCAACTTATGACTTAAGCACATTTTTACACACATGCTTAATTAGGCTTGCCATAACAAATAAGATGTATAATTATTGACTCAAGACATTTCATTTTGAAATAATTTGTACAAATTTCTAAAAACATAATTCCACTTTGACATTATGAGGTATGAGGTATGTGTGTAGGCCAGTGACATTAATTTTCTTTTATTTTTTAATTTTTTTAATTAAAATTCAGGCTATAACACAACAAAATATGGAGACAGTCAATGGGTTTCTGAAGGCACTGTATCTCTCCCATACTTCACAATGTCTTTAATGCTTTTTCTCTCTTGTTCTCCCTGACAGAAATGGAGGGACCTCAATGTGATCAGTAGTTTACTGAAATCCTTCTTCCGGAAACTTCCAGAGCCCCTTTTCACAAATGGTGAGTCACTGAACACAGTGTAAATGCATGTCTGTAAAGAAGAGAAAATGTGTTAAGGAAGTTGTTAATAAGTCACGTAGTTATTTATAGTATGCCTTATTGCTCCATGTTCGGTCTTGGTCACTAGAGATACTAAGTGATTCTTATATTCCTTTTCCAGAAAAATATGCAGATTTTATTGAAGCCAATCGAACAGAAGACTCAGTGGAGAGGTTAAAAGAACTCAAGAGGCTGGTAAGTTACAGCTCATGCTATGAGGGTTTATGTTTGATCTGTAGCGTTTGAATTGTTGCATTCTAGCATTGAAAGTTGGTCCTCTTCACAGATTCTTGAATTGCCTGATCACCACTATGAAACCCTCAAATTTCTCTCTGGACACCTCAAGTTGGTCTCTGAAAACTGTGAGAAAAATAAGGTATGTCCGCGTGAGGGTTTAGAAGTATTTAGAAATGGAGCCTTTTTAATGTAGCGGCCTAGTGTATATGGACTGGACTGGAAGCCACTTTTGCTGATCTCTCCCCCCCAGATGGAGCCTCGTAACTTGGCCATCGTGTTTGGTCCAACCCTGGTCAGAACCTCGGAGGACAACATGACCAACATGGTCAACCACATGCCAGACCAGTGCAAGATAGTGGAGAACCTCATTCAGCAGTACGACTGGTTCTTCACTGAGGGGGACGATGACCCTGTTGTACGTAGCAGCTCGCTCTCTCACTTCTAAACATAAATCTCATTACTCTCAGCTGGTAATGGCACAGAATGTTAAATGTTCGTTGTGTGATGTAGTTGGTATTGCAGGTTGCCTGAAGTGTTTGAGGTTCTCTCTCCATCCCTCTTTCCTCCTCTACTTCAACACGATCTCCATTCATCTCCTTCGTTGAATCTCTCTCTCTCCTCTAGACCTCAGTGGAACAAGAGAGCACAGTGCAGTCTCAGCCTGTGCCCAACATCGACCACCTGCTGTCCAACATCGGCCGGACCACAACCACCTCCTCGCCTGGGGAAGTCTCAGGTAACTCAGCTGAAGTTCATTGATACCACACCTGGAGAGGATGTAATACAGCACTCCTGTTAGTTTGACTACATGTACCAGATTTACTAAAGTGTAAAACAAAGTATACTAATGAGCTTCAGGGAAAGTGCTCCAGGAAATGTGTGTATGTTTAGAGATGTATGTGTTTGTTAGTCCTAAAGTAAGAGGCTTCTTGTTTGCTTTCCATCAGATGATCAAATGCTAAAGTTAAGCAAGTCTACTGAAAAGTGTCATGCTTTTGTAAAGGCAAGCTATTTTAGTCATTTTTGATGGAAGGATTTTGGGTTACCCAATTGGGAATTGCTAAAAAAAAAAATAGTTGGCAAATGCTGTTAAGCCTTTTGTTTTGGATAAAGGTCTGTTTCGTTATGTCATTATTCTTATTTATTTTTATATTTCTTTCCCAGTTCCATCTTATGCTTTCTTATGTTTCCTTTTTTTCTTTGCTCGTTGTTTTCCTCCCCGTGCTTTCCTCCTTATCTTGAGATGACGACTCCTTTTCTTTCAGTTATTTTCTTCCCCCCCTCCTCCCACATAAACCCGGCATGTTCTTTCCCCCCAAAAACAACAAACAAACAAAACAACAAAGTGGAAGTGTTAACCCTTCTGACCCCTACCCTTGGTTTGTGTGTAGTGTGTTTTTTTCTCCCTTGTCCCTGTCCAGCACTCACACATTGACCCAATCTGACACAGGCCAAGTGGGCGGCGTCTATCACTCGCTGATGTCACTGGTGGACTCTGTAATGTCAGTGGTGGACAGCTGGGACTGTAGGAAGAAGGACGATGAGTGTTGTCACCAGTGTAGCTGCCTAGTCTGCAGAAACCCTCAGCTCTGTTAAATTGGGGGTGAAACATGAAGGAGAGGAGAAAAAAAAAAGAAAAACGGAAAGAAAGAGAAGTCGATGTTTTGTCATTTCCTGTCGGTGTGCACGTTTTTCATATTTCCCCCAAAAATCTAAATACCTAATAACCTGAAGGTTACATACAGATCAGTGCCTGCTGTACTTTCTACTGAAAGCCTTTCTGCTGTCTCTTGTCTCTAAAGCTGATCGCGAGGACAAGTAGCATGGTACGGTCAAACCAAGGTTTCACAACCGCCCGCTCATGTGGCATTACTGTCATGGCGTCCGAGTGGGGTTGCGGGGGGTTGTAGTGTTGTAGTGGTGTTGGGCTGAGCTGGCTGTTGTCAAACACACTAAAATGACATCTAGGAGAGATCAGCACCTCGTTAGACCCACACACTCACCACATACACAGACTAGGGTGGTTAGATAGATAGCAGTGACGTGGTAAGCAAAGTGGCTCTGATGGCATTAGTCCCTTCAGTCCCTTCAGTCTCTTTCTGCCCTCCTGTCACATTTGAGATAGACACCATAGGGGTGAATCTCTAACATATTTTCTTGTACGCTTTCTCCCCGTCTCCTCAAAACGTCAGATGGAAGCAAGGACAGCATTGGAGGACAAGGTTTGAGGAGATCTCTCCTTGCTTCCATCTGACGTTTTTTGGGCGAGGACGCAAACAAAATCTAGCAAAGACTTCTGAGATTCACCCCCAGTCTTATCAATGAACCACTGTTCTTTCAGCATCAGAAACACCAACTACAGCCAAACACTGCCACCTAGCTACCTCCTTGTCTTTCACGGCTACATACTTCTACCCCAATGCCTCAACCATCCACATCTATCAAATACCCACCTCCCCCATCAAAAGCCTTGCGTAGCACACTGATATACGCACCAGTTTGAGTCAATTCCACCTAAATTCCAGTTGATTCAGGTAAATAACATTTCCTATATGGAGATATTCCATGTTCAATTCAGCTGACAAGAATTTAAATGAAATTGACCCCAACTTGGACACACAACTCGAAATTAAGCGCACACACTTAAGTCGTACCCTCCACACTTGACTTGATAGTGGTAGTATTGATGCGGTAGGAAATGGTTTATTTTACATTTTCTTTGATAAGTTTTTTTGTACTGTCCTTGTTTTGTAGTGTTTATGGTCATCAGTCATATTCAATTGACTTAGACTAAAATGTTCGAGAGTGCTACAGGGATTGTAAAACCGAGCTCTGGACATATTGCACAACCTGTCCATTCTATGGCTAACTTGCATGGGTGGAACTACTGACTTAACACTGCTCTGTCCCCTTAACTCTGGTTGTGAAGACTTGTCATCCCTTCCTCTGTGATTGATACCTCTCAGTTGGGATAGAATGCCCTGTTGCTATTGGCTGTCTATGTACTGTGACTGACGTAACCTGTGGTCCGTGATGTGTTGATGTCGTCCCATTGGGTACATCCTGTTATGAGCATGAGCTGCTTCCTGTCCTAACGCGCACAGCCGGGTTTCATCTTCTTCCTCTCATCCCTCCATTACTGGCCTCCTCTTCTTCCACTCATGGGCGGAGTCTTTCTTCAGCGTTTCCTTCGTCCATCTCTGTGGGCTACAAATATCTCCACTGTCTGTTGAATCTACTGCCCCCTCATGGTGCAGGTTTCTGTCTCTTCTTCTCTCTACCCTGTGATCTCCCTACAGTCGCTCTCCCTTGATACTTGTTGTTCTGATTATATGTGTCTTAAAGGATGTTACTAATGCCCCTCTCCTCTCTCACAGATTCAACGTGTAGTGACTCCTCCAAATCAAAGGTATGTGGCACTGGAGTGTCTGGCTGTCTCTTGCTTCCTATTTGATGTTAATTACCTTAACTAAGTAAAGAGATCTAAAAGGCCTTGTCCTGCTCACTGGAATGTTCTACCGTTTACATTTTAGACATATAGCAGATGGTCTTATCCGGAGTGATTAGCAATTGACCATGCCGTTTCAGAGCAGTCTTGGCGAAATTCCTCATTTACGAACAATTATGTGTTTTAATGTAATACGACGTCCTGATACTCTGTCCCAGCAGGGCTTGTGGGGGTCTGGGAAGGACCAGTGTAGCAGGGAGATGCTGCTCTCTTCTTTCTTTGTCAGCCGCAAGCGTAAAAAGCCCAAGGACAAGACTCAGCCCAGCAGCTCTGACGACGACCTGGATGCCGTGTTTGATAAGAAGGAGGAGCCAGAGCCGAGCCACCAGGCCCTCCACCCCGCCTGGTCCCCAGAGAGCCAGACAAAAGAGGAGGAGGAGAGGGATGTCGAGGACGTCAGCGAGAGAGGGGTACAGCCTGGGGACAGGTTCCAAACCAACGGGAAAGAGTCCCGTTCAGACAGCCTCATGTCTCAGCCCTCTCCCAAACACACCCCCAGCTTCCGTACATCCTCCACCTGCTCCCCCTATGCCTCACCGTCCCGGTCCCCCAGACTTGGCTACCGCAGCCAGGTAGCACACCAGTCTTCCCTGTCGGACCCTCCCTCCAACTACGACGAGGTCTCAGACCTGGGCACCATGGACAGCACCAGCTCCCAGGCATCTGTCACAGGTCCCAGGGTGAGACATGGCAGGACGGGGGGCTTGGGGCCAGAGACTGGGGCCAGCGGCCTAGGGGCAGAGGTCAGCTCCATCACCTCAGACTACTCCACCACCTCCTCCATGACCTTCCTGACAGGGGCCGATCTGAGCACACTCAGTCCAGAGGTTTGCTCGGTGGCCGAGAGCAGGGGAGGAGACGACGCTGATGATGAGCGTAGTGAGCTGATTAGTGAGGGCCGGCCCATGGAGACGGATAGTGAGAGTGACCTATCAGTGTTTGTTGGGGGCGGGAAGGAAGCAGGGCCGGTGGAGAAGATCTGCCAATCAGATGTGTCGGATGCCCCCAGGCCCCTCCCCTCCCACAGACTCATTGAATGTGACACTCTCTCCAGGAAAAAGTCAGCAGCGCGGCAGAAGACTGACAGCGAGTCCTCATTGGACGGAGGGCGGAGCGACAAGGACTCCACTAGGCTGTCTTGTGTTCCGGGGGCAGTTAAGGTGTGTTCCACTGACAGCCTTAGCTCCTCCTCCCGCAGCGAGTTGGAGGTGGGGGCTGAGCCTGCGTGGCGTCTCAAAATTACAGACCGGCTGAAGTTCCGTCTGCTGACGTCCGTAGACGACATGTTCGGGGTGGGTACCCAGCGGAGCCGCTCTCCAGAGGGACGCAGGGAAAAGAAGAAGAACATCAGACGCAGACACACCATGGGAGGCCAGAGGGACTTTGCTGAACTGTCTGTGATGGGGAACTGGCAGGAGGGCGGGGGCTCGCGGGCGGAGCTGTCGGCCGTGGACCGGCTGAAGCCAAAGTGTTCTTCCCAGGACTTCTCCATCCGGGAGTGGATTGCCCGCGAGCGCCACCGCACCTCCAACCCCGAGGTCAGCCTGGACTTCACTGAACACCAGGGTGCGCCGCTCCTCTTCTGCAGCCCCGACCCCAACCAGGCCCAGGAGGCTCTGTCGTCCTCCCTCTCAGAACCCCTCTCACCACGCCCGGCTCCAGCTGCGCTACTGAACGGAGACGCAGGCCCCCAGAATAAAAGCCTGAGCCTGTCGGCCACTGCACACCCACACAAACTCTCTGGTGCCCAGGTGGTCCACTCTCGCTTCTACCAGTACCTGTGAGAGGGGGAGTCGTCTGTCTGTGAGATGTGTATGTGTTTGATCGTCTGTGTCTGAGACCCATGGATGTGGGTGATTTTATTTTGTAATTGACCGGTGAGCATGTTCAGGTACTGTGAAGTGACTTCTGAGTGTGTGTGTGTGTACGAAGAGTCTGTTTGGTGGTGTGTATGTTTGTACTCTTAGAATGTTTACTTCACAGGGGTGGTTTGTGTTACTCAACACAACACGGCATGGAACAAAACATTCAATTGATGTAGGTATATTTTCTCCATTTTCATGACAAATGAAAGAGTTTGGGATGGGCGTTGGGGTAGAGAAATCGTCACTCCTAACAGAAATTCCTGTTTTGCTGAAGGTAGTGACTCGAGGGCCTCTTGCTCATGGATGAACTGATGAGTCTGAAGGTTGATTGGTGTAAGGAAGTTTAAACATGGCTGGCGTTTAAAGATTGTGAAAAGGTTAGCTAAGTGGCTTTAAGATACAGTAACTGACTAGTAGGATGATTAGGAGGTACAGGGAACGTTTGTAAAAGTATTGCAGTGGAGCTGTGTTTGTTGGTTAAAAGTGAGTCCTTCAGTAACCAAATGAAGAATGTACAACGTGCTTGCTGTAATACTGACTGAAGCTTTAGTTGCTTGTGTTCTCATTTGAAATTGTACATATCCCCCCTTCCTCTCTCTCTCTCCTCTCTCTCTCTACTTGAAGGGAGCTTTTATTTTTGGGGTAGCCTGTGTTTTGGACTGCCATATGTGCTCGATTGCCGCCGTCAAGTGGCCTCAAGGTGCATTGTGACAAGAAGACACTGGACTAACGACGTCATGAAAATACGAGAATTACTTTTTATTCCACCCTTTTAAGTGATAGAAAAGGAGCAGTAAACAATTACTTTCCTCTATTGCAAAATGCTGTGTATTTGTTGATATGCTTGTGGTTTCATGCTTCAGTCAGTTACTGACATCAGACTGCTGCGTAATTATCGAGAGGGAGAAGAAATTGAATAATCAAATCTGAAATCATGTTTCTTCACAATAGAAAGTGCCTCAATGAACTGTAAAGGGTGCAATATCGTCTTTGTTGAGATGCATAAAGATGTTACTACGAATGCCATTTTTATCGTTGACTAACACTGTCATTCTACAGGTTCTGTCTTACACGGAGAAGAACGCTGGGCTTCCATTCCTTAGGCATTCCACTCTGGTCTTAACATGTTTTATACTTTTCTTTTTCCTTTTTTTTGCATTTTAACACAACTTGAATTTTAAATATTTCTGTAAAAAAAATAAAAAATAGAGTAACTTAAATGTGTATATAAATGCCATGTTTTAGCTGCTTTTTTTGTTTCATTTCCATCAAATTGAATCTTTTTGTAAGGTAAAAAAGTACAGTATTGTGAGATGTTGCTGATTGGAGCCTGATGGTATGTGTGGGTGTTAAGTCTAGTGGTTATCTTGGGAGAGATCCCTCCCTGCATATGAAGAGGCTTCATTGAACTGCTGGACCATTTGTATCAATATACCCTGTTCACTCTGAGTGGAGGGGCCACGGGCTCCTAAAACACTGGAAATAAATCTTATCAATGGCTAAAAGGGCATGGCTGGTGTTTCAGAATCTCCTGCACTCCCTAGTTAGTTCCTATTAAAGAGCATTGGTCTGTTTCTTGCATGGTGTCCTAACATAACTCCTACCAGATACAAGCAACATCAGTTATTAACGTCCTTTAGTTGTGCCCCTTTTGACCACTGGAGGGCAGTGTGTCAAGCAAAGCAAAGCCACCAAGAACAAAATGTACTCGGATAAATTTGAAAATGCTTTATGTACAAGTCGCACACACATAGTTCAGGACTTTTCAACAATGTAAGATTTATACATTTTGTACATCAGCTGACTAGAAACTTTCACTGACAATACTAACAGAAATGACATCTCGACGGACATTCAAGCTGTTTAACAAATAACCAAACATTGTAACTTGCCAAATTAGAAAAGATACACAATGTGCCTCAAGAACCTTTTGTAGTTACAAAAGCCAGAACATGTTCAGGTGTCTATTTTATACAAGCACAACATTACTGTGTTATAGTACATATATAATGGGTGTTATAAAATCACATGTTCCTACATACGGACTGGTCAGATTGTAACGATTCAACTGAAGTCATTACGTGTCATGTTGTACAATATTTGTTTATATATAACTATAGAGCTCCACATGTGCCTGCAGTTGTTGGCGGAAGGACAACTGGCGGCTGGCTTTGACCAATCTTGCTTACATGAAAAATGAAAAGTAGTGTTTCCATTGAAGGGTTTATAGTCCCTGACATGAATACCTTGGTTAACCCCTAGTAGTAAGGCACAGTGACTAACACAACACTAGAGCTCCATTCCAAATGAATGTAATAATCCCAAAAGAGGTCAAAATAGTTTAACAAACATGTAGTCTCAAACATTGTGTCCTCATTTGGAAAGGAGGTCCAAATGTAACCACCGTACCAACGTACATCAATTCAAAGCCATACTGAAGATTACAAACCCCAATTAAGAGAAATAACTGCTACTGCTGTTTTAGTATCATGGATACAATCCTCAGAAAGTTGTTGGTGAATTGTCATTTATAATGATGGTACCAACAATGGGTAGCTCCTGTATGTTCCCTCCATCTTTACTGCATTGGAATTGATTAGCCATGATATTTGGGAAGGGAATATGGGATATTTTGTGCTGGATCCCTACACGGATGCCGTTGGGGTGTTTCACTACAGCATCTGATATCCACAGGTGGGTTTACTGGTCTCCTTCAGTGACCAGTTTATTTGGTCCAGAAAAAGAACTTAGAGCACTGCTAACCCACCGCCTGTGGGTTGCATCTCCTCTCCCCCACACACGTCTTTAGCACAAAAGTTCCCCTACGAATGTTATGGCTAATCAATTCCAATGCAGTAAAGATGGAGGACAGGGGTAGTACCTGTTTTTGGTACCATAGTCAAATTACATAATTCACCAACCACCAGAACGTTTCTGATGGTTTCTGTGATTCCGGTGTTAACCTCTTAAATGTAAAGTACCCATTATTTGGGGACCCTATTTCATTTTTCAGTTCAGTCTGGTATGAGAACCGTAGCCACTATTTGCAAAAGCAGGGTGTCTGCGGAAAGCGGAGTATCTTCGCTGTTGATCTGTGCCTTAGAAGCTTTGGTGAGTTACTGCCATATATGGACATAAGGGCAGGCCGAGCCGATGACCTCGTTTCAAGATGTCTGCTACCTACCTTCCGGTTAGCCTTGTGAGGCATAAACGAAATCAACATGGAATACGTTGATTCACACCGTAAACCAGGATACCACATATCATGAGGATGTCTTATTAGTCTGCATGTGACCTACAGTTATTGATCACCACCCCCGTTGATTTTACACAACGTTTTCACCAAACAGCAAAGGTAAACTTAGATTGGTTCTGTGTTTGAGCTATAGCTAAATTGGGGGTATGACATTAATCTCTAGGTTGGTAGGAACAAATCTAGCCTATTGCCAAATGTATCTGATGACATATGACTTAATGGCAACATCGAGTCACTATATTTGCGCATGAAAAATACGATGAAAACACATTGGATATCCCCTGTATGTCCCGACACCCCGCAAATGTTTGAGAGAGGTTGGTTTTGTAGACATTTCGTTTTTATAGTGAACATTAACTTTTGGGCACATCCAGTGTGCAAAAACAGTGCAATTACCACATTTGGACACTGGAGAGGTTGAAAGGACACTTGAATAACACCATCACAATGTTTGAGTGAGGTTGATATGGTAGAAAGTGTGTTTTATACTGAACAAATAACATTAAGGGATTCCAAATATGTAATAGCACTGGAATTATCTAATTTACAGACATATGCCGCTTTGGAGAGGTTTAGGGACACTTGGAAACGTTCTGTGACCACACCTGACACCACTTACTAAAACATCTGCCATTTCTAGTTGTTAAGTCTATCAATCCCATTTTTTTTCCTGATATTGTTCACATGTTGTGGAAGCCATCATATGTTTCCAGCTCTTGGCATCAATAATTCACTTATAGCTTGTCAATGAAAGATTACTTTCAAAATAAAATAAAAATGATTTTGTGTGTGCTTGATCTT
Source organism: Oncorhynchus tshawytscha (assembly GCF_018296145.1). Taxonomy (NCBI): domain Eukaryota; kingdom Metazoa; phylum Chordata; class Actinopteri; order Salmoniformes; family Salmonidae; genus Oncorhynchus; species Oncorhynchus tshawytscha. Next base: position 19,548,539 of record NC_056456.1, on the reverse strand, counting down.
GTGTATTCTGAACTATGTAACTCCTATCTTCTGATAATCTCCCAGATGTCATCTTTTCAAATATACAACATTTTTGCATGTCAGAACTATGTAATTACACATGAATAGTAGTTACCTTTGAGTATTTCTATTTAGGAGAAAATCTACATTTTGCCATTACATCTAAGAGGATAAAAACAGCAGCACAATTTGATGTCTGCTGGCCAGTCCAGTTGTCAGCCAACCAGAAGTGATGAAGAAGAGGAAAAGGGTGAGGTGTGAGGTTATTGGTACATGCAGGTATGTGCCCTAAAGAGAAGCCCAAATTATACAGAGGATGGAGTAGGTTAGCCTGATCCTAGATCTGTTTCACCAATGCCAACTCTAAATGATCATTAGCTGACTAGCTGAGTTGGCAAGACGGCACAAACAGATCTGGAAACAGGCTATGGGTAATGAGTTGAGAAAGATTTGTTGCATATTGTGCTGTAGTAACTGGCTAGAGCGTTAACCATGTGTCAGCTGGTTTAACCATCGCCCTCATCCTCCTTGTCCTTCTCTTCCTCGCTCGGTAAGTCCGGCAGTCGGAAACACTCCTCAAAGAAGTTGACCAGTGATTGGCTCAGGTGTTGCCGAGTGCCATCGCTATGCAGGAAGTGTCCCTCGTCTGGGTAGATCTACAGTACAAAAACAGAAAATAATGTAGGTAACACAATATTTGACACCCTGCTCATTACGCCTTCATTGCAATGTCCTAAACATGTCGTAAAGCTAAACTGTCATGCCTACCTGTAAAGAGTAATTTGCCTTCTCGTTGATTAAATGGTTGATGAATTTTGCAGAGTGCTGGAAATGGACTTTCTCTGTAGGGAGGGAGAGCAGGTAACAGGATGTGCAAGATGTTTATATTCAGTCACAGTACTTCAACAACAATCAGGCTCAATCAGTTAAAATTACTTTGACAGTAACTTAGCCGATGGCCAAATAGGAGTTCGATAGGCAACAAAAACAGGTCTGGGACCAGGCTAACGTATTGATAGTGTTTAAAGTAATGACTGTACCATCAGCGGTTGGATGGATAATCATGTACTTCCTGTCCATGAGACGACCTGCACGATGTGCTAAACTGGCCATCTGAAGGAAAGAGAATGTCACCATGAAATACATAGCATCTTACACATTGACTGACTAGTGTAAATACAGTGTGTGAACTGTTGTCTTTACCGAGTATATTCGAGAGTCTGTCTTTGGTGATCCAAGGTACCTCTCTGAAAATGCTGAAGCTGGAGAATAAAGAAATAACACACACACGTTTCCAAGTGTCCCTCATGTTATAAGGCACTGTTCATAGAACAATTTATAGTTTGTGGGGATAAATGATTTGTGCAGTAAGAAATTGTGTTGCTAAAGAAAATAATCACGTTATACCGTATAACTCAAAATCTGTGATGGGCGAGACGGCGGCTCCACATTTAAGCAGGGAGTCATCAGAACTTAAAAGCATTGTGGCCAAATACCCTCCGTAAACCTATGGATAGATATGTTACAGTATCAAGTTTACTGAACCGACAGTACAGAAAGACATTGATGACATATCAAGGCTAGAGACTCCAGATACACCACTCCAAAGGTAGTTTCTTCCCAATTTAAGTACAAACTGCATACACACTCAAACGTTCTATAGACAAAGGAGGACTGAGTGCCAAACTGAAACCTATTGAATGGTTTATGTTGTCCGCTTATGTTGCTGGACCGTAGTGTAGTAGTAGTGTGTCTCAAATGGCACACTATTCCTTTTACAGTGCATTACTTCTGGTTAAAAGTAGGCCACTACAATAGAGTGCCATTTGGCATGTACCCCCCCTAGATATGAGAGGGTGAGCTTCTGCTCTATTTTCCAGATGGAGTGAAAGCCCTCGTCCACTCTGAATATACACTGAAATAACACATCCTAGATCTGAATGAATGAAATATTCTTATTAAATACTTTTTTCTTTACATAGTTGAATGTGCTGGCAACAAAATCACACAAAAACTATCAATGGAAATCAAATGTATCAACCCATGGAGGTCTGGATTTGGAGTCACACTCAAAATTAAAGTGGAAAACCACACGACAGGCTGATCCAACTTTGATGTAATGTCCTTAAAACAAGTCAAAAGGAGGCTCAGTAGTGTGTGTGGCCTCCACTGCCTGTATGACCTCCCTACAACGCCTGGGCATGCTCCTGATTAGGTGATGGATGGTCTCCTGAGGGATCTCCTCCCAGACCTGGACTAAAGCATCTGCCAACTCCTGGACAGTCTGTGGTGCAACGTGGCATTGGTGGATGGAGCGAGACATGATGTCCCAGATGTGTAAGACGCTTTTATGCAAATCAAACCCACCACCCTGGCGTGACAAGCGCCATGCTCTACCAACTGAGCTACTCTTTCTTCAGCTCAAATACAGTACAAGAATTGACAAGAAGGGAAGTAAAGGGAACCCAATTACGTTTTTTTTAATAAGTAGCTAAGCTTGTTTTCTTCAAGCATTGATTGTCCTTACCTTTCCATATACTCCCATTCGACTTTTGTCGATGTACATTTCTTTGGATATCAGTCTGGAATAAAGAAGAAAAAAACAATCAATGCTTTGGTTGGAAGGTCAAAATAGGTATTACATTTCCAACAACACAGTAACGAACGTCCTGAAACAAACACATCATAATAATGTTTTCCCACTATAATTCAACTGTACCTGCATATATACTGAACAAAAATATAAATGCAACATGCAACAATTTAATATGTTTTACTGAATTACAGCCCACCCACTTGGGAGCCAGGCCCAGCCAATCAGAATACGTTTTTCCCTACAAAAGTGCTTTATTACAGACAGAAATACTATTTTATTACAGACAGAAATAACCCCCCTCCCCTCAGACAATTCCGCAGGTGAAGAAGCCTGATGTGGAGATCCTGGGCTGGCATGGTTACATGTGGTCTGTGGTTGTGAGGCCAGTTGGGCGTACTGCTCAATTCTCCAAAATGACATTGGAGGCTTATGGTAGAGAAATTAACATTAAATTATCTGGCAACAACTCCGGTGGACATTCCTTATGTCAGCATACCAATTGCACGCTCCCTCAACTTGAGACATCTATGGTATTGTGTTGTGTGACAAAACGGCACATTTATGGCCTTTTATTGTCCCCAGCACAAGGTGCATTTGTGTAATGATCATGCTATTTAATGAGCATCTTGATATGCCACACCTGTCAGGTGGCTGGATTATTGGCAAGGAGAGGAGAAATGTTCACCGACAGGGATGTAAACAAATTTGTGCACAGAATTTGAGAGAATAGATATTTCTGTGATCTTTTATTTCAGGTCATGAAACATGGGACCAACACTTTACATGTTGCGTTTATATTTTTGTTCAGTATAAATACTGTAAGACGTAACATGGTATTAGTATATTATCATAAAGTAGGACCATTGATTTGAACTCTCAAGGAAGATTCTACTGTCCAGGTGTCTGTCTCTCACCTGAGGGCCTCCATCTGGTCCCTCTCCTCGATCACACCCAGTTTCCTCCTAATGTGGTGGAGGAGCTTGGTGCCCTGGAACCCGGACCCGTGGCCATCGAAGCGGATCACAATGGTGCTGTAACTGCTCACCAGCACCGTGGCCCAGTCCACACGGAACTGCTCTGTCACCATCTGTCCGCCAGGTGTTCCGTCTCTGAGGGAAACAGATGACAGGCTGAACCAATGACCCCATTATAGCTCTCTGTGACAGGGTCCAAAGTCATGAGTCCAATGTCAAAACGGAATGTGCTATAATTCCTAATGTAATCCCTACTGGGGGTGGTGTGATTCATAGATATTATGTTTATATCTAGAAAAACGTGTGTGTGGGTAGTTATTGCCATACTTACACTAGTAGCAGTAGGGGGTAGTGAGCTGTGTCTATGAAACCAGCTGGCTTCAGGATCTGCATTGTCAGAGCTGCAAGAAACAAGACTGTGTATTTGAATGTATTATGGATCCCCATTAGCTGTTGCCAAGGCAGCAGCTACTCTTCCTGGGGTCCAGCAAAATGAAGGCAGTTATACAATTTTAAAAACATTACAATACATTCACAGACTGTGTGTCCTCAGGCCCCTACTCCACCACAACCACATACTGTATATACAGTACAAAATCCATGTGTACGTATGTTATCGTGTGTGTGTGTATACATGTGTCTGTGCCTATGTTTGTGTTGATTCACAGTCCCCACTGTCCCATAGGTTTTTTTTAATCTGTTTTTTAAATCTAATTTTACTGCTTGCATGAGTTACTTGATATGGAATAGAGTTCCATGTAGCCATGGCTCTATGTAGTACTGTGCGCCTTCCATAGTCTGTTCTGGGCTTGGGGACTGTGAAGAGACCTCTTGTGGCATGTCTTGTGGGGTATGCATGTGTGTCCGATCTGTGTGCCAGTAGTTCAAACAGACAGCTCGGTGCATTCAACATGTCAACACCTCTCATAAATAAAAGCAGTGATTAAGTTAATCTCTCCTCCACTTTGAGCCAGGAGAGATTGACATGCATATTATTAATATTAGCTCTCTGCGTACATCCAAGGGCCAGCCGTGCTGCCCTTTTCTGTGCCAATTGCAATTTTCCCGAAGTCCTTATTGGTGGCAACAGACCACGCGACAGAACAGTAGTCCAGGTGCGACAAAACTAAGGCCTGTAGGACCTGCCTTGTTGACAGTGCTGTCAATAAGGTAGAGCAGCTCCTTATCATGTACAGTCTTCTCCTGATCTTAGCTACTGTTGTATCAATATGTTTTGACCATGACAGTTTACAATCCAGGGTAACTCCAAGCAGTTTGGTCACCTCAACTTGCTCAATTTCCACATTATTTATTACAAGATTTAGTTGAGGTTTAGGGTATTTAGTGAATGATTTGTGCATGTTGTTCTTCTTAAAGGCCCAGTGCAGTCAAAAATGTGATTATCCTGTGTTTTATACAGTACCAATCAAAAGGTTGGACACACCTACTCATTCAAGGGTTTTTCTTTATTTTTAAAATTTTCTACATTGTTGAATAATAGTGAAGACATCACAACTATGAAATAACACATATGGAATCATGTAGTAACCAAAAAACAGTTAAACGTATCAAAATATATATGTGACTCGTTTCAGGAAACTAGGCGTATGTCGCGGGTCACCACTTCACAGGAGAGCCATTTGAACAAAAGATTTTTGGCAGAAATGCCTTCTGGAACATGTGAACTTTCATGTGCCTTAAATATCTGTAAATATGAAAAAAATGTTAAATTGTGAACCTAGTTGGTTAAGCCACAGAAAAAGTGAGAAACCTTCCCACTAACCATGATTGGCTGAGATAATGAGTGGGCTGGACATGCCGAGAGAAGAGTTCAGATTGGTCTGCTATATAGAGGCTTCTGTCTATTTGAGCTGGTCAGTATATGTTGGTAATCCTGTTAAATGCAGCTTTTTAAAAATGTATTGTGTAGTGGAGCTGCATAAGTGTTGATAGCTAAAGAGATGGAGAAAACACCTCTCTCCTTAAAACGAAGAGCAACCATGGCATGGCATCCGTGACATGGAGACGTGTCCATCATGCATGATGATGTATACGGGTAAGATAGTCTAGCTAGCAAAATGTTCAGATATTACACGTTTCTAATTTTGACAGAAAGTGCTTTCGTTTCAAGCTAATGTGTACTGTTAGCTAGCTAGCTGAGGTTAGCTGGCTGGATCGCTAGCTAACATTACGTGTATGATGTTATTATTTGTATCTCAGAGCTGTTTGCTTTGCTAGTTAGAGCCTAATATTAGCTAGCTAACATTGAACCTAGTTGATTAGCTACCACTTCCAGCAGATTCATGCAAGGCATGATACCTACTGTAATCGTCTATGGTGATGGTCTCGTACTCCACTTTGGGCATCTGCATGCTGTGGTACGTGTTATTCACTCCCTCGTTAGTCTCCAGGTCCAGGACCTCTGCAGTGACATGGAAGAAACAGTCGTATTGTTCACTTACAGTACTGTTTGAGTGGCAGCTTCATGAAGCATCTAACACATTTCCCATTGAATGATGTGAGATATAAAAGACACTATGCTGAATAAAAGGCCCCTCAGCTTCAGTGCTCTTTATGGTACAGGCCAGGGTCAGGCCTCATGACACTCACTCTGTATGTCTTTGGTACTGTAGATGGCAACACTGGGTACATCAGGGCCTGGATAGGGATACATGTGGAGAGGGAGAGAGAGAAAGGGGTGGAGGTTGTCGGTTATTATAGGATGAAGCATTTTATGGTTCAGATGAATGGCCTCAAATGGAGAAGCAAAACAAAACACTTAAACCCTTTTTTCTGTAGCATTTCACTTCAAATCAGAGCTCATTCGAAAATGCCTCTGGTTTATTCCACGAAGGTACGTTTTGTGTCCATTTGGTATTCTAAGAAGAAATTGTGCCACAATATTGCATTTAAAAGCCTGTTAAATGAAATGTCCTTTAATAAAGACCCCATGGAGAATTTTAAAAATCAGATTTTTTTTAATATGATTAAAGACTTGCTAAACTGCCCAAAATGCAGCCCCTGTGCACCCTCTGTTACTTCTAAGAAGACTTTATCCCACTTAATCTCAATATTTCTCCAAGATGTCACCATCATTGTCATTTAAAGTCATTTCTGAAGATTCATATTTATTTAATGTGATTAGTGATTATTTTAATTCTGTTCCTCATTATAAGGTCAACCCTGTTACATGAACTGAACTCTTGTTTAAATATGTTTTTTTTTAAGAAACATTAAACATCTAATAGTCTAATCATAGTGTAAAAGCTGGTTAACTGGTTCTACACTTTTTGGCCATTTTCTGGTGTTTTGTGGTAGAAAACTGAGCGGGTCGAGCACAGATAGACAGGCTACAAATGTTTGAACAATTCATTTTTTAAAGAAGCTTTAATTGCCACTTCCTGTTGCACATAACAAGCTTCCATTCCCCCTATCACAAGAGGATTTATGGCTGATTTAAGATGAAATCCTCAACCCTGATACAGTCAACCCTGATACAGTCAACCCTGATACAGTCAACCCTGATACAGTCAACTCTGATACAGTCAACCCTGATACAGTCAACCCTGATACAGTCAACCCTGACACAGTCAACCCTGATACAGTCAACCCTGATACAGTCAACCCTGATACAGTCAACCCTGATACAGTCAACCCAGATACAGTCAACCCTGACACAGTCAACCCTGATACAGTCAACTCTGATACAGTCAACCCTGATACAGTCAACCCTGATACAGTCAACCCTGATACAGTCAACCCCAGATACAGTCAACCGTTGACACAGTCAACCCTGACACAGTCAACCCAGATACAGTCAACCCAGATACAGTCAACCCAGATACAGTCAACCCAGATACAGTCAACCCAGATACAGTCAACCCTGATACAGTCAACCCAGATACAGTCAACCCAGACACAGTCAACCCTGATACAGTCAACCCTGATACAGTCAACTCAGATACAGTCAACCCAGATACAGTTAACCCAGATACTTTATTTGACACTTAGGCACTTACTGTTGAAATTTTTATTTAACCTGTTGAGATGGGAAAACTTGTTTTTATGAAGTTGAACATGTGCTCTTTATAACAGAATGTTTAAAATAATAATAATAAAAAAATACATTTACATTTCTCAAAAGGCACTGAATTGGTGGAATGAGCACTCTGTTTCTCTTACCATCTTTAGTAATGCAAGTCTAGAAATAACGCCTCTCAGCCAGCCATGTGTCATTACTGAGAAGCCACTGTCTGTCTGTAGCACCTTGGGGAACAGCTGAATGAATACCCGGCTGTTATTATTACCCCAGACAGATAGACCAGGGCTGGTCTCCTCTCACAAGAGCTAATTAACAAAATATGGTTGCTCTTTTTCCTCTCTGGAGCCGGCCCTCTAAACAAATCAGCTGTCATGGCAACCGCACTAGTAGGAGAAATAAGGATGATGAATATTCTCAGAGGAAATGAGAACACAGACTTAAACAAGGCCATGGGCCCTACTCTCATTCTATAGATAGACCCTGTCTGACACACAGGAAGCAGGGCAGGAAATAGGGCTCTATGCCAACTACTGTAGTTTGATATACAGCAGGAACACTTTTTAGGGTGCAGCCTGGCGATTCACATTTGGCAAAGGGCTTGAGTTGTCTGACTGGCAAATAGAAACACTGGTTAGTGCCGACTGCTGTCACATTCAATACAACCTTTTGCCACAGCAAAATATTTTGACTGAGCATGTTTAGTGTCCGTGTAGATTGTTAAATCTACAGACACTAAACACCCACTAAAAGCCTGTCAGCATAGTGAAAGACTTCAATGTACTTGTATATCACAAAAATATACTGATTCAGTTAAGTGCAACATATGCTGCTTAGTGTTCAGGATTCAAGGTCAGAAGCACTCACCTTTACAGTTGAGCAGGAAGTACTGCATGTTGTGGCTGAAGGAGCCATCCACATAGCCACACTTGAACTCACACGACAGACAGCAGCGATTAAATGGGCCATTGGTGTCCGCACTGACACAGGATAGATACAGTAAACCACGCTATTAGCATTATACGCTATTAGATTTTAAAAAACACCTAAATAGTGATCTCACATAGAATAACCATTAGAGAGCTAAATCCCAAAATGTAATTATACCTGTAGAGGTGTCGTCGTTTTGGATCATCCTCTGTGCTCAAAAAGTATCTGTAAAACATTGTGATGAAGATCAGTTTGGAGTTTAATGACCATTACCTGAACAAGACGGTAAGGTAAGTCAAATACCCCTGGTAACATTTGATCAACTATAAGCAATAGGAAATCATATGTTCAATTGGAAATCATAATGGTACTATTTGGTCATGTTGCTATAATGTATGGGTCGGAAAGGCTTACATGAGCTGCCTTTCTTGGCTGTAGGCCAGTATCTGAGTCACATCCCAGTCGCCTGATGTCAGGGACTGCAGAGTGTCTGTGCTGCTGTTGGGCTGGAATGGAACAATGCATCACATTGCATGACAACTACAAGTCTGGATAGAAGAGTTGGTTATCTATAACAGCTCATACAGACCAGGCTGGGCACACAGAGGCCGGGATTCAATCCAAGGTGCATTATAGGGCAGCGCATTGAACTCGCCTTGCGCTGCGTTTACCATGAGTGCGTTCTCCGCAGACGACGGGGGAAATGCTTTTAAAAGGTGCATTGTGGGTTGTCCAGTGCGCTGTTCTATAATGCGGCTACAGTTTAAGAGAAGAGAACAGACTGGGGTGTTTTACCTGGGAGGTGGACATGGAGATATGGAAGAACTTTCCCCTTCCACCCTGAGGAATAGCTCTGGTGAAGAAGAACTTGTATCCGTCATGGGAGAAGAGTGGCTCCTCGTTCTGCAACAGGAAGAGAAAGAAGTAGGTGTGTGTGTGTGTGTGTGTGTGTGTGAGTGAGGGAGTATATTGAGACAGCTCAACTGTTAAACTGCACCTCTGTCCTTCCTACCCCCTCCTCCTGTAATGTATGTATTTCACTGGATCGTTTAAAAAAAAAAAGTGTGTTGTGATACATGTTATGCTCTTAGTGTTCTTATCACTCACCTGTCTGTGTAGCCAGCCCTCACTTTCATCCTCATGTTTCTGGAAAAATAACGGGGCGGTTACAAAATGAATACTGCATCCATGTCCACCGTGCTTTTTCTCAAGTTACATACTGCAGTATTTTATTTGAATGGAGAGGACGGAAAGTAAGGACAACTTGGATTGTGACTGAGGAGGCAAGAAAGAAGTAGGGCTTAATGTAAGAGAGGGTGGCGATGTGTGTGTGTGTGTGTGCAGGCGCGTGTTTCACCTTGGTGCACACTCCTGTGGTGGCCTCACACAGTGTCAGTATGGAGTTGTTCTGAGCTCTGTTCAGCCAGTTGACTGCCAGCTTGGTGCTGGTGGCCCACTTTACCATTGTGATGTAATATTCTCTTCTAAAAGAAAGAATGGAATGTGTTACAACTTACTTACAATTTTTCTCTGCAGGGTTACCTGAAAGGTGACAAGTTTGCATCTCTGCTATTCCCTATGGGGTAGTAAATATGACCTTTAACCTTGTGTCACAGTGTCAGTCAGTCAGTGAGACCCTCACCCTATCCTGGGGTCGTCTGGCTTCTTCATCTCCACCGTGTGAAGGGGTCCGTTCAGACTCACCACAGACAGGTGTACTACAGGGTTGTCCTCCCCAGCCTGCAGGGGCAGAGACAGCTTATGCCAGAGATCATATCATTCTGTGGGTTATACAGTATCTATATTGACCATTTCTGTCTACGTGAAGTCGACTGTCAGATCCATACAACTCTATAAGTGTTTATCCCTTTTCTGAATGTTCTGCACAACAACACTACGTACTCATTCAAAACCACTAACCCAGAAAAGTCAAGGCGGTGTAGAGCAGAAAGGACCGAGAATATTGAAGAGACTGTATCTAGGACCTACGGTACCTTAGGGTAGTGACACTCCAGCCCTGTTGGATACAGGGCGCCAGTGAAGATGGGGACCTCCATCTTGCGCACCAGGGTGTCGTTGATGGTGGCATAGGCCAGTCTGAGACCGTCTGGAGACCACCAATGGGCTATGTGGGTCTGCAGTATCTCCTCTGTAACAGCATACACGCCCATAAACAATTAACTACTGTATCACAAACAATGTCCATTTATCATTCAAGACAATCGGCCCTCTGTAATTATTGCGACAGTGAAGCATTTTTTCTTCTTTTGACTCTATACTTCAAAGGTTTGATTTGAAATTAAACACTGACTATGAGGTTAAAGTGCAGACGGTCAGCTTTCATGTGAGGGTATTTTCATCCATAAAGGACAATACCTAGTCAGTTGTACAACTGAATGCCTTCAACTGAAATGTGCCCTCCAATAGAAATGAATGGTAAATCATGTATTGTATCAGTTTGGAGTCACTTTTATTGTAAATAGTATGTTTCTAAACACTTGTACATGAATGTGGATGCTACCATGATCACAGATAATCCAGAATGAATCGTGGATTATCCGTAATTATGGTAGCATCCACATTCATGTGGAAGTGTTAAAAACATATTATATTCTTATTTACAATAAAAGTGACTCCAAAATGACAATACATTATTTACCATTCATTTCTTTTGGGCACAAAATAATCTGAAACACAACCAAAACAAACAGCAAATGCATCCAACAAATTTGTAGAGTCACAAGCTTGATGTAGACATTGTGTGCTATGAATATGGAACGAAATAGTTAACGTTTTATTACTTGAATACACATGAAATTGTCACAATACTTTTGGTGCCCTAAAATGGTGGGACTATCCACAAAAAGTGTTGTAATTTCTAAACAGTTCATCCGATATGGATGAAAATACCCAAAAATGAAAGCTGACCGTCTGCACTTTAACCTCATAGTCAGTGTTTAATTTCAAATCCAAACTTTTGGAGTATAGAGCCAAACGATTTAAAAAATGCTTCACTGTCCCAATAATTTCAGAGGGCACTGTATATGTAGTCAATGCTGTTCATCGACAACAGCTCTGAATTCAATATCATAGTGTCCTCTAAGGTCACAACAAAGCTCAGGGCTCTGGGACTGAACTCCTCCCTAAATAGCTAGGTCCTGGACTGATGGCTCACTCCCAGGGGGTGAAGGTAGGCAACATTATCTCATCCACACTGATCCTCAACACATGGGCCCCAAAAGGGAGCGTTCTCAGTCCCCTCCTGCACTCTCATAGTCACTTTACCAATACCTACATGTACAAATTACCTCGACTAACCTGGATCCCATCACATTGACTCGGAACCGGTATCCCCTGTATTTAGCCTCGTTATTGTTATTTTATCGTTACTTTAAAAAACGTTTATTTTTTAACTTGAGGTTATTTAGTAAATATTTTCTTAACTCTATTTCTTGAACAGTAAGTAAGCATTTCACAATAAGGTCTACACCTGTTGTATTCGGCGCATGTGACAAATCAAATTAGATTTTGATTTGAAATGGTCAAACCATACAGACACCGTGGTGAAGAAGGCATGACAGCAACTCTTCAACCTCAGAAGGCTGAAGAAATTCAGCCTGTTCTACAGGAGCACCATCGAGAGCATACTGTCGGGCTGTATCACAGCCTGGTACGGCAACTCCACTGCCGCTGACTGCAAGGCTCTACCGAGGGTGGTACGCTCAGCCGAACGCACCATTGGGTGCACACTGCCTGCCCTCTAATACACGTACAACACAAGGTGTCGGTAGGAAGGCCAAGAAAATCATCAAGGGCCTCAGCCACCCCGAGCCACAGCCTGTTCTCCCAGCTTCCATCACTGAACGGACATTTACCCTGCCCTCACCCCCCTCAGTCACTTCTCTTTGACCTGCAATGTTGGAGCTCGGAGTTTAAGAATTTCACTGAACCCTGCAAATACATCTGTGACCCTGTGCATGTGACTAATAAAATCATCTAAGTTTAAAAGATCGTCATTGGGTTAATCAGTCCCTCCAGGATTCAGCGATTCTGCGATCGCATAATTCAATGCAAAATCAACCAAACAGCGCATATTATGCGAGCTCGCAATTTTCACCAATCCCTGCACTTTACCGCATAAAATTGTCCAATCAAAAGCGGGTTCGTAATTTTGACGAATTACTGCACTTTTACCGTGGAAAAGGGCCCGATCCAACCACATGTTAACAAAGTTATTTCTCCCTGGCCTGTCAGTGGTATTCACGTGTGAAGACGATGGCAGAAGACCGTGTGAAACAATTTCAAGGGCTGAAAGAATCAAGGTGAGTGGTGTTTTACTCAAACTGAAAAAATAATTCAATGGTAAATGGCCCGACTGAAATATCTTTATTAATCCATCATCTTTGGTAGAAAGTCAAGCTGTCACCGAGAACATTCCGCAATTTCCTGTTTCATTTAATACTCAAAGAGAGAGAGCGAGAGATGTATTCTGCTTAAAATCGTTCTAAAACTGACCACATTACTTTTATTGCTTTATATGAAATTAACGTGAAGGAAAAAAAACATTGCAAAATGTTTCGCAGAATTTCAGAATAAATGACGCAAAATCAAGAATTCTTGGCTGCAGAAATCACAAAACAAATGTGGCAAAATCCTGGAGGGACTGGTTAACAATAGTAAAGCTAATAGTCTGTTGTTTACTGATACACTGTACTGTACATGTCATCCGGTCCCTAAGTAACTTCATTAGCTGTGTGTGCTGATAAAGGGTATCTAATACAATAACACTGTGTAAACAGATGCTGATGTATTAGATGTGCTGTGGTTTATATCTGATTTATGGCACCCATTTACAGTACTGGGGGAGATTATGTTGTGTGTAAACATGTGTCTTTGTCATGTCTTTATCATTCATCAGGTGTGAAGAGCACATGTCAAAAGGTCATTTGAAAACAGAGGTAACGAAAAGGACAAGACAAGTAATTACAGAAATGAACCGACAAAGTCAAATATAATCCACCAATGCCCACCAGGTGGCAACATAGATCTCCCAGGAAGGCCTCCTATGAGAAAAATAGTACAAACAGGCAGCAACCATTCCCTGAGACAAACACAATAATGACTCAACTCCAACGACCTTGGCTGTGGGTTCTCTGATTCAGTTGACAGAAAATGAGGATGGTCTATGTGGGATGATGAAGACCAGCATACAGAGATTGTGAGCGGGAGAGTGGGGGTTGATGGGTATATTGGACATTGAACAACCATGTTGAGTCATCGATCCCCTCTCTAAGAATGAGATATGGATTATGAAATAACTCATTGACCGCATTCAAGAACAGTGGTCAACACAATCTTCAGTACAGTATAACAGCAGACATCCAACAATTTCTATTGCTGCATAGAAGACTGCTGTATAAAATACCATATGGATCATAACAGGGTATGAATAGCAGGGTTGGGGTCAATTCTGAATTGCGTGGTGACTTGCTCTTTAATTCCAATAAAATTATTTACTTTGATTTGATTTTGAATTGGCCACACCCCATAGAAAGCAGAATTTGAATATGGATATACAATGGGGAGGAAAAACAGCCGCATTGTGTGTGTGTGTGTGTGTGTGTGTGTGTGTCCCGCTGTTGTTAGTTGTTATTGTTTTTGTTGCCGAGCTGAGGAGTTGCATGGAACATTTATTTAATAACATTTTTTTATAATTTTTTCAAATGGAATATCCGAAACATACAATATACTTGCAGTGAAGCCGCTCAACAACTGCAACATACCAGTCATTCAACAGATTCCCATTCAAAGTGACATACAGAAGCATCCAGGGTCAATGCCCTGCTCAAGGGCATGTTGACCGATCTCCCACCAGGCCAAAAGGACGTGAACACGAACCCTACAAGATCCCCCCCACAGTTCTTCAATAGCTGTCCCTCAACCATTCGAGACTCCTCCCACAGTCACCCCCCAGAAGAAAAATACAAAATATAATTCATTCCATTCCACCCCCCCCAATGCACCAACAACCAAGATAATTAACTAAAGAGAAAAAAGAGACAGAAAACAGCAAACAACAATGGAAGAAAAAAAATACAAAAAAATGAAAACAAAGGACATCAAGGACAACTGGAATCATAACAGCAATGCCAACTGTATATGTTTGTGTGCATGTCTGGCACTATTACATGTACAGTTGAAGTCGGAAGTTTACATAGGTTGGAGTCATTAAAACTTGTTTTTCAACCACTCCACAAATTTCTTGTTAACAAACTATAGTTTTGGCAAGTCGGTTAGGACATCTACTTTGTGCATGACACAAGTCATTTTCCAACAATTGTTTACAGACAGATTATTTCACTTACTATTCACTGTATCACAATTCCAGTCAGTTAGAAGTTTACATTCACTAAGTTGACTGTGCCTTTAAACAGCTTGGAAAATTCCATATAACGATACAGTCTCTTACGACATTTGTTTACCTCCCTTGGAAATTGGTCATTCAGAATGAATTTGGTCCCTTTAAGCTCCCTTCCCCTGCTTTTGATCAGCTCCTTTTGTTGGTAGTGTTCAGATTTTGCGATGATCGGTCGGGGACCGAGTGTTCGTTGTTTGCAGCAACTTCTTTCTTGTTGTAATATTGCAAATGGACGTGGCTGTTTCACCATTAAGGATTCCATCTTTAAAGGATAGTTGAATTCAATGAAATTCTATGATATTCAAATGGCTTATTTAATCTATGCATCACCATAGAAAAGTTTACTTTGACATGTATGGCTACCAATACCATGTGGCATAAGTTTGAAACATTTAATTTTTAAATCGGATTATCCTAAAACAATTTTATATAATTACAGTGGTATTGAAATAGTCTAAGATCATGTTGTGGGTTGTCTATAATAATTATTAAATACATTTCCCAGATTGCATTAGATCAAATAGTACCGTATGGAAGGGAACAATCTAACATCTCATTACAAAGAAAAAATACGTTGGGCGTCTTTAGTTAAATTCATGCTAATGTTTGAAATGGTATATGTATTATTTGCATTAAGTGGCATATCGTTAAGATAAAAGACTTGTCAAATGAATGAGATGTTCATGCTTCATGTCTCATTTGAATTGGTTTGAATTGCTTGAATTATATTCTACTTCCTTCAATTCAAATTCAATTCAAATGTTGCTTCCGGTGGGGTGTGGCCAATTCAAATTCAATAACAATGTATGGTTTGAATGCAATTTCCTTTAAAAATTCTGAATTGACCCCAACCCTGATGAATAAGTTATCTGAAAGATCTGTGCTCTGTGTGCTAACCCACTGAAGGTCTTCAAAGAGAATCAATGGGAGGAAATACTGCTGGAACTAAACTGGCAGGGCTTTGGTGAAGGAGTTCCGAGGTCAGTGAGGAAAATCACTTATATCAGTCTCAGTGTAGTCATGGGGACAGCAAGAGGACCATGCCCCACAGCCCTCTGGGAGACACACAGACGGATGGACAGACTATCCTAACCCTAGCTCCAGCCACAACCCTAACCCTAGCTCCAGCCACAAACCTAACCCTAGCTCCAGCCACAACCCTAACCCTAGCTCCAACTCCAGCCCTAACCCTAGCTCCAACTCCAGCCACAGCCCTAACCCTAGCTCCAACTCCAGCCACAGCCCTAACCCTAGCTCCAACTCCAGCCACAACCCTAACCCTAGCTCCAACTCCAGCCACAACCTTAACCCTAGCTCCAGCTCCAGCCACAACCCTAACGCTAGCTCCAACACCAGCCACAACCCTAACCCTAGCTCCAACTCCAGCCCTAACCCTAGCTCCAACTCCAGCCCTAACCCGAGCTCAAACTCCAGCCCTAACCCTAGCTCCAACTCCAGCCACAGCCCTAACCCTAGCTCCAACTCCAGCCACAACCCTAACCCTAGCTCCAACTCTAGCCACAACCTTAACCCTAGCTCCAACTCCAGCCACAGCCCTAACCCTAGCTCCAACTCCAGCCCTAGCTCCAACTCCAGCCCTAACCCTAGCTCCAACTCCAGCCACAGCCCTAACCCTAGCTCCAACTCCAACTCCAGCCACAACCCTAACCCTAGCTCCAACTCCAGCCACAACCTTAACCCTAGCTCCAACTCCAGCCACAACCCTAACCCTAGCTCTAACACCAGCTACAACCCTAACCCTAGCTCCAGCTCCAGCCACAACCCTAACGCTAGCTCCAACACCAGCCACAACCCCTAGCTCCAACTCCAGCCCAACCCTAGCTCCAACTCCAGCCCTAACCTAGCTCAAACTCCAGCCCTAACCCAAGCTCCAACTCCAGCCACAGCCCTAACCCTAGCTCCAACTCCAGCCACAAGCCTAACCCTAGCTCCAACTCCAGCCACAACCCTAACCCTAGCTCCAACTCTAGCCACAACCTTAACCCTAGCTCCAACTCCAGCCACAGCCCTAACCCTAGCTCAACTCCAGCCCTAGCTCCAACTCCAGCCTAACCCTAGCTCCAACTCCAGCCACAGCCCTAACCCTAGCTCCAACTCCAGCCACAACCCTAACCCTAGCTCCAACTCCAGCCACAACCCTAACCCTAGCTCCAACTCCAGCCACAACCTTAACCCTAGCTCCAACTCCAGCCACAACCCTAACCCTAGCTCAACACCAGCTACAGCCCTAACCCTAGCTCCAACTCCAGCCACAGCCTAACCCTAGCTCCAACTCCAGCCACAACCCTAACCCTAGCTCAGCTCCAGCCACAACCTTAACCCTAGCTCCAGCTCCAGCCACAACCCTAACCCTAGCTCCAACACCAGCCACAACCCTAACCCTAGCTCCAACTCCAGCCACAACCCTAACCCTAGCTCCAACTCCAGCCACAACCCTAACCCTAGCTCCAACTCCAGCCACAACCCTAACCCTAGCTCCAACTCCAGCCCTAACCCTAGCTCAAACTCCAGCCCTAACCCTAGCTCCAACTCCAGCCACAGCCCTAACTCCTAGCTCCAACACCAGCCACAACCCTAACCCTAGCTCCAACTCCAGCCACAACCCTAACCCTAGCTCCAACTCCAGCCACAACCCTAACCCTAGCTCCAACTCCAGCCCTAACCCTAGCTCCAACTCCAGCCCTAACCCTAGCTCCAACTCCAGCCCTAACCCTAGCTCAAACTCCAGCCCTAACCCTAGCTCCAACTCCAGCCACAGCCCTAACCCTAGCTCCAACTCCAGCCACAACCCTAACCCTAGCTCCAACTCCAGCCACAACCTTAACCCTAGCTCCAACTCCAGCCACAACCCTAACCCTAGCTCTAACACCAGCCACAACCCTAACCACAGCTCCAACTCCAGCCACAACCCTAACCCTAGCTCCAACTCCAGCCACAACCCTAACCCTAGCTCCAACTCCAGCCACAACCCTAACCCTAGCTCCAACTCCAGCCACAACCCTAACCCTAGCTCCAACTCCAGCCACAACCCTAACCCTAGCTCCAACTCCAGCCACAACCTTAACCCTAGCTCCAACTCCAGCCCTAAACCTAGCTCCAACTCCAGCCCTAACCCTAGCTCCAACTCCAGCCACAACCCTAACCCTAGCTCCAACTCCAGCCACAACCCTAACCCTAGCTCCAACTCCAGCCACAACCTTAACCCTAGCTCCAACTCCAGCCCTAACCCTAGCTCCAACTCCAGCCCTAACCCTAGCTCCAACTCCAGCCACAACCCTAACCCTAGCTCCAACTCCAGCCACAACCTTAACCCTAGCTCCAACTCCAGCCCTAACCCTAGCTCCAACTCCAGCCACAACCCTAACCCTAGCTCCAACTCCAGCCACAACCCTAACCCTAGCTCCAACTCCAGCCACAACCCTAACCCTAGCTCCAACTCCAGCCACAACCCCAACCCTAGCTCCAACTCCAGCCACAACCCTAACCCTAGCTCCAACTCCAGCCACAACCCCAACCCTAGCTCCAACTCCAGCCACAACCCTAACCCTAGCTCCAACTCCAGCCACAACCCTAACCCTAGCTCCAACTCCAGCCACAACCCTAACCCTAGCTCCAACTCCAGCCACAACCTTAACCCTAGCTCCAACTCCAGCCCTAACCCTAGCTCCAACTCCAGCCCTAACCCTAGCTCCAACTCCAGCCACAACCCTAACCCTAGCTCCAACTCCAGCCACAACCCTAACCCTAACTCCAGCCACAACCCTAACCCTAGCTCCAACTCCAGCCACAACCCTAACCCTAGCTCCAACTCCAGCCACAACCTTAACCCTAGCTCCAACACCAGCCACAACCCTAACCCTAGCTCCAACTCCAGCCACAACCCTAAACCTAGCTCCAACTCCAGCCCTAACCCTAGATCCAACTCCAGCCACAGCCCTAACCCTAGCTCCAACTCCAGCCACAACCCTAACCCTAGCTCCAACTCCAGCCACAACCTTAACCCTAGCTCCAACTCCAGCCACAACCCTAACCCTAGCTCCAACTCCAGCCACAACCTTAACCCTAGCTCCAACTCCAGCCACAACCTTAACCCTAGCTCCAACACCAGCCACAACCCTAACCCTAGCTCCAACTCGAGCCACAACCTTAACCCAAGCTCCAACTCCAGCCACTACCCTAACCCTAGCTCTAACACCAGCCACAACCCTAACCCTAGCTCCAACTCCAGCCACAACCCTAACCCTAGCTCCAACTCCAGCCACAACCCTAACCCTAGCTCCAACTCCAGCCACAACCCTAACCCTAGCTCCAACTCCAGCCACAACCCTAACCCTAGCTCCAACTCCAGCCACAACCCCAACCCTAGCTCCAACTCCAGCCACAACCCTAACCCTAGCTCCAACTCCAGCCACAACCTTAACCTAGCTCCAACTCCAGCCCTAACCCAAGCTCCAACTCCAGCCCTAACCCTAGCTCCAACTCCAGCCACAACCCTAACCCTAGCTCCAACTCCAGCCACAACCCCAACCCTAGCTCCAACTCCAGCCACAACCCTAACCTAGCTCCAACTCCAGCCACAACCTTAACCCTAGCTCCAACTCCAGCCACAACCCTAGCTCCAACTCCAGCCCTAACCCCAGCTCCAACTCCAGCCCTAACCCTAGCTCCAACTCCAGCCACAACCCTAAACCTAGCTCCAGCCACAGCCCTAACCCTAGCTCCAACTCCAGCCACAGCCCTAACCCTAGCTCCAACTCCAGCCACAACCCTAACCCTAGCTCCAACTCCAGCCACAACCCTAGCTCCAACTCCAGCCCTAACCCTAGCTCCAACTCCAGCCCTAACCCTAGCTCCAACTCCAGCCCTAACCCTAGCTCCAACTCCAGCCCTAACCCTAGCTCCAACTCCAGCCCTAACCCTAGCTCCAACTCCAGCCACAACCCTAACCCTAACTCCAACTCCAGCCACAACCCTAAACCTAGCTCAAGCCACAGCCCTAACCCTAGCTCCAACTCCAGCCACAGCCCTAACCCTAGCTCCAACTCCAGCCACAACCCTAACCCTAGCTCCAACTTCATTCACAACCTTAACCCTAGCTCCAACTCCAGCCCTAACCCTAGCTCCAACTCCAGCCACAACCCTAACCCTAGCTCCAACTCCAGCCAACAACCCTAACCCTAGCTCCAACTCCAGCCACAACCCTAACCCTAGCTCCAACTCCAGCCACAACCCTAACCCTAGCTCCAACTCCAGCCACAACCTTAACCCTAGCTCCAACTCCAGCCACAACCCTAACCCTAGCTCCAACTCCAGCCACAACCCTAACCCTAGCTCCAACTCCAGCCACAACCCTAACCCTAGCTCCAACTCCAGCCACAACCCTAACCCTAGCTCCAACTCCAGCCACAACCCTAAACCTAGCTCCAGCCACAGCCCTAACCCTAGCTCCAACTCCAGCCACAGCCCTAACCCTAGCTCCAACTCCAGCCACAACCCTAACCCTAGCTCCAACTCCAGCCACAACCCTAACCCTAGCTCCAACTCCAGCCACAACCTTAACCCTAGCTCCAACTCCAGCCCTAACCCTAGCTCCAACTCCAGCCACAACCCTAACCCTAGCTCCAACTCCAGCCACAACCCTAACCCTAGCTCCAACTCCAGCCACAACCCTAACCCTAGCTCCAACTCCAGCCACAACCCTAACCCTAGCTCCAACTCCAGCCACAACCCTAACCCTAGCTCCAACTCCAGCCACAACCTTAACCCTAGCTCCAACTCCAGCCACAACCTTAACCCTAGCTCCAACACCAGCCACAACCCTAACCCTAGCTCCAACTCGAGCCACAACCTAACCCTAGCTCCAACTCGAGCCACAACCCTAACCCTAGCTCAACTCCAGCCACAACCCTAACCCCTAGCTCCAACTCCAGCCACAACCCTAACCCTAGCTCCAACTCCAGCCACAACCGCAACCCTAGCTCAACTCCAGCCACAACCCTAACCCTAGCTCCAACTCCAGCCACAACCCTAACCCTAGCTCCAACTCCAGCCACAACCTTAACCCTAGCTCCAACTCCAGCCACAACCTTAACCCTAGCTCCAACACCAGCCACAACCCTAACCCTAGCTCCAACTCGAGCCACAACCCTAACCCTAGCTCAACTCCAGCCACAAGCCTAACCCTAGCTCCAACTCCAGCCACAACCCTAACCCTAGCTCCAACTCCAGCCACAACCCTAACCCTAGCTCCAACTCCAGCCACAACCGCAACCCTAGCTCCAACTCCAGCCACAACCCTAACCCTAGCTCCAACTCCAGCCACAACCTTAACCCTAGCTCCAACTCCAGCCACAACCCTAACCCTAGCTCCAACACCAGCCAGCCTAACCCTGGCTCCAGCACCAGTACAACCCTAACCCTGGCTCCAACTCCAGCCACAACCCTAACCCTAGCTCCAACACCAGCCAACCCTAGCTCCAACTCCAGCCCTAACCCTAGCTCCAACTCCAGCCACAACCCTAACCCTAGCTCCAGCTCCAGCCACCCTAACCCTAGCTCCAACTCCAGCCACAACCCTAACCCTAGCTCCAACTCCAGCCACAACCCTAACCCTAGCTCCAACTCCAGCCACAACCTTAACCCTAGCTCCAACTCCAGCCACAACCCCAACCCTAGCTCCAACTCCAGCCACAACCCTAACCCTAGCTCCAACACCAGCCACAACCCTAGCTCCAACTCCAGCCCTAACCCTAGCTCCAACTCCAGCCACAACCCTAACCTAGCTCCAGCTCCAGCCACAGCCTAACCCTAGCTCCAACTCCAGCCACAGCCTAACCCTGGCTCCAACTCCAGCCACAACCCTAACCCTAGCTCCAGCTCCAGCCACAACCTTAACCCTAGCTCCAACTCCAGCCACAGCCCTAACCCTAGCTCCAACTCCAGCCACAACCCTAACCCTAGCTCCAACTCCAGCCACAACCCTAGCTCCAACTCCAGCCCTAACCCTAGCTCCAACTCCAGCCCTAACCCTAGCTCCAACTCCAGCCCTAACCCTAGCTCCAACTCCAGCCCTAACCCTAGCTCCAACTCCAGCCCTAACCCCAGCTCCAACTCCAGCCCTAACCCTAGCTCCAACTCCAGCCACAACCCTAAACCTAGCTCCAGCCACAGCCCTAACCCTAGCTCCAACTCCAGCCACAGCCCCTAACCCTAGCTCCAACTCCAGCCACAGCCCTAACCCTAGCTCCAACTCCAGCCACAACCCTAGCTCCAACTCCAGCCCTAACCTAGCTCCAACTCCAGCCCTAACCCTAGCTCCAACTCCAGCCCTAACCCTAGCTCCAACTCCAGCCCTAACCCTAGCTCCAACTCCAGCCCTAACCCTAGCTCCAACTCCAGCCACAACCCTAACCCTAACTCCAACTCCAGCCACAACCCTAAACCTAGCTCAAGCCACAGCCCTAACCTAGCTCAACTCCAGCCACAGCCCTAACCCTAGCTCCAACTCCAGCCACAACCCTAACCCTAGCTCCAACTTCATTCACAACCTTAACCCTAGCTCCAACTCCAGCCCTAACCTAGCTCCAACTCCAGCCACAACCCTAACCCTAGCTCCAACTCCAGCCACAACCCTAACCTAGCTCCAACTCCAGCCACAACCCTAACCCTAGCTCCAACTCCAGCCACAACCCTAACCCTAGCTCCAACTCCAGCCTGGCCTTAACCCTAGCTCCAACTCCAGCCACAACCCTAACCCTAGCTCCAACTCCAGCCACAACCCTAACCCTAGCTCAGCTCCAGCCACACCCTAACCCTAGCTCCAACTCCAGCCACAACCCTAACCCTAGCTCCAACTCCAGCCACAACCCTAAACCTAGCTCCAGCCACAGCCCTAACCCTAGCTCCAACTCCAGCCACAGCCCTAACCCTAGCTCCAACTCCAGCCACAACCCTAACCCTAGCTCCAGCTCCAGCCACAAGCCTAACCCTAGCTCCAACTCCAGCCACAACCTTAACCCTAGCTCCAACTCCAGCCCTAACCCTAGCTCCAACTCCAGCCACAACCCTAACCCTAGCTCCAACTCCAGCCTACAACCCTAACCCTAGCTCCAACTCCAGCCACAACCTAACCCTAGCTCCAACTCCAGCCACAACCTAACCTAGCTCCAACTCCAGCCACAACCCTAACCCTAGCTCCAACTCCAGCCACAACCTTAACCCTAGCTCCAGCTCCTCCAGCTCGAGCCACAAGCCCTAACCCTAGCTCCAACTCCGAGCCACAACCCTAACCCTAGCTCCAACTCCAGCCACAACCCTAACCCTAGCTCCAACTCCAGCCACAACCCTAACCCTAGCTCCAACTCCAGCCACAACCGCAACCCTAGCTCCAACTCCAGCCACAACCCTAACCTAGCTCAACTCCAGCCACAACCTAACCCTAGCTCCAACTCCAGCCACAACCTTAACCCTAGCTCCAACTCCAGCCACAACCTTAACCCTAGCTCCAACACCAGCCACAACCCTAACCCTAGCTCCAACTCAGCCACAACCCTAACCCTAGCTCCAACTCCAGCCACAACCCTAACCCTAGCTCCAACTCCAGCCACAACCCTAACCCTAGCTCCAGCTCCAGCCACAACCCTAACCCTAGCTCCAACTCCAGCCACAACCGCAACCCTAGCTCCAACTCCAGCCACAACCCTAACCCTAGCTCCAACTCCAGCCAAAACCTTAACCCTAGCTCCAACTCCAGCCACAACCCCTAACCCTAGCTCCAACACCAGCCACAACCCTAACCCTGGCTCCAACACCAGCCACAACCCTAACCCTGGCTCCAACTCCAGCCACAACCCTAACCCTAGCTCCAACACCAGCCACAACCCTAGCTCCAACTCCAGCCCTAACCCTAGCTCCAACTCCAGCCACAACCCTAACCCTAGCTCCAACTCCAGCCACAACCCTAACCCTAGCTCCAACTCCAGCCACAACCCTAACCCTAGCTCCAACTCCAGCCACAACCCTAACCCTAGCTCCAACTCCAGCCACAACCTTAACCCTAGCTCCAACTCCAGCCACAACCCCAACCCTAGCTCCAACTCCAGCCACAACCCTAACCCTAGCTCCAACACCAGCCACAACCCTAGCTCCAACTCCAGCCCTAACCCTAGCTCCAACTCCAGCCACAACCCTAACCCTAGCTCCAACTCCAGCCACAGCCTAACCCTAGCTCCAACTCCAGCCACAACCCTAACCCTAGCTCCAACTCCAGCCACAACCCTAACCCTAGCTCCAGCTCCAGCCACAACCTTAACCCTAGCTCCAACTCCAGCCACAGCCCTAACCCTAGCTCCAACTCCAGCCACAACCTAACCCTAGCTCCAACTCCAGCCACAACCCTAGCTCCAACTCCAGCCCTAACCTAGCTCCAACTCCAGCCCTAACCCTAGCTCCAACTCCAGCCCTAACCCTAGCTCCAACTCCAGCCCTAACCCTAGCTCCAACTCCAGCCTAACCTAGCTCCAACTCCAGCCACAACCCTAAACCTAGCTCCAGCCACAGCCCTAACCCTAGCTCCAACTCCAGCCACAACCCTAACCCTAGCTCCAACTCCAGCCACAACCTTAATTTTGTAGCTCCAACTCCAGCCCTAACCCTAGCTCCAACTCCAGCCACAACCCTAACCCTAGCTCCAACTCCAGCCACAGCCCTAACCTAGCTCCAACTCCAGCCACAGCCCTAACCCTAGCTCCAACTCCAGCCACAACCCTAACCCTAGCTCCAACTCCAGCCACAACCTTAACCCTAGCTCCAACTCCAGCCACAACCTTAACCCTAGCTCCAACACCAGCCACAACCCTAACCCTAGCTCCAACTCGAGCCACAATTTTAACCCTAGCTTATGGCTCCAGCCACATTTTACCCTAACCCTAGCTCTAACACCACCCACAACCCTAACCCTAGCTCCAACTCCAGCCACAACCCTAACCCTAGCTCCAACTCCAGCCACAACCCTAACCCTAGCTCCAACTCCAGCCACAACCCTAACCCTAGCTCCAACTCCAGCCACAACCCTAGCTCAACTCCAGCCACAACCCTAACCCTAGCTCCAGCTCCAGCCACAACCCCAACCCTAGCTCCAACTCCAGCCACACCCTAACCCTAGCTCCAACTCCAGCCACAACCTAACCCTAGCTCCAACTCCAGCCACAACCCTAACCCTAGCTCCAGCACCAGCCACAACCTAACCCCTGGCTCCAACACCAGCCACAACCCTAACCCTGGCTCCAACTCCAGCCACAAGCCTAGCTCCAACACCAGCCACAACCTAGCTCCAACTCCAGCCCTAACCCCTGGCTCAACTCCAGCCACAGCCTAACCTAGCTCGGCTCCAGCCTAACCTAGCTCCAACTCCAGCCACAACCCTAACCCTAGCTCCAACTCCAGCCACAACCCTAACCCTAGCTCCAGCTCCAGCCACAACCTTAACCCTAGCTCAACTCCAGCCACAACCCTAACCCTAGCTCCAGCTCCAGCATAAACCCTAACCCTGGCTCCAACTCCAGCCACAACCCTAACCCTAGCTCCAACACCAGCCACAACCCTAGCTCCAACTCCAGCCCTAACCCCTAGCTCCAACTCCAGCCACAACCCTAACCCTAGCTCCAACTCCAGCCACAACCCTAACCCTAGCTCCAACTCCAGCCACAACCCTAACCCTAGCTCCAACTCCAGCCACAACCCTAACCCTAGCTCCAGCTCCAGCCACAGCCTTAACCCTAGCTCAACTCCAGCCACAATCCCAACCCTAGCTCCAGCCCAGCCACAACCCTAACCCTAGCTCCAACTCCAGCCACAACCCTAACCCTAGCTCCAGCTCCAGCCACAACCTTAACCCCTAGCTCCAACTCCAGCCACAACCCTAACCCTAGCTCCAGCTCCAGCCACAACCTTAACCCTAGCTCCAACTCCAGCCACAACCCCTAACCCTAGCTACAACTCCAGCCACAACCCTAACTAGCTCCAACACCAGCCACAACCCTAACCCTGGCTCCAACACCAGCCACAACCCTAACCCTGGCTCCAACTCCAGCCACAACCCTAACCCTAGTTTCCAACACCAGCCACAACCCTAGCTCCAACTCCAGCCCTAACCCTAGCTCCAACTCCAGCCACAACCCTAACCCTAGCTCCAACTCCAGCTACAACCTAACCTAGCTCAACTCCAGCACAACCCTAACCCTGGCTCCAACTCCAGCCACAACCCTAACCCTGGCTCCAACACCAGCCACCCCCTAACCTGGCTCCAATTCCAGCCTAACCCCTGGCTCAACACCAGTTTCTAATACCTGGCTTGCTCCACTAGCCCCTAACCCAGCGGCTCCAATTTCCAGCCTAACCCTAGCTCCAACTCCAGCCACAACCCTGGCCCTGGCTAGCTCCAACTCCAGCCTAACCCTAGCCAGCTCAACCCTAACCCTAGCTCCAACTCCAGCCACAACCCTAACCCTAGCTCCAACTCCAGCCCCTAACCCTAGCTCCGGCTCCAGCCCTAACCCTAGCTCCGGCTCCAGCCACAACCCTAACCTAGCTCCAACTCCAGCCACAACCCTAACCCTAGCTCCAACTCCAGCCACACCCTAACCCTAGCTCCAACTCCAGCCACAAGCCTAACCCTAGCTCCAACTCCAGCCACAACCCTAACCCTAGCTCCAAGCTCCAGCCACAACCCTAACCCTAGCTCCAACTCCAGCCACAACCCTAACCCTAGCTCCAACTCCAGCCACAACCCTAACCCTAGCTCCAACTCCAGCCACAACCCTAACCCTAGCTCCAACTCCAGCCACAACCCTAACAGCCTAGCTCCAACTCCAGCCACAACCCTAACCCTAGCTCGGCTCCAGCCACAACCCTAACCCCTAGCTCCAACCCTGGCCAGCCCAAGCCCTAACCCTAGCTCGGCTCCAGCCACCTAACCCTAGCTCCAACTCCAGCTACAACCCTAACCCTAGCTCCAACTCCAGCCACAGCCCTAACCCTAGCTCCAACTCCAGCCACAACCAGCCTAACCCTAGCTCCAACTCCAGCCACAACCCTAACCCTAGCTCCAACTCCAGCCACAACCCAAACCCTAACTCCAGCCACAACCTAACCCTAGCTCCAACTCCAGCCACAACCTAACCCTAGCTCCAAGCTCCAGCCACAACCCCTTAACCCTGGCTCCAACACCAGCCACAACCCTAACCCTAGCTCCAACTCCAGCCACAACCCTAAACCTGGCTCAGCTCCAGCCCTAACCCTAGATTCCAACTCCAGCCACAGCCCTAACCTAGCTCCAAGCTCCAGCCACAACCTAGCCCCTAGCTCCAACACCAGCCACAACCTTAACCCTAGCTCCAACTCCAGCCACAACCCTAACCCTAGCTCCAACTCCAGCCACAACCTAACCCTAGCTCCAACTCCAGCCACAACCTTAACCCTAGCTCCAACACCAGCCACAACCCTAACCCTAGCTCCAACTCGAGCCACAACCTTAACCCAAGCTCCAACTCCAGCCACTACCCTAACCCTAGCTCTAACACCAGCCACAACCTAACCCTAGCTCCAACTCCAGCCGGCCCTGGCCTAGCTCCGGCTCCAGCCACAGGCCTGGCCTAGCTCGGCTCCAGCCACAACCTAACCCTAGCTCCAACGGCCACAACCTAACCCTAGCTCCAACTCCAGCCACAACCCCAACCCTAGCTCGGCTCCAGCCACAACCCTAACCCTAGCTCCAACTCCAGCCACAGCCCAACCCCTAGCTCGGCTCCAGCCCTAGCCCAAGCTCAGCTCCAGCCCTAACCTAGCTCAAGCTCCAGCCACAGCTCCTAACCTGGCTCTCCAGCCACAAGCCCCAACCCTAGCTCCAACTCCAGCCACAAGCCTAGCCCTGGTTTCCGGCTCCAGCTACAACCTTAACCCTAAATTTCCAGCTAACAACCCTGGCTCCAGCTCCAGCCCCAACTTTAGCTCCAGCTCCAGCCCTAACCCTGGCTCGGCTCCAGCCACAACCTAAACCTGGCTCCAGCCCAGCCTAACCTAGCTCAACTCCAGCCACAGCCCTAACCCTAGCTCGGCTCCAGCCACAACCCTAACCTAGCTCCAACTCCAGCCACAACCCTAGCTCGGCTCCAGCCCTAACCCTAGCTCCGGCTCCGCCCCTAACCCTAGCTCCAACTCCAGCCCTAACCCTAGCTCCAACTCCAGCCCTAACCCTAGCTCCAACTCCAGCCCTAACCCTAGCTCCAACTCCAGCCTGGCCTAACCCTAACTCCAACTCCAGCCACAACCCTAAACCTGGCTCAGCCACAGCCCCTAACCCTAGCTCGGCTCCAGCCACAGCCCTAACCCTGGCTCCAGCTCCAGCCACAACCTAACCCTAGCTCCAGCCCATTTCCAGCCCCTTAACCCTAGCTCCAACTCCAGCCTAACCCTAGCTCGGCTCCAGCCCTAGCCTAACCCTAGCTCCAGCTCAGCCCAGCCCTGGCCCTAGCTCCGGCTCCAGCCAGCCTGGCCCTGGCCCTAGCTCCAACTCCAGCCCTAACCCTAGCTCCAACCCAGCCACAACCCTAACCCTGGCTCCGGCTCCAGCCACAACCCTGGCCCCTGGCTCCGGCTCCAGCCTGGCCCTAACCCTAGCTCCAACTCCAGCCACAGCCCTAACCCGGCTCCAACTCCAGCCACAACCCTAACCCTGGCTCCAGCCTGGCCAACCTAACCCTGGCTCCAGCTCCAGCCACAGCCCTAACCTAGCTCCGGCTCCAGTACAAGCCTAACCCTGGCTCGGCTCCAGCCACAGCCCTAACCCTAGCTCCAGCTCCAGCCACAACCTTGGCCCTAGCTCCCAGCCTAACCCTGGCTCAACTCCAGCCACAGCCTAACCCTAGTTTGGCTCCAGCCACAACCCTCCTAGCTCCGGCTCCAGCTACTGGCCTAACCTAGCTCGGCTCCAATTCCAGCCCTGGCTCCGGCTCCAGCTACAAGCCTAAGCCCTAGTTTCAAGCTCCAGCCACAGCCTTAACCCTAGGCTCAGCTCCAGCCTGGCCTTTAAGCACCAGTTTCCTAACCCTAGCTCAACCGGGCCGGCCTAACCCTGGCTCCAGCTGAAGCCAAGCCTGGCCCTAGCTCCAAGCTCCAGCCACAGCCTAACCCTAGCTCCAGCCACAGCCCTAACCCTAGCTCCAACTCCAGCCACAACCCTAACCCTAGCTCCAACTCCAGCCACAGCCCCTAACCCTAGCTCCAACTCCAGCCCTAACCCTAGCTCCAACTCCAGCCACAACCTAACCCTAGCTCCAACTCCAGCCCTTGACCCTAGCTCCAACTCCAGCCACAACCCTGGCCTAGCTCCGGCTCCAGCCACAACCTAACCCTAGCTCCAGCTCCAGCCACAACCCTGGCCCAGCTCCCAGCTCCAACTGGCCTAGCCCTGGCTCGGCTCCAGCCACAGCCTAACCCTAGCTCCGGCTCCAGCCACAAGCCGCAGCCTAACCCTAGCTCCAACTCCAGCCACCTAACCCTGGCTCCGCTCCAGCCACAACCCTGGCTCCGGCTCCAGCCCAGCCCTGGCTCCTAGCTCCAACTCCAGCCCTAACCCCCTAGCTCCACTCCAGCCACAACCCTGACCTAGCTCCAACGGCTACAAACCCTTTTCCAGCTCCACACAAGCCTTAAACCCTAGCTCCAGCGCCAGCCCTAACCTAGCTCAACTCCAGCCTGGCCCTAACCCTAGCTCAGCTCCAGCCACAGCCTAGCCCTAGCTCCAAGCTCCAGCCACAGCCTAACCCTAGCTCAGCTCCAGCCACAAGCCTAACCCTAGCTCCAACTCCAGTTTTAACCCTAGCTCCAACTCCAGCCACAACCCCAACCCTGGCTCGGCTCCAGCCTGCCCTAAAGCCTGGCTCCAGTGCCCGGCCAATGACCCTGGCTCAGCTCCAGCCCCTAACCCTGGCTCAGCTCGGCCACAGCCTAACCCTGGCTCTCAACTCCAGCCACAACCCTAACCTAGGCTCTGGCCCAATTTACAGCCTAACCTGGCTCCTGGCTCCAGCCACAGCCTAACCCTAGCTCCTGGCTCCAGCCAAGCCAACCCTGGCTCAGCTCCAACAGCCCCTGGCCCTGGCTCGGCTCCAGCCACAGCCCTAGCCCTGGCTCCAGCTCCAGCCACAGCCCTGGACCAGCTCAGCCTAGTTTCCTGGCTCCAGCTCCAGCCCTAACCCTAGCTGGCCCAGCTCCAGCCTAACCCTGGCTCAGCTCCAGCCTAACCCTAGCTGGCTCAGCTCAGCCCTAGCCCCCGGCTCGGCTCCGGCCCTAAGCCTAGCTCGGCTCCGGAAACCCTAAGCCTGGCTCCGCCACAGCCCTAACCCTGGCTCCGGCTCCAGCCTGGCCCTAACCCTGGCTCGGCTCCAGCTACCCGGCCAGCCTGGCTCCAGCACCAGCTCCAGCTCCAGCCCTAACCCTGGCTCCAACTCCAGCCCTAACCCTGGCTCCAGCTCCAGCCAAACCCTAGCTCCAGCTCCAGCCCTAACCCTAGCTCCCGGCTCCAGCCCTAACCCTGGCTCCGGCTCCAGCCACAACCCTAACCCTGGCTCCGGCTCCCGGCCACAACCCTAAGGCCTGGCTCAGGCCACAGCCCTGGCCTAGCTCCGCTCCAGCCACAGCTAATTTAGCTCCAGCTCCGGCCACAGCCTAACCTGGCTGGCTACATTCCTGACCTTAACCCTAGTTTCGGCCAGCCCTAACCCTGGCTCGGCTCCCACAGCCCTAACCCTAGTTTCCGGCTCCAGCTACAGCCTAACCCTAGCTCGGCTCCAGCCACAGCCTACCCCTGGCTCCAAACACCAGCCACAACCCTAACCAAGCTCCAGCTCCTAACAACCTTAACCCTAGCTCCAACTCCAGCCACAACCCAAGCCACAACCCTAACCCTAGCTCCACTCCAGCCTGGCCCTAACCCTGGCTCCAACTCCAGCCACAAGCCTAACCCTAGCTCAACTCCAGCAACACCCTAAACCTAGCTCCAGCCACAGCCTAACCCTAGCCTCCCTCCAGGCACAGCCCTAACCCTAGCTCCAACTCCAGCCACAACCCTAACCTGGCTCCAACTCCAGCCACAAGCCAACCCTAGCTCCAACTCCAGCCACAACCTTAACCCTAGCTCCAACTCCAGCCCTAACCCTAGCTCCAACTCCAGCCAGCCCTAACCCTAGCTCCAACTCCAGCCACAACCCTAACCCTAGCTCCAACTCCAGCCACAACCTAACCCCTAGCTCCAACTCCAGCCCTAACCCCTGGCTCCAGCTCCAGTCACAGCCACAACCCTGGCTCAGCTCCAGCCACAGCCTGGCCTAGCTCCTGGCTCCTCGGCTCCAGCCACAGGCCTGGCCCTAGCCTGGCCAGCCACAACCCTAACCCTAGCTCCAACTGGCCAGCACAGCCCTGGCCTAGCCCCCAACTCCAGCCCTAACTCCTAGCTCCAGCTCCAGCCACAACCCTAACCCTGGCTCCAACTCCAGCCACAGCCCTAACCCTAGCTCCGGCTCCAGCCACAGCCTAACCCTAGCTGGCTCCAGCCACAAGCCTAGCCCTGGCTCAGCCACAACCTTAACCCTAGCTCCCGGCTCCAGCCACAGCCCTAACCCTAGCTCCAACTCAGCCACAACCCTAACCCTAGCTCAACTCCAGCCACAAGCCCTAACCCTAGCTCGGCTCCAGCCACAACCCTAACCCTAGCTCCAACTCCAGCCACAACCCTAACCCTAGCTCCAACTCCAGCCCAACCTAACCCTAGCTCCAACTCCAGCCACAACCCTAACCCTGGCTCCAACTCCAGCCAAAAGCCTAACCCTAGCTCCAATTCCAGTACAAGCCTAGCTCTGGCCGGCACCTAAAGCCACCTGGCCCGGCACCAGCCACAGCCTAGCTGTCCGGCTCCAGCCACGGCCCTAAGCCCTAGCTCAGCACCAGCCACAGCCCTGGCTCAGCCCTAGCCCCTAGCTCCACTCCAGCCGGCAACCATTAGCCCTAGCTCCGGCTCCAGCCACAGCCCTAACCCTAGCTCCAACTCCAGCCACAACCCTAACCCTAGCTCCAACTCGCCACAGCCCTAACCTAGCTCAACTCCAGCCACAACCCTAACCCTAGCTCCAACTCCAGCCACAGCCCCAACCCTAGCTCCAACTCCAGCCACAACCCTAACCCTAGCTCCGGCACCAGCCCACCCCTGGCTCCACTCCAGCCTAACCCTAGCTCCAACTCCAGCCCAGCCCTGGCCCACAACTCCGCCTAACCCTAGCCCTAGCTCCGGCTCCAGCCACAACCCTAACCCTAGCTCGGCTCCAGCTACAACCAAGCTCCAGCTCCAGCCACCTTAACCCGGCTCCAACTCCCAGCCTAGCTCCGGCTCCAGCCTAGCCCCTAACCCTAGCTCCAACTCCGGCTCCAAAGCCAACTAACCCTAGCTCCAACTCCAGCTAACCCTGGCTCGGCAACTCCAGCCCTAACCTAAGCTCCAGGCCTAACCCGGCTCCACCGGCCCTAACCCTAGCTCCCGGCTCCAGCCCCTGGCCCTAACCCTAGCTCCAGCCCAGCCACAGCCCGGCCAACCCTGACCCTGGCCTCGGCTCCAAACCCTAACCCCTGGCTCGGCTCCAGCCTAACCCTAGCTCAACTCCAGCCACAACCCTAACCCTAGCTCCGGCTCCAGCCACAACCTAGCCTAGCTCCAGCTCCAGCCACAACCCTAACCCTAGCTCCAACTCCAGCCACAACCCTAACCCTAGCTCCAACTCCAGCCAACCAGCTCCACAGCCTAACCCTGGCTCAGCACCAGCCCTGACCTAACCTAGCTCCAGCCCGAGCCCCTAACCCTAGCTCCAGCTCCAGCCACAACCCTAACCCTGGCTCCAACCGGCCACAGCCTAACCCTGGCTCCAACCAATACATGACCCTGGCCCTGGCTCCAACACCAGCCACAACCCTAGCAACTCCAGCTCCAACCCAGCTCCAACTCCACAACCTGGCTCCAACTCCAGCCACAACCCTAACCCTAGCTCCAACTCCAGCCACAACCCTAACCCTGGCTCAGCTCCTACAGCCCTAACCCTGGCTCCAACCCTAACCCTAGCTCCAACTCCAGCCACAACCCCTAGACCACCAGCTCCCGGCTCCAGCCACAACCCTAACCCTGGCTCGGCAACTCCAGCCACAAGCCTAACCCTAGCTCAGCTCCAGCCCAACCCTAGCTCCAGCACCCAGCCCCTAACCTGGCTCCAGCTCCAGCCACACCTAACCCTAGCTCCGGCTCCAGCCACAGCCTAACCCTAGCTCGGCTCCAGCCACAACCTAACCCTAAGCTCGGCCAGCCACAGCCTAACCCTAGCTCCAGCTCCAGCCTGGCCCTAACCCTGGCTCCAACTCCAGCCACAACCCTAACCCTGGCTCAGCTCCAGCCAGCCTAACCCTGGCTCCAGCTCGGCCCAACCCAACTCCAGCCAACACCAGCCTAACCCTGGCTCCAGCTCCAGCCCAACCCTGGCTCCAACTCCAGCAGCCTAACCCTAGCTCCAACTCCAGCCACAACCCTAACCCTAGCTCCAACTCCAGCCACAACCCTAACCCTAGCTGGCTCCAGCCACAACCTAACCTGGCCACACTCCACCTGGCTCCAACTCCAGCCACCCTAACCCTAGCTCCAGCTCCAGCCACAACCCTAACCCTAGCTCCAACTCCAGCCACTGGCCTAACCCTAGCTCCAGCTCCAGCCACACCCTAACCTGGCTCCAGCTCCAGCCAAGCCAGCCCTGGCTCCGGCTCCAGCCACAGCCCTAACCCTGGCTCCGGCTCCAGCCACAGACCCCAACCTAGCTCGGCTCCAACAGCCCTAACCCTGGCTCAGCACCAGCCGGCCTAACCCTGGCTCAACACCAGCCACAACCCTAACAGCCCTGGCCCCAGCCAGCTCCAGCCACACCCTGGCTCAGCTCCAGCCTAACCCTAGCTCCAAGCTCCAGCCACAGCCCTAGCCCTAGCTGAGCCCGGCTCCAGCCACAACCCTGGCCAGCTCCAGCTCCAGCCACAACCCTGGCTCTGGCTCCAACTCCAGCCTGGCTAACCCTGGCTCCACACCAGCCACACCCAACCCTGGCTCTGGCTCCAGCCACAACCCTGGCCTAGCTCCAACACCAGCCACAACCCTCGGCTCCCTAACCCTGGCTCCAAGCTCCAGCCACAACCTAACCTGGCAACCAGCTCCAGCCTGACCAGCCCTGGCCTCAGCTCCCAGCCCTAACCCTAGCTCCAGCTCCAGCCACACCCTAACCCTAGCTCCGGCTCCAGCCACAAGCCTAACCCTGGCTCCGGCTCCAGCCACAACCCTAACCCTGGCTCCAACTCCAGCCACAAGCCTGGCCTGGCTCCAACACCAGCCACAACCCTGGCCTAGCTCGGCTCCGTACAGCCAAGCTCAGCCAGCAACAGCCTAACCCTAGCTCCGGCTCCAGCCACAACCCTAACCTGGCTAGCTCCAGCCAGCTCCCTAACCCTGGCCCAGCTCCAGCTCCAGCCACAGCCTAAGCCCTGGCTCAGCTCCAGCCACAGCCTGGCCCTGGCTCCATACAGCCTAACCCTGGCCCTCTCAGCCAGCCTAACCCTGGCTCCCAGCTCCAGCCACAACCCTAACCCTAGCTCAGCCCCTCCAGCCTCAGCCCTAACCCTGGCCAACTCCAGCCACAACCCTAACCCTAGCTCCAACTCCAGCCACAACCCTAACCCTAGCTCCAGCACCAGCCACAACCCTAACCCTGGCTCCAACTCCAGCCACCCCTAACCTGGCTCGGCTCCAGCCAAGCCTAACCTGGCTCAGCTCCAGCCACAGCCAACCCTCAACCCTAGCTCCAGCTCCAGCCTAACCCTCAGCTCTGGCCCTCCAGCCTAAACCTATTTCAACCTGGCTCCAGCTCCAGCCACAACCCTAACCCTAGCTCCAACTCCAGCCACAGCCCTAACCCTAGCTCAGCTCCAGCCCAGCCCTGACCCTGGCTCCAGCTCCACAACCAGCCTGGCTCGGCTCCAGCCACAGCCTGGCCCTAGCTCCAACTCCAGCCACAACCCTAGCCCTCCAGCCCTAACCCTAGCTCCAACTCCAGCCTAACCCCTGGCTCCACTCCAGCCTAACCCTGGCTCAGCTCAGCCTGGCCCTGGCTCCGGCTCCGCCCTAACCCTGGCTCCAACTCCAGCCACAACCCTAACCCTGGCTCGGCTCCAGCCACAACCCTAACCCTAGCTCAGCTCCAAGCCTAGCCTGGCTCCAGCCTACGCCCTGGCCCTGGCTCCCAGCTCCAGCCCTAACCTGGCTCCAGCTCCAGACACAGCCTAACCCTGGCTCCAGCTCCAGCCACAGCCTAACCCTGGCTCAGCTCCAGCCACAGCCTTGGCCTAGCTCGGCTCCAGCCCACAACCCTGGCTCAGCTCCACCCTAACCCCTGGCTCAGCTCCAGCCACAGCCCTAAAGCTCCAGCTCTGGCCACAGCCTAACCCTGAGCTCCAACTCCAGCCCTAAGCTCCAGCCTAACCCTAGCTCCGGCTCCAGCCCTGGCCTGGCTCGGCACTCCAGCCCTAACCCTAGCTCCAACTCCAGCCACAACCTAACCCTAGCTCCAACTCCAGCCACAGCCTAACCCTGGCTCGGCTCCAGCCACAACCTAGGCCTGGCTCCAGCTCCAGCCACCCTAGCCTGGCCCAGCCTCCAGCCACAGCCAACCCAGCTCCGGCTCCAGCCCTAACCCTGGCTCCGGCTCCAGCCCAACCCCGGCTCCAACTCCAGCCCTAACCCTAGCTCCGGCTCCAGCCACTGGCCCTGACCCTGGCTCCAGCTCCAGCCCTGGCCTGGCTCCGGCTCCAGCCAGGCCTAGCCCTAGCTCCCGGCTCCAGCCTGGCCTGCCCTGGCTCGGCTCCAGCCACGGCCCTAACCCTGGCTCGGCTCCAGCCACAACCTAACCCCTGGCTCCAGCTCCATTACAACCTGGCTCCAGCTCCGGCCTGACCCTGGCTCCCGGCTCCAGCCAGCCAAGCCTCGGCCCTGGCAGCCCTGCCTGAGCCCCTAACGGCTCGGCTCCGGCCTGACCTGGCCTGGCTCCAGCTCCAGCCCTGGCCTGGCTCAGCTCCAACAGCCCCTGGCCTGATCGGCCCAGCCGACCAGGCCTGACCCACCGGCCACAACAGCCCCGGCCCTGGCTCAGCTCGGCAACCCTGGCCCTGGCTCCGGCTCCAGCCCCTAACCCTGGCTCGGCTCCAGCCACAAGCCTAACCCTGGCTCCGGCTCCAGCCACACCCTAACCCTGGCTCCAGCTCCGGCCTGGCCAAGCCTGACCCTGGCTCCAGCTCCAGCCCTGGCCAGCTCCAGCCCAGCCCTAACCCTGGCTCGGCTCCAGCCACAGCCCTGGCCTGGCTCGGCTCCAGCCACAAGGCCCCTAACCCTGGCTCCAGCTCCAGCCCAGCCTTGGCCCTGGCTCCAGCTCCGGCCACAGCCTAACCCTGGCTCGGCTCCAGCCTACAACCTAACCCTAGCTCCAACTACAGCCACAGCCCTGGCTCAGCTCCAGCCCTGGCCCTAACCCTAGCTCCAACTCCAGCCACAACCTAGCCCTAGCTCCGGCTCCAGCCACAACCCTAACCCTAGCTCCAACTCCAGCCACAACCCTAACCCTGGCTCAACTCCAGCCACAACCCTAACCCTGGCTCAGCTCCAGCCACAACCCTAACCCGGCTCCAACTCCAGCCACAGGCCTGGCCTAGCTCCGGCTCCAGCCACAGCCCCTAACCCCTAGCTCGGCTCCAGCCACAACCTAACCCCTAGCTCCGGCCAGCCACAGCCCTAACCCGGCTCCAGCTCCCAGCCACAACCCTGGCCCTGGCTCCACAGCCCTAACCCTGGCTCGGCTCCAACAGCCCTAACCTAGCTCCAACTCCAGCCTGGCCCTAACCTGGCTCGGCTCCAGCCACAAGCCTAACCCTGGCTCCAACTCCAGCCACAACCTTAACCTAGCTCCAACTCCAGCCCTAACCCTAGCTCCAACTCCAGCCCTAACCCTAGCTCCAACTCCAGCCACAACCCCTAACCCTAGCTCCAACTCCAGCCACAACCTAACCCTAGCTCCGGCTCCGGCCACAGCCTAACCTAGCTCCGGCTCCAGCCTAACCCTGGCTCGGCTCCGTACAGCCCTAACCCTGGCTCGGCTCCGCCCTGGCCAGCCTGCTCGGCTCCGGCCACCCTAACCCTGGCTCGGCTCCAGCCACAGCCCTGGCCTGGCTCGGCTCCGGCCTGAGCCCCTGACCCTGGCTCCGGCTCCAGCCAACCCTAACCCTAGCTCCAGCTCCAGCCCTGGCCCTAACCCTGGCTCCAACTCCAGCCCCAACCTGGCTCCAGCTCCAGCCTGGCCTAACCCTGGCTCCAGCTCCAGCCCGGCCTGGCCCTGGCTCGGCTCCATACAGCCTGGCCCCTGGCTCGGCTCCGCTCCAGCCTGGCCTGGCCCGGCTCCGTACAGCCCAACCCTGGCTCAGCTCCAGCCACAGCCTAGCCTGGCTCCGGCTCCAGCCCTGCCCTAACCCTGGCTCAGCTCCAGCCACAGCCCTAACCTGGCTCGGCTCCAGCCACTGGCCCTAACCCTGGCTCGGCTCCAGCCACAACCTAACCCTGGCTCGGCTCAACAGCCTAACCCTAGCTCGGCTCCAGCCTGGCCCTAACCCTGGCTCGGCTCCAGCCACAACCCTAACCCTGGCTCGGCTCCAGCCTGCCCTAACCCTGGCTCCGGCTCCAGCCCTGGCCTGAAAGCCTGGCTCGGCTCCGGCCCTAGCCCCTGCACCCGGCCCAACCCGGCTCCAGCTCCAGCCCTAACCCTGGCTCAGCTCCAGCCCACAGCCCTAGCCCTGGCTCAGCTCCAGCCACAGCCCCTAACCCTGGCTCAGCTCCAGCCACAACCCTAACCCTGGCTCGGCTCCCGGCCTGACCTAACCCCTGGCTCAGCTCCAGCCCAACCTGGCTCGGCCCTGGCTCAGCTCCACCTGACCCTACCCTCGGCTCCAGCTCCAGCCCTGGCCCTAGCCTGGCTCAACCCAGCCTGGCTCGGCCCGCCCCTGAGCCTGGCCGGCTCCCGGCCTAGCCCTAGCCAACACCAGGCACCCCTAAGGCCTGGCCTGGCTCGGCTCCGCCACAACCCTAACCCTAGCCCTGGCCACAGCCTAACCCGGCTCCTCCAGCCTGGCCCTGGCCTGGCTCCAGCTCCAGGCACCCCTAACCCTGGCTCCGGCTCCAGCCTGACCTGGCCTGGCTCCAACTCCAGCCCAACCTAACCGGCTCAACTCCAGCCTGAGCCTGGCTCCGGCTCCAGCCCTAACCTGGCTCCTGGCTCCGCCCTAACCCTAGCTCCCTCCAGCCTGGCCTGGCTCCCAACAGCCTAACCCTAGCTCCGGCTCCAGCCTGGCCTGGCCTCGGCTCCGGCCTAACCCCGGCTACAACTAACCCTGGCTCGGCTCCGGCCACAGCCCTAACCCTGGCTCCGGCTCCAGCCCTGACCCAACCTGGCTCAACGGCCCCGGCCCAACCCTGGCTCCAGCTCCAGCCACGGCCTAACCCTAGCCCTGGCTCCAGCCACAACCCCTAACCTAGCTCCGGCTCCAGCCGGCCCTAACCCTGGCTCCAGCTCCGGCCACAGCCTAGCCTGGCTCGGCTCCAGCCACAACCAACCCTGGCTCAGCTCAGCCACTGGCCCTAACCCTGGCTCAGCTCCAGCCTGACCCTGGCTCGGCTGGGGCCCAGCCTAACTGGCCTGGCCAGCTCCAGCCTAACCCTGGCTCGGCTCACCCACAAGCCTAACCCTGGCTCCGGCTCCAGGCCAGCCTAACCCTGGCTCGGCTCCAGTACAGCCTAACCCTGGCTCCGGCTCCAGCCTGAGCCCTGGCCTGGCTCGGCTCCGCCCAGCCAACCCTGGCTCCGGCTCCAGCCACAACCCTAACCCTAGCTCCGGCTCCAGCCACAACCCCTAACCCTAGCTCGGCTCCAGCCACAGCCCTAACCCTAGCTCCGGCTCCAGCCACAAGCCTAACCCTGGCTCCGGCTCCAGCCACAGCCTAACCCTGGCTCCAGCTCCGGCACCCTAACCCTGGCTCCCGGCTCCACAGCCCCCCTCGGCTCCGGCCTGGCCCTGGCTCGGCTCCCAGCACTGACCCCTGGCTCGGCTCCAGCCCTAACCCTGGCTCGGCTCCGGCCACAGCCTGGCCCTGGCTCAGCTCCCGTACAGCCTAACCCTGGCTCCCGGCTCCAGCCCAGCCTAGCCCTGGCTCCAGCCACCCTAAGCCTGGCTCGGCTCCAGCCTGACCTGGCCTGGCTCCGGCTCCGGCCTGACCTGGCCCAGCCAGCTCCGGCCACCTGGCTCGGCCCCTGGCCTGGCTCAGCTCCAGTACAGCCTAACCCTGGCTCGGCTCCAGCCACAACCCTGGCTCAGCTCCGGCCAAGCCTAGCCTGGCTCAGCTCCTTACAGCCCTAACCCTGGCTCAGCTCCGGCCTGGCCCTGGCCTAGCTCGGCTCCAGCCCTGGCCTAACCCTGGCTCAGCTCCTGGCCTGACCCTGGCTCCGGCTCCAGCCACAACCCTAACCCTGGCTCGGCTCCAGCCCTGGCCCTGAAACCCCAGCTGGCCGGCTCCTCCGTACGGCCCTAACCCTGGCTCCGGCTCCATTACAAGCCTAACCCTGGCTCCGGCTCCCGTACAGCCCTGACCCTGGCTCCAGCTCCAGCCACCCTGGCCCTGGCTCCGGCTCCAGCCACAGCCTGGCCCCGGCTCCCGGCCCAGCCTGGCCTGGCCCGGCTCAGCCGCCCTGGCCTGGCCGGCTCCGGCCACAGCCCTGGCCTGGCTCGGCTCCGCCTGCCTGGCCCTGGCTCAACACCAGCACCCGGCCCTCGGCTCGGCTCCGGCTCCTGGACAATCGGCTCCCGGCTCCGGCCTGACCTGGCCCGGCTCCGGCTCCCGGCCTGGCCTGGCCTCGGCTCCAGCTACAGCCTGGCCCTGGCACAGAAACCAGCACCGGCTCCCTGGCCACAGCCACAGCCCTGGCTCCAGCTCCGGCCTGGCCCAGCACCTGGCCTACAGCCGGCCAGCCCTGACCTGACCTGGCTCGGCTCCAGCCTGGCCTGGCTCCAGCTCGGCCAGCCTAAACCTGGCTCAGCTCCATTACCCTAACCCTGGCTCCAGCTCCGGCCCGGCCCTGGCCTGGCTCGGCTCCAGCCACAAGCCCTAACCCTGGCTCGGCTCCGCCACAGCCTGACCTGGCTCCGGCTCCAGCCACAACCTGAAACCCTGGCTCCCAGCCTCAATCGGCCACAGCCTAACCCTGGCTCCAGCTCCAGCCCTAACCTGGCTCCAGCTCCGGCCCAGCCAACCCTGGCTCCAGCTCCAGCCACAGCCTGGCCTGGCTCCAGCTCCAGCCCCTAACCCTGGCTCCAACTCCAGCCACAACCCTGGCCCGGCTCCAACTGGCCAGCCCCTGACCCTGGCTCCGGCACCAGCCACAACCTGGCCCTGGCTCCCAGCTCCGGCAGCCCCTAACCTGGCTCGGCTCCAGCCACAGCCCTAACCCTGGCTCCGGCTCCAGCCACAGCCTAAACCTGGCTCCACTCCAGCCTAACCCTGGCTCGGCTCCAGCAGCCAGCCCTGGCTCAGCTAGCCCTGACCTGGCTCAGCTCCAGCCCAACCTAACCCCTGGCTAGCTCCAGCCCTAACCCTGGCTCCAGCTCCAGCCACAACCTAACCCTGGCTCGGCACCAGCCACAGCCCTAACCCTGGCTCAGCTCCAGCCACAACTAGGCCGGCTCCAGCAGCCCTAACCCTAGCTCCAACTCCAGCCACAACCTAACCCTGGCTCAACTCCAGCCACAGCCTAACCCTGGCTCAGCTCCAGCCACAGCCCTAACCCTGGCTCCGGCTCCCAGCCTAACCCTGGCTCAGCTCCGCCCTAACCCTGGCCCAAGGCTCCAGCTCCTAACCCTGGCCTGGCTCGGCTCCGGCCCTAACCCTGGCTCGGCTCCGGCCTGGCCCTAACCCTGGCTCCGGCTCCAGCCACCCAACCCTAACGGCCTAGCTGGCCCACCAGCCACAACCTGGCTCGGCTCACAGCCCTAACCCTGGCTCGGCTCCCAGCCTAACCCTGGCTCGGCTCCACAGCCCTAACCCTAGCTCCAACTCCGGCTCCACAACCCTAACCCTAGCTCCGGCTCCAGCCACAACCCTAACCCTGGCTCGGCTCCAGCCACAACTCCCGGCCCTAACCTGGCTCGGCTCCAGCCACAACCTAACCTGGCTCGGCTCCAGCCACAACGGCCTGGCCTGGCTCCAACGGCTCCAGCCACAGCCCCTAACCCTAGCCTGGCTCGGCTCCAGCCACAGGCCTGGCCTAGCTCCGGCTCCAGCCCAGCCCCTAACCTATCGGCTCCAACTCCAGCCCCTAACCCTGGCTCGGCTCCAGCCACAACCTAACCCGGCTCAACTCCAGCCTGCCCTAACCCTGGCTCAGCTCCAGCCACAACCCTAACCCTAGCTCCAAGCTCCAGCCACAACCCTAACCTGGCTCAGCTCCAGCCTGACCTGGCCCTGGCTCCAGCTCCAGCCTGACCCTGGCTCCAGCTCCAGCCACAACCTAACCCTGGCTCGGCTCCAGCCACAGCCTAACCCTAGCTCCGGCTCCAGGCCTAACCCTAGCTCAAGCTCGGCCAACGGCTCCCAGCCACCCTAACCCTAGCTCCAACTCCAGCTAACCCTGGCTCCTGGCCACCAGCCCTAACCCTGGCTCCAACTCCAGCCCTGGCCTGGCTCGGCTCCAACAGCCTGGCCCTGGCTCCCGGCTCCACCCCGGCCTGGCCCTGGCTCAACCCAGCCCAGCCCTAACCCCTGGCTCCAACTCCAGCCCTAGCTCCAAGCCCTGGCCACAACCCGGCTCCAACTCCAGCCTGGCCTGGCTAAACCGGCTCCGGCCACAACCCTAACCCTGGCTCCGGCCAGCCACAGCCCTAACCTGGCTCCGGCTCCAACAACCCTGACCCTGGCTCCAGCTCACAACCCTAACCCTGGCTCCGGCTCCAACCCTGGCCAGCAACCCTAACCCTAGCTCCTCCAGCCACCCTGGCCTAGCTCCGGCACCAGCCACAACCCTAACCCTGGCTCAGCTCCAGCCACTGACCTGAGCTCGGCTCGGCTCCAGCCTGGCCCCAGCCCAGCCCCTGGCCCAGCTCCAACCCTGGCCAGCCGGCCAACCCTAACCCTCGGCTCCAACTCCAGCCAGCCCTAACCCAGCTCCGGCTCCAGCCACAGCCTAACCCTGAGCTCCGGCTCCAGCCACTGACCTAACCCTAGCTCAACTCCAGCCTAACCCCTGGCTCGGCTCCAGCCACAAGCCTAACCCTGGCTCCAACTCCAGCCACAACCTAACCCCGGCTCCAACTCCAGCCAGCTCGGCTCAGCCCTGACCCTAGCCCTGGCCCAGCTGGCCCTCCAGCTCCAGCCCTGGCCTGATCGGCTCGGCTCCGGCTCCCGGCCAGCCCTAACCTCGGCTCCATTACAGCCCGAGCCTGGCTAACCCCGGCTCCGGCCCTGGCCTGATCGGCTCCAACTCCAGCCACAACCGGCTCCCTAGCCCCTGGCCATCGGCTCAGCTCCCTACAGCCTGACCCTGGCTCGGCTCCGCCCAGCCTAACCCTGGCCAGCCTCGGCCCTAGCCTGGCTCCGGCTCACAACCTAACCCTGGCTCCAGCTCCGGCCCGGCCTGGCCTACCTGGCTCCAGCTCGGCCAGCCTGGCTCGGCTCCTAACCCTGGCTCGGCTCCAGCCACGGCCTGACCCTGAGCTCGGCTCCAGCCTGGCCCTGGCTCCTAACCCTAGCTCCAACTCCAGCCACAACCCCTCCCAGCTCCAGCTCCAGCCACTGGCTCCGGCCACGGCCCCTGGCCCCTCCAGCCTGCCCCTAGCTCCGGCCAGCCCTAACCCTGGCTCGGCTCCAGCCCTAACCCTAGCTCCGGCTCCAGCCCTAAGCCTGGCTCCCTAGCTCCAACTCCAGCCAACCTAACCCTGGCTCAGCTCCACAGCCTACCCGGCTCCGGCCCTAGCTCGGCTCCATTTGAGCCCCAACCCAGCTCCTCCACAGCCTAACCCTGGCTCAGCTCCCTAACCCTAGCCTCCAACTCCAGCTCCTTAACCTAGCTCCCTCCACTCCAGCCATACAACCCTAACCCTAGCTCAACAGCCCAGCCAGCTCCAACTGGCCAGCCCTAACCCTGGCTCCAGCTCCAGCCCAACCCTCAACTCACCCTGGCTCCAGCTCCAGCCTAACCCTGGCCACGGCCTAACCCTGGCTCCAGCTCCAGCCCGGCCTAACCCAGCCACTCCAGCCACAACCCGCGCTCCGGCCCTAACCCCTGGCTCAACTCCAGCCCTGGCTCCCGGCTCC
The DNA here is from genome assembly GCF_018296145.1 of Oncorhynchus tshawytscha. Taxonomy (NCBI): domain Eukaryota; kingdom Metazoa; phylum Chordata; class Actinopteri; order Salmoniformes; family Salmonidae; genus Oncorhynchus; species Oncorhynchus tshawytscha. The sequence goes on along the minus strand of NC_056456.1, from coordinate 19,505,040 downwards.
AGCCCTAAGCCTGGCTCCAACTCCAGCCACAACCTGGCTCCAACTCCAGCCACAACCCTAACCCTAGCTCCAACTCCAGCCACAACCCCAACCCTAGCTCCCGGCTCCAGCCCTAACCCTAGCTCGGCTCCAGCCACAACCCTAACCCTAGCTCCGGCTCCGGCCTGGACCCTGGCTCAGCTCCAGCCCAGCCTAACCCTGGCTCAGCTCCAGCCTGGCCTAACCCTGGCTCCGGCTCCAGCCACAACCCTAAGCCCCTGGCTCAGCACCAGCCACAACCCTGGCTCCCAGCTCCAGCCTAACCCTGGCTCAACTCCAGCCACAACCCTAACCCTAGCTCCGGCTCCACTCCAACTCAGCCCTAACCCTAGCTCCAACTCCAGCCACAACCTAACCCTAGCTCCAACTCCAGCCACAACCCCTAACCCTAGCTCCAGCTCCAGCCACAACCCTAACCCTGGCTCCCAACTCCAGCCACAACCTAACCCTAGCTCCAGCTCCAGCCACACCCCTAACCCTAGCTCAACTCCAGCCACAACCCTAACCCTAGCTCCAGCACCAGCCACAACCCTAGCTCCAACTCCAGCCACAACCCTAACCCTAGCTCCAGCTCCAGCCACAACCTAACCCTGGCTCCAACTCCAGCCACAACCTAACCCTAGCTCCGGCTCCCGGCCCCCTAACCCTAGCTCCAACTCCGGCCACAACCTAACCCTAGCTCCAGCTCCATACAACCCAACCCTAGCTCCAACCCAGGCCCTCAGCTCCAGCTCCACACAGCCCTAGCCTGGCTCCGGCTCCAGCCACAGCCTAACCCTAGCTCAGCTCCAGCCACAACCCTAACCCTAGCTCCAACTCCAGCCACAACCCTGGCTCCAGCTCCAGCCACAACCTTTAACCCTAGCTGGCCAGCTCCAGCCACAACCCCAACCCTAGCTACAACTCCAGCCACAACCCTAACTAGCTCCAGCACCAGCCACAACCCTAACCCTGGCTCCAACACCAGCCACAACCCTAACCCTGGCTCCAACTCCAGCCACAACCCTAACCCTAGCTCCAACACCAGCCACAACCCTAGCTCAACTCCAGCCTAACCTAGCTCCAACTCCAGCCACAACCTAACCCTAGCTCCAACTCCAGCCTGGCCCCTAACCCTAGCTCCAACTCCAGCCACAACCCTAACCCTGGCTCCAACTCCAGCCTGGCCTAACCCTGGCTCCAACACCAGCCACAACCCTAACCCTGGCTCCAACTCCAGCCACAACCCTAACCCTAGGCTCCAACACCAGCCACAACCCTAGCTCCAACTCCAGCCTAACCCTAGCTCCAACTCCAGCCACAACCTAACCTAGCTCAGCTCCAGCCACAGCCTAACCCTAGCTCCAGCTCCAGCCACAACCTAACCCTAGCTCCAGCTCCAGCCTGGCCTAACCCTAGCTCCAGCTCCAGCCACAACCCTAACCCTAGCTCCAACTCCAGCCACAACCTTAACCCTAGCTCCAACTCCAGCCACAACCCTAGCCTAACTCCAACTCCAGCCACAACCTAAACCTAGCTCCAGCCACAGCCTAACCCTAGCTCCAACTCCAGCCACAGCCCTAACCCTAGCTCCAACTCCAGCCACAACCCTAACCCTAGCTCCAACTCCAGCCACAAGCCTAACCCTAGCTCCAACTCCAGCCACAACCTTAACCCTAGCTCCAACTCCAGCCCTAACCCTAGCTCAACTCCAGCCACAACCCTAACCCTAGCTCCAACTCCAGCCACAACCTTAACCCTAGCTCCAACACCAGCCCAACCTAACCTAGCTCGGCTCCAGCACAACCTAACCTAGCTCCAACTCCAGCCACAACCCTAACCCTAACTCCAACTCCAGCCACAACCCTAAACCCTAGCTCAACTCCTAACCCTAGCTCAACTCCAGCCAGCCCAGCCCTAACCCTAGCTCAACTCCAGCCACAACCTAACCCTAGCCAACTCCAGCCACAGCCCTAACCCTAGCTCCAACTCCAGCCACAGCCCTAACCCTAGCTCCAACTCCAGCCACAACCCTAACCCTAGCTCCAACTCCAGCCCAGCCTAACCAGCTCCACTCCAGCCACAGCCCTAACCCTAGCTCCAACTCCAGCCACAACCCTAACCTAGCTCCAGCTCCCCTAACCAGCCAGCTCCAGCCACAACCCTAACCCTAGCTCCAACTCCAGCCTGGCCTTAACCCTAGCTCCAACTCCAGCCACAACCCCTAACCCTAGCTCCAGTCACCAGCCACAGCCTAACCCAGCTCCAACTCCAGCCACAACCCTAGCTCCAACTCCAGCCACAGCCTAACCCTAGCTCCAACTCCAGCCACAACCTAACCCTAGCTCCAACTCCAGCCACAACCCTAGCTCAACTCCAGCCCTAACCCTAGCTCCAACTCCAGCCCTAACCCTAGCTCCCTCCAGCCCTAACCCTAGCTCCAACTCCAGCCTAACCCTAGCTCCAACTCCAGCCCCTAACCCTAGCTCCAACTCCAGCCACAACCCTAACCCTAGCTCCAACTCCAGCCACAACCCTAACCCTAGCTCCAACTCCAGCCACAACCTAACCCTAGCTCCAACGCCAGCCCTAACCCTAGCTCCAACTCCAGCCCTAACCCTAGCTCAACTCCAGACACAACCCTAACCCTAGCTCAACTCCAGCCACAACCCCAACCCTAGCTCCAACTCCAGCCACAACCTTAACCTAGCTCCAACTCCAGCCACAACCCTAGCTCCAACTCCAGCCCTAACCCTAGCTCCAACTCCAGCCACAACCCTAACCCTAGCTCCAACTCCAGCCACAACCCTAACCCTAGCTCCAACTCCAGCCACAACCCTAACCCCTAGCTCCAACTCCAGCCACAACCTTAACCCTAGCTCCAACTCCAGCCCTAACCCTAGCTCCAACTCCAGCCTAACCCTAGCTCCAACTCCAGCCACAACCTAACCCTGGCTCCAACTCCAGCCACAACCCCCTAACCTAGCTCAACTCCAGCCACAACCCTAACCCTAGCTCCAACTCCAGCCACAACCCTAACCGTGGCTCAACTCCAGCCACAACCTTAACCCTAGCCCAACTCCAGCCACAACCCTAGCTCCAACTCCAGCCACAACCCTAACCCTAGCTCCAACTCCAGCCACAACCCTAACCCTAGCTCCAACTCCAGCCACAACCTTAACCCTAGCTCCAACTCCAGCCCTAACCCTAGCTCCAACTCCAGCCACAGCCTAACCCTAGCTCCAACTCCAGCCACAACCCCAACCCTAGCTCTAACACCAGCCACAACCCCCCTAGCTCTAACACCAGCCACAAGCCTAACCCTAGCTCCAACTCCAGCCACAACCTTAACCTAGCTCCAACTCCAGCCCTAACCCTAGCTCCAACTCCAGCCACAACCCCTAACCCTAGCTCTAACACCAGCCACAACCCTAACCCTTGCTCCAACTCCAGCCACAACCTTAACCCTAGCTCCAACTCCAGCCCTAACCCTAGCTCCAACTCCAGCCACAACCCTAACCCTAGCTCCAACACCAGCCACAACCCTAACCCTAGCTCCAACTCCAGCCACAACCCTAAACCTAGCTCCAGCCACAGCCCTAACCCTAGCTCCAACTCCAGCCACAACCCTAACCCTAGCTCCAACTCCAGCCACAACCCTAACCCTAGCTCAACTCCAGCCACAACCTTAACCCTAGCTCCAACTCCAGCCCTAACCCTAGCTCCAACTCCAGCCCTAACCCTAGCTCCAACTCCAGCCACAACCCTAACCCTAGCTCCAACTCCAGCCACAAGCCTAACCTAGCTCAGCTCCAGCCACAAGCCTAACCCTGGCTCCAACTCCAGCCACAACCTTAACCTAGCTCCAACTCCAGCCACAACCTTAACCCTAGCTCCAACACCAGCCACAACCCTAACCCTAGCTCAACTCGAGCCACAGCCTTAACCCTAGCCCAACTCCAGCCACAAGCCTAACCCTAGCTCTAACACCAGCCACAACCCTAACCCTAGCTCAACTCCAGCCACAACCTAACCCTAGCTCCAACTCCAGCCACAACCCTAACCCTAGCTCCAACTCCAGCCTGGCCTAACCCTAGCTCCAACTCCAGCCACAACCCTAACCCTAGCTCCAACTCCAGCCACAACCCTAACCCTAGCTCCAACTCCAGCCACAACCTTAACCCTAGCTCCAACTCCAGCCCTAACCCTAGCTCCAACTCCAGCCCTAACCCTAGCTCCAACTCCAGCCTAACCCTAGCTCCAACTCCAGCCTAACCCTAGCTCCAACTCCAACTCCAGCCCTAACCCTAGCTCCAACTCCAGCCCTAACCCTAGCTCCAACTCCAGCCCTAACCCTAGCTCCAACTCCAGCCCTAACCCTAGCTCAACTCCAGCCCTAACCCTAGCTCCAACTCCAGCCCTAACCCTAGCTCAACTCCAGCCCTAACCCTAGCTCCAACTCCAGCCCTAACCCTAGCTCCAACTCCAGCCCTAACCTAGCTCCAACTCCAGCCCTAACCCTAGCTCCAACTCCAGCCCTAACCCTAGCTCCAACTCCAGCCCAACCTAACCCTAGCTCCAACTCCAGCCACAACCTTAACCCTAGCTCCAACGCCAGCCTAACCTTAACCCTAGCTCCAACGCCAGCCCTAACCTAGCTCCAGCTCCAGCCACAACCCCAACCCTAGCTCAACTCCAGCCACAACCCTAACCCTAGCTCCAACTCCAGCCACAACCCTAACCCTAGCTCCAACTCCAGCCACAACCCTAACCCTAGCTCCAACGCCAGCCTAACCCTAGCTCCCAACTCCAGCCACAACCCTAACCTCCTCAGCCCTAGCTCCGGCTCCAGCCACAACCCCAACCCTAGCTCCAACTCCAGCCACAACCTTAACCCTAGCTCCAACTCCAGCCACAACCCTAGCTCCAACTCCAGCCCTAACCCTAGCTCCAACTCCAGCCACAACCTTAACCCTGGCTCAACTCCAGCCTAACCCTAGCTCCAACTCCAGCCTAACCCTATCTCCAACTCCAGCCCTAACCCTGGCTCAACTCCAGCCACAACCCTAGCCCCTGGCTCAGCTCCAGCCACAACCCTAACCCTAGCTCAGCTCCAGCCACAGCCTAACCCTGGCTCAGCTCCAGCCACAACCCTAACCCTGGCTCCAGCTCCAGCCACAACCTAACCCTAGCTCCAGCTCCAGCCACAACCTAACCCTAGCTCCAACTCCAGCCACCCTAGCCCTAGCTCCAGCTCCAGCCACAACCTTAACCCTAGCTCCAACTCCAGCCACAACCCTAACCTAGCTCAGCTCCAGCCACAACCTTAACCCTAGCTCCAACTCCAGCCACAACCCCACCCTAGCTACAGCTCCAGCCACAGCCTAACCCTAGCTCCAGCTCCAGCCACAACCTAACCCTAGCTCCAGCTCCAGCCACCCTAACCCTAGCTCCAACACCAGCCACAACCCTAACCTGGCTCCAGCACCAGCCACAACCTAACCCTGGCTCCAACTCCAGCCACAACCTAACCCTAGCTCCAACACCAGCCACAACCCTGGCTCCAGCTCCAGCCCTAACCCTAGCTCCAACTCCCAGCCCACAACCTAACCCTGGCTCCAGCTCCAGCCACAACCCTAACCTAGCTCAACTCCAGCCACAACCCTAACCTGGCTCCAGCTCCAGCCACAGCCCTAACCCTGGCTCAACACCAGCCACAACCTAACCCTGGCTCCAACTCCAGCCACAACCTAACCTAGCTCCAACACCAGCCACAACTCTGGCCCCAACTCCAGCCCTAACCCTGGCTCCAGCTCCAGCCACAGCCCTAACCCTAGCTCAGCTCCAGCCACAACCTAACCCTGGCTCAACTCCAGCCACAACCTAACCCTAGCTCCAACTCCAGCCACAACCCTAACCCTAGCTCCAGCTCCATTACAACCTTAACCCTAGCTCCAACTCCAGCCAGAACCTAACCCTGGCTCCAACTCCAGCCACAACCTTAACCCTAGCTCAACACCAGCCACAACCCTAAACCTAGCTCCAGCCACAGCCTAACCCTAGCTCCAACTCCAGCCACAGCCCTAACCCTGGCTCAACTCCAGCCACAACCCTAACCCTAGCTCCAACTCCAGCCACAACCCTAACCCTAGCTCCAACTCCAGCCACAACCTTAACCCTAGCTCCAACTCCAGCCTAACCCTAGCTCCAACTCCAGCCACAACCTAACCCTAGCTCCAACTCCAGCCACAGCCTTAACCCTAGCTCCAACACCAGCCACAACCCTAACCCTAGCTCCAACTCCAGCCACAACCCTAACCCTAGCTCCAACTCCAGCCACAACCCTAAGCTCCAACTCCAGCCCAACCCTAAACCCTAGCTCAACTCCAGCCCTAACCCTAGCTCAACTCCAGCCACAGCCCTAACCCTAGCTCCAACTCCAGCCACAACCTTAACCCTAGCTCCAACTCCAGCCACAAGCCTAACCCTAGCTCCAACTCCAGCCACAACCCTAACCCTAGCTCCAACTCCAGCCACAACCCTAACCCTAGCTCCAACTCCAGCCACAACCTTAACCCTAGCTCCAACTCCAGCCCCAACCCTAGCTCCAACTCCAGCCACACCCTAACCCTAGCTCCAACTCCAGCCACAACCTAACCCTAGCTCCAACTCCAGCCACACCCTAACCCTAGCTCCAACTCCAGCCACAACCCTAACCCTAGCTCCAACTCCAGCCACAACCCCAACCCTAGCTCCAACTCCAGCCACAACCCTAACCCTAGCTCCAACTCCAGCCACAACCTTAACCCTAGCTCCAACTCCAGCCACAACCCTAGCTCAACTCCAGCCCTAACCCTAGCTCCAACTCCAGCCCTAACCTGGCTCCAACTCCAGCCCTAACCCTAGCTCCAACTCCAGCCACAACCCTAACCTAGCTCCAACGCCAGCCTAAACCAACTCCAGCCCTAACCCTAGCTCCAACTCCAGCCTGGCCCTAACCCTAGCTCAACTCCAGCCACAACCCCAACCCTAGCTCCAACTCCAGCCACAAGCCTTAACCCTAGCTCCAACTCCAGCCACAACCCTAGCTCCAACTCCAGCCTAACCCTAGCTCCAACTCCAGCCCTAACCCTAGCTCCAACTCCAGCCACAACCTAACCCTAGCTCAACTCCAGCCACAACCCTAACCCTAGCTCCAACTCCAGCCACAACCTTAACCCTAGCTCCAACTCCAGCCACAACCTTGGCCCTAGCTCCAACTCCAGCCCTAACCCTAGCTCCAACTCCAGCCACAACCCTAACCCTAGCTCCAACTCCAGCCACAACCTAACCCTAGCTCCAACTCCAGCCACAACCCTAACCCTAGCTCCAACTCCAGCCACAACCTAACCCTAGCTCCAACTCCAGCCACAACCCTAGCTCCAACTCCAGCCACAAGCCTAACCTAGCTCCAACTCCAGCCCACCCTAACCCTAGCTCCAGCTCCAGCCACAACAACCCTAGCTCCAACTCCAGCCCTAACCCTAGCTCAACTCCAGCCAACCCTAACCCTAGCTCCAACTCCAGCCACAACCCCTAACCCTAGCTCTAACACCAGCCACAACCCTAACCCTAGCTCCAACTCCAGCCACAACCTTAACCTAGCTCCAACTCCAGCCCTGACCCTAGCTCCAACTCCAGCCACAACCCTAACCTAGCTCCAACACCAGCCACAACCCTAACCCTTGCTCCAACTCCAGCCACAACCTAACCTAGCTCCAACTCCAGCCCCTAACCCTAGCTCCAACTCCAGCCACAACCCTAACCCTAGCTCCAACACCAGCCACAACCTAACCCTAGCTCCAACTCCAGCCACAACCCTAGCTCCAACTCCAGCCACAGCCCTAACCCTAGCTCCAACTCCAGCCACAGCCCTAACCTAGCTCCAACTCCAGCCACAACCCTAACCCTAGCTCCAACTCCAGCCACAACCCTAACCCTAGCTCCAACTCCAGCCACAACCTTAACCCTAGCTCCAACTCCAGCCCTAACCTAGCTCCAACTCCAGCCCTAACCCTAGCCCAACTCCAGCTCCAAGCCTAACCCTAGCTCCAACTCCAGCCACAACCCTAACCCTAGCTCCAACTCCAGCCACAACCTAACCCTAGCTCCAACGCCAGCCTAACCTTAACCCTAGCTCCAACGCCAGCCTAACCCTAGCTCCAACTCCAGCCCTAACCCTAGCTCCAACTCCAGCCCTAACCCTAGCTCCAACTCCAGCCACAACCCTAACCCTAGCTCCAACTCCAGCCACAACCTTAACCCTGGCTCAACGCCAGCCCTAACTCCAGCTCCAACGCCAGCCCTAACCCTAGCTCCAACTCCAGCCACAACCCTAACCCTAGCTCCAACTCCAGCCACAACCCTAACCCTAGCTCCAACTCCAGCCACAACCTAACCCTAGCTCCAACTCCAGCCACAACCTTAACCCTAGCTCCAACGCCAGCCCTAACCCTAGCTCCAACTCCAGCCAGCCCTAACCCTAGCTCCAACTCCAGCCACAACCCCAACCCTAGCTCCAACTCCAGCCACAACCTTAACCCTAGCTCCAACTCCAGCCACAACCCAGCTCAACTCCAGCTAACCCTGGCTCCAACTCCAGCCACAGCCTTAACCCTAGCTCCAACTCCAGCCCTAACCCTAACCAACTCCAACAGCCCTAACCCTAGCTCCAAACTCCAGCCACAACCCTAACCCTGGCTCCAACTCCAGCCACAACCCTAACCCTAGCTCCAACTCCAGCCACAACCCTAACCTAGCTCCAACTCCAGCCCCTAACCCTAGCTCCAACTCCAGCCACAACCTTAACCCTAGCTCCAACTCCAGCCACAACCCTGGCTCCAACTCCAGCCTAACCCTAACTCCAACTCCAACCCTAACCCTAGCTCCAACTCCAGCCACAGCCCTAACCCTAGCTCCAACTCCAGCCACAACCTAACCCTAGCTCCAACTCCAGCCACAACCTAACCCCTAGCTCAACTCCAGCCACAACCTTAACCCTAGCTCCAACGCCCAGCCTAACCTAGCTCCAACTCCAGCCTAACCCTAGCTCCAACTCCAGCCACAACCCTAACCCTAGCTCCAACTCCAGCCACAACCCCAACCCTAGCTCCAACTCCAGCCACAACCTTAACCCTAGCTCCAACTCCAGCCACAACCCTAGCTCCAACTCCAGCCCTAACCCTAGCTCCAACTCCAGTCACAACCCTAACCCTAGCTCCAACTCCAGCCACAACCCTAACCCTAGCTCAACTCCAGCCACAACCCTAACCCTAGCTCCAACTCCAGCCACAACCTTAACCCTAGCTCCAACTCCAGCCCTAACCCTAGCTCCAACTCCCCCTAACCCTTGCTCCAACTCCAGCCACAACCCTAACCCTAGCTCCAACTCCAGCCACAACCCTAACCCTAGCTCCAACTCCAGCCACAACCTAACCCTAGCTCCAACTCCAGCCACAACCTTAACCCTAGCTCCAACTCCAGCCACAACCTTAACCCTAGCTCCAACTCCAGCCACAACCCTAGCTCCAACTCCAGCCTAACCCTAGCTCAACTCCAGCCCTAACCCTAGCTCCAACTCCAGCCACAGCCCTAACCCTAGCTCCAACTCCAGCCACAACCCTAACCTAGCTCCAACTCCAGCCACAACCTAACCCTAGCTCCAACTCCAGCCACAACCTTAACCCTAGCTCCAACACCAGCCACAACCCTAGCTCCAACCCTAACCCTAACCCTCCAACTCCAGCCACAACCTAACCCTAGCTCCAACTCCAGCCACAACCTAACCCTAGCTCCAACTCCAGCCACAACCCTAACCCTAGCTCCAACTCCAGCCACAACCTTAACCCTAGCTCCAACTCCAGCCACAGCCTAACCCTAGCTCCAACTCCAGCCACAACCCTAACCTAGCTCCAACTCCAGCCACAACCCTAACCCTAGCTCCAACTCCAGCCACAACCCTAACCCTAGCTCCAACTCCAGCCACAACCTTAACCCTAGCTCCAACACCAGCCCAACCCTAGCTCCAACACCAGCCACAACCCTAGCTCCAACTCCAGCCACAACCTTAACCCTAGCCCCAACTGCAGCCCTAACCCTAGCTCCAACTCCAGCCCTAACCCTAGCTCCAACTCCAGCCACAACCCTAACCCTAGCTCCAACTCCAGCCACAACCCTAACCCTAGCTCCAACTCCAGCCACAACCCTAACCCTAGCTCCAACTCCAGCCACAACCCTAACCCTAGCTCCAACTCCAGCCACAACCTTAACCCTAGCTCCAACACCAGCCACAACCCTAGCTCCAACTCCAGTCACAACCTAACCCTAACTCCAGCCTAACCCTAGCTCCAACTCCAGCCACAGCCTAACCCTAGCTCCAACTCCAGCCACAGCCCTAACCCTAGCTCCAACACCAGCCACAACCTAACCCTAGCTCCAACTCCAGCCACAACCCTAACCCTAGCTCCAACTCCAGCCACAACCTTAACCCTAGCTCCAACTCCAGCCCTAACCCTAGCTCCAACTCCAGCCCTAACCCTAGCTCCAACTCCAGCCACAACCCTAACCCTAGCTCCAACTCCAGCCACAACCCTAACCCTAACTCCAGCCACAGCCACAACCCTAACCCTAACTCCAGCCACAACCCTAACCCTAGCTCCAACTCCAGCCACAACCCTAACCCTAGCTCCAACTCCAGCCACAACCTTAACCCTAGCTCCAACACCAGCCACAACCCTAGCTCCAACTCCAGCCACAACCTAACCCTAGCTCAACTCCAGCCACAACCTAACCCTAGCTCCAACTCCAGCCACAACCCTAACCCTAGCTCCAACTCCAGCCACAACCTTAACCCTAGCTCCAACTCCAGCCTAACCCTAGCTCCAACTCCAGCCCTAACCCTAGCTCCAACTCCAGCCACAACCCTAACCCTAGCTCCAACTCCAGCCACAACCCTAACCCTAGCTCCAACTCCAGCCACAACCCTAACCCTAGCTCCAACTCCAGCCACAACCTTAACCCTAGCTCCAACACCAGCCACAACCCTAGCTCCAACACCAGCCACAACCCTAGCTCCAACTCCAGCCACAACCCTAGCTCCAACTCCAGCCACAACCCTAACCCTAACTCCAACTCCAGCCCTAACCCTAGCTCCAACTCCAGCCACAACCCTAACCCTAGCTCCAACTCCAGCCACAACCCCAACCCTAGCTCCAACTCCAGCCACAACCTTAACCCTAGCTCCAACTCCAGCCACAACCTAGCTCCAACTCCAGCCCTAACTCTAGCTCCAACTCCAGCCACAACCCTAACCCTAGCTCCAACTCCAGCCACAACCTAACCCTAGCTCCAACTCCAGCCACAACCCTAACCCTAGCTCCAACTCCAGCCCAACCCTAGCTCCAACTCCAGCCACAGCCTAACCCTAGCTCCAACTCCAGCCACAACCTAACCCTAGCTCCAACTCCAGCCACAACCCTAACCCTAGCTCCAACTCCAGCCACAACCTTAACCCTAGCTCCAACTCCAGCCCTAACCCTAGCTCCAACTCCAGCCCTAACCCTAGCTCCAACTCCAGCCACAACCCTAACCCTAGCTCCAACTCCAGCCACAACCCTAACCCTAGCTCCAACTCCAGCCACAACCCTAACCCTAGCTCCAACTCCAGCCACAACCCTAACCCTAGCTCCAACTCCAGCCACAACCTTAACCCTAGCTCCAACACCAGCCACAAACCCTAGCTCCAACTCCAGCCACAACCCTAACCCTAGCTCCAACTCCAGCCACAACCCTAACCCTAGCTCCAACTCCAGCCACAACCTTAACCCTAGCTCCAACTCCAGCCCTAACCCTAGCTCCAACTCCAGCCCTAACCCTAGCTCCAACTCCAGCCACAACCCTAACCTAGCTCCAACTCCAGCCACAACCCTAACCCTAGCTCCAACTCCAGCCACAACCCTAACCCTAGCTCCAACTCCAGCCACAACCTAACCCTAGCTCCAACTCCAGCCACAACCTTAACCCTAGCTCCAACACCAGCCACAACCCTAGCTCCAACTCCAGCCACAACCCTAACCCTAACTCCAACTCCAGCCCTAACCCTAGCTCCAACACCAGCCACAACCTAACCCTAGCTCCAACTCCAGCCACAACCCTAACCCTAGCTCCAACTCCAGCCACAACCCTAAACCTAGCTCCAACTCCAGCCCTAACCCTAGCTCCAACTCCAGCCACAGCCCTAACCCTAGCTCCAACTCCAGCCACAACCCTAACCCTAGCTCCAACTCCAGCCACAACCTTAACCCTAGCTCCAACTCCAGCCACAACCCTAACCCTAGCTCCAACACCAGCCACAACCCTAACCCTGGCTCCAACTCCAGCCACAACCCTAACCCTAGCTCCAACACCAGCCACAACCCTAGCTCCAACTCCAGCCCTAACCCTAGCTCCAGCCACAGCCTAACCCTAGCTCCAACTCCAGCCACTCCTAACCCTAGCTCCAACTCCAGCACAACCCTAACCCTAGCTCCAACTCCAGCCACAACCTAACCCTAGCTCCAACTCCAGCCACAACCCTAACCCTAGCTCCAACTCCAGCCACAACCTTAACCCTAGCTCCAACTCCAGCCCTAACCCTAGCTCCAACTCCAGCCACAACCCTAACCCTAGCTCCAACTCCAGCCACAACCTTAACCCTAGCTCCAACACCAGCCACAACCCTAACCCTAGCTCCACACCAGCCACAACCCTAACCTAGCTCCAACTCCAGCCCAACCCTAACCCCTAACTCCAACTCCAGCCACAACCTTAACCCTAGCTCCAACGCCAGCCCTAACCCTAGCCCAACTCCAGCCCTAACCCTAGCTCCAACTCCAGCCTAACCCTAGCTCCAACTCCAGCCACAACCTAACCCTAGCTCCAACTCCAGCCACAACCCTAACCCTAGCTCCAACTCCAGCCACAACCTTAACCCTAGCTCCAACTCCAGCCACAACCCTAGCTCCAACTCCAGCCCTAACCCTAGCTCCAACTCCAGCCACAACCCTAACCCTAGCTCCAACTCCAGCCACAACCCTAACCCTAGCTCCAACTCCAGCCACAACCTAACCCTAGCTCCAACTCCAGCCACAACCTTAACCCTAGCTCCAACTCCAGCCCTAACCCTAGCTCCAACTCCAGCCCTAACCCTAGCTCCAACTCCAGCCACAACCCTAACCCTAGCTCCAACTCCAGCCACAACCCTAACCCTAGCTCCAACTCCAGCCACAACCTAACCCTAGCTCCAACTCCAGCCCAACCTTAACCCTAGCTCCAACTCCAGCCCTCCAACCCTAGCTCCAACTCCAGCCACAACCCTAACCTAGCTCCAACTCCAGCCACAACCCTAACCCTAGCTCCAACTCCAGCCACAACCCTAACCCTAGCTCCAACTCCAGCCACAACCCTAACCCTAGCTCCAACTCCAGCCACAACCTTAACCCTAGCTCCAACACCAGCCACAACCCTAGCTCCAACTCCAGCCACAACCCTAACCCTAGCTCCAACTCCAGCCACAACCCTAACCCTAGCTCCAACTCCAGCCACAACCCTAACCCTAGCTCCAACTCCAGCCACAACCTTAACCCTAGCTCCAACTCCAGCCCTAACCCTAGCTCCAACTCCAGCCCTAACCCTAGCTCCAACTCCAGCCACAACCCTAACCCTAGCTCCAACTCCAGCCACAACCCTAACCCTAGCTCCAACTCCAGCCACAACCCTAACCCTAGCTCCAACTCCAGCCACAACCCTAACCCTAGCTCCAACTCCAGCCACAACCTTAACCCTAGCTCCAACACCAGCCACAACCCTAGCTCCAACTCCAGCCCAGCCTAACTCCAACTCCAGCCCTAACCCTAGCTCCAACTCCAGCCACAGCCCTAACCCTAGCTCCAACACCAGCCACAACCCTAACCCTAGCTCCAACTCCAGCCACAACCCTAACCCTAGCTCCAACTCCAGCCACAACCCTAAACCTAGCTCCAACTCCAGCCCTAACCCTAGCTCCAACTCCAGCCACAGCCCTAACCCTAGCTCCAACTCCAGCCACAACCCTAACCCTAGCTCCAACTCCAGCCACAACCTTAACCCTAGCTCCAACTCCAGCCACAACCCTAACCCTAGCTCCAACACCAGCCACAACCCTAACCCTGGCTCCAACTCCAGCCACAACCCTAACCCTAGCTCCAACACCAGCCACAACCCTAGCTCCAACTCCAGCCCTAACCAAGCTCCAGCCACAACCCTAACCCTAGCTCCAACTCCAGCCACAACCTAACCCTAGCTCCAACTCCAGCCACAACCCTAACCCTAGCTCCAACTCCAGCCACAACCTTAACCCTAGCTCCAACACCAGCCACAACCCTAGCTCCAACTCCAGCCACAACCCTAACCCTAACTCCAGCTCCAGCCCTAACCCTAGCTCCAACACCAGCCACAACCCTAACCCTAGCTCCAACTCCAGCCACAACCCTAACCCTAGCTCCAACTCCAGCCACAACCCTAAACCTAGCTCCAACTCCAGCCCTAACCCTAGCTCCAACTCCAGCCACAGCCCTAACCCTAGCTCCAACTCCAGCCACAACCCTAACCCTAGCTCCAACTCCAGCCACAACCTTAACCCTAGCTCCAACTCCAGCCACAACCCTAACCCTAGCTCCAACACCAGCCACAACCCTAACCCTAGCTCCAACACCAGCCACAACCCTAACCCTGGCTCCAACTCCAGCCACAACCCTAACCCTAGCTCCAACACCAGCCACAACCCTAGCTCCAACTCCAGCCCTAACCCTAGCTCCAGCCACAACCCTAACCCTAGCTCCAACTCCAGCCACAACCCTAACCCTAGCTCCAACTCCAGCCACAACCCTAACCCTAGCTCCAACTCCAGCCACAACCCTAACCCTAGCTCCAACTCCAGCCACAACCCTAACCCTAGCTCCAACTCCAGCCACAACCTTAACCCTAGCTCCAACACCAGCCACAACCCTAACCCTAGCTCCAACACCAGCCACAGCCCTAACCCTAGCTCCAACTCCAGCCACAACCCTAACCCTAGCTCCAACTCCAGCCACAACCTTAACCCTAGCTCCAACACCAGCCACAACCCTAGCTCCAACACCACCCTAGCTCCAACTCCAGCCACAACCCTAGCTCCAACTCCAGCCACAGCCCTAACCCTAACTCCAACTCCAGCCCTAACCCTAGCTCCAACTCCAGCCACAGCCCTAACCCTAGCTCCAACACCAGCCACAACCCTAACCCTAGCTCCAACTCCAGCCACAACCCTAACCCTAGCTCCAACTCCAGCCACAACCTTAACCCTAGCTCCAACGCCAGCCCTAACCCTAGCTCCAACTCCAGCCCTAACCCTAGCTCCAACTCCAGCCCTAACCCTAGCTCCAACTCCAGCCACAACCCTAACCCTAGCTCCAACTCCAGCCACAACCCCAACCCTAGCTCCAACTCCAGCCACAACCTTAACCCTAGCTCCAACTCCAGCCACAACCCTAGCTCCAACTCCAGCCCTAACCCTAGCTCCAACTCCAGCCACAACCCTAACCCTAGCTCCAACTCCAGCCACAACCCTAACCCTAGCTCCAACTCCAGCCACAACCCTAACCCTAGCTCCAACTCCAGCCACAACCTTAACCCTAGCTCCAACTCCAGCCCTAACCCTAGCTCCAACTCCAGCCCTAACCCTAGCTCCAACTCCAGCCACAACCCTAACCCTAGCTCCAACTCCAGCCACAACCCTAACCCTAGCTCCAACTCCAGCCACAACCCTAACCCTAGCTCCAACTCCAGCCACAACCTTAACCCTAGCTCCAACTCCAGCCCTAACCCTAGCTCCAACTCCAGCCCTAACCCTAGCTCCAACTCCAGCCACAACCCTAACCCTAGCTCCAACTCCAGCCACAACCCTAACCCTAGCTCCAACCCCAGCCACAACCCTAACCCTAGCTCCAAGTCCAGCCACAACCCTAACCTAGCTCCAACTCCAGCCACAACCTTAACCCTAGCTCCAACACCAGCCACAACCCTAGCTCCAACTCCAGCCACAACCCTAACCCTAGCTCCAACTCCAGCCACAACCCTAACCCTAGCTCCAACTCCAGCCACAACCTAACCCTAGCTCCAACTCCAGCCACAACCCTAACCCTAGCTCCAACTCCAGCCACAACCTTAACCCTAGCTCCAACTCCAGCCCTAACCCTAGCTCCAACTCCAGCCCTAACCCTAGCTCCAACTCCAGCCACAACCCTAACCCTAGCTCCAACTCCAGCCACAACCCTAACCCTAGCTCCAACTCCAGCCACAACCCTAACCCTAGCTCCAACTCCAGCCACAACCCTAACCCTAGCTCCAACTCCAGCCACAACCTTAACCCTAGCTCCAACACCAGCCACAACCCTAGCTCCAACTCCAGCCACAACCCTAACCCTAACTCCAACTCCAGCCCTAACCCTAGCTCCAACTCCAGCCACAGCCCTAACCCTAGCTCCAACACCAGCCACAACCCTAACCCTAGCTCCAACTCCAGCCACAACCCTAACCCTAGCTCCAACTCCAGCCACAACCCTAAACCTAGCTCCAACTCCAGCCCTAACCCTAGCTCCAACTCCAGCCACAGCCCTAACCCTAGCTCCAACTCCAGCCACAACCCTAACCCTAGCTCCAACTCCAGCCACAACCTTAACCCTAGCTCCAACTCCAGCCACAACCCTAACCCTAGCTCCAACACCAGCCACAACCCTAACCCTGGCTCCAACTCCAGCCACAACCCTAACCCTAGCTCCAACACCAGCCACAACCCTAGCTCCAACTCCAGCCCCTAACCCTAGCTCCAGCCACAACCCTAACCCTAGCTCCAACTCCAGCCACAACCCTAACCCTAGCTCCAACTCCAGCCACAACCCTAACCCTAGCTCCAACTCCAGCCACAACCCTAACCCTAGCTCCAACTCCAGCCACAACCCTAACCCTAGCTCCAACTCCAGCCACAACCTTAACCCTAGCTCCAACTCCAGCCCTAACCCTAGCTCCAACTCCAGCCACAACCCTAACCCTAGCTCCAACTCCAGCCACAACCTTAACCCTAGCTCCAACACCAGCCACAACCCTAACCCTAGCTCCAACACCAGCCACAACCCTAACCCTAGCTCCAACTCCAGCCACAACCCTAACGCTAACTCCAACTCCAGCCACAACCCTAAACCTAGCTCCAGCCACAGCCCTAACCCTAGCTCCAACTCCAGCCACAGCCCTAACCCTAGCTCCAACTCCAGCCACAACCCTAACCCTAGCTCCAACTCCAGCCACAACCCTAACCCTAGCTCCAACTCCAGCCACAACCCTAACCCTAGCTCCAACTCCAGCCACAACCCTAGCCCTAGCTCCAACTCCAGCCACAACCTTAACCCTAGCTCCAACTCCAGCCACAACCTTAACCCTAGCTCCAACTCCAGCCACAACCCTAACCCTAGCTCCAACTCCAGCCACAACCCTAATCTACCTCCCAGAGATGCAGTAACACCTGAGGTATCTCTCTGTGGTGGTTATTTCACACAACATGACTGAAGTGCTTATGTACTGGTTGTAAAAATACAGCAATATGCATAACGGGCCTGATTCAGACCTTCCTACGCACACCTTTCCTACGCACACCTTTCCTACGCAAACCTTTCCCTTTCCTACACACACCTTTCCCTTTCCTACGCACACCTTTCCTACGCACACCTTTCCTACGCACACCTTTCCCTTTCCTACGCACACCTTTCCCTTTCCTACGCACACCTTTCCCTTTCCTACGCACACCTTTCCTACGGACACCTTTACCACACCTTTCCTACGCACACCTTTACCTTTTCCTACGCACACCTTTCCTACGCACACCTTTACCTTTCCTACGCACACCTTTCCCTTTCCTACGCACACCTTTCCTACGCACACCTTTACCTTTCCTACGCACACCTTTCCTACGCACACCTTTACCTTTCCTACGCACACCTTTCCCTTTCCTACGCACACCTTTTACGCACACCTTTACCTTTCCTACGCACACCTTTCCCTTTCCTACGCACACCTTTCCTACGCACACCTTTACCTTTCCTACGCACACCTTTCCTACACACTTTTCAGTAGTTGGTATTCAAAGTTAACTTATGCAGGTGCGTAATGAGCTTTGCAGGCGTGGTTCCCTTGTGCATGCTGGATAAATTGAATTCAACTGCTGGAACCCTCCCATTTGCTGGCCAACATATTTTGTCCTGGAGTTTTCATTCAATAGGTTTTACAGTACATTTATCTAAAGCCAACCTATCTAAAGCCAATTTGTACTTTTAGTTACAATTTCTCTCGACAGAGTCACTAGAATATATGGAGAAAACTGTTCAGAATATTAGGGATCAATTAAGACATGTAGGTCTAAATACAGACATATTCGTCTCCTTTTCAGTACCAATTGGTAGATAAAAAAATACTCTGATCTTGCATATTATTGAAGGTTAAGAAAGTATTTATGAATATATATTTTTTTTAAACAGGTTTCGAGAGCCTTTACACACTAAACATATTGGTGAATCAAAAATACAATGGTTTGATTCATCCTGAAAGTTGCCATATTCAATAGTTCAATCCATGAAATATTGTAAGGTGAGGAAAGTGTAAAATAGGGGTTCAACATAAGTCCTATAAATCTCCCCTAACCAACCTCACTAATCATGGAACTGTGTGATGACAATGTACAGTCCAGCCGTTGTGAACCGTGCGTCAGGCTCCAGGTTTAAACTGCTAAGTATGGTCTGTGTTCCATAATGATTCAAATACTCCCAAATTATTGCACAACTTGTAATAAGGTAGCCTAATATGATCCACTATTGCTTGCGATCCTCAGGAACAAGCGCACAAACGTGACCGAGGAAAGAAAGTTAAACTGACAATGTTTTTTGATATATTTGTTATTTTACCAGGTAAGTTGACTGAGAACACATTCTCATTTACAGCAACAATCTGGGGAATAGTTTTGGATGGGGGATGAATGAGCCAATTGGAAGCTGGGGATGATTAGGTGGCCATGGTTCTAAGAGGGCCAGATTGAGAATTTAGCCAGGACACTACTACTCTTAAAACGAGTGCCATGGGATCTTTATTGACCACTGAGACTCAGGACACCCGTTTAACGTCCCATCCAAAAGGCAACATCCTACACAGTGCAATGTCCCCAATAACTGCCCTGGGATAACAAAAATTTAGACCAGAGGAAAGGTTGCCTCCTACTGGCCCTCCAACACCACTTCCAGCAGTATCTATTCTCCCATCTCGGGACCAACCAGAGCCAACCCTGCTTAGCTTTAGAGGCAAGCCAGCAGTGGGATGCAAGGCGTATTCTGCTGGCTAATTGAATGATGCCAAATGTAAGGACACTAACACTAAAGTGACAGTTAGAAATGTATGTGGGTATTACTGACGGTGGCTCCCGATTGTGGTTCATATTTAACATGATACAAACTGTCAAATAAAAATGTGACAATCCCGGGCATATAATTCAAACATTCTAAAGCCTATACATGAACTCGGCAGGTTCGGCCCTACAGAAGCCTGTAGCTTGAGTCTCCACATTTCATCTACACAAATGATGAGGGCACACAATAAATATTCTGAATAGCGGCGCAGGTATTTATAGCCTTCTTCACTGTGGAAAAGGGGCCGCAATACATGACATGTTGATATGATTTTCAGTTTGCTTCCATGTCTGGTTAACATTAGTCAGAATATAAATAGAGCGAAAAGTGCATGAAAAGGGAATTACGTCCGTTTACGTGTTTAACTCGGGTCGGAATTCTCCATCACAGGAACTGTTGCTCCAATCCACTGCACACGTTGCCAGATCATCACCGACAGACAACTTCTCGTTTCCTGTCACTACAGTGATAAATCAGCGCTGGGGGTGTTGTGAAGAGACATCCTGCGCTGTCTAGTGCGGTCGGCTTTGTGTGGCACTCTCTCTGCTCTGCATGACAATCCTATCCTGTCTCATTACTATATCACCCTCACACCAAGCATTCTGCTCTGATAAGATAGGGAGAGGGGCGCACACACGCACGCACGCACGCACGCACACTCACACCAGTCTGATGATGCTGCTCTGAGATCAGGTCCTGCAGTTCAGGAGTCATTCCATAAACCTAGTGCAGACAAATATTATGCAACTATGTGGCTGTCTATTCGCACTATAAATAACATGCATATCTAATATCGCGCTTAGGCCTACACAATGGATTATAGCATTAGGTAAGCTTAACTGTGAGTTTACAATCTAGAAATCTAATCAAATATGAAAGCCAATAGGTTTTATGAGAGCTTAGTCAGTAACCACTAATTAGACAGTTGATGGCTAATCCTGCTTGATACTGTACACAAGTCTTGTGAAAGACTGGTTTCCAGCTGCACACTATCAGAAACGGCTACTGTAGGCCTACATAGTGCCAGACTGGCCGATGGGGATGTAAGTGTGTTATAATGGGTTTATACTCCTCTCAAAAAATGGATTTGGGATCCAGAATGCCCTGTGGTTGAATTACAGTGACCACTAGAGAGCGAAGAGGTACCACTGTCACCTTGAGCCTAAGGCTGCTATTATAAAACTCTAAAAAAAATATCAATCCCATGTAGTAATCCAGTGATATAAGGGGTGACATCGAAAGTAAAACCATCATCCAACAAAACAAATCAATGAGGAAAAAATGTAAAGAAATAAATGGAGAAATTAAGACCGTATTGAGCAGAACATTTTCCAAATGACCACATTACAAATGGCGGTACAGTAGTAGTGTGGATGGCAACCAGTTGCAGAGTGAGATTGCAGCGATGCAGACATGAATTACTGAACATTGCCTAAACACAGAGACACAGAGACAAGCGTGGAGAGCTCTGGGGACAGGGAGACAGTGAAATACAACCAGATGTTTCTCTTTATGTAATTACTTACAAACACTAGCCATAGATAGCCTTTGTCTCTGAGGAGAGGGGAAAACTCATCTTAAAAAACTACAATAAAATTGTCTCTATTTTTTGTTATGATTATATTGGCTTGCTTATTCTTTTAAAACAATATACAGAATAGGTGGAGTTTATTTGTGATTCCATGCCCTATGTTTTGATACTGCTGCAATCCTGGGGTGTAACTAACAAACGTTCTCTGTCCTGCTGGTATTTGTAGTTCTGTTAGAATAGCTCAGCTGTATGCAGTAGTGAAGGTGCATTTGTAGTTTGCCTACCTTCATACAGCCAGTCACTCAGGCCATTGAAGATGACTCGCTCCTTCCCTGTGGACACCAGGCGAATGGTTCTGCTCTCCACTGTCGCTCTGTAGTAGATGTTGTTCTCAAAGATAAAGATCTGGGGAAAGAAAGGACATGATGCTGGGTATGGTACCTCCAAAATAACCGTTTTGTGCATTTTAGTGATTTTGCCTCTTGGCGTGTTTCAAATGTTGTCTTCTCTGCTTGACACTATGGCTGCCTTGTAATTACTAGATTGTACCTTTCCACACAATAAAAACCACTTTGACTGACACTCCTCCTGGGTAATCTTCATCACAGTGTGACAGACACTCAGTCCTAAAAAGAACATTCATCCTCCAGCCTGTAGACATATGCACTTACACACACCATGCACAGAAGAGTCCCATACAAGTCTAAGCCCTGTCTAAGCTGTGGGGGGGACGGGACATTCTACTAAGCTACAACATATGCAATTGTTTATAGAAGGTCATACCAAGGATCATTTCACCATTTGATTTAGAATTTTAAGACCCCTTGAAGTATAAAAAAATACATATAAAAAACTATTAGATGACATTTGGGAGGGGGGTTACTGCTATCAGCCCAGACAAACTAATTGGATAACGGATTGGAACAACAGAGAGTCTTTAAAAAAATGTTCTGAGGTGTCTGTCCTATTCTCTGAGAGATAGTATTCACTGTACTTCCAGTCATTTAAAAAAAAACTGATACAGGGGGACGTTGTGATGCCTGTGGGCTTCCTAGGGCAAAACAACCGACAAGTATTGTACGGGAGAGTCTCATCTTTCCATAGCAGTGTAATAATAATAATAATAGTCTGTAGGCCAAACCGATTTTGTGAGAAGACCGATTTTCGGAATGTCTCATGGTCTGGCAAACACAGCTCTGGCTCTGTCACCTTTCACCACAGATGGGATGTCTCATGGTCTGACAAACACGCTCTAGCTCTGTCACCTTTCACCACAGATGGGGTGTCTCATGGTCTGACAAACACGCTCTAGCTCTGTCACCTTTCACCACAGATGAGGAAGTGTGACTTTGTATTGAGACGCATCCAGTCACACAAAAGGGAATATACTGTAACGTTGCGGATAAAGTTTGGAATGATCATTTCATGTGTTTAACTTCTCAAGACCATTTCTAAAAGGACTTGTTTGTGAGTTTATGGAGCCTTTGTTCATGTTTTTCCAGGGCCCCCATACACAACGAGGATGAGGAAGTGATTTGCTGTTTGGGGTAAGTTTCTTCCCAAAATGTGAAATCACAAAAAAGGTGTCTGTAACATGCCATTTCCATCAAAAATTGAGATTTGGTTGAGAAAAATAAAACTTCTCCTTTAAGAAGAGACTACTGTTGGGTGGATGAGTGTGTGGCACCACCACCAATCCACCGTCAATCCACTCTCCTCTCCTGCAGCTTTACCATGCGTTGGTGGGAGAGGGACACAATGTGTCTTTGAAGTACACAGATCAGACTCAGACAGACACTCCTTTATTCTTTTCCATGGTCTTAAGTCACAGGGAGAGGGATGATGATTCTCTTTCATATTCTTGGTATTTGTTTAAAAGTCAAGGGTTGATGTGGACAGGGAATTAAAATGGGACATTTTCCAGCTTGTAGGTGGAATGTGTCTCTTGACTTATGACCCATTCAATCAGTTACCATTCATTATATCAATAAGGGATAAGATGAAAAGAAAAAGATTGGGAACAAAGGTAGAAACAAAATTTTAAAAATAAAACAAAAGTAGAGAAGATAATAAAAAGATTTCAAAAGGTAAAAAGAGATGAAAGTAGAACCATCAAAAGAAACCTGTGGAGCATGTGAAAGCCTTCCTGTGTGTACAGTATGTGTGTGTGTTTGTTTGTGTGTGTGTGTGTGTGTGTGTGTGTGTGTGTGGACCCAGCTAGTTGATTGCTCTGTCATGATAGAGTAATTGCCCATGGCTTAATGATCACAGTAGGGTGCTTCTCTGTCTCCTGGTTCCACAGATCACACACATGATGCTCCAGTAAACACATGCACGCACGCACACACACTTTGATGTAATTCTGTATAATGGATGATTCTGATCATTCTGACAGTTTTTATTATGCAAAATCATTACGTCCACAAACGGGAGAAGAATAACTGGTGTATCAATAACTGGTGGGTGACTTCTGTGTCTCTTTGATATTTTAAGTAGTAATCGTAAAAGCCTGTTAAACTAAATGAAGTGCCCTTGAATAAAGATCCCATGGAGAATTCAATAAATCAGATTTTTTTGTATGAATAAAGACTTGCTAAAATGAAGCATTTTGACATGTTCCTATGTGCACCCTCTGTGACTTCTAGGAAGATATTAACATGTTCCTATGTGCACCCTCTGTGACTTCTAGGAAGATATTAACATGTTCCTATGTGCACCCTCTGTGACTTCTAGGAAGATATTAACATGTTCCTATGTGCACCCTCTGTGACTTCTAGGAAGATATTAACATGTTCCTATGTGCACCCTCTGTGACTTCTAGGAAGATATTAACATGTTCCTATGTGCACCCTCTGTGACTTCTAGGAAGATATTAACATGTTCCTATGTGCACCCTCTGTGACTTCTAGGAAGATTTTAACCCACTTTGCCTCACTATTTCTCCAGGTTTTCACCATCATTGTAAAGCCCTAGGTATTGTGTTTCGTTGAAAGTCATTTCTTAAGATTGGTATTTATTTCATGTGATTTGTTATTAATTTATGTCTGTCCCTCATGTTAAGGTCATCCCTGATACTTGAACCGATCCCTCGTTTTGATATGATGTAACCAATCCTTTTAAAATGTGTTTTTCAAATGAAACATTGATCATCTAATAGTCAAATCATAGTGTAAAAGCAGGTGAGCTGGTTATACGTTTTGGGGAAATGTTCTGGTAAACCCTGTTATCCAGAGATAGAAAGGCTATAAATGTTTTAAATAACAATTTCCCAAAAATTGTGAAGCTTGCATTTACAGTAATTGCCAATCTCTGTTGCACAAAGCAAACTTCCATTCTCCCTGTTACATTGGGATTTATGGCAGATTTAAGATGAAATCGTCAACCCTGCTATGGTCAACCCTGTTATGGTCAACCCTGTTAGGGTCAACCCTGCTATGGTCAACCCTGTTATGGTCAACCCTGTTAGGGTCAACCCTGCTATGGTCAACCCTGTTATGGTCAACCCTGTTAGGGTCAACCCTGTTATGGTCAATTCTGTTATGGTCAATCCTGTTATGGTCAACCCTGTTACTTTATTTGGCACCTACACGAATAGGCACTTACTGTATTACATTTTTTCGGAATAACTCGTTTTTTATGAAGTTGAAAATTGTGCTCTTTATGACAGAATGTTAAAATTAGGTGGCGAAAAAAAATGTGGGACCAAGATACACTTTTCAAAAGGCACCGAATTGGTGGAACGACCCTGGTATCATTGGCTCAAGCTGAGAGAAAAAACATCCGCTCAGACAGTTCACAGCTCTAGCTCTTCAATAAACCAAAC
The DNA here is from genome assembly GCF_018296145.1 of Oncorhynchus tshawytscha. Taxonomy (NCBI): domain Eukaryota; kingdom Metazoa; phylum Chordata; class Actinopteri; order Salmoniformes; family Salmonidae; genus Oncorhynchus; species Oncorhynchus tshawytscha. The sequence goes on along the minus strand of NC_056456.1, from coordinate 19,480,133 downwards.
ACGCAGCTACTGTAGACATCAAAACAAAAAGGAACCAATCGGGTCATCTATAACCATATGCAAATGGACCTGCCTTCTCCTTTGGCAGGCAAGATCTCATATTTTACTAGCTTGAAGTGTTTATATTGTTCCCTTTTAAATTTGTCGGTCGACTAATTTAGGCAAATTATATGATAAGAGCTCTAAGGTAACAACCAACCGAGTTGCAGTAAAAGGTAATAGTCGGTGGTGAAACACAAGGGAATACAGCCTACTACTGTTATTCTGTAAGTAGTCCTCCAATATAAAGTGCTGTTGTGAGGTGAATGAGAACCTGCAGTGTACCAACCAGGGAAAACAACGAGGTACACTTCTATTTTTTCGAAAAACGTATCTCCTTCGACTCAATAACAACAATGACTGCTTCCTGCTTTAACCGCAGCAACGGTTTTGACATCATCGTCTCCGGAGTGGTGCTCTGTAGAAAGGGAACGCACAAAGGGGCGTATCACGGTGTCTGTCAACTCTCCCTTTGGCAGGCCTTAAAAAAGTTGGAATAATAATTTGTTTAGAGTTCAAGGCTGGAGCATATCGGTAATGGAGGTATACGGGTGTGTGTCTTTTTCAGTGAGACAGTGAGGGTGTAGGCTGGTGAGTAGACAGGTGTGTGGGGTCTCTTACCAACTGTTGGCCCTTGGGTCCCCATCCAGCATACTGCAGGAGGGAGTTCCGTACCTCAGGAGGATTCAGACTCCACGTTTCCCTGTGGAGATACAACACACACTCTGTCACGGTGTGTGTGTGTGTGTCTTTGTTTGTTTCAGGGCGCGTGTCTCAGACTGTGCACAAAAATACATGGAATCTTCCAGTGAGCTATCTAGGTTGCTTCTGTCATGGTACTATCAATCATTCAGAGACAAATTTAGCAAATGTTTGCTTAACTTTAAGACTGAGTATAAATATGGAACAACAAGCAGACCAGACAGAGCTAGTACATAACAAGTGGCCTTTACCTTGGCTGATGTTAGGGATGGTGTTTTAAATATATCCACCAGATGGCAGCACAAGTGCATGGATTTGACTTTGCTGATGCTAAGCACTTGTTAATGCCACGTTCACGTGCTCGTCGAAACTAGGAAACTTCCGACTTGCTAACAGGTTGTAATTACACACATGCCGTGTTCAACCAGTAAGCAAGTCGAGACACCACACTTTTTTATGTTTCAATGAAAGTCAATGAACTAAGAAGCCCAGACCCAGCTGCTATTGCATTGGTGTCTATAGGAGACAAAGCCAGTTAAGTAGACCGAAACAGACCTTTTTTTTCAATGGTAAATGCCCTGATTGAACTATCTTCATTTATCCATCATCTTTGGTAGAAAGTCAAGCTGTCACAAAGAACAGTCAGCAATTTCCTGTTTCATTTAATACTCAGACAAAGAAGATGTCAGTCAGTCAGTCAGTCAGAGAAAGAGACAGACAGACAGACAGACAGAAAGAGAAAGACCGAGAGAGCGTGAGAGAGAGACAGGGAGAGAGAGAGAGAGAGAGAGGGATAGAGAGAGTGACAGACAGAGAGAGACATATACATACAGACAGAGACAGACAGACACAGACATATACAGAGAGAGAGACAGATACAGACAGACAGAGACAGACATACAGACAGACCTAGATAGACAGAGAGGCAGACATATACAGACAGACAGACATATACAGACAGATAGAGAGAGACAGACATAAACAGACAGAGAGACATAGCTATACAGACGGACAGACAGACAGACAGACAGACATATACAGACAGACAGACAGACGGACAGACAGACAGAAAGACATAGACAGACAGACAGACAGAGACATACATACATACATACATACATACATACATACATACATACATACATACATACATACATACATACATACATACATACATACATACATACACAGACAGACAGAGAGACATACATAGACAGACAGACAGAGAGACATATATACAGAAAGAGACACAGACATGCATATACAGGCAGAGAGACAGACAGACAGACATACACAGACAGACAGAGACAGATAGACAGACAGAGACAGACATACATATACAGACAGACAGACAGACACATATCTACATACACAGACATACAGAGAGACATACATATACAGACAGAGAGAAATACATATACAGACAGAGACAGAGAGACATACATATACAGACAGACAGAGAGACATACATATACAGACAGACAGAGAGACATACATACACAGAGAGACATACATACACAGACAGACAGAGAGACATACATATACAGACATACAGAGAAACATACATACACAGACAGACAGAGAGACATATACAGACAGAGACAGACAGACATACATACACAGACAGACAGACATATACAGACAGACAGAGACAGACATACATATACAGACAGACAGAGAGACATACATACACAGACAGACAGAGAGACATATACAGACAGACACAGACAGACAGACAGACAGAGAGACATACATATACAGACAGATAGAGAGACATACATTTAGAGACAGACAGAGAGAGAGACATACATATACAGACAGACAGAGAGGCATACATATACAGACAGACAGAGAGACATATACAGACAGACAGACATACATACACAGACAGAGAGACAGACAGACATACACAGACAGACAGGGAGACAGACATACACAGACAGACAGAGACAGACATACAAATACAGACAGACAGAGAGACATATACAGACAGAGACAGACAGACAGAGACAGACATACAGACAGAGAGACACAGAGAGACATATATACATACACACACAGACAGACAGACAGATAGACAGAGAGACATACATACACAGACAGACAGTGAGACATATACAGAGACAGACAGACATACATACACAGACAGAGAGACAGACAGACATACACAGACAGACAGAGAGACAGACATACACAGACAGACAGAGACAGATAGACAGACAGAGACAGACATACATATACAGACAGACAGAGAGACATACATACAGAGACATATACAGACAGAGACAGACAGACATACATACACAGACAGACAGACATACATATACAGACAGACAGAGAGACATATACAGACAGAGACAGACAGAGAGACATATACAGACAGACAGACAGACATATACAGACAGACAGACAGACAGACAGAGACATACATACATATACAGACAGAGAGAGAAACATACATATACAGACAGACAGAGAGACATACATATACAGACAGACAGAGAAACATACATATACAGACAGACAGAGAGACATACATACACAGACAGACAGACAGACAGACAGAGGGACATACATATACAGACATACAGAGACAGACAGAGAGACATATACAGACAGAGACAGACAGACATACATACACAGACAGAGAGAGAGACAGACAGACAGACATATACAGACAGACAGAGACAGACATACATATACAGACAGACAGACAGAGAGACATACATTTAGAGACAGACAGAGAGAGAGACATACATATACAGACAGACAGAGAGACATACATATACAGACAGACAGAGAGACATACATATACAGACAGACACAGAGACAGACCGACATACATATACAGACAGACAGAGACAGACATACATATACAGACATACATACATACATACATACATACATACATACATACATACATACATACATACATACATACATACATATATATATATATATATATATATATATATATATATATATATATACAGACAGACAGACAGACAGACAGACAGACAGACAGACAGACAGACAGACAGACAGACAGAGAGACATACATATACAGACAGACAGAGAGACATACATATACAGACAGACAGGCAGACAGGCAGACAGACAGACAGACAGACAGACGTGCAGACTTACGGGGTGATGAGACTACAGATGATGTAGAATGCCATGTAGGAGTGCTGGTAGATCTGCAGAGACAAACACAGCTTCAGCTTCCAACCTCAGAAGACAGAATCACCCAATAAACTCTGAAACGGAGACAAAAGGAAAAGGAGAAGTGTGGTCCTTTCTACTCACTGGGGCCACGTTGTAGGCCAACAACACATGTTCCAGGTCTGGAGATATTTGGTACTTGGTGGCTTTATACATTTCCTGGAAAAGAGAGAAGTGAGGACATTTTGAGTCAAGTTTATTAAAAATGAGCGTCATACTGTATATACTGTATTTAAATACCATATCACCTTCTCATACAGTTTTGGGAATAAATATAACCTAATACTCACAAACTTCCTGTTCTCCACCAAAACGACCCTCTCCTGTGTTTCGACGTTGAGTTTGACCACATCCCCTTCTTGTGTTCGATACAGCAGTACATTGTCTGGAAATAATAAACAGCACAGAAAAGAGAGAATTACATATTGGAATATGCAGCCGGCTGTTTCAAACAGCACAGATAGTGATGGATCAGGGATTCTAACCTCCTGCCACAGAGGGTTTTGAGGGGCCAGACTTCCACCCTGGACTGGGGTTGGATTGTTTTCAGGAGGCACAGAGGGTTTTGAGGGGCCAGACTTCCACCCTGGACTGGGGGTAGATTGTTTTCAGGAGGCACAGAGGGTTTTGAGGGGCCAGACTTCCACCCTGGACTGGGGGTAGATTGTTTTCAGGAGGCACAGAGGGTTTTGAGGGGCCAGACTTCCACCCTGGACTGGGGGTAGATTGTTTTCAGGAGGCACAGAGGGTTTTGAGGGGCCAGACTTCCACCCTGGACTGGGGGTAGATTGTTTTCAGGAGGCACAGAGGGTTTTGAGGGGCCAGACTTCCACCCTGGACTGGGGGTAGATTGTTTTCAGGAGGCACAGAGGGTTTTGAGGGGCCAGACTTCCACCCTGGACTGGGGGTAGATTGTTTTCAGGAGGCACAGAGGGCTTTGAGGGGCCAGCCTTCCACCCTGGACTGGGGGTAGATTGTTTTCAGGAGGCACAGAGGGCTTTGAGGGGCCAGCCTTCCACCCTGGACTGGGGGTAGATTGTTTTCAGGAGGCACAGAGGGCCTATTGGAGCTGGCCCTGCTGGCAATCATGTTCCCTATGCAGTATAATATACAGTAGTTGTAGGGTGTGATGGCGGTAGACCATTTTCCCACTATTGTTACGACCCAAACCGTATTGTGCTGGCTCAGAAATGTTTTTCTATGGTGGATTGGTGGATGCATAACTACGCCAGCACAGTAGAGCTTGGCTCCGCTTTGCTGAGTATTATGAAAAGGGTAGTGTTGTCCTCTAGACACAAGCCACTTCAGTGTCACTGTGTCCTGTTCGGATAAACCCCCCTCCCAAGAGAAGAGGCCTCCGTGCTGCTATCTCCAATGTTTTTACCCTTCAAATAAAGGATGATTGAATAGCCATCTCATCTTCCTTGCTTACTATCCGCCACAACAATAACACAATGGTGCTGATGCTAGTGATACTGGCAGGATTTCATATTGCTGGACATAATGGCCTTTTTTATGGTGGTGGTGTGTTTTTACGATAAATAAACTCTACGTTTACGTATTCTGTTTTGAAAATGTTTTCCTGCTCCAAAGTCAAAATATTTGTTCAGTCATGACAGTTCATCTCTCAAAACACAATAATGGATGCATTAGGTATAATGGAAAGTGTACAGTATGAGTATCCTGCCACTCCACACTCCAGAAGGCCTGACAAGTCAGCTGACTTCTGTAAAGTAGTGCATAACAACTTTAACAAAAGCGATTCATTAAATTGCTGTAATTAATCAATCAATTAAAAGTAATGAGAGCAGAGAACATTCCAATGTGGTTTAGACAAAGGACAAGCTTTGAGGTGTGCGTGTGTGTGTGTGTGTGTGTGTGTGTGTGTGTGTGTGTGTGTGTGTGTGTGTGTGTGTGTGTGTGTGTGTGTGTGTGTGTGTGTGTGTGTGTGTGTGTGTTACGGTTAGTTCTCTCCCCACAAGAATAGAAATCAAACAAAAAGTTGACCATCTGGGGCCATTTTGTTAGTCCCCACAAGGTCAACTGCTATTTCTAGGGGGTTTCGGTTTAAGGTTAGAATGAGTGTTAGGGATATAATTAGGTTTAGGGTTAGGAGCTACGGTTAGTTTAAGGGTTAGGAGCTACGGTTAGTTTAAGGGTTAGGAGCTATGGTTAGTTTAAGGGTTAGGAGCTACGGTTAGTTTAAGGGTTAGGAGCTACGGTTACTTTAAGGGTTAGGAGCTACGGTTAGTTTAAGGGTTAGGGTTAGGAGCTAGGGTTAGAGTTAAGGTTAGGTTTTTGGGTTAAGGTTAGGGTCAGGGTTAAGGTAAGGGTAAGGGTGAGGGTTAAGGTTAGGGTCAGGGTAAGGGTAAGGGTAAGGGTGAGGGTAAGGGTGAGGGTTAGGGAAAATAAGATTTTGAATGGGACTGAATTATGTCCCCTCACAAGGTTAGTTGTACAATACTGTGTGTGTGCTTCTGCTGGTGAGGTGAATTATCATGATCCATCTGCTGAGGGAAATGCCCTTCTGCCTGCTGTTGAACATCTCTGCAGCCACCATTTCCCTACATATTATTTGGCTGTTTGCAAGGAAAAACACTGGACAGCATGTTGCCAACGTCATAACGGGGTGACTAGGCCAAAATATTCTGCCATGATTTAAATGATAAATTCAGTTTCACTGTAAAGTCCATGGAGAACAAGAGCACCACCTCTTGTCTAGCCCACTGCACTGAGGCTAGGTAACACGGTCACCACCGATAAATCCATGATAATTGAACATTTCAATAAGCATTTCTCAACTTCTTTCAACTTTTTCACTCTGGACGCTTCATCTGGACATGGTTCGTCAGGACTTCCAACAGCCGAAGCTAAGTAGTAACATTAACATGATGCATTCTAATTACAGTCGCTGTACTCATAATATACAGGAGAACGATCGCCTTACGGCAAGGATAGCTGTGCTGCAAGCCCAGCTTCAGATGCAATCGTTAGGCAAGGGTAATTTCAGTGTAGGAAAGGATGAAACAGTGTCTGTGTCACCAATAAGTACAGATAGTAACGTTAGTATAAATCCTCTCGCACGGTCCCTGCAGCCGGACAACTTTTTCATGGCTTCTGGAGGGAAATGCTGTAGGAATGCTCAACCGGTGTCGCTCATTCAGCCGACAGAAACTTTCAACCGGTTTTCCCCATTAAGCAGCGAGTCGGAGTCTGAGGCCGAGCCTTCTCAGGTCTCTACTCCTCCCGTTACGGGGTCTGAGACGCCGAAGCCTCCCACCATTAGCTCTAACAAATTGAAAACCCTAGTCATTGGAAACTCCATTACTAGCAGTATTCGACTTAAAACTAATCATCCAGCAATCATACACTGTTTACCGGGGGGCAGGGCTACCGATGTTAAGGCTAATCTGAAGATGGTGCTGGCTAAAGCTAAAACTGGTGAGTGTAGAGAGTATAGGGATATTGTTGTCCACATCGGCACCAACGATGTTAGGATGAAACAGTCAGAGGTCACCAAGCGCAACATAGCTTCAGAGTGTAAATCAGCTAGAAAGATGTGTCAGCATCGAGTAATTGTCTCTGGCCCCCTCACAGTTAGGGAAGTGATGAGCTCTACAGCAGTCTGACAACTCAATCGCTGGTTGAAAACTGTTTTCTGCCCCTCCCAAAGGATAGAATTTGTAGATAATAGTCCGTCTTTCTGGGACTCACCCACAAACAGGACCAAGCCTGGCCTGGTGAGGAGTGATGGACTCCATCCTAGCTGGAGGGGTGCTCTCATCTTATCTACGAACATAGACAGGGCTCTAACTCCTCTAGCTCCACAATGAAATAGGGTGTAGGCCAGGCAGCAGGCTGTTAGCCAGTCTGCCAGCTTAGTGGAGTCTGCCACTAGCACAGTCAGTGTAGTCGGCTCAGCTATCCCCATTGAGACAGTGCCTGTGCCTCGACCTAGGTTGGGCAAAACTAAACCTGGCGGTGTTCGCCTTAGCAATCTCACTAGAATAAAGACCTCCTCCATTCCTGACATTATTGAAAGAGATTGTGATACCTCACAAATAGGGCTATTTAATGTTAGATCCCTTGCTTCCAAGGCAGTTATAGACAATGAACTAATCACTGCTCATAATCTTGATGTGATGGGCCTGACTGAAACATGGCTTAAGCCTGATGAATTTACTGTGTTAAATGAGGCCTCACCTCCTGGTGTCACGTCCTGACCATAGAGGGTCCTTATTTTCTATGGTGGAGCAGGTCAGGGCGTGACTGGGGGGGGTTAGTCTAGTTTATTATTTCTATGTGGCACGTTGGTTTGAGTATGCTTCCAACGATTGTGGCAACTATATCCCTTGTTTTGAGATCAAAGCACAAGCTGCATGTATTCACGTGTGCACATTTGTTCATATTCTTGGCTATTTAGTGAGTTATTAGCCCAGTTATTGCTAATTGTGTCCATCAAGAGCACAAAACGTTTACAGTGTATGTAGCACCGCTGTAGTCAACGTTCGTTGTTCTTTTATTGTTTTTGTTAAGTTTCACAATTAATAAATGCCTTGGTCCATTTCTAAAAACAATCGTGAAACCTGGTTACACTAGTGACCATATCCCTTGCGCATCCCGCAAAGGCGGAGGTGTTGCTAACATTTACGGTAGCAAATTTCAATTTACAAAAAAAGCCCAGACGTTTTCGTCTTTTGAACTTCTAGTCATGAAATCTATGCAGCCTACTCAATCACTTTTTATAGCTACTGTTTACAGGCCTCCTGGGTCATATACAGCGTTCCTCACTGAGTTCCCTGAATTCCTATCGGACCTTAGCAGATAATATTCAAATTTTGGGTGACTTTAATATTCACATGGAAAATTCCACAGACCCACTCCAAAAGGCTTTCGGAGCCATCATCGACTCAGTGGGTTTTGTCCAACATGTCTCCGGACCTACTCACTGCCACAGTCATACTCTGGACCTAGTTTTGTCCCGTGGAATAAATGTTGTGGATCTTACTGTTTTCCTCATAATCCTGGACTATCGGACCACCATTTTATTACGTTTGCAATCGCAACAAATAATCTCCTCAGACCCCAACCAAGGATCATCAAAAGTCGTGCTATAAATTCTCAGACAACCAGAAAGATTCATTGATGCCCTTCCAGACTCCCTCTGCCTACCCAAGGATGTGAGAGGACAAAAATCAGTTAACCACCTAACAGTAGTGGTTAAGAGAGCCCTCACTGCTGCTCGATCATCCTATTTTTCCAACTTGAGGAAAATAAGAACAATCCAAAATGTATTTTTGATACTGTCGCAAAGCTAACTAAAAAGCAGCATTCCCCAAGAGAGGATGAATTTCACTTCAGCAGTAATAAACTCATGAACTTCTTTGAGGAAAAGATCATGATCATTAGAAAGCAAATTACGGACTCCTCATTAAATTTGCATATCCCTCCAAAGCTCAGTTGTCCTGAGTCTGCACAACTCTGCCAGGACCTAGGATCAAGGAAGACACTCAAGTGTTTTAGTACTATATATCTTGACACAATGATCTAAATAATCATGGCCTCTAAACCTTCAAGCAGCATGCTGGACCCTATAACAACTAAACTACTGAAAGAGCTGCTTCCTGTGCTTGGCCCTCCTATGTTGAACATAATAAATGGCTCTCTATCCACTGCATGTGTACCAAAATCACTGGAAGTGGCAGTAATAAAGCCTCTCTTGAAAAAGCAAAGACCTTGACCCAGAAAATATTTGAAAAACTATCGGCCTATATCGAAACTCCCATTCCTCTCAATTTTTTTTGAAAAAGCTGTTGCACAGCAACTCACTGCCTTCCTGAAGACAAACAATGTATACGAAATGCTTCAGTCTGGTTTTAGACCCCATCATAGCACTGAGACTGCACTTGTGAAGGTGGTAAATTACCTTTTAATGGCGTCAGACCGAGGCTTTGCATCTGTGCTCGTGCTCCTAGACCTTAGTGCTGCTTTTGATACCATCGATCACCACAATCTTTTGGAGAGATTGGAAACCCAAATTGGTCTACATGGACAAGTTCTTATCTGTCAGAAAGATATCAGTTTGCCTCTGTGGATGGTTTGTCCTCTGACAAATCAATTGTAAATTTCGGTGTTCCTCAAGGTTCCGTATTTTACCTCTTGGGGATGTCATTTGGAAACATAAATGTTAACTTTCACTGCTATGCGGATGACACAGCTGTACATTTCAATTAAACATGGTGAAGCCCCAAAATTGCCCTCGCTGGAAGCATGTGTTTCAGACATAAGGATGTGGATGGCTGCAAACATTCTACTTTTAAACACGGACAAAACATAGATGCTAGTTCTAGGTCCCAAGAAACAAAGAGATCTTCTGTTGAATCTGACAATTAATCTTGATGGTTGTACAGTCGTCTCAAATAAAACTGTGAAGGACCTCGGCGTTACTCTGGACCCTGATCTCTCTTTTGACGAACATATCAAGGACAGCTTTTTTCCACCTACGTAACATTGCAAAAATCAGACATTTTCTGTCCAAAAATGATGCAGAAAAATGAATCCATGCTTTTGTTACTTCTAGGTTAGACTACTGCAATGCTCTACTTTCCGGCTACCCGGATAAAGCACTAAATAAACTTTAGTTCGTGCTAAATACGGCTGCTAGAATCCTGACTAGAACCAAAACATTTGATCATATTACTCCAGTGCTCCCTACACTGGCTTCCTGTTAAAGCTAGGGCTGATTTCAAGGTTTTTCTGCTAACCTACAAACCATTACATGGGCTTCCTCCTACCTATCTTTCCGATTTGGTCCTGCCGTACATACCTACATGTACGCTATGGTCACAAGATGCAGGCCTCCTAATTGTCCCTAGAATTTCTAAGCAAACAGCTGGAGGCAGAGCTTTCTCCTATAGAGCTCCATTTTTATGACGTGGTCTTCCTTATATCACCCAGCACTGAGACCTGTATGCTCTAGTTGGCTGGCCCTCGCTACATATTAGTCGCCAGACCCACTGGCTCCAGGTCATCTATAAGTCTATGCTAGGTAAAGCTCTGCCTTATCTCAGCTCACTGGTCCAGCAGGTACAGTATATCTCACTGGTCATCCCCAAAGCCAACACTCCCTTTGGCCACCTTTCCTTCCAGTTCTCTGCTGCCAGTGACTGGAAGGAATTGCAAAAATTGCTGAAGCTGGAGACTTATATTCCCCTCACTAACTTTAATCATCAGCTATCTGAGCAGCTAACCGATCGCTGCAGCTGTACATATTCCATCTGTAAATAGCCCACCCAATCTACCTACCTCATCCTCATATTGTTTTTATTTACTTTTCTGCTCTTTTGCACACCAGTGTCTCTACTTGCACATCATCATCTGCTCATCTATCACTCCAGTATGAATTTGCTAAATTGTAATTACTCCGCTACTATGGCCTATTCATTGCCTTACCTCCTCATGCCATTTGCACATACTGTATATAGACTTTAGTTTTTTTCTATTGTGTTATTGACTGTACGCTTGTTTATTCCATGTGTAACTCTGTGTTGTTGTTTGTGTCGCACTGCTTTGCTTTATCTTGGCCAGGTCGCAGTTGTAAATGAGAACTTGTTCTCAACTAGCCTACCTGGTTAAATAAAGGTGAAATAAAATTAAAAATAAAATACAATAAAAATCCAGATTGAGTAATTATGTTGATATATGTTGTTGTGGAAAGGTTACTTTCCAGTGAAGAAGACACACTATGTTACTGCTGCGTAAGTAGCTACATTGTTTATATATCAGTTTGTAAAAGTATGTCGAAAAAAACTGGCTCTGCTTTTGTGCTTTCTGGAGTCAATGAAAAAACAAAAATCATTTGAATCTCTAACACTAGAGGGCGATCAGTAGCTTTATTACATATTGTCGTGTGTTCTGCAGCTTGGTCAAACGTTAAACGGCCATCTCAGACCCGCCCTACATCTGTTTAATTTGGGCCATACCTGTCCTGTACATGCTCTGCATACATTATAGCTACAGTACTGTGTGGTGCGTGACGGCATAAACTGGACACTTATTATGAAGGATTTACCACAAAATGACATACAGAATCAATGTCTATGGGATTTACTCACCGTGGAGAGACACATTCCATATTTCCATTGGATTAATTACATGGCTCTGTCTATGTCTGTCTGTATAACCCATAAATGTGCTTGCTGAAAGCAAAGTACAACTTTACAAACTGTTCATCCTTCTTATTTTCTTTCCACTGCCACCTGTAGACTCAAAACCGTAAAAACTTGCAGGCAGTGTACTAGAAAACACTTTTTGATACAACTAATGCTTTTCACACTACAACCATATTGTAGTGGAATTGTTAGCTTAGATTACTCGTTGGTTATTACTGCATTGTCGGAACTAGAAGCACAAGCATTTCGCTACACTCGCATTAACATCTGCTAACCATGTGTATGTGACAAATAACATTTGATTTGATTTGATATTTGCATAAATCACAATGCATTTCAAAGGCAATAGACCTGAATGGGGAAACCTTGCCATGTAACTAGTCTTCAACCGTTTAAGCTGGAAACTCCATTGAAACTTTAAAACATGCAGACTGGTCTGGAATGGTGTACTTGTATATAGCTTATTTTATACCATTTATACTTTTTGAACTATAACCATTTTAAATGTGCATTAAAGCTCCATAGGTTTGAATGGGTTTGAATTCACCACTTATCTTGAACCATTAAAGCCACCAAAACCAAAATTAGACTGGCACTGGTACACTATTTTTGCTTAAAAGAAAATGGTTATTCTACGTATACTTTTCAACCATATTTGCATAAATCCAACTGTATTTCAGGTGCCATAGACTTGAATGGAACAAATTCCGGTCGCTACAAGTCTTCAATCGTTTTAGCTACAAAATGGCCTTCAAACTTTCAAACGTGCAGACTGGTTGGTGGATTTTTCCGTCAGTAAGCAAATTCCAGGTCAAAAACAGTGGAGAAAATGCTCCACATAACATTTTAACATGGAAATAGCTGTTCTATCATTTAGCCTACAGTAGCAGCAAATGTGTGGCCTACATTCCATGAGACTTTTGGGGGAAAAAACACGCAGGGCTTGATATTAACCTGTTCATCCACTTGCTAATCAGACAAGGAGCTGACTGAAAATGTGTTGTTTGATGCAAGAAACCACTTTACAAAATAAAATGCATTATTGTTCCCATACCCTTATTACAGAGAATAGATCAATTATGCTACCCTCTGCCTACGGTCTACTTAGTTTATTCAAGACCGTCTCAAAATACAACACTGCCCCTTTAAGAGAGAAAAAAGCTATTTTCAAAGATGGCTAGAAATGCACATATTTTGTGCTCTTGTAGGAAGCAACCACTCCCCCATTGTTGACAAGAAATTAGCTATAACTGGGCTAATAATTCACTAACTAGCAAAGAATATGATCAAATGTGCTTAGGTGGCTACATGCAGCTTTCGATTTGATCTCAAAACAAGTGGTTCTACTCACAACCGCTCATACTGTAAACACAGTCCAGTTCAAAGTGAATGGCACAGATCCATATATGGTAATGGCTATTTGCATGTAGGTCTACTGCAGCTCTGATTGGTTATGGTGCACCAGTCTGTGTAGAGTACGGGCATGAGTCATGCCTGTCAATGCAATAGAATCCTAATCCAATGCGCTCTGCCTACAAGAAAATCCCTTGCACAGTTAGCTTTGCTTTTTAAAGTGAAACAAATGTTTTGTTTCGATATGTTGCATTGAAAGTGGCTAATATTGCATTGACTGGATCACAATTCCCACAGTTGAGAGACACGTTGATAGTGTTAACTAAAGGCGAAAACTCTAGAAAGTTGACTGAAGTTCAATCTCGTGCTTCTCTGCGTGGGCTGATATTTCTTCTTCGTGGCAGTCCGAGGGGAGCTGGGCAACCGCGCACGAACGCAGGTTAGAGGGTACATTGTTTCTGAGTGAGGTTCAGTTTCTTGTGGAGGATGAGAGGGCAGGGTGTAACTATAGCAACTCACCACTGAGCCATGTAGCGTCGGGGTCGTGCACATGAAAATCTCCTCCGAAGACGTCCTCAATGGTGACTTTCTTCTTGAGGGCAAGGCTATCATCTGCAACTACCAGTGGAATATATCAAGAGAACAAAACAATGGAAGAAGACATAATTAATGAGTTACAGCAATATGATAATGTTAAGGTTCAATTCTCATTCACATGACTTACCTGTAACTAAAAAAGGGATCTGGCCATCTTTATTATCTGGTTGCTGTCAGTCAGACAGTACTCTGACATAGTAATACGTTTACAGTCTTCCTTTGTGACTTGAGCAGCCTTCAGCTGCAGGGAAGTGCATTTTCCATTTCCAAAAAAACGTTTATATTTTACTTCTCCTGCCACAAGTTGCCTGAGCGGTCATAAAACCAGACCAGGAAACGTCTGGCAGAGTCAGACTATCACGTGTATTTTCTGTCTCTGGAGATTGTAGGACTTCCAGCAGCAGTTCCCAACTCACAGACGCAGCAATTACGGAGAGGTTACAAAGGAGAAATAGACACTTGGCCCAGGGTAACTCTCTATTGATCCACCAGCATCGATTCACTGCAGCCTGGACAGTTTTTCAAGCAGCCATAACTCCCTTTAACTCCAGCTACACAATCCCTTCTGCAGTTGACAGCAAAACTGCAGACCAGACAGGGTGGACAACAGAGGTAAAAGGTTGAATTATATAGAGATGGTGGTGTGTGTGCCTTTCAACCCCATATGCCCACAGTCTGGGAGCCAATACAGTCAGTGCCTTTGCAAGTCTATACATTTACACATTCTCCTCATCTTTGGTAAATGACTATGGAGAAGGATTCATTCCCAACATGTGGAAAACAGCAGCTCTGATTCACTGCCAATTATACAAATGACTAGAGCTATTACTGCATAATAATTTCCATTAAACGACACTGAATGGCGTTATACATTAAATCCCCATTACCTTGCGAGAGGATGACCTCACCTCGTCTCTCTGAAAAACCAATAAGCAATCTCCAAGCTGACACATTACCATCAACTTCTCTACTCCTGGCTGTCTATGAATGAATGGGTTTATGAAATGAAATGACCCACTGGGCTGTCTGCTAGCAAGGCCAATTGTAATCCCTCTCAATCTAAGTAGAAGTTTTCATTTGGCGGCCTGACTCCGGTATAACTATGTCTTGATTTAAAGGGGCAATCTGAAGTTGCTACATCTATTTTGAGACTTATAAATTCATGATATGTACCCGTTGATTCCTGAAGAATAGAACTGATAAATGTCTCGTGAGCTTAGTTCAACTGTCGTACCCCACCAGAACCCAAAATATAAGCTTGTTTATTACAATGTTTTTAAACTAAGTAAATGTGAACAAACACTGCATAGCCTGAAAACATGGTCAAAACTATCATGTTGATATCATGGATGGTCAGTCCTTGCATAGCTCGGTCTATGAATTTGAGTGGTTATATTTCTCCAGACCCATCCTGCAGCTTTTTAGCGAAACAGTGTCTGGGAGACGGAATTATACAACATTTGTTTGGGAAGTGATAATGTGTCTGCAGTGTTACGTATTTGATGGTGTGTGTGGTGTAATCTAGCCGATTGTAATGGGTGTTTCTAAGTGTGTTTCTATTATAATATAGCTGAGTGTGTTTGTGTTATTACAGATTTAAAATCTTAATTTGATCACCCTGTTGCAGGAAAACGTTCCTGTGATGCAGAAAATGATTAACTTGCACTGTAGGTTTAAAAAGACTTCTGAAGTTTGTCATTTCCACTTTGAAATGTCAGACTTTTATTATGAAAAATGTGCCAGCCCCTACAAAATGTCAATTAATTATAATCCACATAATAATTCACATTTCCTGTTGCTACAGTGTTATTTTCCTACTGTAGCAAACTGGCTCAAATTAAGATCCTACATATGTAGGATATGGTGTGGTGTTTGTAGTGTTCAGTAGCTGAGTGTTAAAGTGTATGCAGCTTTATGTGTTACGTACTTGGGGTGAGCACGATGACAGCGGTGACGATCAGAGACAAGATGATGCAGATGACCAGCAGGGCGATGACTATCCCCTTCCAGTTCCTCTGTGGAGGTGCACTGCCCACCAGCTCCTGCAACACAAACACACACACATTAAAGTTAATAGGGGTCAATTGGGAGAAAGGGAGGGGAGGCACTGACTACTTGTGTTACTACTGCAGTACTCCTGTGATAGGGTCTCAGCCACACAGCTGTTGAAAGAAACTAGTGGGAATCTAAGTGACAGAATAAACTCTGAAGGTGGAAATGACAGGAAAAAACAAGAATAAGCTGAAGACAGTTCCTTATGTTAGCGTGTACCGCATCGGGAGATCCAGATAACCTGAGCACATCCTCAAAGTATTTCACCCCAGGCTTCTGCGACACCTTTACCGTAATACGCCTTTCCTCTCCTACAGGCAACGCCAAACAGAGGCTAGATGGCCTATATATGAAACCCTATTACTCTAAACACATACAGTCAAATCCAAGTGACATACAACACTTAACTATAACCCCTATGGTGTAGGCTGAGGCAGATAATTCACCGCACGGTTACACCATCTCATTTGCACATGTAAAAAGCCCAACATGATATTACACACCCTATTCATTGATAGTTGTGGTAAAGCAAAATGGAGATTGGTTCATGAGACAAGTGTGAGTGTCCTATAGGTGAATCAGACTATCTGTTGGATTGCTACTATATCTATTGGTATCCAAGGCTGATTCTAGCCTAGTTCCAGTTCTGAAAGTGTTTTAACTAATTCCTCTGACTATCAAGGCATGACAACAGAGTTGGCTAAAGTACAGATATTACAGAGATCTGGAAGTAGGCTAGATGTATTGATGCAGAGAGCCAGTACTCTTGGACCCTGTACAGCGTCTCATCGTTAAGGTCTGTGTCTGTCTCCTCTCCACTGAGCTCTGAGCAGTGGCTGGAGCATAGCGTGTCACTGTGGGCAGATAGAGATCAGGCTTAATTAGGAACAATGCAATCAACAGATCTGCATCAATATGGATCAGTGTTGCTCTGTATCTTTCTGTATGAGGCCATGGTGGTGGTAGTGACTCATGCATGTGTGTGTGTGTGTTAGGGTTGTCATGGTAGAAGCATCAAGATACTATGATACCAGATTTACCTTGGCAGAAAAAAAGAACACGAGGCAGACCAAACTCTATGGTTCTTAAAACCTTTATGTAAAATATTGTGTGCTATAGCTTGCAAAATATACAAATGTGATTCTGAGTGACATCATAAGGATGTTTTTTACAACATTAGGACTGTTTTGCTCAAGAAATTAAAAGGCAATTCTGCCATTTGTCAACGTCATATTCAGCCTCTCCACAAAACGAGTGTAAACATAAACTCAGCAAAAAAAGAAACGTCCCTTTTTCAGGACCTTGTCTTTCAAAGATAATTCGTAAAAACCCAAATAACTTCACAGATCTTCATTGTAAAGGGTTTAAACACTGTTTCCCATGCTTGTTCAATGAACCATAAACAATTAATGAACAAGCACCTGTGGAACAGTCATTAAGACACTAACAGCTTACAGACGGTAGGCAATTAAGGTCACAGTTATGAAAACTTAGGACACTAAAGAGACCTTTCTACTGACAGGATGGCAACAACAACTGCCCGAGTTACACCAGGAATGCACAATCCCTCCATCAGTGCGCAGACTGTTTATCAATAGGCTGAGAGAGGCTGGACTGAGGGCTTGTAGGCCTGTTGTAAGGCAGGTCCTCACCAGACATCACCGGCAACAACGTCGCCTATGGGCACAAACCCACCGTCGCTGGACCAGACAGGACTGGCAAAAAGTGCTCTTCACTGACGAGTCGCGGTTTTGTCTCACCAGGGGTGATGGTCTGATTCGTGTTTATCACCGAAGGAATGAGCATTACACTTCTGTCAACATCTGACTACAGACCGATCTGTTATTGCAATTTGTCATCTATGACATTTCAGATTAAGATATTATATTTTTTAATGAAGTGCACATGTAGTGAAAACATTTTCTAAGTAACTTTAGGTAAGTAAACAATATTTTTCTTCAGGGTAGCTTTATTGGATTTTAACTTCTTCCAGTGTGAAGTAATTGATAGCTTGGTAAACTATTTTCAGAGTAGCTTCCCACAAAACACTGACAGTGATTTTCAAACCCTGCAACAAGTTTCTCGCCCAATGGAGGGTATTTTCTTGCTCCCCTGCGTGCGTCACTGTGAATGTCATACAGTTTGAAAATCACCGTTTGACATTTTTTTTTGAACTTTTAATGATGTCATCGGGTAGAACTTTTTAACTAAATATTTTTTTTCTATAAAACTTAGAAATGCAAAATCTCACATATGTTGACAATGGTATTGTGCTGGAGATAATGAAAATGAGGTTGAAAAGTGGTGGAGTTGCCCTTTAAATCTGCTCCATGGTTTGTTTCCTTGCCACGATACTTCTGAGTATCGCGATACTGGTATTGTGGCAACCCTAGTGTGTATGTGTGTTTGCATGTGTGTAACAGCTGCAGTTTCTTATATTATTGTTTCTGCGGAGGCATCTCCCACATATTAAACTGATAGTGAGATAAGGCTGGAGACTGAGATAGAGGAAATGAATCTGCCTGTGTTATCACCTCCTAATGGAAATGCTCCAACTGTGGATTCATCAGGAAATCACTGTCTGCTGCCCTCTGACCTCCGCAAGGAATAAACAAATGAATAGTATGGTCTGCAGATCAAATGTACAGATCAAGGCCCATAGATATCTCCAGTACACTGCAAAGGTTCAGGTGAGAATTTATTACAACCAGTCAATCGTCCATTTTGAACACTCAAAGACTTTTGCACACTTCGAAGACAACCTTTGAGAGCCTGGCATCACTGATCCTAACATCGCTGAGCCTCTCACATTAAATGACTGTCTTTACTGTAGTTTTTTGTCTTGCCAACGCTGTGGTGCGCCGTCGTGCACACTAAACGATGTGGCACACACTACAAGATTCTTTACTTGGTCGCAAAAAAAACATTATGTGATTAGATTGTTAATGCAGCTAGAATAAGCTGTGACTCACAGCAGCCTCAAACGTTTTCAGTCAGACATTCACACCTGTCATACAGAGTTCAAATATCTAGCCAACATTTTGAATTGAATAACATTGCTTGGGAACTTCTGAGCTGTTATGATTTGACACTTTGGCTTTGGTTAAAGGCAAGTACAAACACATACTGGTAGTAGTCATCGCTCCTTCTCGAGAGTCTACACATTCTGGGTGAAGTGAAACAACGTCGTCTCACTGGCTTCTTCTCTAGCGAGCTGTCTTTGTTTTTTGCTGATCACCGTTCTCAAAACTTGACGTTGCACACTACGAGAGCATTTTCTATTTCGTGCCGATCAATCAAACATGTTTGAAAATATCGGGATGCCTGGGTCTGCTCAAATACGGGATCGGTAGCCCTCAGAGTGCGTCTCTGACTCGCTCACATTAAACGAGCATCGGTGACGGCCGCTCGCCCCGAGTAGGCAATGGCATGGGGATTTTGTCTTCAATATCAAAAACTTGTCTGGGACAAGTTTGTATTGTGTAGTGTACACCAGGCTTTAGAGGTGACTCGTAGCCTAGCTTTAAGAGCGTTGGGCCAGTTACCGATAGGTTGCTAGTTCGAGTCCCTGAGCCAATTTAGTGAACAATCTGTCGATGTGCCCTTGAGCAAGGCACGTAACCCTAGTTTCTCCGGTAAGTCGCTCAGGATAAGAGCATCTGCTAAATGACTCATATTTAAAATGTTATGGCTCAGTGATAATAGAACCAACAGCAGAAGTAACATCCCACTGGGCACACACTGGTTGAATCAACATTGGATCCACGTCATTTCAATTAAATTACATTTAACCAACGTTAAATTGACCTCGGAGGGATATCCAATTACATTCTATTCTAACCGAGGAGCTGGGAAAATCTTTGCTCAGCAGAACCATACTAGCCATCTTGATGCCAGTCTAAATAGCCCGTGTGAATATTCAATCTCTCCAGTCTGTAGGCTTTTTTGCCCTTTTGCCTCCTCTCTAGTCTCCTGCTCCCTTCTCCTCCTCTCTAGTCTCCTGCTCCCTTCTCCTCCTCTCTAGTCTCCTGCTCCCTTCTCCGCCTCTCTAGTCTCCTGCTCCCTTCTCCTCTTCTCTAGTCTCCTGCTCCCTTCTCCTCCTCTCCAGTCTACTCCTTCTTTTTACCTCATCAACATGCTCACAGCAGGGCTGTTCAACACGAGTCCAAGGCGGGCCAGAATGAGCCCCGGAGAAGTAAACAAAATTGGGAATATTTCAGAAACATCCTACACCTTACTTCCTGATGGAAATATGCAAGTATCTTTATACATGCTGCCAACACTAAATCACCTTTTAACAAGAGAGACACTTTATCTTCTATATATTTCTCTTCCATTTGTTTTTCTGTATTTCTCAGTTCTTGTAGCAACCTGTGTGTCAGCCAACAGGTCCTCAGTTCACCTTTTTACCAACACCTGCCAGCTGCTGTTGTCATCTGAAACACCTACCTGGTTACTGCTCGTCATTACCATCCATATCTCATCCTCTAGCAACAATAGAACAAACACTGCTGTGACAATATGTGAATTTAGGCACACTGCCTCCACACAAAACGTACCAGGTTGTTGGTGTATGCAGCCTGCAGACACAGTACTGGTCCTGAATACAAATGATGTGTTGCGTGTTCATACTCCTTTAATGCACTGAATGAGTCGAACTGATGGCAACAAAAAAAGACTTTGCCAGGTATAAAACATGTAGTCTGATCTGCATAAATTCATTAAAAGTGTTCTTCAGCAACTCAACAAAGGGACGAATTTGAGCAAAAAAAATTCTAACTCTACTGAAGTTGATAAAAACGATGTAGGCCTACAAAGACCTCCATTGGCACCAATAACCATCTCACTACAGGAAAACAGACAGTGGCCAGAAAAAACTCCTACAAATGTTCTTTCTGTCCTATCTGCCAAAAAGCTATATGCTCCAGCGCTACATTACAAAAACTGGCTTTCACTCATGCACCCTCACCAAAAGGGGGGTTGAGCCCACAAAGAGTCAAGAATACTTCCTATGAATGCAAGAGAAAGTGCAGAACTCTTGAGTGAGCTTCTTTGGGCATGGCATGGGAATTCTCATCCATTAGGCGGTACGCACTGGGTTTGACAACAATAAGAGGCTCCATCAATAAATGAGGACCAGAGCCATTTTCACCCCTGCTGTTTTTAGCAGACATACACCACACCAAAACAAAGCACGCCAGCGTAGTCCATCACTCGCTCTCTGTTTCTCTCTCTCTCTCTCAATCAAAAAGAGTGGAAAGTCACAAGAGGGAAAACAACAGATCTTCTTTCCATCACTTTGCCATTCTTCATTCTATTTTCAGGTGTGTGTGCTAAAGTATAAGATTGTGTATCCACCTCACTCTGTATCTCCGTCTCTTGCCTAATTCAGACAGAATTGACGGTATGTTTCAGGTTTATATTGTCACGTGTACAACAACAGTGTAATGCCTTTCTTGCAAGCGCTTTCCAAACAATGCAGTAATCAATATCCGTAGTACTATAAAATCAAATAAATAAAGTAGAATAAAGTAGAACAAAAACACACGAGAAATAGAAATAAGAAGAACAAGAGAGAGTAAGCTAGCTATAGTTGAAGTTGGAATTTTACATACACTTAGGTTGGAGTCATTAAAACTTTTTTTTTTCAACCACTCCACAAATGTATTGTTAACAAACTATAGTTTTGGAAAGTTGGTTAGGACATCTACTTTGTGCATGACACAAGTGATTTTTCCAACAATTGTTTACAGCCAGATTATTTCACTTATAATTCACTGTATCACAATTCCAGTGGGTCAGAAGTTTGGAAAATTCCAGAAATTTGTCATGTCTTTAGAAGCTTCTGATTGACATCATTTGAGTCAATTGGAGGTGTACCTGTGGATGTATTTCAAGGCCTACCTTCAAACTCAGTGCCTCTTTGCTTGAGATCATGGGAATGCAATTTCCAAATGCCTGAAGGTACCACGTTCATCTGTACAAACAATAGTGCGCAAGTATTAACACCATGGGACCACGCAGCCGTCATACCACTCAGGAAGGAAACGCGTTCTGTCTCCTAGAGATGAACGCGGAAATAAATCCCAGAACAACAGCAAAGGACCTTGTGAAGATGCTGGAGGAAACAGGTACAAAGATATCTATATCCACAGTAAAACAAGTCCTATATCGACATAACTTGAAAGGCCGCTTAGCAAAGAAGAAGCCACTGCTCCAAAACCGCCATACAAAAGTCTGACTACGGTTTGCAACTGCACATGGGGGCAAAGATCGTACTTTTTGGAGAAATGTCCTCTGGTCTGATGAAACAAAAATAGAACTGTTTGGCCATAATGACCATCGTTATGTTTGGAGGGAAAAGGGGAGGCCTGCAAGCTGAAGAACATCATCCCAACCGTGAAGCACGGGGTGGCAACATCATGTTGTGGGGGTGCTTTTCTGCAGGAGGGCCTGGCCGCACTTCACAAAATTGATGGCATCATGAGACAGGAAAATTGTGTGGATACAGTGAAGCAACATCTCAAGACATCAGTCAGGAAGTTAATTTGCTTGGTCGCAAATTAGTTTTCCAAATGGACAATGACCCCAAGCATACTTCCAAAGTTATGGACAACAAAGTCAAGGTATTGGAGTGGTCATCACAAAGCCCTGACCACAATCCTGTAGAAAATTTGTGGGCAGAGCTGAAAAAGCGTGTGCGAGCAAAGAGGCCTATAAACCTGACTCGGTTACACCAGCTCTGTCAGGAGGAATGGGCCAAAATCCACCCAACTTATTGTGGGAAGCTTGTGGAAGGCTACCCAAAACGTTTGACCCAAGTTAAACAATTTAAAGGCAATGCTACCAAATACTAATTGAGTGTATGTAAACTTCTGATCCACTGGGAATGTGATGAAAGAAATAAAAGCTGAAATAAATTATTCTCTCTACTATTATTCTGACATTTCACATTCTTAAATAAAGTGGTGATCCTAACTGACCTAAGACATGGCATTTCTACTAGGATTAAATGTCAGGTATTGTGACAAATTTAGTTTAAATGTATTTGGCTAAGGTGTATGTAAACTTCCGACTTCAACTGTATATACAGGGGCAGTTCCAGGGTCAGTGCCAATAACATATTTACAATGTGCAGGGATACTGGGGTGGTAGAGGTAGACCTGTATAGGGGTAAGGTGACTAGGTATCAGGATATGATAAATGGAGCAGCAGCAGCATATATGAGGATTGTACATGAGTGTGTGTGTGTCTGCGTGTGCGTGTGTGCGTGTGTGTTTGTGTGTGCTGATTGTATGTGAGTGTGTGTGTATGTGTGTATGTAGAGTCAGTATGAATGTGTGTGCGTTTTGTGTGTGTGAGCCAATTTAAGTCTGTGTGTGTGTGGGAATGTGTGCGTGTGTGTAGATTCCTGTAACTGTGCATTTAAGTAAAATAAAAGGGTCAGATGCAGATAGTCCATGCAGCCATTTTGTTAGTTATTTAGCAGTCTTAAAGCTTAGGGATAGAAACTGTTCAGCAGCCTGTTGGTGTCAGACTTGTTACTCCGGTACCGCAGAGAGATCAGTCTATGGCTTGGATGGCTGGGGTATTTGACAATGTTTCGGACGTTCCTTTCACACCGCCTGATATAGAGGTCCTGGATGGCATGGAAGCTTGGACCCAGTGATATACTGAGATGTCCGCACCATCATATGTAGCGCCATGTGATCGAGGGCGGTGCAGTTGCCATTTCAAGCAGTGATGCAGCCAGTCAAGATGCTCTCAATGGTGGAGTTGTATAGCTTTTTCCTCCCTGTAGACTGTCTCATCATCATGGGTGATCAGATCTACCACCGTCGTGTCGTCAGCAAACTTGATAATGGTGTTTTAGTCGTGCATGGCCACGCAGTGTGGGTGAACAGGGAGTACAGGAGGGGAACTAAGCACACACCCCTGTGGGGCCCCCGTGTTGAGGGTCAACGTGGCAGAGGTGATGTTGCCTACCCTCACCACCTGGGGTCAGCCGGTCAAGAAGTCCAGGATCCAGTTGCAGAGGGAGGTGTTCAGTCCCAGAGTCCCTAACTTGGTGACAAGCTCGGAGGGGACTGTGGTGTTGAACACTGAGCTGTAGTCAATGAACAGCATTCTCACAAAGGTATTTCTCTTATCTAGGTGGGTGATGGCAGTGCAGAGTGCAATTAAGATTGCGTTGTCTGTGGATCTGTTGGGGCGGTATGCAAATTGGAGTGGGTCTAGGGTGTCTGGGATGATGGAATTGATGTGTGCCATAACCAGCCTCTCAAAGCTTCATGATTACAGATGTGAGTGCTACAGGGCGGTAGTCATTGTGGCACGAAGCCTTAGAGTTCTTGGGAACAGGACTGATGGTGGTCAGCTTGAGACGTGGGGATTACAGACTGGGAGAGGTTGCAAATGACCATGAATATGCCTGTCAACTGTTCTGCGTATGCTCTGAGAACATGCCCTGGAATACAGGCTGGCCCCGCCGCCTTGCAAGTGTTGACCTGAATAAAAACCTTACTCATGTGAGGGAAATGTTATGTTTATGTATTAAATAAATGCTACAAAGTATCAAATCAATGCTACTTTCTAATAACCAATTAGAAAGGTTCATGCAGGTGACTGACTGAACGTGTATGGAGGAATTCTCACTATCACTGTTCCTCAACTTGGCAGTACACCCAGAATATTGCTATGGGAATAACCAAAGTTTCTCAGTTTCAATGTCTCAACTTGGAGAGAGAAAAAACCTCGTGAGATATTGGTCAGTCATGTGCGAGCCACCGGTAGTGATTAATTAATTATGCTAAATCATGCAAATATAACTTGTCTGTGTATAGCTGTACATAAGACAACTGCTGGGACTGCCCAGGCTTGATTGACATGTGTACTATGGCACATTGAGTTGGTTGGAACCTCTCCAGTGCTGACAAATAAAGGAGGATTTATTTAAGATTGACTTTGAGTGTCCCTGTGTAAGAATTTCCACGACACACATCGACCTCGGAGAGCATGAACACCCAGACCTCTGTGTCCTCTTGCATGGCTTGGTGTTGTTTTCATCTATGTGTGCATAAAATGCATTGAGTTTGTCTGGTAGAGAGGCACCTTCCTTTGTAATCTGTAATGGACTGTAGCCATTGCCACATGCGGCAGGCATCGGAGCCTTTGTATTTTCAAAAGAGTAGAATAGCATATATTGAGTTGAATTGTGTTACTTGTCTGTGCAGTTTATAGGCTACATGGCTATGCCATGCACATGAAATCAATCATTTGTTATTTTGACATGTACATTCCCCTGCCCTGATCACAGTCAACACATAGTTAGAATATAATGGAATATTAAAGAATAAAATATAAATCATATTTTTCCATCACAACTTGAGTGTCGTGAGAACGCGTTGAACTGCTGTCATATAGCAAAAAAGTGGTGCTTGAATGTGCTTTAGAAACCTTACAATCTTCTCTTTCCGATCATGTAAATATCTTCGAAATCTGACCTGGATGAACCACTGTAGGATGATTTGGGGGGAATAAAACGCTTTTCTTAATCCACGTTTCGTATTTTTTTCCTCCACTCTCTCCGCTTTGATTCAATACCATGTACATTGATAGCCTGCTAGAAAACTTCCTAAAAGTAGCAGCAGACAGTTATCTAAATAGTACTAATCAGTAAAATATGCTCAACATAAACATCCAAGAAGATACTGCAGCCTATAGCTTTTGCAACTGCAGGAGAACAGGAATAAGTGAAGTGGCTTGCATAGTTGCGCACGGGCTCATCTGGAAAAGAGAGGTTATGTGTAGCTGAAGAAGCTCATTCATATTAACTCATAATTTGTTCGCTAAATATTAGGCCTTTTGCAACTGCAGGAGAATGAATCATCACCAGCCAATGTGATCACACCATCACATGCTTTCTCTCCTTTTGAACTTCCCACCAGTTATTGTGGTTGAAGACAGACTACTAGCTGTTTGAAGTTAGAAACGTATGCATATTAACCCATTATTTATTAGCTAAATATAAGGGCCTTTAAATATTTACCTGTTGAAGTAAGAAAAAAATGAAATGGCAGATCTGTGTGTGTTCCCCCAGGCTAAATGCCAGTGTGTGTTACCCCAGGCTAAATGCCAGTGTGTGTTCCCCCAGGCTAAATGCCAGTGTGTGTTACCCCAGGCTAAATGCCAGTGTGTGTTCCCCCAGGCTAAATGCCAGTGTGTGTTACCCCAGGCTAAATGCCAGTGTGTGTTCCCCCAGGCTAAATGCCAGTGTGTGTTCCCCAGGCTAAATGCCAGTGTGTGTTCCCCCAGGCTAAATGCTAAAGCATTTCAGTGACAATGGACAAGAACAGCTCAAGGACAGGACTACATACACTGACATGAAGATAAAAAAATGCATTAAAAGCATTTATTTAAAGTTTTGTGATTGACAAAGACAATTTTGATGTTGGACAACAATAGAATGTTCATGATTTTGCCGTGTCTTTGGCTATGCCGGATTAAGTGATATGACATGCCATTCTATAAAATAATTTCTCCGTAATTAATATGACCTGATTGAGCTAATCATGTAAATGTAATTAACTAGAGAGTAGGGGCACCACAAAATAATATTTATAGAGCTGTTATCTTCCGAATAAACTCTTAAAGACCTAGTAATATTTTACATCAATAGCAGTCAATATTAATCGTCATCTTAATTCAGTCTCATCTGAAAGTTGTAAATTCTTCTGTCTGCATGAATCCTGGCTAACAAGTTGAATCAGCAATACAAAATTTGGTTTAATTATTTATTTACTAAATACCTAACTAATCACACAGAATTACACATACACAGAATTAAATCATAACTTGATTACAAATTACGTCATAAAGGAAAACGTCCCTAGCGGGCGGAACAGATATGACAGCTTGTTACAGAAAAGAAAAGGGACTGGGTGAAAGTGAAAGAGCGGGAAGACTGAGGGAAAAAGGGCGAAGCTGTGCTATCGTAAATACAGTATCTTATGCATTCTAAATTACCGCCCATTTGGAAAAGGAAAATGCAATAAATATTTACTCTGAGCTGCGCTTCGGTAGGTTGGTGGTAGATGGAAGGCCGTGTTGTCCAACCGAGTTCTTTGTCCTTTGAAGAATGTCTCTGCTGGTAAATAGAATACGTTGTAGTAACGTATTTGTGTGGTAGACAGGATACTCTGTCTGTTCCCTCTTAACCCTCGTTTGCAGCGGCTGTTGCTAACTCAACGGCTAGGAGGTAGTGAATAAGAGTTCAAAGTTCATACCTTTCGCAACCAAAGCTCACGCTGATGTTGGCTTCGTTCTGTAGTTATTATCTGAACCATTCTGACATCGGACCATCGTCCTCACGTCCTCGGAACCGGAGGTTATATTGTCGTCAAGGGCTTATATAGGAAGGGAGAGGAGGGCGTGTTTGAAAAGTTTTATAGCCCATGTCCCTTCACAGGAGCGAGCCACTGATAGGGCTCTGCTCAATCTTATGAAAACACAAATCTCACATTTTAGAAGCTAAAATCACATTTCATCCCATCAAGAATAATTTAATATTCAAACATTTAAATTTAACAAAAATTCCATGTGAATCCGATAACTCTGATGTGTAGACTTTCCACTTTAGAGTTTATTTCTCAGATGACAACCAAACTGACATCATATTCATTAAGTACCAACGCATATGTTCAATTGGTCGCATTACCAGAATATAGTTAATTTCCCCCCACCTTCTGATGTTCCCAGAATCTCTATGTTAACCAAGGGTTTTGCAAATGTAACATCAGTAGGGTAGAGAGAGAAAAAAGGGGGGAAGAGGTATTTATGACTGTCATAAACCTACCCCCAGGCCAACGTCATGACAATTTAATGCGTGCCAAAGCCGGTAAGATGAAAGGCGAAATTTAACACTGAGGCGTTAGCGGGACTTTTAAACATAATACCGCATTTATGACTACCTCGGTTGGCAAGTAAAAGCACAGGTGTTGTTACGGGAAATACCTTTCAGATATAAAGGCGGTAAGAAATTGATGGCTTTTCGTCTGTGTATGAATGGGACATTTCTCTCTCCATCTCGATGTCCCTATGTCTCTCTAGCTGTCTCCCTGCTTTCTCCGCTCTCTTTGCTGAAGTGTCAAAATGGATCTTTCCTTATCTCTGAGCACCCGGTTTCCACGGTAACCAAGAGAGTCCTGGGCTGTTTTAAACACGTAAAAGACACACCCTCGCCACGGCCATCATTGCCATCGGTCCAAACAATTAGCCAAGCAAGGGAAGTTGGCAACGTAAGCCCCTCAGCCCTTGTTTGTGATTGAGTGTGCAAGTGTACAATTCTGTTCACTCCGGGGCCTGAAACGTCCCATAATTCAATTTGGAATGATTGTACATCCGCTAAGAAAAGTCAGCCAAAACTTAGAACCAACATCAATAAGAAGAAGTCAACATACAAGTGTAAGTAAAAACGAATGTAAATAAGTTAGAAATTGTGCTGCTAACGCACTTGATGGCACAAACACATATCATCAATGTAATTATGTTTTTCTTTGGTTAGCTTTTGGACACGTTAGCTAGAGCATACAACTTTCCCTGACATCACACTTACATGTGTTGTCTTCTTGCCAAGATATGAAATGCAATCACAATTGACTGTAGCATATATAAAGCACACACAACAGCTACCGGTGGTTCCACGATGACTGAAAACACAACCTTGGGACGAATTAGTGACACATTTCCGGGCAAGGCGGTCCATTTAAAATGAATTCATTCTTCCCTCGCCCTGCAAGTGTCAACTCATCATACGTCACCACTTAATTTGAGGGCTGAGAGGAGAGGGTTTTTCTTTTACGTGTTTGGAATGCAGCCCTGGAAGTCTGAAGAGCAGAAAAAGAGTGGGGGTGCCATTACTGACAGGTGGATAGGGAGCAGATACATATGGGGTTCATGAAAATGATTGGTGAGTGGAGAGTCAAGGGTCTGAAATAAAGGAATACACACTTGAACAAGTGATGAGAAATACAGGAGTGCACACTTGAACAGGTGACCAGAAATACAGTACACACTTGAACAGGTGACCAGAAATACAGTACACACTTGAACAGGTGACCAGAAATACAGTACACACTTGAACAGGTGACCAGAAATACAGTACACACTTGAACAGGTGACCAGAAATACAGTACACACTTGAACAGGTGACCAGAAATACAGTACAGCACACTTGAACAGGTGACCATGCAGTTCAAGATAGATTCGCCTGGTATTCGTCTGACACCTGTCACATGATCTATCATTCAAATGTCACATAGCCATAACCTGATCGGGGTCAAGAGGGGTCAAGCCCTGCCCTGTGAGTGGCTGGGCACTGACTGACTGGGGTTAACTTCTCCCCTGAAACACCATCATCAAGAATTTCATGGGCATTAACTAGTGAGATTAAGAATGCATGCCAGCCCAGCAGGGTATTTAGTAGGGTTTGAACGAGGGTACCTGTCTGAGGCTAGTGTGCCAACACCCACTGCTCTATTCGGAAACTTGGACCCTTCTGTCCTCCTGCAGTCAATCGAGGTCTGAATAGGACAAATTAAGTCTATTGTCTGCGGATAATGGGCACCAACCGCTCTTTGAATCAGATACCTGCTGTGGACATTATGATAAAGGGGTCAACAGTGATGGGAGGGTTTAACATTTATGGTGAAAGATGGATAGGCCTACAAATCAACATGTACCCACTCCATTCAATATAGAGTACTGTACTCTGCCATGGCATAACACATTTGATAGCTTAAGAAAAGTACCGGCACACATACTGTACACTTCAGAAGAGAAAATGTGCTAAGGTTCACTGAAGGGGGTTCACTGAAGTGACTCATACCATTCTATTTCAACACAATGGTAAAAAAAACAAGTGCTTTGTGTTGTCCTCCATTAGACTCCAGCCAAAACCTATTCAATTATTCATACCTCAGCCTTTTATTCCTTTCTGTGATTTTTCTTTTGGAATTCATTATTTAATATCTATCTTCACCTAGAGAATGTTCTGTTCTGCTACAGTGATTGCTGTGGTAACCTCCTCCTACATTGGAATGGGAAATTAGTGAGATTCAGAAAAATTCTGTCACATCCTGATCGGTTTCACCTGTCTTTGTGCTTGTCTCCACCCCCCTCCAGGTGTCGCCCATCTTCCCCATTATCCCCTGAGCATTTATACCTGTTGTAAGAATATGTCGAGGATAAATACACATTGCAGAGAATGAGAGGACTAGAATTAACGTGTTTTTTCTGTAATAGAGAAGTATTTATCAATGGGTCAGAGACATGGGAGGAATTTGTCTGTACAGTGAGCCTGAAGTAGGACACTTGTTATTTGGCCATTGGCTCAGTTGTACAGCAAGGACTTCTAATTGGTCAACCACAAGCTAGGCCTGGGTTATAAAACCACATTCTGTCCCTTTGTTCTGTGGAGAGAACCACAGGAGAGAATCACTGAGGACAGGGGAGAATGACCATCTGCCTTACCGTATGATATGTCCTCTTCGAATAAACCTATTTTCGTCCCCCTGATTTGCTTTGGGGTCTTTGTTATTAAAGAATAACATCAACTGCTAAAACTGTTTTCTTTGTTTGTCTGTTGCCAGGTAGTCTTGTCTTGTCAGCTCTTACCAGGGTGTTTTCCCATTTTCCTGTGTTTGTTTGTTTCCTAGTTTTCCCAGTTCTGACCATTCTGCCTGCCCTGACCCCAAGCCTGCCTGCCATCCTGTACCTGTCTGACTCTGACCTGATTGCGAACCTCTGCCTGCCCTGACCCCAAGCCTGCCTGCCATCCTGTACCTGTCTGACTCTGACCTGATTGAACCTCTGCCTGCCCTGACCCCAAGCCTGCCTGCCTGTACCCTGACTCCCTGATTGCGAACCTCTGCCTGCCCTGAAGCCTGCCTGCCATCCTGTACCTGTCTGACCTGCCACCCCGAGCCTGCCTGCCATCCTGTACCTGTCTGACTCTGACCTGATTGCGAACCTCTGCCTGCCCTGACCCCAAGCCTGCCTGCCATCCTGTACCTGTCTGACTCTGACCTGATTGCGAACCTCTGCCTGCCCTGACCCCGAGCCTGCCTGCCATCCTGTACCTGTCTGACTCTGACCTGATTGCGAACCTCTGCCTGCACTGACCCCGAGCCTGCCTGCCATCCTGTACCTGTCTGACTCTGACCAGATTACGAACTTCTGCCTGCCCTGACCCCGAGCCTGCCTGCCATCCTGTACCTGTCTGACTCTGACCAGATTACGAACTTCTGCCTGCCCTCGACCTGCCCTTTGCTCCGTGTTATAATACATGATTGAGAACTGTACTATCCGCCTCCCGTGTCTGCATCTGGGTCATATCCTGAGTTGTGATATTCTTGTAAACTGTATGAATCCATCACTGACAATGCTGCACAGAAAAGTAATCAGAACATAGCAACATAAAATATTACAGTGCAACTTTGGTTTTAGAAGTGGGGAGGACATAAACTAGCGGGGGATCTGGGGGTCCTCCCACAGAATTTTCTGGGCATCTACAACTAATTTCCTGCATTTCTACACAATTTATTGAATTTGACTGCAAATATGATTATGGATCATCCTGAATGAATCGTTAATAATGACTAGCGAGAAATTATAGATGCACAAATATCATACTCCCCAAAAAATGCTAACCTCCCCTGTAACTGTAATGGCAATCCACCATTTATTTTGTGCACAAAATCATCTGAAACACAACCAAAGCAAAATGCAAATGCACCCAACAAACTTGTAGAGTCACAAGCTTGATGTAATCATTGCGTGCTATGAATGTGGGACCAAATACTTATATATGTATTAAAGTAGTACAAAGTTAAGTGAACTTGTTCCCCTAAAATGGGGGGGGACTATGTACAAAACGGTTCACCCGTTATGGATGAAAATACACATCAAATAAAAGCTGACAGTCGGCAGTAGAACTTCAGTCATTGTTTGATTCCAAAAAAAAAAAAGAATAATGCTTCACTGTCCCAATAATTACAGAGGCCTAATAGTACTCTAGATATCTTTTTACTTGCACACATTATAGCTGGATCTCCCCATCCTGCCCCTAGGGGTCCACCGCCCTGCTGTGCCCCAACCCATCACACCCCACACAGCTTTTAGGATCTTAGTCAAACATTCATTATTGGTTTCAGGTATGTTAGGCCAAGGCCAGAGAGACAACCAACAGTAAGACAGACCCACAGGGACAGAACTGCACAACCCAGTAGCTATGGACTGCCTAAATAGGTATCTCCCCTGACATGGGCCTGTTTTCAAATCAGACTCATTTTGTCTTACAATATTCCATATAAGGCATCCAGGCCTTATGAAAGTAGCTCAGTTTACCATTAATCTTCTTATAAATCAAATCGAGTAATACATAACTTGACATTTCTGCCATCTATTGTGACATTGTGGGAGGATAACCAACCTTCCAATTAATGGAAATGCATTTCTTAGCCACTATAAATGCCAGGTTACACCGTTTCTTCTGATAACAGACTCCAGTATCAACATTTCCAAGCAAACAAAAACAGGGAGAAAGGAGAATCTGTAAACATGCTGAGATAAAATAACATACTCTTTGCCAGAATTCAGACAGCCTTCACAAGAGCATTACATATTGAAATATGGCCTCTTTCATGTTTTACAACAGCAGAGGAATTACATTTCTGTGTGTATGATATTCAGTTTCACTGGCATATAGTACATTCTATGAGTAGTCTTAAACTGCAGTAATTTATGTTTGAGATTATATGAACATGACTGGGCATTCTAACATATATGCATCCATTCATCATCATCAACAGCGTCTCCCAGGTCTTCCACACATTTTTGTTTTACATGTTTTGTGTCATCGGGAACAGGCTCTATCAACCCTTGATACATTTTGAAAATCAGATGTAGAGGTTTGTCAGACTGCCTTAAAATAGTTTCAATATTTGATGCTTCTGTCTTGTCCAGTGTTTGCTGTACAGAGAGAATAAAGTGTTGCATCTGCAAAAGTTCACCCCAACCCCTTTTCACTTCCCTGGCTGCCTGACCCTGCTGAGACCCCTGTCACCATCTGATCCTGCCCAGACGAGGCATGACAAAGAATTACCTTGGTGTACATTTATACATAATATTGTCCAAGAATAGAATCAATGGTTCAATAATTTAAATGACCATTATTCCCAGATCCCAGAATGTAGCCTACCCATCAACTCACGATGGAACTTTCTATCCATTCACTGATTGTTATAATATACTGAAAAAATCACCTGAGCTCCATATACTGGTCATCCCTGGCTGTCTGACCCTGCTGGGACCCCTGTCACCATCTGGTCCTGCTAAGACATGATGAGCATAGTGTTGTGTACTGACTGTGCACTAGAGGTTGATCAATTATGATTTTTCAATGCCGATACCAATTAATCGGCCAATTTTTATATATATATTTGTAATAAATGACAATTACAACAATACTGAATGAACAATTAACACTTTTATTTGAACTTAATATAATACATAAATAAAATCAATTTAGTCTCAAATAAATAATGAAACATGTTCAATTTGGTTTTAATAATCCAAAAACACAGTGTTGGAGAAGAAAGTAAAAGTGCAATATGTGCCATGTAAAAAAGCTAACGTTTAAGTTCTTTGCTCAGAACATGAGAACATATGAAAGCTGGTGGTTCCTTTTAACATGAGTCTTCAATATTCCCAGTAAAGATGTTTTAGGTTGTAGTTATTATAGGAATTATATGACTATTTATCTCTATACAATTTGTATTTCATGTACCTTTGACTATTGGATGTTCTTATAGGCACTTTAGTATTGCTAGCCTAATCTCGGGAGTTGATAGGCTTGAAGTCATAAACAGCACTGTGCTTCAGGCATTGCTAAGAGCTGCTGTTTGAATGAATGCTAACGAGCCTGCTGCTGCCTACCACAGCTCAGTCAGACTGCTCTATCAAATAACAAATCATATACTTAATTATAATATAATAAACACACAGAAATACGAGCCTTTGGTCATTAATATGGTCAAATCCGGAAACGACAATTTTGAAAATAAAACGTTTATTCTTTCAGTGAAATACAGAACCGTTCTGTATTTTATCGAATGGGTGGCATCTGTAAGACTAAATATTACTGTTACATTGCACAACCTTCAATGTTATGTCATAATTATGTAAAATTCTGGCAAAGTAATTACGGTCTTTGTTAGGAATAAATGGCCTTTCAACAGTTCGCAACGAGCCAAGCGGCCCAAACTGCTGCATATACCCTGACTCTGCTTACACTGAACGCAGGAGAAGTGACACAATTTCCCTAGTTAATACTGGTTAATACTGCCTGCTAACATTAATTTCTTTTAACTACATATGCTGGTTTAAAAAATATACTTGTGTCTTGATTTTAAGAAATGCATTGATGTTTATGATTAGGTACATTTGTGCAACGATTGGGCTTTTTTCGTGAATGCGCTTTTGTTAAATCATCACCCATTTGGCAAAGTTG
Source organism: Oncorhynchus tshawytscha (assembly GCF_018296145.1). Lineage (NCBI taxonomy): Eukaryota > Metazoa > Chordata > Actinopteri > Salmoniformes > Salmonidae > Oncorhynchus > Oncorhynchus tshawytscha. The sequence goes on along the minus strand of NC_056456.1, from coordinate 19,445,426 downwards.
AAGTAGGCTGTGATTCGATGATAAATTAACAGGCCCCGCATTGATTGTATGCAACGCAGAACAAGCTAGTTAACCGAGTAACATCATCAACCATGTGTAGTTAACTTGTGATTGTGAAGATTGATTTTGTTTTTTAGTTTAATGCTAGCTAGCAACTTACCTTGGCTCCTTGTAGCCAAAAAGGTCCTTTTGATGCTGCATTCGCGCAACAGGTGGTCAGCCTGCCACGCAGTCTCCTCATGGATTGCAATGTCATCGGCCATAATCAGCGTCCAAAAAGGCTGATTATCGATTGTTATGAAAACTTGAAATTGGCCCTAATTAATCGACCATGCCGATTAATCAGTCGACCTCTACTGTGCACCATGACAGTGAAGTCTTTAGAGCTGTTTATGTCAGTTACACTACTAGCTCAGCACTGGGAATAAATATATGTTTTAAGTTAAGTCAAACAGCAGTTACCTTGCCAGCTACATCAGTCAAATATACAGTAGCTCGTTTTTTATCTGCTTGCTTTTACAACTTGGAGAAAAAGTACAACACACACAGACAACAGTTGTCTCTGTTCGCACACTCTGTGGTGTCCATCCGCATGGTCCTAAATCCAGCCGACTGAAACCACCAAACAGCCTACCCGACCGCTCTGAGGCGTCCGCATGGTCCTAAAGCACACTAATGCCGTTTTAGGTATCTCAGTGCAATGATAAAACTGCGGGGGACAGAAATGCAATTTCAGAATGTGGGGGGGTTAGGTCCCCCTGATATGAATAGGTCCTTTGCTTCGCGTGTGTGTGTGTGTGTGTGTGTGTGTGTGTGTGTGTGTGTGTGTGTGTGTGTGTGTGTGTGTGTGTGTGTGTGTGTGTGTGTGTGTGTGTGTGTGTGTGTGTGCACTTCCTCTTCAGTTACAGACAGTAAAGTTATATTTGACCTTGAGAAAAAAGGGACAGTGTGTGTATCATCTATAAGATTGACTGCAGGAGGTCTTTCAGCTTGTGTTACTGACAGAAAAGTGAACCCACACCCTCACTGCAGCAAACTGTATGTCTATATCTCCACAGATGTACCATCAAGTACCATGCACTGACTGCAAACACAAACATCTAGATACCTCTCATTTTGGACTTCTCAACAACAGAAAAGCACTTCCCAAACACACAGAAACCAGTCATTCTGGAAAGGCATTATTTTCAGAGGAATGCAAGCAGCAGAACCTGTCAAGGCGACAAGACGAAAGATAGTTGGTTTATGCATTTTCAACTGTTTGAATGAATTTCCAATTGAAACTTGATCCCAGAGAAAGCACCTGACGAAAAAAAAACATGTTTGCTCAGAGGTGACTGTGTAATATGCATTTGGTCTGTTTGGGCATAATCGAAAGTTGATTGATTTCCTGGATGACCTTTCTAAAGCTAATTGCTCAGTTTGGGGCACAACAAACATAGATGGAGAGGAATGTAGTATGCTCTCTGTGGAATGTATCATAACCAGATATGCCTGGTTTATGAGTATGAGATATGCTTTACGGATATGGCTGAGACCGCCATGGGGGCCAGAGTGTATCAATACAGCATGCCTCATATTCAAAGATCAATAAATAAGTCCTCTGGGTAATTCATCTGTGCAAACGTAGGAAGCAACACACTTCTCAATGAGCGTGTGGGGGGGGACGACGACATTATAAGGCATCACCTTGAACTAATTGAGAGGAGGTAACAATGAACAAGGTTGGGAGACACTTATTATAGTCTTATAAAAGTGCAGCTTTAGGAAGAGAAATCTTAGAGCTTAAGAAAGTGAGGCGTCAGATTGGCGTCTCGACTTGGATTAAAAGGTATTTTTATCATCTAAACCAAAGAGTCATTTCATATCACACGTAATGATTTACACATGGGGAACTGTAAAGAACAAAGAGATGACTATGACATTGGGAATTGCGTTAGGATCTTGGCTATGCATCAGTGTGTTGTTTGGTCCTTTTGGAGCAGATCTACATGTGTGGGACCAAACATGGGGAAAATATTCTATGCACATTTCAATGTGAGTGAAATTCGAAAGGTGAATAATGATCTTTGAGAAAAGAGAGACTAGTCTTCAAAGAGTTGACTGAAAACCTTAAGGGCTGGCAGCGTTACATTGTCTTCAGGGTTAACGTTGCCTCAGTAACTACATTCACTATTCTTTGTCAAACGAAGGCCCCTGTGAAACCTGTATCAGACAAGACTACATTCTTCCCAACATCAAAACAAACTGACTGATAAATGGCATGAAGTTGATACTCAAAAGCTTAAGAGTGTATGAGACAGAACCTTGAGGGTCCAATTAGTGAACAGTGAAGCTGAGTGGTTCTACGGCCGTTTTTATATCAATATCAAATCATTTCTGGGTAACAATGAAGTACCCTACTGTGATTATTTTAAATTAAAATGGTCAAAATGAAACAAAAAATTGCTTCTTAGCTAAGATCAATTTCTCAATAAAGATTTGTGCTAGGACTGTCTGTGAGTGGTCTGAGTGGGGAGGGGAAATGAGCTGTTGGTAGAAAGGTTTGGAACTTTCCTTATTGGTCTATTAACTCATTTACCGCATTGTGGTCACCGTGGAAGGCCAAAACTCCATCCCACCAAAACAGGCTGAAATCTCAGGCTCTTTTCAAACAGCTCTTACACTAAAAGGGCATTATCATCATTGTAACAATTTCACAGTATTATTCCAATCTTATAGTGTGAAACTACATATAAAACAATGGAAAAATCACATTTTTGACTGCACTGGGCCTTTAAGGGTCACATAATCAAGCACTAAAAGGACACCCTACTATAATCATATATTGTCCATGTGAGTGAATGTATTGCATCCATTCCCAAACACTGAGGAATTAAATCTATTCTTACAGGACAACATAGTGTTTATTATCTATTGAGAAGGTTGTCCTTGACCAGCCACCTGTACAGACCAACAGACAAGCAAACGAGCAGAGCAACTGAAGGCACCGAGACAGGCAGCTTTCCCCTTTTGGCTAGAGGGAGATGTTAACCAGCGTCACCATAGAAACAAGGCTAAAAGTCTGGCATAGACCAGGACGATGTCCATTAATAAGAATGAATTCTGCGGCACAACACAACAATTACCAATGTTTCCATCCAAAAACAAGAGAGGTTGTTGTTTGAATTCCAGGGTAATGTAACCACCCTGCCAAGACGAAGTAGCACAGTTTCAGAGGAGACTAAGGTATAAATACGTTCTATGCAATACGTTCCATGCCTCTAGTGTATAAGATGAGAAAAGCAAATGTGTGTGTGGCCAAAAGAAAGGGCTTAGACAAGTTGACCTTACTTCTTCTTGGTCTCCAGAATTGCTCATTCTCTGATATGATTTCAGAAACCAAATGCGCCTAGCACCAGTGTTATCTAGCTAGGTACTATTTAGTATTCATGGGAATATTGCCGGTTAGCTGTGAAGCACCGATAGCTGATAAGAGTGCAGGCTAGCCAGTGGACCATGAAGCATTGAGATGTGTCTCTCGTCTAACACCCTTACCTCAGCCACTGCCTCCAAGAATCTGCTCTTATTGAGTTTACTTTTAAATGATTCAAACTTACAGTACTGTTCATAGCCAACAAAGAGTTGTAATTATAATAGATGTAATTGTAATTGTAATTATATAGATGTACGCTATATTGTTTATGCGGTTATTACATTGGATTTTGCTGTTTAGAAATATTCAAGTGCATTGTACAGTTGAAGGCCTGTACTGAAGATTGCGGTGCTGCTACGTTCGTCGTTGGAATGAGGAGACCAAGGTGCAGCGTGGTAGGCGAACATCTTACTTTTATTCAAATGAACACCGAAAAACAACAAAATACAAAACGAACGTAAAGTTCTGCAGGCTACACAGCAACTATACAAAATCAAGATCCCACAAACTAAGGTGGGAAAAAGGCTGCCTAAGTATGATCCCCAATCAGAGACAACGATAGACAGTTGCCTCTGATTGGGAACCATACCAGGCCAAACAAAGACATAGGAAAACTAGATTGCGCACCCTAGTCACACCCTGACCTAACCAAAATAGAGAATTAAAAGGATCTCTAAGGTCAGGGCGTGACAGGTGCTATGCTTTGCAGTATACTGTACGTGCAGCGGCACCCCTTTGCTCTCTAATTAGTGTAGTCATGTTGTATGGCGCTGTATTATCTTTTATAAAACTGGTTGTTTGGATTCTGGATGCTGATTGTACTAGGAACGTTCCATCTGTACTGTGTTGGCTATCACAGACACACCTATGCCTACTAACAGTTCTATCTGAAAATGATCATCCTTCAACAATTCTCCATAGGAATATCATGTTTATGTTGCAGTCCAAATCATCTCTTGTATTTATCTAAACTTGCACATGATTTCCCCTTGCTTCTAGCCTAGCATTTAGTTCGGTACTGTCTGCCTGTCCTGATATTTCAATTTTTAATTTTGTACCATGCATAGAGTGAATGGTGCCCAGACGAGACAACTTTTTCTGAGCCAGTCAAAACAGCGCATCAACGTCACTATCGTGGACATATCCAAATCAATGCCAATAGAAAAAAAGCTCAAACACACGAAAATGCAGCTAGTGTACTGTCATTCCAGGGTCAATGTTTGACGTGACTGAGTTGGAAGAATGAAATTGTATGAATTGACATATCAAAATTAAATGGGAATGAATCACATATTTTCATTGTTATTTTAATATGTTGGTAACAGTTTTATAGAAGCAAATAAGGCACACGAGGCAGTGCTGTATCATGGATACAGTCCCCAGTAAATGGGTTGACGGAACAACGCCATTTACTTGTGACTGTATTCATGATACAGCACTGCCTCGCATGCCTTATTGCTTAAGTATAGCATTAAGCCATTATAGCCATGTTATTATTACATTAATATTGCTTCTAGTATAGTGAATTAGATATTGTATTATGTATATATCTGTCATTCACTATTGTATCTTTCTTTGTCTCTTTACTTGCAGACCATGCACACACTCTTAGTTATCACAAGCTGTCAATCAAAGCCTTAATGTGCCCTGGCCCATGTACTACACACAATGTGCTGTGCTGTTCCGTGCCTGTACTGTGAATCTTCAGAGTCATTGAACCACCTTGACGGCAATCCTCTGTCTTGTCTGTGCTCTTACCAGCACACGGGAGCTGTCCACCAAAGTCCTCAGTTACACAGACGAATGGAGAAACATTAGTGATTACATTATTCTATGATATTCAGAAGTCCAACAATTGAGTATTCCAATTGAGAATGCAAACAGCCAATACCATGCCAGCCTGGAGAATTCATTAGAACAGGAGAAGTTTGACCTTTCTCCTGGGTCTTGATTACTGGAATGTTCAGCAAGTGTTGGGTACAACCTCTGAAGAGATAGATACATCCAGAGACTCCCCACACTGAGTCACCTTTGAATGATCCAGCAAAAATCGAAAGACTATTAGCAAGATGTTCCTTTGACTTCCAATTTTGCATACCGGCAGCTACAGGGAAACCAAGTGAATTGTGTTAAACAATTCAGATATTTATCTTCCAACAACATCTGAGATACAGAAACTCACCAGAATATTGAGAAGTGAATACAACACTATCTATAGGGGATATTGGAAATGGAAGAACTGTAGCTGAATCTGCAGACAGACAGACACGTCATCATTTCATCCCTTGATATTGAAATGTGATTATGTTCATGTGATGTTCTGTTGAACCTACTCAGTACACAAACACAATGTCATGTTAATCCCACCCAGGAACAAATGATCCGTGCAGACACAACAAAAATATAAATTCAAAACTATACAGAGGTCTGGGCTAAAATCAGAATCACTGCAGTTGTTAAGGTCACACACATACACACGTACACACGTGGCGAGCGCACACACATGCACAAACACACAGAATGATTGCCATTGGTCCTGAAGCACTGTTACTCTGGTATCATGTTGTCTAAAAGCAACACACCGATGATGGTTCTTTATTAGCCTTGACAAGTCCAAGTATATAATATACAGAATTCTCACTCATACATTTCTCTGTATTGACTACTCATACATTTCTCTGTATTGACTACTCATACATTTCTCTGTACTGACTACTCATACATTTCTCTGTATTGACTACTCATACATTTCTCTGTATTGACTACTCATACACCCCTCTGTATTGACTACTCATACATTTCTCTGTACTGACTACTCATACATTTCTCTGTATTGACTACTCATACATTTCTCTGTATTGACTACTCATACATTTCTCTGTATTGACTACTCATACATTTCTCTGTACTGACTACTCATACATTTCTCTGTATTGACTACTCATACATTTCTCTGTACTGACTACTCATACATTTCTCTGTATTGACTACTCATACATTTCTCTGTACTGACTACTCATACATTTCTCTGTATTGACTACTCATATATTTCTCTGAACTGACTACTCATACATTTCTCTGTATTGGCTACTCATCTATTCCCAGTTCCTCATATTTTTCTACATTAAAATACGACCGAATATTAAAACAGATGTTTAGCTTGACTATGATTTACAAAACCCCTAAAGTTAGGAATGTATGGTCTACAATGTTCCATCCATGCAAATACGTGAACATAGACATCAGTGAGCAGCAATATATTAACATCAGGTTGGGTAGGATTGTGTTTCTTTATTGTCATTTTTTTAAACATAAATTATGAAAGCTTCAAAAACGATTCCCATAGGACATTATAAAACTCAATATGCAGCGGCAGCCTACTGTGAGAAAAAACAGAGTAAAGCTTTAAAATATTCTGATGTCTGCATGAGAAATCTATTAGGCTATAAACTGTCAGTGAGCAGTGAAAAGGATCGGACCCAAGCCCTCACTGCCAGAGCAAACATCTGTAGCCTATCCTGACCGTGTCTTGAATAAACGGTGCAGTTTCTTTTCTTAAAACATATTTGAAATAGTATATTAGCATATTAGTCTATGACTTATGAATAACCCATACGCTAGAATAAAAGCCATACCTGCTCTTCTGGCTTTTGAGTCACTTTCACCGGCGCATTTGGCTCCTTGGGAGAGGTCATGATAACTAACTACAGCAGTGAGATCACAGCTGTCAAGCCCAAACAGACAGGTGCGGAGTGCTGCGAACCGTACCGCGCTTTCAATTTCAATGGAGAGAGAGAGAGAGAGAGAGAGAGAGAGAGAGAGAGAGAGAGAGAGAGAGAGAGCTCAAATACACACCAGTCCTCACAGATGACACCCTTTCTTGTCTTTACAGCAATGAAGGAGAAAATTAGTATAATTCAGTAAACCAATCATCACTGCACCTGACTGCATACAATAGAATAGCTTCAGTGATGAGAGATTGACATTTGGTGAGCGGTCGAGCAATTCAGCTTTGCCTCCTTCCTCTTGTGTATCATTATCATCATCATCAGCATCACACCTGTTCTCTGATCACTTCTGGACCAGGGATGCTGCTACTGAATGTGACTGATGAAACTTAGAGGGTAAATAAAAAATAGTATTTCCAATATCCCCCTGCAGTAATTATATGGTAGATTGATGATGAGGGTAAAAGTGAAATGGTTAGAAGAGAAAAATAAAGATTTATTTTAGGTCTTGTTTTGCTGATCTTTTGTCTTACTTTATATGAATAATTCAATATTTTTAATTGAACTTAAGAGTCATCTACACTGTGCAACTGAGGTGTTCTCTGAATGATGCAACTATGCAAATAGGGTTGGAAAGAAAAGCGAGAATTACAGGCACAAAAAATACAGGATTCATAAACACCATCGCTGCACTTCCTTAAAATCTTTCTAATTTTGCCTCTCTCTTACAATCTTTAATTTATTTTCTGTAAAACAATTAAGCCCAACTAATGAGACAATCGTTAATTTTTTATCACATTGACATTGTTAATTAATGTTGGCTCTGTTCCTTATCCACTCCTCCCTCCTAACTCTTCGCAAGTCTTAGGCTAATGAATGTTGAACCACGTTTTGCCCTCTATACTGTCTTGTGGTCCCTGTGCTGCCATTGTGTGCAGGGCCAGTGTCTGTTGCTTCGTGTTGTTTTCCCCATAGTACTCATGGAAGCACACAGTTCTGTCATTCAACCACAGAGCCTAATTTTAGAAGTCTGCCAGCCCAGCCCTCACCTCCTCCCCAATGAGCTGTGAGGACTGAGGAGCCTTCCGCTCTGAGACCTAATGTGTCACTACGTATTCAGCTCACTTTGAGCAGCCAGCACCCCAGCCCTATCGCCAGCACTGAATCACGGGTCTGCATTGTTGGTGAAGTTGGTTCAAGTTTTAAGAATGAGAATATGAGGCCTTAAATGACCTTGGTAATGAGCCTTTTATTATCATGCTTTGCAGGTTGTTCTTTATCCATTTAAAGTGGTTCCAGTTGTTCATGCATCCATTTAGATTTACAGATTATGAGCCACTGGTGCTACAGAATTTAGTGAGAATTTCAAGAAGTTTAAAAGATTGGACTTTTCCTAACTTTATAAACTACTAATCATGTAGTCCGGTGGTCTGGTAAATAATACTGTGTACTGATTTCATTGATAAGAATCTAATTTATTTGCAGGTTGAGGGAACACATATCCTCACCTCTTGAGAGAGATACTGAAGGAGAGCTGAAACCTCAACTACAAAGCGATAACAACAAACATTTATATAGGTAATTTAGTCTAATTAATATGGCCTCCAGTGGGGTTACTGCTGCATTCTGATTAGCCAAGATTAATGTTTGTGATGCTGACCATTGACAAAAGGTATTTTTGATAATGATTCAGTGATCTGGTGGTCCCTCTTTTGATGCCCCCATTCAGAGGTCAGAGAGTAGTCGACGGTGACCGATCTAACAAATGGGGCTTAGTTTTGGGAACGTTATTACTTCTCCTCATTATTTATGAGCTATGCAGACAACGGCAATGGGTCTTGAATGGATTACACCTCTCAAACCAATCTATAAACACGTGTTTACTCTTCAAGACCTCAGAGAACAAGCTGAATCATCGTAATGATGTTTGTACTAATTACTAAGCAGAGTAGGCACCTCCTCCCGTCTCCTAAAGAGAAATATGGTTTTATAAAGCATACATGGAAATCTAATTTAACGAGTATCATTTATTTATATATATTCCATTTATCAGATTTAGGTATGGGTGGCACATGAATTCCAACCCTGGTGATGCAAACTGTCAATCAAAACCTTAAAGTGCCCTAGCCAATGTACTACATACAATGTGCTGTGCTGTTCTGTGCCTGTACTGTGAATCTTCAGAGTCATTAAACCACCTCGACCACAATCCTCTGTCTTGTCTGTGCTCTTACCAGCACACGGGAGCGAACACAGAGTAAAAACTAACATAAAGAATATACGGTCCAACTGAGCCATACATGACCACATTTATGAAGCACTCACAATAAATACACATAATTAATATCACCATTCTACAGAGCATTCTTCAAATCAAATCAAACTTTATTTGTCACATGTGCCGAATACAAGAAGTGTAGAAACGCTTACTTACAAGCACTTAACCAACAGTGCAAGCCCTTAACCAACAGTGCAAGCCCTTAACCAACAGTGCAAGCCCTTAACCAACAGTGCAAGCCCTTAACCAACAGTGCAAGCCCTTAACCAACAGTGCAAGCCCTTAACCAACAGTGCAAGGGGCTGGGTGGCCTTGAGAAACACTGCTGTATAGTAGTACTCCTACATGCAGTATAAATAGTTTCCGTTCCTTCCCATCAGACACTCTGTTTGTACTGGGCTGCCTGCATCTCACTCACTTTAGATATCTCTAAAGGGAGATCCCGGTAGTACAGCCTGCATGCCTGCTTATTTCTATTAAACTGATGCGGGGCCATACTTCAGTGACACCAAAGGTAAGATGACAGGAGAGGTACTTCAACATTTCAGCCCCACCATGAACAATCAGTGATGGACAGCAGTTTTCAGAACCAAAAAATTGTAAACTGTGGACAGCTCCCATTGACAGATTTCAGCACCACATGAGATGGACAGCTTAATTGACAGATTTCTGCACCACATGAAATGGACAGCAAACGCACCGCTTCACTGGCAGCAGTGGAAGATTTCAGCAGATCAGTGCAAGGTATGTTGTGGAGCTAGCTCCTTCTATAGCTCCTCAAATCAATCAAACATAGCTTGTCATAACCAAACAGCTATACTAATAATCTGTTTGACATCCGTAGCATGCACTATGCAGCATAAACTATTTCAAACAGGTTGTTGCTTAATTAACCAATGTACAAAATGGTAAATAGATCAAAATGAATAAATCTCATAATTAGGGAGGAATTCAGAATACTGCAGTGACACAATGCAAGGTGTCTAAGACTTAAAACGTCTCTCTCTTCACCCTGTTTTCCGTTACTTCCATTAATACATGCCCTCTAATCATTCACTGAGGCACCGAAACACTGCTAAAAGATAAAGCAAGTGGATCCTAAATATTCCGTTTCCTCATCATTATTTACCTGGAACCACGTTGCTCTACGGACAGAGGGATGTGGTTGCATTTGGACCATAAACACTGAATTCAAAACAAAACACTGCCGATACAGTGGAGTGGGCTAGACAACAACAGACAGGCCGAGCCAAACGACAACGGAGCCTCAGACACAGTGACGGGTGGAGGGATTGATTATCACAGCCTAGGTAGGTGCCTGGCAACATCTATCTTCATCCTCCAGCAGACAGGGGGGAGCAACAACAGAACAGACAATCACATTTAATTGGAGAAATCTAACAATGATGGGTCAGGGGAGAATTTTCTAGCAGTTTGAAAATGAAAATAGCATTAGGCATCTAAGCATGCATACACAATGGCTGTCTGGAGCTACATTTTGGTTGATTTATTCCTATTATGTTTCCTCTTAGTCCAAGAACACAATTATTGCGGTGGTCCTAACACTAGAACCTTCATATTGTGTTGACCAGCATGTCAGTCAGTCAGTCCACAGTGCTACCCCAGCACGTCAGTCCATGATCAGTCAGTCCACAGTACTACCCCAGCATGTCAGTCCATGATCAGTCAGTCCACAGTGCTACCCCAGCATGTCAGTCCACGATCAGTCAGTCCACAGTGCTACCCCAGCATGTCAGTCCATGATCAGTCAGTTCACAGTGCTACCCCAGCATGTCAGTCCATGATCAGTCAGTCCACAGTGCTACCCCAGCATGTCAGTCCATGATCAGTCAGTCCACAGTGCTACCCCAGCATGTCAGTCCATGATCAGTCAGTCCACAGTGCTACCCCAGCATGTCAGTCCATGATCAGTCAGTCCACAGTGCTACCCCAGCATGTCAGTCCATGATCAGTCAGTCCACAGTGCTACCCCAGCATGTCAGTCCATGATCAGTCAGTTCACAGTGCTACCCCAGCATGTCAGTCCATGATCAGTCAGTCCACAGTGCTACCCCATCATGTGTGCTAGCTCCGTCCAGTGATCACCAAGGGAAGCCACAGACTTGCATGTTGGTCAACAGCCTTTAACAAACGTATGATCATTTAATGAGCCAATCTACATAGTGGAGATACGTTACCACTTATTCCTGACACAGGCAGTTCAGCTATTGAAACTGAGACATACTACGGTAAAATCCCATAAATAGCAGGATTACAGTAAGAGTCCCTGGTTGAAATTGTTTCCACTTCACATTTACAATAGAAATGCATTCACCTCATGCATGACATCTTGATTCAAATGAGATGATCTGACTAAAATGGGTGATCTAAACACGTAAGGATGGGGATTGGATGGTCATTAATGATTAGTAATGTGTCTCGAAATTCCTGTCTGTCACGTGAACTGATGGAGATGGTGGTTACTTCCAGAGAATAAAGCCACATTTTACATAGTTCCTGTACTGTACTGTCTGGTCTTAACTTTCCTAGTGTTGATAGGGACAAACCTGTCTAGACTGATGTTACATAAAGAGCCATGTCACCATGGTAACTGATGATCAGCTGTACAGGGTCATTAAAGAGACAGACAGAGCAAGGAGTGTGCGGGGGAGAGGAGATAAAGGCCATGCCAGCGGTGTGATAGCTGGTCATTATCATCATCTGCTCTCCTCACTCCACTGACATCACAGTCCAAAGGGCATCTGTAACCCCGCACACTGACCTGTACCCCCACACATTGACTCGGTACCGGTACCCCCTGTATATAGCCTCCACATTGACTCGGTACCGGTACCCTGTATATAGCCTCCACATTGACTCAGTACCGGAACCTCCTGTATATAGCCTCCACATTGACTCAGTACCGGAACCCCCTGTATATAGCCTCATTATTGTTACTTTATTGTGTTACTTTTTATTTTATTATATATTTTTTACTTTATTTTATTTAGTAAATATTTTCTTAACTCTATTTCTTGAACTGCATTGCTGGTTACGGGCGTGTAAGTAAGAATTTCACGGTAAGTTCATTTGATTTGACCTGTCTTCTACAATCCAGGTTGCAGACAACAACCCCTTTAAACCATCTATGGCCAAACACACTATGCACTTTCTGTGGCCGAAACAACGTTGAGGTCTATCTTAAAGGACAGATTAGACCTTTTGGCTTGTATGTTAAAGGTGTGTGTGTGTGGATGTGTGTACTCATGCTCATGGACAAAATAATTGCTGTATAAAGAACTCACCAACTCAATGCGCAACTGCAGCCCACTCATGTAACACACAGAGTGTGCCTTCAAGCATCCCCCGAATTAGACCCTGTGGATCAATGAGGTAGTTGTGAAGCGTCTCAAGGTTCCGATGCTGTGGCTGCAGGAAAAAACAACCTGTTCCCACGGTAACCACCAGACTAGGTCAACTGTCTGACAAATCCAGGCATAGTTGACAGTCTGTCACGTTCCCTACACCCTTTGGCGTCACTCCATCTGGCCGTCACTGACCGCCCCCTCGCCCGACCTTCCCTGGCTGTTCCCTGACCGCGCACCTTCACTTTACAATTGGCAGCAAGCAACACCTTCCTGAGCTGCCCCTCCATTCCAATTTGCCATGTGCATATTAGCAGAGTGAAAGCACTGGAGCAGCTTCATATCCCATCCACAGCTCTTCTGTTCTACACCTTGGCAGGGGTATACCGGTACCCCCTGTATATAGCCTCATTATTGTTATTTTATTGTATTACTTTTTTATATTTTTTACTTTAGTTTATTTGGTAAATATTTTCTTAACTCTTTCTTGAACTGCACTGTTGGTTAAGGGCTTGTAAGTAAGCATTTTACGGTAAGGTCTACACTTGCTGTATTCAGCACATGTGACAAATAAAGTTTGATTTGATTTGAAGGTCTGAGAGAGAACGTCACACGAGCGAGATGGGGGAGGATGGGGGGGGATTGGCATAGTTCATCACAGTTAATCTGTATTCTAAAAGGTCGTCCATTCAGTGCTGTAAAAACATGCAGTTCCATCTGTCATGTAATAATGAGAGGGAGAGAAGTTTCGAAAAGAGAGTTTGAGTAGGTGCCTTTCTCACCGCTCAGTAATTACAGAAAGGTAATTAACAAGTCTATGGCTCCTTCATCAAGCTCATTATCTCATTTTTACCATCAGGGGCATTTCGCAGGGAAATCATTAATCTGCCACGAATGTCTGTCTCTCATACACTCATATGCACATGCACACACACTCACTTACGTGTGTATACAGTACACGCCGCACACACACGCACAGTACCTGCACACACAAGTATGCACTGACGCACACAAACACGCACGCAAAATGCACACATACATGCAAACACACACACGCACAGTGCTAATATCCAAGTGTCATTTCATTGAGTAGATTTTTTGTCACCTTGTGTGTAATTGCATGACTTTTTGTACAGTAGGCCTATATGAGAGTTTGATGTGAGAGTGCCTTTAGTTACAAAGCAACTTTTACAAAGCTTTGTGTGTGTTCAGTTGTGGAGTGAAACATTTTGGTCGGATGATTGCAGCTTTACACTGTTACAGAGGGCTCTGCTCACCCATGTGTAGTCTCTAGTCCCCATAATAAACCAACACAGGCTTGGAGCCCGACTGCATAATCTCTCACTGGTTTTGTTTACTTATGTTATGACTCCACCGATGGCTCCTTCGTCTCGTGCTTCTCTCCTATCCTCACCTAGCGTGGGGAAAGCCAGGAGCAGTCAGAGAAATGTGCCATCTCTTCCATCTCAGTTATGAATATTTCATGAAATAAACTTTAGTGGAATAGTTTAGTTACAAGGGGAAAAAGACCCAAGAGGACCTCTTAGCAATGTACTGCAACGTAATCAAACAGTTGTTGTTTTGTCCAAATGGGTAGTAAGGGTATTAACCAAAACAGTTCAATCAACTCAAATCGAAGGCAATCGAACTCTTAAACTCAAATCATGACAGAAGAAACATCACTAAATCACTGTAGCTTTTATGTTGAGTCCACTGAAAGCCAAAAGAGGTTTTCCAAATAACATGAACAAGTGTTTCAGAAGCAAAACACCAAGAATTCCAAAGACACCTGGGGCCTGTTCAGCATGGTGCAAAGTTACAAAACGGTCAGATAGAAATGTACTGTGTAGAACACATACAGTATGTTTGTCTTTCAAGTAGAATAGGGAATCGTGTCGGTCAGCAAAGGTAAAACGACATGCAACATTCACCTCACTAAATCCACCCCTGATCCACACACTCTCTTCATCATGACTCAGCACTCATTAAAGGGCCATTAACCCATCTGCTGTTATAGTGACATAAACCAGATTTATGGGCCTCATCAACTTTATTCCTCCCCATCAACTGCTTACAATAGAGCCGTAAAACACGAATGAAGCCAAAGGACCTTTAAAATCAAAGCTATTTATTGGCAAGTAGTTACCATGGTAATCTAGCATGGAGTGAGCACAACAACAGCAATAAAATATGAATGAATAGTAACAGAGGGCTTTGCAGTGGCAGGTCAAGGATATAATACATTATCTACAGCAGAAAAACATTGCCTGTCAAACGTAGTATTCCAAACCTGACAATGACCATAGGAGTTGGCAAAACAGCACAAACAGATCTCGGAACAGGCTAAAAGAACGTGCAGCACTTCAGGAATAAGATGAAATCCAGGTGAGACTCAAGGAGCAGAACGTTCTTGATCAATCGTAACACACAAGTTAACAGAGCCTGGTTGGTGTCTGTATTATGTGAAGGAAAATTAAGCTAAATATATCCTGGGGCAGAGTCAAGGGCACGACGAAGAATATATCCATACAAAATGTCCTCCGTAATTACTGTTCAACGAGAGGAAGGAGCATGGTCAAGGATAACCATAGAACCCCACATAGGGTTGGGCATAAAGGAGAATCCGGTGTAGGCAAATTCAACGGTGTAGACTAAGTATTATGTCAGATTTAATCCTTTCAAAAAAAAGTATTATCTCTGTGTGAAGTTTTGAGAGCCTCGCTCACATTCGTACTCAGCTCTCTCTCATTCAGTCAGGGGTGCAACTTTGGTTTTAGAAGTGGAGGGGACAAATATATAAAACAATTATAAATATATATATATATATAATTTTTTTATCCGGTCGGATAAACACTCCAAACCCGACTGCTCTGAGGCGTCTGCATGGTCCTAAAGCACACCATTGAATAGTTTTGTATCATATTCCAATGATAAAACTGTGGGGGACAAAAACGCAATTTTAGAATGTGGGGCCCGTCCCCAGTGAAAGTTGCGCTCCTGCATTCAGTAGTAACATTACCTCTTCTCTACAGACCTAACGAAAACACCCCCAAACACACAAACATGACGCAAATAATGTTTCACAGAACAAAGACAATCCCACTTGTGAACATCAATGAGACACACAGCATCGTGGCAAAGCCAAATCTCTCAGGAGCTTGGACATATACATATGAAATGTTCAGTCATATCACAAAAATCAAAGCAACAGAGGTGACAAAACCCTGGGATGTTGCACTGGAAATACCAACAGATCAGTATCAGCACAGAGCTATATTAACACGAGGTGATCAAAATTACAGAGGATATAGTCTCCATACATGAGACCTCATACCTAGTCAAACACCGCACCTTGTCAGCCTATTTTGGCCAATCGCCTGCTGACATTCGTATCTGCTCAGGACTGGAAGTCTATGTCGAGGAGCAGCCAATCCTTTTACAGTTTGGTCAGGTACAGTTGAATCACAAATGAGGCAATATGAGGTCCATGCACTCTGGCAAAATGTGGAACAGCTCTTAGCACCAAGAGACCTTCATTGGAATAGTAATACAATATTAATCAGGCGAATGCATTAGACTAAGCATTGTAAATGTATTAGGATATGCATGAGAGGATTTCCAATGGTTGAAAAAAACAAAATGTTTTTTTACAAAGGATGAGAAGGTCTAATTCACTTGGAGTTATAATAAACATAAAACATAAAGCTTTACTACATACTTTGAGCTGGGGTGTAATCATTACTCTCTAATCATTACTCTCTAATCGTTACTCTCTAATCGTTACTCTCTAATCGTTACTCTCTAATCGTTACTCTCTAATCGTTACACTCTAATCATTACTCTCTAATCATTACTCTCTAATCATTACTCTCTAATCATTACTCTCTAATCATTACTCCAAATATTCTGGTTTGCAACAAAAACCAGAGTTGCTATTGGACAGATTCAGTTAGGTCCCTCTCTGTTTGCTCAATCTGTCCAATTGAGACACTAGGAATGTTTTGCAACTGTTTGGAGTAATGTTAAGGTATTATCTAAGAGAAGCACATTGCAGAAACGCGATTGTTTACCACAACTTCTACCCATGGACAAGGTCCATTATGATACACTGTACATCCCTACCCACTTAATGGATCCTTCGCTCTAAGTGTTCTTTGGGGTATTTCAAAACTGTAAAACTATATTTGTGAGAAGGCTGGGGGGTCTGAAATGTCCCCACACGGTCTCTTCTAGCTTACATGGCAGGGCCTTCTTCAAATAAAAACACGTTTTTTTCTAATGGTAAACATCAGGTAAGAATTGTTCTTAGTACTGTTTTTCTTTTCGAGGCTAAGAAGATTATTAGGACAACATAACGACTCCTTTTATGTTAGCTTCTCCGTACAATACCTTTGTGCCCACCTAGCTTTGAATTTCAGCAATAAGGCCATCTGTGTTGCTACAACAGTAAATACCCAGCCCCTATTATCTCGGCTGGGGAAGCATTGTTTTTAATTACTGTGCAACTTGTTTCTGGAATGTGCAGCACCATTGTTTACATTCCATTTATTTTATGTGCAATAAAATATAGAGAAGTGCACCAAAGCTCATTTGTTGGAGAACCATATATCTTCAAAGTGAGAATGCGACAACAAACACCTGAAAGGTTTGACTGAGGGAAAAGGATAGATCACGCTGACAAATGTCTCAGCTATCTGAGACAGTTAATAGCAAGTCATAACACCCATGCTTCAACCAATATACTAACAATCTTGGTAATATGTCAAGCTAACACAAAATCAGGCCATCATTATGTTCCCCAATCCATACAAATCCATCTACAAAGCCCTAAATATCAGAGAAATCAAAATCTAGGAACATCAAAGTTGTCAAAGCTATAAATTCACACCAAGAACAAATGTACAAGTATAGGGGCCAAACTCACCTTCCACACTCTTTCCACTCTGGATAACTTGCGAGTTTTCATTCCAAGTGTTAGGAAGGGCTGTTAGCATGAGCCAGAGACTGAGCAGAGTTATATGGACTGGCTGAGTGAAGCTGAGTCAAGATCTGTCCATAGTGGAGACACACCTTAGCCCATCATGGTGAGAGCCTTCATACACTCAGCGATTCAGCATAAAATCCCCAAGCCTCACATTAACAAACTGAGTGTGTGTGTGTGTGTGTGTGTGTGCATAAGAGTGTGTGTGTGTGTTAGAGAGTATGTTTGTATACAGTCCAGCTTAGCTCAGCAAGACACAGCCCTCATTTCTCAAGTGTAGACAAGCGTCATCGTAAGGACCCCCTGTTGAGCTAGCCAACAGCGGCTAGAATGTGACACCCATCCTATCAAACTAAAGCAGGTCAGGTCAGTATACAGAGGGACTCTACAGTATAAGATAGAACTAGCTGTCTGACGGCTACGAATGGCCATTCACACACACACACACACACACACACACACACACACACACACACACACACACACACACACACACACACACACACACACACACGCACACAATGCTGAAACACAACACTATGGGAGTCTATGGGACATAGCCAGCCGGCCAGCCCAGCAGCCATGCAGGCTCTCAGCTCAGCATCATCTCTTTCACAACAATCAGCACTAAGTCACTTACCAGGGCCATTATCTCACTCTCCCCATTCAGCCAAGATCAGCATAACACTCCACACCACACAGCAACAACCCAGCCACTTTACAGCTGCTCTATACCCTCTGTGGGCGGGATTTTTATCCTTTCTGCTTACGTGTCCCTCTCCTTTTCATCTACCAGGGGGAATTCACCCCAACTCCGGGGTCGGCCGTCTCTCGCTCACCGTTTATGAATGCAATTAAACAATGGTCCATACTGAGCTAGGTTTAGCTAGGCTCAGTGGTGGCTGTTTGTGTGTTTGGGTTTAATAGAAATGCATTGGTACTGTACAAGGTAGAATAGAACTAGTAGTCTTCTCAATCACCACGGACTACCAACACAACGCTGTAATTGATATCAGTGCGAATAAAAATGTAACTTTCCCATCGTAAGAGTCTGACATGTTCTGATATGTTACTTTAGTCTTTATTAGTGTAGCATTTAGTGAAGTAAAGATTCATCCAGACATGATAGAACTGTTCGCTTCAAATTAGACTAGTGAAACGGCTCTACTCAATAAAGAGTTGTTTCACACTGAGACTCGACTGTCCTCTGGTCCAAGCACCGCTCCATTACCCACACACTAACTTGCCAGTTGTTCACAACCAATGTTCCCTCTAATTCTTTTGGCACTTAGCATATTTCAGGTCTGCTGAGCGCAAACTGAAACATTGTGAAAATTCTGTGTAGCTTCCGGTGCGAGTTTACTGTGAACACTGAGGCTGTACCTGCTTTAAGTTCCAGTTATAACAGTGGCCAAGTAGGCTACTGTGGCTATTTGATCATAATGTAGGACTACCAGAGTGGACTACCATCAAAAACAATGGAGAAAATGCTTCCCATAACATTTTAACATGGAAATAGCTGTTTTATCATTCAGCCTACAGTAGCAGCCAATGTGTGGTGTTCAAAGTAGGCCTACATTCCATGAGACTTTTGAAAAAAAACATACCGGGCTTGACATTATCCACTTGTCCTTTAAACAAGGAGGTGACTGAACATTGTGTTGTTTGATGCAAGAATCCACTTTACAAAATAAATTCATTATTATTTCCATACCATTATTACAGAGAATCAGACAAAGTATGCTACCCTGGCATGTGAGGTTCTAGTTTTGTTTGTCTATGTTGGTGATTTTGTATGATTCCCAATTAGAGGCAGCTGGTAATCGTTGTCTCTAATTGGGGATCCTATTTAGGTAGCTTTTTTCCACCTGTGTTTGTGGGATATTGTTTATGTGTAGTTGCATGTTAGCAGTCCATTGTCGTCATGTTTCGTTTATTCTTTATTGTTTTGTTGTGTGGTTCACTTATTTTAAAATAAAAAATGTGGAACCCAGATCACGCTGCACGTTGGTCCGAGTATGCTTCCAACGAATATCGTGACAATAGTCCCCACCATTCACATTGTAAATACAGTCCAGTTCAAAGTGAACGGCACAAATCAATATATGGCAATGGACTATTTGCATATAGGCCTACTGCAGCTCTGATTGGTTATGGTGCACAGGTCTGTGGAGTCCGGGCCTGAGTTGTGCCTGTCAATCCAATAGAATCCTACTCTGATGCTCTCTGACTACAACAACATGTCTTGCATAGTTTGTTTTGTTTTGGTATGATGCATTGAAAGTGGCTAATATTGCATTGATTTGATCACAATCCCCACGGTAAAGGGAAACATTGATAGTGTTAATGGGGAAAACTCTAGAAAGTTGAGTGGAGTTCAATCTCGTGCGTCTCTCCGCAGCCTGATATTTCTTCTGGCGGGGAGCAAATAGTGAGCCCGAGCAAATAGTGAGCAAAGTAGTGAGGCTATAAGAGTAGCAAGGCTACATACAGACACTGGTTAGTCAGGCTGATTGAGGTAGTATGTACATGTAGATATGGTTAAAGTGACTATGCATATATGATGAACAGAGAGTAGCAAGTAGCGTAAAAAGGGGTTGACGGGTGTTGGGTGATGGCACAATGCAGATAGCCTGGTTAGCCAATGTGCAGGAGCACTGGTTGGTCGGCCCAATTGCATAAAAGAGGGGTGGGGGGGGACACAATGCAAATAGTCAGGGTAGCCATTTGATTACCTGTTCGGGAGTCTTATTGCTTGAGGGTAAAAACTGTTGAGAAGCCTTTTTGTCCTAGACTTGGCACTCTGGTACCACTTGCCATGCGGTAGTAGAGAGAACAATCTATGACTGGAGTGGCTGGGGTCTTTGACAAGTTTTAGGGCCTTCATCTGACACCGCCTGGTGTAGAGGTGCTGGATGACAGGCAGCTTAGCCCCAGTGATGTACTGGGCCGTACACACTACCCTCTGTAGAGCCTTGCGGTCGGAGGCCAAGCAATTGCCGTACCAGGCAGTGATGCAACCAGTCAGGATGCTCTCAATGTTGCAGCTGTAGAACCTTTTGAGGATCTCAGGACCCATGACAAATCTTTTTAGATTCCTGAGGGGGAATAGGCTTTGTCGTGCCCTCTTCACCACTGTCTTGGTGTGCTTGGACCATGTTAGTTTGTTGTTGATGTGGACACCAAGGAACTTGAAACTCTCAACCTGCTCCACTACAGGCCCGTCGATGAGAATGGGGGTGTGCTCGGTTCTCCTTTTCCTGTAGTCCACAATCATCTCCTTAGTCTTGGTTACGTTGAGGGATAGGTTGTTATTCTGGCACCACCCGGGCAGGTCTCTGACCTCCTCCCTATAGGCTGTCTTGTCGTTGTCGGTGATCAGGCCTACCACTGTTGTGTCGTCTGCAAACTTAATGGTGTTGGAGTTGTGCCTTGGTCACAAGCCAGTTCGACACATCATTGGAACCAAATAGGTTAAAAAAATGTAATCGGGTCCCATGCTATCAACACAGACTTATTTTTGTATGGAAATTGACCATAGTGCCATTCAGTATGAGTGCGAGCTGGGGAGATTCAGATTGACACATCCGGCAATAGAGTTACTGCATTCCCATGATTTGACAACCAATCTGGAGCGCAGGATGAACATCAATCATTTCAGATCTGTTTCGTGTCTCAGTGGGCCTCACTCTGCGGATTCCAGAATAGGAAATCACAGTTCTTAGTTCCGAGTTCCATCTCTCCCCACCAACTCTCCCTTAACACAGGGCATTCATTATCTACTCTATATCTCTCTCACCACTTTCAATGTGCAGGGAAAAGCAATCTGCTCTGCTGTCCTATGAGTTGTGGGGTCTATGACTACATGAAGCTCTGCTGCTGCCTGAGAGGGGGAACAGGGGCTGAAGATAAAACAGAGCAACCACAAGGAGGATGTACAGTTGAAGTCGGAAGTTTACATACACTTACGTGGGAGTCATTAAAACGCTTTTTTCAACCACTCCACAAATTTCTTGTTAACAAACTATAGTTTTGTCAAGTCGGTTAGGATATCTACTTTGTGCAAGACACAAGCCATTTTTCCAACAATTGTTCACTTATCACAATTCCAGTGGGTCAGACGTTTACATACACTAAGTGCCTTTAATACAGCTTGGAAAATTCCAGAAAATGATGTCATGGCTTTAGAAGCTTCTGATAGGCTAATTGACATCATTTAAGTCAATTGGAGGTGTAACTGTGGATGTATTTCAAGGCCTACCTTCAAACTCAGTGTCTCTTTGCTTTACATGATGGGAAAATCAAAAGAAATCAGCCAGGACATCAGAAAAAATATTGTAGACCTCCACAAGTCTGGTTCATCCTTGGGAGCAATTTCCAAATGCCGGAAGGTACCACGTTCATCTGTACAAACGATAGTATGCAAGTATAAACACCATGGGACCATGCAGCCATCATACCACTCAGGAAGGAGACATGTTCTGTCTCCTAGAGATGAACGTACATTGGTGCGAAATGTGCAAATCAATCCCAGAACAACAGCAAAGGACCTTGTGAAGATGCTGGAGGAAACAGGTACAAAAGTATATATATCCACAGTAAAATGAGTCCTATATCGACATAACCTAAAAGGCCGCTCAGCAAGGAAGACGCCACTGCTCCAAAACCGCCATAAAAAAGCCAAACCACAGGTTGCAACTGCACATGGGGACAAAGATCATACTTTTCGGAGAAATGTCCTCTGGTCTGATGAAACAAAAATAGAACTGTTTGGCCATAATGACCATTTTTATGTTTGGAGGAAAAAGGGGGAAGCTTGCAAGCCGAAGAACACCATCCCAACCGTGAAGCACGGGGGTGGCAGCATCATGTTGTGGGGGTGCTTTGCTGCAGGAGGGACTGATGCACTTCACAAACTAGATGGCATCATGAGGATGGGAAATTATGTGGATATATTGAAGCAACATCTCAAGACATCAGTCAGGAAGTTAAAGCTTGGTCGCAAATGGGTCGTCCAAATGGAAAATGATCCCAAGCATACTTCCAAAGTTCTGGCAAAAGGACAACAAAGGCAAGGTATTGGGGTGGCCATCACAAAGCCCTGACCTCAATCCTATATAAAATGTGTGGGCAGAACTGAAAAAGCGTGTGCGAGCAAGGAGGCCTACAAACCTGACTCGGTTACACCTGCTCTGTCAGGAGGAATGGGCCAAAATTCACCCAACTTATTGTGGGAAGCTTGTGGAAGGCTACCCAAAACGTTTGACCAAAGTTAAACAATGCTACTAAAACTGAATTGATTGTATGTAAACTTCTGACCCACTGGGAATGTGATAAAATAAATAAAAGCTGAAATAAATCATTCTCTCTACTATTATTCTGACATTTCACATTCTTAAAATAAAGTGGTGATCCTTACTGACCTAAGACGGGAATTTTTACTAGGATTAAATGTCAGGAATTGAGAAAAACTGTGTTTAAATGTATTTGGCTAAGGTGTATGTAAACTTCCGACTTCAACTGTACATGTAGGCTACATGCAGCTAAATGGCCCACAAACAAAAGAGCCCTGACAAAATATGCTTATGTATGGTTACGCATAGAAAGAGCTCACTCTCCAGCACCATGAGAGAGAGAGAGACAGAAAAAGGAGAAAGGTCTCTCCATGCTTTCTGAGTTTTACCAACAGATGGAGACAGAGTCAAATCTGACTTATCTTGTTCAGGTATGCAGCACAACCATTTCCCCCTTATATGGCAGTATTGATACTACTTGTAGTTCTAGTTTGTCCTCCCTGTAAGGCTTTAATGCAGACACAAAACTGTGGGGATGCAACCTGAAAGTCTACTTCATGACCCAGCAAGGTACAAAGGAGACAGAGAAGAGCAGTATTTGTGTTTGTATGTGGTGAGAGGAGAGGAGACATTAGCGGAGAGAGAGAGAGAGAGAGAGCTCTTCATTCCGCCCAGTAGACTCAGAAATATTAGTATTTTATCCGACTGTGAGTAACATGCAGTGCCACTGTTTCTATACACAGTTACTTATGAGGGAAACAAAGTGAAATGCAGTTAAATGAGTAAATCTGGCCCAAAAATACAGAGAATGTGTGCAGTGTACTGTGTTGGATTATATACCATTGTGTTTTAAATACAGTGCACAAAATATAATCAGGAACTGTATTTTCTACATGAGCATTGAAAGTTAGATTTTGATTTGATTAATTATGATCAATGGCGACAACTACTCTTAATGGGGTCCGACAAATAACAAAAACGACATTACAGACAAAAGAATTTACAATTCACATACACTACCTGTCACACCCTGATCTGTTTCACCTGTCCTCGTTATTGTCTCCACCCCCTGCAGGTGTCGCTTGTTTTCCGCAGTGTATTTATCCCTGTGTTTCCTGTCTCTCTGTGCCAGTGTATTTATCCCTGTGTTTCCTGTCTCTCTGTGCCAGTGTATTTATCACTGTGTTTCCTGTCTCTCTGTGCCAGTACGTCTTGTATGTTCCAAGTCAACCAGCGGTTTTCCCGTTCTCCTGCTTTTTGCAATTCTCTTTTTTCTAGTCCTCCCAGTTTTGACCCTTGTCTGTTTATGGACTTTGTACCCTCCTGCCTGATCATTCTGCCTGCCTTGACCACGAGTCTGTCTGCCACTCTGTACCTCCTGGACTCTGATCTGGTTTTGACATTTTGCCTGTCGACAACCATTCTCTTGCCTACTCATTGTGGATGAATAACTATTGTAAGACTCCAACCATCTGCATCTGGGTCTGGAATGGGCTCTGGAACAGATGCCTCACAAGTCCTTAACTGGCAGCTTCATTAAATAGAAACAACAAAACCCCAGTCTCAACGTCAACAGTGAAGAGGCAACTCCAGGATGCTGGCCTTCTAGGCAGAGTTCCTCTGTCCAGTGTCTGTGTTCTTTTGTCCGTCTTAATCTTTTATTTTTTACTGGCCAGTCTGAGATATGGCTTTTTTTTGCAACGCTGCCTAGAAGGCCAGTATCCAGGAGTCGCCTCTTCATTGTTGACGTTGAGACTGGTGTTTTGCAGGTACTATTTAATGAACCTGCCAGTTGAGGACTTGTGAGGTGTCTGTTTTTCAACCTAGACACTCTAATGTACTTGTCCTCTTGCTCAGTGCTGTACCGGGGCCTCCCACTCCTCTTTCTATTCTGGTTAGAGCCAGTTTGTGCTGTTCTGTGAAGGGGGTAGAACACAGCGTTGGACGAGATCTTCATTTTCTTGGCAATTTCTCGCATGGAATAGCCTTAATTTCATTAATTCCTCAGAACAAGAATAGCCTGACTTTCTAGCCATTTTGAGCCTGTAATCAAACCCACAAATGCTGATGCTCCAGATACTCAACTAGTCTAAAGAAAGCCAGTTTTATTGCTTCTTTAGTCAGGACGACAGTTTTCAGCTGTGCTAACATAATTGCAAAAGTGTTTTCTAATGATCAACTATCCTTTTAAAATGATAAACTTGGATTAGCTAACACAACATGCTATTGGAACACAGGAGTGATGGTTGCTGATAACGGGCCTCTGTACACCGGTTGTAGGTATTCCATAAAAAATCTGCCGTTTCCAGCTACAATAAACATTTACAACATTAACAACGTCTACACTGTATTTCTGATACATTTTTCGTTATTTTAATGGACAAAAAAATTGCTTTTCTTTCAAGAACAAGGACATTTCTAGGTGACCCAAAACCTTTGAATGGTAGTGTACACTTTAAAAATGGTTTAATCGATGCAGTAGGTGACCTGTTGCTTCTATGTGGCAGTATTCCTTTAGCATCTCTGCCCTCTGTGTGTGTGTAGTCCCAGAGCTGTGGCACTATCATGGCAGGGTCGATAAGAGAACTTGCCAGTGTGACACAAGAGATTACTGCTGCCTGCCTGGTCTCATCCCAGAAAAAAACAGGTTTACTCCCAAATAGCACCCTATTCCCTATTCAGTGCCTTACTTTTGACTAGGAACCATAGGGATCTGGTCAAAAGTAGTGTACTATATAGGGAATAGGGTGCCATTAGGGACAAATCCCCATGGCTGGACTCTGGATTCTAATGCTGCTTGCTGAGACTAACTACTACTGTTCAACTAACTAGCTCTCCTGTCTGTCTCCCTGAGTGTGTCTCAAATGTTACCCGACTCCCTTCATAGTACATTACTTTCGACCAGATCCCCAGGGGCCCTAGCCAAAATTACTACAGATGGAATAAATGACACGTTTGAGACCCATATATATTGGAAGAGAGAAGCAGTAAGTAACTTTTTGGCCCCTGCTGTATAAAAACTGTACTCTCCCACATTTAATTAATTTGCAGTACTTTGAACTTGGCAGTTGGCAAATTTGTGTCTGATCTTTATTTATACAAGTCAAATAACTGTGAATCTGTCTCAGAGAACTCATTAGAGAGAAAATAGATTCTAGAATGTCACCATTTCCTCCCTACTGGTCCTCTAATTAAATGTTAAATCATTCTCTCTGCAGGCACACACACACACACACACACACACACACACACGCACACACACACACAGCTGAGACTGGTGGTCAATGTCAATGTCTTAATACAGCTGTCAGTCTGTGAGTGTTTGGGCTCTGTGACTGTATAAAGCCTGTTCTGCTTTCCCCTACTGTGATGACATTGTGAATCTCGTTTTGGCTCTGGCTGGCTGTGTCAGACTGGTCTGTCTCTCCCCCGCGGCAGTAGAAATGAGCATCACACCAGCAGGCGTTTTGGATCTCATGAATATAAGCACATTATTTATAGGTGATTGATTGGTTGTCAGTCTTTGCCTTACCCCTAACTGCATTGTTAGCCATGACTACCTCCTCCTTTCTGCATATCTATTGGCTTGTGTGCTCCCATCCATATTGATCTCATGCCTCCTTCCTTACCAGTCTTGCCAGTCTGTCTAGCTGCTGATATTGGCTGGAACATGAGAGCCTCTAGTGGCCAAGTCTATGTATTGCATGGAATGGAGAGGCAACCGCATGACCTGCCATGCCTTTGTTTCGCTCATCCTGAAGAAATGATTACATTGGGTTAAAGCATTTCACACCTTACCACTTTCAAAGTAAGACAATAAAAACATCTATGAACAAAGCTTTGCATAGTACTGTACTGAAAAGTTTGCATCTGAAATGTTATAGAGAGTTTAACACATAAGCGTTAGAACAAGAGGCACAGTAAACATTGGGAAAGACTGCATTGGTGCAAAGCAAACAATGTTTAGTACAAAACACCAGGCCCCTGTAGTTTCTTCCTGCATAGTTTCAGGCCCTTATGGTTTCATTCTTCTGACATCTTGATCATCAGCTAGCAAAACCTTAACAAATAATACTTGCACTAATACTACTCTAAAGGGAGACATCTTCCAGACAACTGAACTGTCAGCCATGTTGTCTAAACTTCCTGAAACTCTTCCTGAGATTTGAGTTCAAGACCACAAGAAATGGGAACAGGCAGGAGAAGTAAATAAAGATAGTTATATTTATCCAGAAACCTGCACTGTCTGACCGAGAGAGAGAGAGAATGAGAGAGAGAGAAAGTTGTAAAGCGACAAAGGTTTAATAACACTGATGACACTGAATATATCATCATTTAACTCTCTGACTGTAACTTCTGCTAACAGTCATCTGTGTTTGAGTCAATGAGAATATGAGGAGAGGAGAATAAGGTCATGCTAAGGACATGTTGTTTAGAAAGGCATGCTAAATGTGCAATACAACAACAACAAAAATGAATGACGAAAATCAAATCAAATCCAACTTTATTGGTCACATACACATGGTTAGCAGATGTTAATGCGAGTGTAGCGAAATGCTTGTGCTTTTGGTTCCGACCGTGCAGTAATATCTAACAAGTAATCTAACAATTTCACAACACCTACCTAACACACACAAGTATAAAGGAATGAATGAGTACATACTGAGGGGATTGACAGCATACAGTAAATATAAAGATTACTGAATATACCAGTGCAAACAGGCAATCCACCAAAAAGGGAAAAGGTATCAACACTCATCAACGGCTATCAGTTACCAGCATGCTTTCCTCAAAAGGCAATTATTGGCCATGTTCTTATGCAAACACTGTGTAACAGCAGTCTGCTGAAGACCAGTCTGCTGAAGACCAGTCTGCTGAAGACCAGTCTGCTGAAGACCAGTCTGCTGAAGACCAGTCTGCTGAAGACCAGTCTGCTGAAGACCAGTCTGCTGAAGACCAGTCTGCTGAAGACCAGTCTGCTGAAGACCAGTCTGCTGAAGACCAGTCTGCTGAAGACCAGTCTGCTTAGTAGAGTGAGGACAGACACATCCCAGCTAGCACATAACCCTTTGAGAACCATGTGTTTCTTAGAGCTTGGTGAGATCGTGGTTGTCCTAAGGTTATTTAGCAAACAACCTTCCCACAACTTTCTGGGAATGGTGCAGGACAGCTGCTTGGCTTTGGAACATTCTCAGCACATTTATGGAACTTGACAAAAATACAATATTTATTTTCTTGGTATATCATTACTTTAACAGAACGTTTCCTGAAAGTTCAAACACGGTTACATTTCATTCAAATGTTGGTAATGCTCTATGAAAGTTGTGCAACTGGTTTGACATTGGGAATGTCCTCAAAAACTTAATGAAACGTTAAGAAACAACATGTGGGAGTTTCAGTACTTCAGCATAACGTTTCGGTAATACTTTTTTTGACACCTAGCGGCATAGCAAGTTATGAAACAGTCATAACCATGCCATAATATGGTCATAACACTGGCATTGACACATATTTAGACCGGTTGTGACATATTGTGTTATTTTTATGGCTGGTTATGACATCTACATAAGAGTGTCAAAACCCACAAAACAAGGCAAACTATTCCATTACACCCTAGCCTACTTGTAAACGTTATGCTTATGTTATATAACATTTTCTAAAATCTACTATATTAAATTATCATTGCACACACATTGCTGTCAGACATGTACCTACCTCTATTGCTGATGACTGGGATGAATGCAGGAGCAGATTTTAGGAGCAGGATAAGACACCCTCTTTGTGACTGATAACTGAGACAAGGGCATGTGCTGTATGTGATAGGCCTATCTGGCTTATATGATTATGATGGTCATAATGCTTCTTGACAGTGCCATAAAGTGTATTTTCATGTTATTAAAAATACAATGGAAAACAAAAACGTCCATATGTTTTTTCCAATGCCTAGAAGTTACCTTTCGTTTAAAAGTTTGTTTCTGCAGCCTCCCTCAAGATCTTCACCTCCATCCCTGGATGCAGCAGATACATTACTTCCTCTGAAAAATATAAGTATAGAACAGAAATAAGAATAAAGTATTCTACAATGCAGTGACATCGCTAAAGAAAGCTGAAAATTAAAACGTCATACCAAATATATTATGGCAAACACTTTCAGACATTCTCAAGTACATTCAAATCCAATTTTCTCAATGTTTTCATAACATAGCTAAAGCTAGCTCAACTATTTATGTAGCTTTTTTTATTTATGTAGCTACCTAGCTATCTGGTAGTTACCATCTAGTTAGTGTTTGTTTAGTTAACTTTAGCTAGATAGGATCTCCTTCCTTGTTCTGCCCACTATGATTCATTTATTCCCATTGGATACGACAGACTGTGGTCTATCTTGGTCTATCTTGGGATAGATATACAAATCTTTACTAAATAAAGGTTTTCACTCAAATCAAAACACTTAAATGATCAAAATAACGAGAAAACCCATCACAGCTTAGATAAACATATTATCTCTAGATTTCAAAAATGAAAGAAAGATTGTAAATGTTACAAACCTGAAAACATAATGAATATTGGGCTTCTCTTCCTGCTTCTCTTCTTCCAACGTATGAGGCGTGTGCCTGCAGCTAACAGTTTGAATGTCTCCCCCTAGTGGTAGCGCTAAGTATACATGTATATAATGTTGTGAACAAACATACTTTGATTCCAGAATATGGACATTTACAGAATCTATCACAAAACATTTTTGAACCCCCACAATGAAATCGGGGAGGGGACTGTGGATCTGTCTCTGTACGTTGTTTGTACGTTAGTCACATGAGATATCTCTGACAACACTAGCCCGATTATAATGAAACTTGGGTGAATGATGTGTCTTGCCATAGATATTCTGGCATTTATAAAATTACACTGATTGGCCAGATATTGATATCTTTGAAAGGTCAAGCCCCTCACCCTGTTTAACCTAAAAGCATGACATTCGGAACATAGGTCCCTCTCCTCACAAGGAACAAATTTGCTTCAGGGAGGTCCACAATGAGGTCCACAATGATGCATTTTATGGGATTTTGAATTTTGTGAAATACACTTACAGTGTGTCAGGGCATGTTCTAATGGTTTGATGGCGAAGGCAAAGAGGTGGGGGCTAAAAGGGCAACCTTTGTCTGTTCCCCCTATAGAGAGGGAAAGAGGGGACAGTAAGCCCATTGGTAGCAATCCTAGCTTTAGGAGATTTGTAGAGTAATCGTATCAAGTTTACAAACACGGTGCCTAAACTGAACCTTTCCAAAACGCGAAAGAGATATGGCCATTTGACCCTATCAAAGGCCTTTTTGGCATCGAGAGACTGCGACACTAGGTATTTTGTTTTTGTTAGCAAGGTGAATTATATCAAAGAACCTTCTGAGATTATTGGAGAACAATCTATTAATCATGAAGCCAGTCTGATCTGGGTTGACCAGCAGGGGGAGGCATGCCTCCAGTCTCTTAGATAGCATCTTGGTGACAAGTTTAGAATTTGTATTAAGGAGAGAGATTGGTCTATAGGAGGCGCACTTTGGCGAATTTTTAACCTTTGTTGTGAATTACTGTAATCACTGTTTGAGAGAAAGACTCTGGAAAGCAGTTGTTCTCCCCGCTTTTTAAGTACTTCCATAAGATAAGGGTACCAACAGCTCCTCTGGGCTGTTTTCTCAATTTCCGCCTGAATGACGTGCCCAAAGTAAACTGCCTGTTGCTCATGCCCTGAATCCAGGATATGCATATAATTGGTAAATTTGGAAAGAAAACACTTTGAAGTTTGTAGAAATGTTTAAATAATGTAGGAGAATTTAACACAATAGATATGGTAGGAAAAATCCAAAGAAAAACCAACCAGATTTTTTTTTGGAGAGAGAGAGAGACCATCATCTTAGAAAAGCAAGTAAAAGGTCATATTAAAATGAGCTCCCTGGATGCAATTCCTATGGCTTCCAAAGGGTGTGAGCAGTATATGTTCAAGGTGTCGGGCTTGTAACTTCAGAAACGAATAAGAAATATCAATTTTAGTACAGGGACACAGTCTTGGAAATTCATGTTTGCGCACTACATGAAGACAGGACACACCTGCTAAAATCGGTTTCCTATTGAACATACGTAAGAAATATTATTACGTAAGAAATATTATTTCCGTAAGAAATGTTATAGTTTGATTACATTTTAGGGTATCTGAGGAGTAAATAAAAACATATTTTGACTTGTTGAAACACGTTGAATGAGTGGATTACTCAAATCGATGGCGCCAAGTAAACTGACTTTTTGGGATATAAAGAAAGATTTTATCTAACAAAACGACTCTACATGTTATAGCTGGGACCCTTTGGATGACAAATCAGAGGAAGATTTTCAAAAAGTAAGTGAATATTTCATTGTTATTTGTGAACGTTTGAAACCTGTGCCAGTGGAAAAATATTTTGAGGTGGGGCGCCGTCCTCAAAATATCGCATGGCATGTTTTCGCTGTAATAGCTACTATAAATCGGACAGTGCAGTTAGATAAACAAGAATTTAAGCTTTCAGCCGATATAAGACACTTATATGTACATACATTTTTAAAATCAATATTATTTATGATTATTTATTTGAATTGCACTAGCGGGACGCCTAGCCCTAAGAAGTTTTAAATTCATTATAGAACTCTGGGGGGAAGCCATCCTCCCCAGGAGATTTATTAGAAGGTAAAGATTTAATGGCTTCCAACAATTCAGGAACTGAAACTTGTTCACTCAGGCGCTCTCTGGCTTCCTCTGACAGGCATGGGAGGTTGAGAGAGGAGAGAAAAGAGTCCATCTCTGATAGATCAACTCTTGATTCGGAAGTATAGAGGTCCTCGTAGTATTTCTTAAAAGCATAATTAATTTCAGTAGGGTTGAAAGATATCTCATTAGTAAGAGTTTCTATAGCATTAATTGTCCTCTTACTTTCCTCTGCTTTCAGTTGCCATGCCAATACTTTGTGTGCTTTCCCTCCAAGTTTGTAGTAATGCTATTTTGATTTAGTAATGGCCCTCTTAGCTTGATACGTGTTCAGAGTATTATATTTGCGTTTTTTATTTACCAAAGCCCGTATAGGTCTTTAGTCTGTCTTTTTGGTAGGTTTTCTCTAGCTCAAAGGTTTCAGATTCAAGGACATTCAGTTCAGCACTGTGTTTTTTCTTCAACCCTTAAGTATAGGCAATGATTTGTATAGGCTTTCAATGTGTCTCAAAGAATGAAACTGTCAAGAGCAAAGGGTTTATTTGTCAAAGTAAAAATATTGATCTGCTCTTTGATGAATGCAAAAATTCAGGTTTCTTCAGAAATGCAGAATTTAGTCTCCATATTTATGCTCCATTTACCTTGGTAGGAATGGAGATTGACAATAACAGAGGAGAATGGTCAGTAGGCAATTCTGGGGAGATAATTGGAATCCAATTAAGCAATAAGGCCCGAGGGGATGTGGTAGATGGCCAATATACGACAGATAAGGGCTGTTCTTATGCATGATGCATTGCGGAGTGCCTGGACACAGCCCTTAGCCGTCGTATATTGGCCATATATCACAAATCCCCAAGGTGCCTTATTGCAGTTATAAACTGTTAATCAAAGTAATTAAAGCAGTAAAAATATGTGATTTGTCATACCCGTGGTATACGGTCTGATATACCATGGCTGTCAACATTCAGGGCTCAAAGCAGTTTATAACACTCTATGAAACAGTTGGGTTGATAGTAAAAAGTGATCTATGCATGTGTGAGTGTTGGGTGGATGTGAATAAAAAGAGTAGTCCCTATCCTGTGGGTGCATCTGTCTCCAGACGTCTAGTAAATTGAGATCCTTCATGAATGACATGGTGAGCTTGACGGCTTTGGTAAGAGGGGAGGGTTTATCAGAGGACCAATCAAGAACTGTATCTACACAAATATTTAAATCTCCTCCCACCAGTAGCCATCCTGGTGGTGCTTGAGCTACTGAAGGAAGACATTCTGAACAAACATATGGTCATCGAGGTTAGGAGCTTAAATATTCAATAGGCTCCAAGACTCCGAATGCATGCCCCTGCAACAAAACAAACCTGCCTAAGGGATCAGATATGGTGTTGCTGATACAAAATGGGATGTGTCTACTTATCAAAATGTCAGTTCCTTTTGCTTTAGAGATTAAAGAGGACACAAAAACTTGTCCTGCCCGTTCCCTCTTTAATTTCATGTGTTCACTGACAGTAAGATGTGTTTCTTGCAAGAACACAATGTCAGCCTTTAATTTCTTAAGGTATATATAGACTCTTTTCCTCTTAACCGGCCTGTTAAGACATTCTATGTTGAATGTGACATATTTTCGTGGGTTGGGCATTTTGTGGGCATGAGTTGTTTTTCAAATATATAACTGAATGGTAATCACTCATATGTAAATAATCAGGTAACATTTCAACATAAGCTTGAAGTGACCTATGTGTCTCTTAGGAAAGAAATGGCATTTAACATAGAAAGAAAACAAACACCTTCCAACCTGATTGTTGGACTAAAACCACAATCCCAACAATCAAACACGAGAACACTTGTAGAGATACGTTGTTGCTCGCTTTCCATCTTACTCTTACTAGCTAAACTTTGGCATAAACTAAAACCAAAGCCTACAAGCTCTCTACGTTGAAAACAAATGCTGTGATTAGACATTTATGGCTGAAAAATGTACTCTCAACAACCAGGGCTGCTTAAGTCTCTTTTCAGGAGAAGAGGAGAAACATAAATGAGGGACAAAGAAATGGGCCTAGGCCTGCTAATTTGCTTCGCCCAGTGGATATTGTCAAAACCTAAATGTATACTCCTGTAAATATAATAGAACTCACCACGGGAAAAATAATTGTTTGTTGAAAATGTCTCAATCACCTGTAGCGGCCGAATTGCGGAGTAAACAGATCCAAATTCCTAATTCAGCAGTTCAGTCCCAGGACAGCACAAACAAACAAAAAATGCAATAAGCTGTATCAAATCCCATGGATAGACCTTCGTGAATCAAACGCTCATTTCTTTGAGAAAAGTGAACACTTCTCTGGGTGTGTGGAAGAGATAACTTTGGCCTTTGTACTGAACTTTCATCTGCGCAGGCTGAATGAGGTAGCCAGGTGATGTTCTTCTTTGGGGCTTTGGTGGCTGGCTTGAACTGCTTGCGACGTCTGGCGAGATCTGCGCTCATATCCGGGATAAGGCTGACCCTCTTGCCATCGATGGTGACATCCCATTTAGCTCTTGCAAGTCACAGTATCTTCTCCCTGTCCTGGAAACCGGAGGAACCTGATCAGGACGGCCAGTGGGGGCTCATCTGGTGTGGGTTTTGGTGTTAAGATTCTGTGGGTGCATTCGATTTCCAGCTGCTTGGTGAAGTTGATTATGCCCAGGTCATCAGTGATCCACTCAGTGAAAAAACAGACGTGATCTCGGCCCTTTCGCTGTCTTCCTTCAATCCTACCACACGGATATTGCTACATTTTAAAACATGTATTTCATCTTTATTTAACCAGGTAAGATACTTGAGAACAAGTTCTCATTTACAACTGCGACCTGGCCAAGATAAAGCAAAGCAGTTTGACACATACAACAACACAGAGTTACACATGGAGTAAAACAAACATACAATCAATAATACAGTAGGAAAGTAGGTCTATATAATGTGTGTGCAAATGAGGTAAGATAAGGGAGGTAAGGCAATAAATAGGCCATGGTGGCGAAGTAATTACAAAATAGCAATTAAACACGGGAGTGATAGATGTGCAGAAGATGAATGTGCAAGTAGAGATACTGGGGTACTGCTCTGGTTCCGGTCCACCTTGTTTTTGAGATAGGCATTGTCCTTCTGCAGCTGTTTGTTCACCTGCTCATGCCGGGTGACGGTATCTTCAACGGTGCTAATGCATCCCTCAGTCGTTCTCAAAAGGAGATCATTCAGGGAGGATTTCAGGCCGTCAATGGAAGAATGAAGTTCAGCTGATTTTCTTACTGCTTTGTGCACATGTGCATTGTCATGCTGAAACAGGAAAGGGCCTTCCCCAAACTGTTGCCACAAAGTTGGAAGCACAGAATTGTCTAGAATGTCATTGTATGCTGTAGCGTTAAGATTTCCCTTCACTGGAACTAAGGGGCCTAGTTCTCTGCTGACGTTGCTTCCAGAGGCAGTTTGGAACTTGGTAGGGCGTGTTGCAAACGAGGACAGGCGATTTTTACACTCTACGCTCTTCAGCATTCGGCGGTCCCATTATGTGAGCTTTTGGGAAAAAAGGGTAGACTGGATATACAGTACCAGTAAAGTTTGGACACACCTACTCATTCTAGGGTTTTCTTTATTTATACTATTTTCTACGATGTAGAATAATAGTGACGACATCAAAACTATTCAATAACACATATGGAATCATGTAATAACCAAAGAAGTATTAAACAAATCAAAATATATATTATATTTTAGATTCTTCAAAGTAGCCACCTTTTGCCTTGATGACAGCTTTGCACACTCTTGGCATTCTCTCAACCAGCTTCATGAAGTAGTCACCTGGAATTAATTTAAATTAACATGTGTGCCTTCATAAAAGTTCATTTCTGGAATTTCTTTCCTTGTTAATGCATCTGAGCCAATCAGTTGTGTTGTGACAAGGTAGGGGTGGTACAGTATACAGGAGATTGCCCTATGTGGTTAAAGACAGTCCATCATTACTTTAAGGCATGAAGGTCAGTCAATCCGGAAAATTTCAAGAACTTTGAAAGTTTCTTCAAGTGCAGTCGCAAAAACCATCAAACACAATGATGAAACTGGCTCTCATGAGGACCGCCACAGGAAAGGAAGACCCAGAGTTACCACTGCTTCAGAGGATAGGTTCATTAGAGTTAACTGCACCTCAGATTGCAGCCCAAATAAATGCTTCACAGAGTTCAAGTAACAAACACATCTCAACATTGTTCAGAGGAGACTGCGTGAATCAAGCCTTCATGGTTGAATTGCTGCAAAGAAACCATTACTAAAGGACACCAGTAAGGAGAGACTTTATTGGGCCAAGAAACACAAGCAATGGACATTAGACCGGTGGAAATCTGTCCTTTGGTCTGATGCTTTGCTTTTGACACTGTCTGAGATTGATTTAGACTTTAAGGCACAAGTAAGCAGCATGGCTACCACAGCATTCTGTAGTGATACCCCATTCCATCTGGTTTGCGGTTAATGGAACTAAAATGTGTTTTTCAACAGGACAATGACCCAAAACACACTTCCAGGCTGTGTAAGGGTTATTTGACCAAGGAGAGTGATGGAGTATTGCATCAGATGACCTGGCCTCCACAATCACCCACTCTCAACCCAAATGAGATGGTTTGGAATGAGTTGGACCGCAGAGTGAAGGAAAAGCAGACAACAAGTGCTCAGCATATGTCGGACAAGTTGGTTAGGACATCTACTTTGTGCATGACACAAGTAATTTTTCCAACAATTGGTTACAGACAGATTATTTCACTTATAATTCACTCTATCACAATTCCAGTGGGTCAGAAGTTTACATACACTAAGTTGACTGTGCCTTTAAACAGCTTGGAAAATTCCAGAAAATTATGTCATGGCTTTAGAAGCTTCTGATGGGCTAATTGACATAATTTGAGTAAATTGGAGGTGTATCAGTGGATGTATTTCAAGGCCTACCTTCAAACTCAAAGCCTCTTTGCTTGACATAATGGGAAAATCAAAAGAAATCAGAAAAAAATTGTAGACCTCCACAAGTCTGGTTCATCCTTGGGAGCAATTTCCAAACGCCTGAAGGTACCACGTTCATCTGTACAAACAATAGTACACAAGTATAAACACCATGCAGCCGTCATACTGCTCAAGAAGGAGACGCGTTCTGTTTCCTAGAGATGAACGTACTTTGGTGCGAAAAGTGCAAATCAATCCCAGAACAACAGCAAAGGACCTTGTGAAGATGCTGGAGGAAACAGGTACAAAAGTATCTATATCCAGAGTAAAACGAGTCCTATATCAACATAATCTAAAAGGCCGCTCAGCAAGGAAGAAGCCATTGCTCCAAAATCGCCATAAAAAAGCCAGACTACATTTTGCAACTGCACATGAGGACAAAGATTGTACTTTTTGGAGAAATGTCCTCTGGTCTGATGAAACAAAAATAGAACTGTTTGGCCATAATGACCATCGTTAAGTTTGGAGGGAAAAGGGGAGGCTTGCAAGCTGAAGAACACCATCCCAACCGTGAAGCACAGGGGTGGCAGCATCATGTTGTGGGGGTGCTTTGCTGCAGGAGGGACTGGTGCACTTCACAAACTAGATGGCATCATGAGAAAGGGAAATTATGTGGATATATTGAAGCAACATCTCAAGACATCAGTCAGGAAGTTAAAGCTTGTTTGCAAATGGGTCGTCTAAATGGACAATGACCCCAAGCATACTTCCAAAGTTCTGGCAAAAGGACAACAAAGTCAAGGTATTGGAGTGGCCATCACATAGCCCTGACCTCAATAGACCCTGACCTATAGAAAATGTGTGAGCAATACTGAAAAAGCATGTGCGAGCAAGAAGGCCTTACAAACCTGACTCAGTTACACCGGCTCTGTCAGGAGGAATGGGCCAAAATTCACCCAACTTATTGTGGGAAGCTTGTGGAAGGCTACCTGAAACGTTTGAAGGCAATGCTGCCAAATACAAATTGAGTATATGTAAACTTCTGACCCACTGGGAATGTGATGAAAGAAATAAAAGCTGAAATAAATCATTCTCTCTACTATTATTCTGATATTTCACATTCTTAAAATAAAGTGGTGATCGTAACTGACCTAAGACAGGGAATTTTATTTGGATTAAATGTCAGGAATTGTGAAAAACTGAGTTGAAACGGAGGCGTTTATACCACTTTTGCCTCAGTTGCCAGAGAAAACAATACTAAAGCACACATTTACCAGTAGAAATAAATGGATTAATTGATTTAATTTTTAAAAGCAAATTCATACTTTCTCATCTTTTGTTTGTTAGAGACACAACCCAGCCGTTCATTCGATTAGTTCAATATTTGTTGATGACCCAGTCGTTCTTTCTTTATGTTCCCTTGCTATGCTCGTTGGTAACGTTCTTATCCCTCGCTTGCTAGCTAACCAGCTACAGTAGCTACGGCTAATACAGTCACAACCTCTGCAGACAGAATAACAGCAAAGTAGCTGCTTTCCATTGACATTAATTTAGTAACATCCATAACAATGAGCTGATAATGCCCGATTTTGCGTGGCATAGCTAGAAAAGTTAGCCTTCTCATCAGGACAGTCCACACTGGTCAAACACTAGCCGAGAAGCTATGTAAATAGTTTGTTGCTAGCAAAGCTGCCAATATGACAACCAAATTCAAAATGCCAGTTGCTGAAAACTGCAGGTCAAACTAGATACATGTGGGAGGATTTGACAGCATAGCACCCCTTGCCTCATGACTGCAACAGTAGGGACCAGAGAAATTAATGTTCCTCATTCACCACGTTGGGTCATGAGATGCTCCAAAATAAATGTCATTGCAAAAACAAATAAATGTTAGCATTTACAATATATCCTACTTTGGTTTGTGTGGTTGTTGGTTTAGCTTTCTGTAACTTTGTACGGTCTGCATGTGCAGGCCAGTGGAGGCTCCTCAAGAGGAGGAAGAGGTTAAAACTATACTAAATATATTCACGTCACCAAATAATTAATTAAAACACACTGTTTTGCAATGAAGGTCTACAGTAGCCTCAGCAGCACTATGTAGGGTAGTACCATTGTGTAGCCTGATGGTTCTCATCCCCTTCCATAGACTTACACAGTCATTATGACAACTTCCAGAGGACGTCCTCAAACCTATCAGAGCTCTTGACATGTTGTCCACCCAATCAAAGGATCAGAGAATGAACCTAGTCCTGAAAGCATAAGCTACAGCTAGCTACTGCTGCAGTGCATAAAAGGTGGTGAGTAGTTGACTCAAAGAGAAAGACAATAGTTGAACAGTTTTGAACGAATTAATTTCTTCCAAAATTAAAGAGAAGACAGAGAGAGAGAGAGAGAGAGAGAGAGAGCGCTATATTTTGTAATATATATATTTTTCACTTTCACTTATTTAGCTAGCATCAAATGCAGCTAGCTAGTCAAGACTACTCAAACACCTGGCTCAAACAGAGAGGAAGGGGAAGGAAGGGGAGGTAGCTGGCTATGGCTATCTAACACTGGAACTCTTCCAAGTCATGGTAAGCTTTTGGTTTTATTCACTTATTGCCACCGGGGCCCACTGGTGTGACTGCTATTCGGCTTGCTGCTGACTGTACACTGTAGTTCATGATTGTACCGGGTTTAATAACGTGTCAGTTCTAGTGGCTATGTTGACTTTGACCTGACAACGATGTAGGTTGTGTGGCTGTGTGTAGTGGTTAGTGGTCATGATATGAAGGTTTGCCCTGGTCACAGACAGCTAAGGTGTTGTGCACTGAAGTCCACAAGCGAAAGGGAAAAGGTGAGAGGAAGAGAGCTCATAAATAGATGCGAGAAGGAATTATATGAAAGTGAACTATGTACGTGTGTGATCAGGGGTGTATTCATTGCGCCAATTCTGTTGAAAAACATTTCTGCACAGGGCTGACTGTTCAATGCGCCATATATTGAGCATTATTTTTGTTGCATCATGATTGCAAGGTGCCCCGATATCTTTTCCACCTGTCCCGATATCTTTTCCAACTGTCTTGTTCTCTGGATTTAATGTCCATTCTAGAATGCCTTTCTAGCCAACAAGAAACAGGTATTCAACAATGCTGTGTTATACAGTATATATATATAATATATAATAGAATTAAGATTGGAGTGACTGGCCGATACATTATATACACAGTATATACTGTGCATGAATTAATTCCCACAATTGACAAATAATATACGTAATAATGTAGGCACTTCCTACGAAGGATACTACTCTGGCATTATTCAGCCTGACCTGATCTTAATGACTGCTTGTTTCATTTGAAATGGGGCCTGTTTGAATAGACTAAAATGAACAGCTTTGTATCCGTAAAAAAACAAACATGGTATTCTACCTCCATCCTGGTGCCGCAGTGGATTATTTCCATGGATAGAAAACACAAGCTCATAGATTCAAATCTCACTGCTGCCATGACACAATAAAAAATAAATGTGTTTACATGATTAATGCCTAAGGAAATGAATTTCCATATGTCCTATCTGTGCTTGGGGCTCAAAAAAGTTACCCCAAAATAAGCTAGCAGTGTTATTAAAAATCGTATTGTGAAAGTTTTAATGAAGCTATAAAAAAAACTCTAAATAACCTAGAATTTCTGTTCTCAGAGCGTTAATAAAACCTCCCAGAAAAACTTTCAAGGAACCAGAGTAAAACGTTCTTAAAACCTCCCTGCAACCTAAAAAATAAACATTCCCAGAACAGGCAAAATGTTCACTTCTGTTCTCAGAATGTTTGAAAAGGGTTCAGATTTACCAGTCAGGAAACGTATAGCTTCATTCCCATAACCAATGTGAAACCAAAAACATACGTTCCCACAACTTTCAAGGAGACAAATGTGATAGCTGGGAGGTAGGCAGCTCTAGCTTTGTCACGATAATGGAACATATTTCAGACAATGACATAGGTGTTGGCAAGACAGCACAGACAGATCTGGGATAAGGCAGCGCAACTGTGCTACAGTAGGGCCACGTTGATGTGCTATTGACAGACAAGAATGTAGAGGGGCGTGGCAGCGTGGCGGGGGATGATAGATGGCACGGTGCGACAGACAGACCTCAGAGGGGCGGCGGCACGGCAGAGCAGAGGGGATGCAAGGCCTGTTGAGAGGCCCCTGGGGGCGGGGCAGCAGGTTCAGGAAACAGGTCGATAGATACCCAGTGACAGAAAGAGCGTCCACGTTAACAGACAGAGCACTTAGGAGGGGTGAAAAGGATCATATGCATACGCCACCTCCAGATAATACATAAGAGGCCCAGTTTTGGGCTTTAATCTAAACCTGTTTGTTTAGGAGAAGCAATCCAACTGCCATTCTAGGCAAATGCATCATGTCAGTCGCCATGGTTTGAGCGAGTGGCATGTCGTTGGTAGGGGCATCATGTGTATGCTGCGTCATCTCCAGATGGCAAACAAATGGCACCCAGGAAGCAAGAGTGAGTGAGGAGAGATTATGCCTCACCCTCTTCATCTTTGAAACCATGGCAACACAGAGCAGGAGGTCCTAGCTGAGGAGGCTGTGGTGTGGTGAGGAGAAGATGGCCTCGGTGGCCGCATAGACATACAATTATATTAGCATAAAAGAGAATTAGTCATTCTATTTCTATGGGTGGCAGGCTGCTAAGTACA
This sequence comes from Oncorhynchus tshawytscha, assembly GCF_018296145.1. Classification (NCBI taxonomy): domain Eukaryota; kingdom Metazoa; phylum Chordata; class Actinopteri; order Salmoniformes; family Salmonidae; genus Oncorhynchus; species Oncorhynchus tshawytscha. The sequence goes on along the minus strand of NC_056456.1, from coordinate 19,403,994 downwards.
CTCTCTGTTCTTTACAACAGGGAGAATGGGCATGGCATGGATGGATGGATATACCAGAGACATACTGTATAAAGATGGCTCTGGGCTACACAAACCATCCACTATCTGACTCATTGTCTGCTATCAGACTAGCATCTACATGTAAGTGGCAAAGCGTCCCGAACAGCAGTAAAGCACGTGGAAGGCCTAATGATGCAGCCATATCCCGGGGCATAATAGCAGGATGTTGTTAATTGCATTGCCACAGCTATTAATATGGACTATGGGAGGAAAGAGAATATTTGCTATCACTGTTCTTTTTTCCTCCATTTGACTGCTCTTAGTAAGCTCTGTGGCAGCTCTCCTTCACCCAGACTCAAGCCACTCCGAGAAAAGCATTATTTGACAAATGCCATCCTTTTAAGAGAATCTCACTCCTATTTGTTTTTTCTTCCAAACTTTGTCCCCCCCCCCAACACTGGAGTGATGCCTGTGATTTAGGCCAAGCTTGACTCAGGGCTAACTGCACAAATCTAGAGTGTGTGCTTATAGTAGCTACTATCCAGACCAAAATTGTCTGGACAGGCAGGAGTGGGTCCAGAGCAGAACAGACTAGCAGGAGTTTATTATATTCTCCGACTAACAGACAGATGGAGCTAGATGAGGCTGCCCTTGTCTACCAACCAGAGTAACAGTACCCATCTCAATGAAACATCTCCCACTTCAATCATGCCCTTTGAACTCCCATGCCAAATCAGTACCAGACAAAGTGAGTACATGATAACAGAATAATGTGCCTACTAGGAAGGGGTCTTCATGTTTGATCAGATTTCACTGGCTATTCTTTTGATCAAATAAAATAATGTGTATGATATTGTTCTAAATGGAATCTTTATGAGTCATTCTTATGTAATGTTTTGGGAAAAACAGCAGAGTTGAAATGAGCTTCGTTTTGGGATAAATAACTTGCAATATTTATCTGAAATGTTGTACACTGAGAAATAAGCAAAAAAACAACACTCATATCAACGAGAGAGAGAGAGAATAGTCAGGGAGAATAACATAACATGTTAGTCCCTGGAGACAATCTTTGTAGCCAACTACCCATGCTGTTTCACACCTAATCTTACCCAGCAGGCTCCCCAGACAGAGAGTATGATCCTTCTGTCTTTCTTCTCTGTTTCAGGACACACTTGAGTGGTTATCGTCATCGACCAAGGGAGAGACAAACTCTTTTGATAATTGGTTGAAAATAAAACTGCTGTGCTATATAAAAACCCGGTTTTACATTTCAACATTATGTTCAGCTTTCAATTGAAATGTGAAGAATACAAGGTGATAAACTTCCTAAGGCTGTTGCTGAATAGCAAAGCGGATCAGATCACACTTTCAGGAAATGATCCCTTGAGTCTATTGTGATGAATTGCCCATTATAGTTCAGCAGGGATGTAAGTGTTTCAGTACACAATAGTAATTACAGACCTAATTGCCACATGGAATTTGTGAGCTTTAATGAATTCTGTTGAAAAGTGGCAGAAATGTGGCTCATTGAATGTTAGCTTTATTGTCAGTAAACAAGAGTGTATAAACATTCACACAGCAATTCACATAGCTCACCACTCCCCAGTGCCCCACAGCAATGAAAATACAAGCTTGCTGATGTCCTAGCTAGCCTATAAAGGTAATTAAATTCAATGAAAATATAAGGAACTCAAAGGTAAGTAAACATGTATGAATCGATCTCCCGCTCAGTCATTAGATACCAAGTTCTCCTGCACAGTGCACACTCGTGTGTCACCTTTCTTTGTCAGGGGATGGAGGGACTTAACAATAGGATGTGCTTGAGTTCTCCTCTGTTGGCTGGCTGGGCACCCCGGGAAAGTCAATATGGCTACTGCTCACAAAGGGAGCCTGCTCCACAGGTCACTATCCTTTAAATGTCACCCTATTTTAGTCTGCAGCAGCCATGCGTTGATTAATGACAGTCATTTTATTGTATTTCAGCCCCGACTGCCATTAGCAGTAGAGGGTAATGAGAAAGAGAAAGAAGTCTGGCTGATATCCCCTCCGGTGACTCTATAATACCATAGTACTATGCCACATAATCCTGTTAACATACAGTGCCTTGCGAAAGTATTCGGCCCCCTTGAACTTTGCGACCTTTTGCCACATTTCAGGCTTCAAACATAAAGATATAAAACTGTATTTTTTTGAAGAATCAACAACAAGTGGGACACAATCATGAAGTGGAACGACATTTATTGGATATTTCAAACTTTTTTAACAAATCAAAAACTGAAAAATTTGGCGTGCAAAATTATTCAGCCCCTTTACTTTCAGTGCAGCAAACTCTCTCCAGAAGTTCAGTGAGGATCTCTGAAAGATCCAATGTTGACCTAAATGACTAATGATGATAAATACAATCCACCTGTGTGTAATCAAGTCTCCGTATAAATGCACCTGCACTGTGATAGTCTCAGATGTCCGTTAAAAGTGCAGAGAGCAGAAGAACAAGGAACACACCAGGCAGGTCCGAGATACTGTTGTGAAGAATTTTAAAGCCGGATTTGGATACAAAAAGATTTCCCAAGCTTTAAACATCCCAAGGAGCACTGTGCAAGCGATAATATTGAAATGGAAGGAGTATCAGACCACTGCAAATCTACCAAGACCTGGCCGTCCCTCTAAACTTTCAGCTCATACAAGGAGAAGACTGATCAGATATGCAGCCAAGAGGCCCATGATCACTCTGGATGAACTGCAGAGATCTACAGCTGAGGTGGGAGACTCTGTCCATAGGACAACAATCAGTCGTATATTGCACAAATCTGGCCTTTATGGAAGAGTGGCAAGAAGAAAGCCATTTCTTAAAGATATCCATAAAAAGTGTTGTTTAAAGTTTGCCACAAGCCACCTGGGAGACACACCAAACATGTGGAAGAAGGTGCTCTGGTCAGATGAAACCAAAATTGAACTTTTTAGCAAAAATGCAAAACGTTATGTTTGGCGTAAAAGCAACACAGCTCATCACCCTGAACAACCATCCCCACTGTCAAACATGGTGGTGGCAGCAGCATGGTTTGGGCCTGCTTTTCTTCAGCAGGGACAGGGAAGATGGTTAAAATTGATGGGAAGATGGATGGAGCCAAATACAGGACCATTCTGGAAGAAAACCTGATGGAGTCTGCAAAAGACCTGAGACTGGGACGGAGATTTGTCTTCCAACAAGACAATGATCCAAAACATAAAGCAAAATCTACAATGGAATGGTTCAAAAATAAACATATCCAGGTGTTAGAATGGCCAAGTCAAAGTCCAGACCTGAATCCAATCGAGAATCTGTGGAAAGAACTGAAAACTGCTGTTCACAAATGCTCTCCATCCAACCTCACTGAGATCGAGCTGTTTTGCAAGGAGGAATGGGAAAAAATGTCAGTCTCTCGATGTGCAAAACTGATAGAGACATACCCCAAGCGACTTACAGCTGTAATCGCAGCAAAAGGTGGCGCTACAAAGTATTAACTTAAGGGGGCTGAATAATTTTGCACGCCCAATTTTTCAGTTTTTGATTTGTTAAAAAGGTTTGAAATATCCAATAAATGTCGTTCCACTTCATGATTGTGTCCCACTTGTTGTTGATTCTTCACAAAAAAATACAGTTTTATATCTTTATGTTTGAAGCCTGAAATGTGGCAAAAGGTCACAAAGTTCAAGGGGGCCGAATACTTTCGCAAGGCACTGTATATAGGCTACATGGTGAGCATGCGATAACTAGCTGGCAATTGTCTTCATTGAATTTTTAACCTCTCCCTGATCCAGTCTGTAATATCTACATGTTTCAAGCAAACCACCATAGTCCATGTGCCCAAGAATGCCAAGGTAACCTGTCTAAATGATTGCCGCCCCGTAGCACTCACATTTGTAGCCGTGAAATGCTTTGAAAAGGCTAGTCAGAGCAGATTTCATTTAATCCATGACATCAACTCCAGCACTCCAAGACTCACTCCAATTCGCAAACCACCCCAACAGATCCACAGATGATGCAATCTCTATCAAACTCCACACTGCCATTTCCCACCTGGACACCTACGTTAGAATGCTGTTCATTGACTACAGCTCAGCGTTCAACACCATACTGCCCTCCAAGCTCATCACTAAGCTAAGGACCCTGGAACTGAACATCTCTCTCTGCAACAACGTGCACAATTCCAACACCATCATTAAGTTTGTTAATGACACGACAGTGGTAGGCCTGATCACCGACAACGATGAGACAGCCTACTGGGAGGCGGTCCGAGACCTGGCAGTGCGGTGCCAGGACAACAACCTCTCCCTCAATGTGGGCAAGGCAAAGGGGCTTATTGTGGACTACAGGAATCGGAGGGCCGAACAGGCCCCCATTAACATCGAAAGGGCTGTAGTGGAGCAGGTCGAGAGCATCAAGTTCCTCGAAGTCCACATCACTAAGGACCTATCATGGTCCAAACACACCAACATAGTAGAGAAGAGGGCACGACAACGCCTCCCCCAGCAGGCTGGAAATATTTGGCATGAGCCCTCACATCCTCAAAAAGGTCTACGGCTGCACCATTGAGAGCATCTTCACTGCCCGTTATGGCAACTGCTTGGATTCCGACCGCAAGGCGCTACAGTGGGTAGTGCTTACGGCCCAATATATCACTGGGGCTGAACTCACCTGCCATCCAGGACCTCAGAGGCTGTATCAGAGGAAGGCCCAAAAAATTGTCAGAGACCACCAAGGCATAGACTATTCTCTCTGCTTCCGCACGGCAAGCGATACTGGAGCGCCAAGTCTGGGACCAAAAGGCTTCTGAACAGCTTCTACCCACAAGTCATAAGACTGCTGAACAGTTAATCAAATGGCCACCTGGACTATTTACATTGACCCCTTTATTATTTATTAATAATAAAAGAATTGCACTCACACACATACACACACACACACACGCCTATTAATTCCCACTGAGTTCAAGAAAACAAGATGTTACCCCAGAAACTGTGAAACTCCTCAACTCATGAGGTAAATGGAAATTTCATACTCCACTACTGCTTGGGGGATATCAGGACTGAAGGTGTGCTGAAGGTGATATAGGAAACATAGCCATCTGTTTTTGAAAGTATTGGAAATAACCCTAGAGAATAAAAAACGAATATACACCACCATGTTAAATCATGAAATTGAAAGATACTAATACTGTAATGAGATATACAATACATGTGGCCATTGTGGTAGGAAATTGGGGAACATGACACACTATGACAGTGTCGTTGTGTTGTGCTGTGTTGAGCGCGACAGAACAGTATCAGTGACAGAGAAAGTGTCGGTCGGTCCTCCCTTTATCGCCTGATTGTCATCACAACAAACATCAATAATGCAGCGGGGACATCCTCACATTGGCAGGCTCTATATAGCCTTGTTGCGGTCGCTATCTCTACCGAGAGAAAATATATGAGAGATTAACACTCAAAAGTCATCAATGTAAGGGAATTTCATATTTTTTAAAACCTAAATCCAATGACATGGTGACATTTCTTGTTGTTTTCACGTTGAATTTATGTTAGTTGACAACTCAACTAAATTTCAACCAAAACTAGACTCGCCTGTGCTGAGTGTTTTTTTAAACAGCAACACAAAACATGAAGTGTTCAAAAACGACCGTGACGATTAAGAACTAAATATTTGTATTTATAATAGGAGGCCAATTCTTTAACAAAAGCAGGGAATGCCTTCATGTCCAATTTCAGCACCATGGACAGGGCCATAGAAAGTAACAGTGCCTTGAGCCTCGTCGCAAAAATGAAGACTAATTATGATTCAAATGTAAAACCAGACTACATCAGGCGTAGACCTATGCCTAATTATCATCAACATGGGCTACAGAACACACTCATCTGTTGGATCTCCACATTTAAACATTAAAGTCCTCGCAAAACGAGAACCCGTGAAAGCTTGCTGACTTCGATGAGATACTTAGATTGCAAAAGAGGGACAAATCGTTATTACTACATCGGGTTTTAATTTGCATATATACATATCAAACGTTGAATTTGAATTAATTTCAAGTTGTCAACCAACAGACCAGGGAGCTGTGAAGGAGTATTCAAATGCCGTTACATACGACTTTAACCAGTTACAGTGGGCAAGTACCACAACACAGAGAGCTACGGCCTATTCAGACACTACACAAGGCCATCCATCCAGATACAATAAGTTTCTTCAATAGAAACCACGCCTCGACTGAGGGAGCATCTGACGCTCTGAAATCATACTGCAATTCATAGCCTGCTGATCTGAAAATCACGGGGGTAGCACACCCTGTTTCAGTTGCAAAACCATTTAGGCAAGAGTTAACCAATAACATAATTGCAGCAGCATGATAGTGTACACTCAAATGATGGGGCGAAAAATATAAAGCAGTCAGGGGCTATGCAATCAGTTGAAGTTGTCAACAATTAATCAGGTGGTGCTTTCACTTATAAAATCAATACACCAATAGTTTAAAGCAGAGGTTTGGAACAAGGTCTTACATGCTCGTCCTCGCTCGCATTTTTCTTTCGGTAGGGAACATAGGCTCTGCCGTCGGCGACGGGCTGAGAGGTCTTCCCTGTGTTGTTCTCCTCATCCGCGACCTGTCCGCCGAGTAGGTGGCTGGCCTCAGGTGGGTGCGGGAAAGAGTTATTTGTATTAATCTTACCGGTGAATCTCTGATACAGCGAAGCCATAAGTCCAGTCCAGACAAAACCACTACAGCATGTCAAAGCAAGAGACAGCTCTCGTCTTTGGGGACTTGCTTGTATGTGTAGGCTACTGCTTCTTTTCTGTGCGCTTCGGAGAGAGCCGATGGCGGATGGCCAATGTCTCCCTCTGGAATAATGCGGAGATTGTTCAAAGACAACAGGTGAATAAATCCCGATAAAATAACGTGTTAAAACTGAAAACCTTTTCCTGTTTTAATTAGAAAACAGAGATGCCTATAGGCTAAACAGCAAGTCCTCTGATCGATTAGCTGTTGGCTTTGTCCTAAAGGAGCGGTGAGCAAGGCTACATTAGGTGTCAATAGTTGGGTGTCTGTATTCAGAGCACGTTGGTTCCGCTCTTCGGTTTGTTGATGCGTCCTCACAGCGACGTAGTAGCCCGTCCCTATGGGTATCCTATCTGATTTTAAATACAGATTCAGAAATTGTACCCAATCAAAGTTACTAAATAGGCTGATAGCCTCAACAGCTAACAGCTTTGGTGGTTAGACAGACCTGGTGTGTGTGTGAAGTGTGTGTGAAGGACGTGGCGCGTCCGTGGACGCGTTCTGCATGAGAAGTGAGGTAAGGCTGTGCACAATCTATCTCAAAAACACACTGCACACGATAGCCTACTGCATATAATACACATTCATGGTGGGGCAGAGCAGATTTCATTTAATCCAATATTGCATTAAAGTTTTTTTTTAATTGTCCGGGCTCAAAAAAGTGCAAAAAACAAGCAGTATGTGATTATTCTGGTCGTTATTCTGGTCGTTCCAGTCCCTGTTAGTCCAGTACGGAGTTCGAGTGCCTCTCTGCGGCTCAATGAGAAAAGACACTTGCATTCAGAAGAATGATGACGACTTTTTTCTGACAGTTATAGTTTACCGACACCCCTTACTACATTCAGTCTTTTCTTCAAGTCTTTTGAGCTTCTTTTCCATATTTGTATCTAGAAGACCTTGGCAGTCAACCTCAAACACAAATTCAACACATTCCTCTTGAATCGAGATACAAAAAGCATTTATTCATCCTTTGAACCTTATGTCCCCTGGGAATGCACTGTGCGGGATTTCAGCTCCATGCATGGACAGCACCGTAAACCGCGTTTCCATCCACAGTTTTTATGCGAGTAAAGCCATACAGTAGGATAGATATATATTGCATATAAACACTATTGATACAAAAGTATGTGGACACCCCTTCAAATTAGTGGATTTGGCTATTCCAGCCACACCCTTTGCTGACAGGTGTATAAAATCATCTGTCCTCGGTTTCAACACTCACTACCGAGTTCCAAACTGCCTCTGGAAGCAACCTCAGCACAGGAACCTAGAGAACACCTTTGGGATGAATTGGAACGCCGACTGCGAGCCAGGCCTAATCACCAATATCAGTGTCCGACCTCACTAATGCTCTTGTGTCTGAAAGGAAGTCCCTGCAGCTATGTTCTAACATCTAATGGAAAGCCTTCCCAGAAGAGTGGAGGCTGTTATAGCAGCAAATGGGGGACCAACTCCATATTAATACCAATGATTTTGGAATGAGATGTTCGACGAGCAGGTGTCCGTATACTTTTGGTCATGTAGTGTACATATCAGAGAAGGCTGCTGGGAGGAGCTAAAGGGGGACAGGCCCATTGTAATCGCTTAAGTGGAACGGAGTCAAACATGTGGTTTCCATATGTTTGATGTGTTCTATTCCATTCCAGCCATTACAATGAGCCATCCTCCTATAGCTCCTCCCACCAGCCACTGATATATACATAAAAACATGACAGCTGTGAAGAAAACAGGACGTTTCAGTACAATTGTATAAATGGCAGCAGATCATTTGTTTGTTTGACATGGTGGGATCTTTTTGTGTTGGTAAAATGAATTATGCGATAAATGGTGATGGAAACAAATATTGGTATCACCTAATAACCATCATATCAAAATAAACTTGGAGTCATGGCAACTCTGCTTCTAGCTCCTGAGCAACTTTGTAGTATTTTTTTAAATTTTTTTTTATTTCTTACATTATTATCCCAGAATTGTTTGGGGTGTTTTTACATACAGCCGGAAATAACTTTTGGATATCAGAGCAGTGGTTACTCACCAGCATTATGACCAGGAATACGACTTTCAACCTTTAAGTCTTTATTGAAGACTCATCTCTTCAGTAGGTCCTATGATTGAGTGTAGTCTGGCCCAGGAGTGTGAAGGTGAACGGAAAGGCACTGGAGCAACGAACCGCCCTTGCTGTCTCTGCTGCCTGGCCAGTTCCCCTCTCTCCACGGGGATTCTCTTCCTCTAACCCTATTATCAGTCACTGGCTTACTGGTGCTCTTCCATGCCGTCCCTAGGATGGGTGCGTCACTTGAGTGGGTTGAGTCATTGATGTGTTCTTCCTGTCTGGGTTGGCGTCCTCCCTTGGGTTGTGCCGTGGCGGAGATCTTTGTGGGCTATAATCGGCCTTGTCTCAGGATGGTAAGTTGGTGTTTGAAGATATCCCTGTAGTGGTGTGCTTTGGCAAAGTGAGTGGGGTTATATCCTGCCTGTTTTGCCCTGTCCGAGGGTATCAGGGCCACAGTGTCTCCTGACCCCTCCTGTCTCAGCCTCCAGTATTTATGCTGCAGTAGTTTGTGTCGGGGGGCTAGGGTCAGTCTGTTATATCTGGAGTATTTCTCCTGTATTAACCAGTGTCCTGTTTGAATTTAAGTATGCTCTCTCTAATTCTCTCTTTCTTTCTTTCTCTCTCTCTCGGAGAGAGCATACATGGCCCTGGGACCATGCCTCAGGACTACCTAGCATTTCTGTACAGCACTTTGATATATCAGCTGATGTAAGAATGGCTATATAAATCATTTTGATTTGATTTGGCAATTGAACTTATTCCAGAGGCTGCTCCAAAACACCACAGGCGGAGAAGAGGTATTCGTGGTGGACTTCTAGGAGGCGTGCACACCATCCACCGCTTCTGAGTATATTACACGCCAATGTTCAGTCTCTGGATAATAAAGTAGATGAGCTCAGGGTGAGGATCTCATTTCAAAGAGACCTAAGGGATTGTAACATACTCTGTTTCATGGGAAAATGTCTCCCTTTGGATATCAAATCAAATTTATTTATATAGCCCTTCGTACATCAGCTGATATCTCAAAGTGCTGTACAGAAACCCAGCCTAAAACCCCAAACAGCAAGCAATGCAGGTGTAGAAGCACGGTGGCTAGGAAAAACTCCCTAGAAAGGCCAAAACCTAGGAAGAAACCTAGAGAGGAACCAGGCTATGTGGGGTGGCCAGTCCTCTTCTGGCTGTGCCGGGTGGAGATTATAACAGAACATGGCCAAGATGTTCAAATGTTCATAAATGATCAGCATGTTTGAATAATAAGAAGGCAGAACAGTTGAAACTGGAGCAGCAGCACGGCCAGGTGGACTGGGGACAGCAAGGAGTCATCATGTCAGGTAATCCTGGGGCATGGTCCTAGGGCTCAGGTCCTCCGAGAGAGAGAAGGAGAGAATTAGAGAACGCACACTTAGATTCACACAGGACACCGAATAGGACAGGAGAAGTACTCCAGATATAACAAACTGACCCTAGCCCCCCGACACATAAACTACTGCAGCATAAATACTGGAGGCTGAGACAGGAGGGGTCAGGAGACACTGTGGACCCATCCGAGGACACCCCGGACAGGGCCAAATAGGAAGGATATAACCCCACCCACTTTGCCAAAGCACAGCCCCCACACCACTAGAGGGATATCTTCAACCACCAACTTACCATCCTGAGACTGGGCCGAGTATAGCCCACAAATATCTCCGCCATGGCACAACCCAAGGGGGGGCGCCAACCCAGACAGGATGACCACATCAGTGAATCAACCCACTCAGGTGATGCACCCCTTCCAGGGACAGCATGAGAGAGCCCCAGTAAGCCAGTGACTCAGCCCCTGTAATAGGGTTAGAGGCAGAGAATCCCAGTGGAAAGAGGGGAACCAGCCAGGCAGAGACAGCAAGGGCGGTTCGTTGCTCCAGAGCCTTTCCATTCACCTTCCCACTCCTGGGCCAGACTACACTCAATCATATGACCCACTGAAGCGATGAGTCTTCAGTAAAGACTTAAAGGTTGAGACCAAGTTTGCATCTCTGACATGGGTAGGCAGACCGTTCCCTAAAAATGGAGCTCTATAGGAGAAAGCCCTGCCTCCAGCTGTCTGCTTAGAAATTCTAGGGACAATTAGGAGTCCTGCGTCTTGTGACCGTAGCGTACGTGTAGGTATGTACGGCAGGACCAAATCAGAGAGATAGGTAGGAGCAAGCCCATGTAATGCTTTGTAGGTTAGCAGTAAAACCTTGAAATCAGCCCTTGCTTTGACAGGAAGCCAGTGTAGAGAGGCTAGCACTGGAGTAATATGATCAAATTTTTTGGTTCTAGTCAGGATTCTAGCAGCCGTATTTAGCACCAACTGAAGTTTATTTAGTGCTTTATCCGGGTAGCCGGAAAGTAGAGCATTGCAGTAGTCTAACCTAGAAGTGACAAAAGCATGGATTAATTTTTCTGCATTATTTTTGGACAGAAAGTTTCTGATTTTTGCAATGTTATGTAGATGGAAAAAAGCTGTCCTTGAAATGGTCTTGATATGTTCTTCAAAAGAGAGATCAGGGTCCAGAGTAATGCCGAGGTCCTTCACAGTTTTATTTGAGACGACTGTACAACCCATTAAGATTAATTGTCAGATTCAACAGAAGATCTCTTTGTTTCTTGGGACCTAGAACAAGCATCTCTGTTTTGTCCAAGTTTAAAAGTAGAAAGTTTGCAGCCATCCACTTCCTTATGTCTGAAACACATGCTTCTAGCAAGGGCAATTTTGGGGCTTCACCATGTTTCATTGAAATGTACAGCTGTGTGTCATCTGCATAGCAGTGAAAGTTAACATTATGTTTTCGAATGACATCCCCAAGAGGTAAAATATATAGTGAAAACAATAGTGGTCCTAAAACGGAACCTTGAGGAACACCGAAATTTACAGTTGATTTGTCAGAGGACAAACCATTCACAGAGACAAACTGATATCTTTCCGACAGATAAGATCTAAACCAGGCCAGAACTTGTCCGTGTAGACCAATTTGGGTTTCCAATCTCTCCAAAAGAATGTGGTGATCGATGGTATCAAAAGCAGCACTAAGGTCTAGGAGCACGAGGACAGATGCAGAGCCTCGGTCCGATGCCATTAAAATGGCATTTACCACCTTCACAAGTGCTGTCTCAGTGCTATGATGGGGTCTAAAACCAGACTGAAGCATTTCGTATACATTGTTTGTCTTCAGGAAGGCAGTAAGTTGCTGCGCAACAGCCTTTTCTAAAAATTTTGAGAGGAATGGAAGATTCGATATAGGCCGATAGTTTTTTATATTTTCTGGGTCAAGGTTTGGCTTTTTCAAGAGAGGCTTTATTACTGCCACTTTTAGTGAGTTTGGTACACATCCGGTGGATAGAGAGCCGTTTATTATGTTCAACATAGGAGGGCCAAGCACAGGAAGCAGCTCTTTCAGTAGTTTAGTTGGAATAGGGTCCAGTATGCAGCTTGAAGGTTTAGAGGCCATGATTATTTTCATCATTGTGTCAAGAGATATAGTACTAAAACACTTGAGTGTCTCCCTTGATCCTAGGTCCTGGCAGAGTTGTGCAGACTCAGGACAACTGAGCTTCGAAGGAATACGCAGATTTAAAGAGGAGTCCGTAATTTGCTTTCTAATAATCATAATCTTTTCCTCAAAGAAGTTCATGAATTTATCACTGCTAAAGTGAAAGTCATCCTCTCTTGGGGAATGCTGCTTTTTAGTTAGCTTTGCGACAGTATCAAAAAGGAATTCGGGTTGTTCTTATTTTCCTCAATTAAGTTTGAAAGATAGGATGATCGAGCAGCAGTAAGGGCTCTTCGGTACTGCACGGTACTGTCTTTCCAAGCTAGTCGGAAGACTTCCAGTTTGGTGTGGCGCCATTTCCGTTCCAATTTTCTGGAAGCTTGCTTCAGAGCTCGGGTATTTTCTGTGTACCAGGGAGCTAGTTTCTTATGAGAAATGTTTTTAGTTTTTAGGGGTGCAACTGCATCTAGGGTATTGCGCAAGGTTAAATTGAGTTCCTCAGTTAGGTGGTTAACTGATTTTTGTCCTCTGGCGTCCTTGGGTAGACAGAGGGAATCTGGAATGACATCAAGGAATCTTTGTGTAGTCTGTGAATTTATAGCACGACTTTTGATGTTCCTTCATTGGGGTCTGAGCAGATTATTTGTTGCAATTGCAAACGTAATAAAATGGTGGTCCGATAGTCCAGGATTATGAGGAAAAACATTAAGATCCACAACATTTATTCCATGGGACAAAACTAGGTCCAGCGTATGACTGTGACAGTGAGTGGGTCCAGAGACATGTTGGACAAAACCCACTGAGTCGATGATGGCTCCGAAAGCCTTTTGGAGTGGATCTGTGGACTTTTCCATGTGAATATTAAAGTCACCAAAGATTAGAATATTATCTGCTATGACTACAAGGTCCGATAGGAATTCAGGGAACTCAGTGAGGAACGCTGTATATGGCCCAGGAGGCCTGTAAACGGTAGCTATATAAAGTGATTGAGTAGGCTGCATAGATTTCATGACTAGAAGCTCAAAAGACGAAAACGTCATTTTTTTTTTGTAAATTGAAATTTGCTATCGTAAATGTTAGCAACACCTCCGCCTTTGCGGGATGCACGGGGGATATGGTCACTAGTGTAGCCAGGAGGTGAGGCCTCATTTAACACAGTAAATTCATCAGGCTTGAGCCATGTTTCAGTCAGGCCAATCACATCAAGATTATGATCAGTGATTCGTTAATTGACTATAATTGCCTTTGAAGTAAGGGATCTAACATTAAGTAGCCCTATTTTGAGATGTGAGGTATCATGATCTCTTTCAATACTGACAGGAATGGAGGTGGTCTTTATCCTAGTGAGATTGCTAAGGCGAACACCGCCCTGTTTAGTTTTGCCCAACCCAGGTCGAGGCACAGACACGGTCTCAATGGTGATAGCTGAGCTGACTACACTGACTATGCTAGTGGCAGACTCCGCTATGCTGGCAGGCTGGCTAACAGCCTGCTGCCTGGCCTGCACCCTATTTCATTGTGGAGCTAGAGGAGTTAGAGCCCTGTCTATGTTGGTAGATAAGATGAGAGCACCCCTCCAGCTAGGATGGAGTCCGTCACTCCTCAGCAGGTCAGGCTTGGTCCTGTTTGTGGGTGAGTCCCAGAAAGAGGGCCAATTATCTACAAATTCTATCTTTTGGGAGGGGCAGAAAACAGTTTTCAACCAGCGATTGAGTTGAGAGACTCTGCTGTAGAGCTCATCACTCCCCCTAACTGGGAGGGGGCCAGAGACAATTACTCGATGCCGACACATCTTTCTAGCTGATTTACACGCAGAAGCTATGTTGCGCTTGGTGATCTCTGACTCTTTCATCCTAACATCGTTGGTGCCGTAGTGGATAACAATATCTCTATACTCTACACTCGCCAGTTTTAGCTTTAGCCAGCACCATCTTCAGATTAGCCTTAACGTCGGTAGCCCTGCCCCCCGGTAAACAGTGTATGATCGCTGGATGATTCGTTACACTGTTCCCATCCAGACAGCCATCTGGGTTCTTGCACAGACAGAAATAAAGTACTCTCCGGGAATAAGAAAGGCGGGGGTACATGTTTCATGATTAACTACTCATGGTGTGACTGTGATAACATACAGAAACTTAAGTCCTTTTGTTCACCTAACCTTGAATACCCCACAATCAAATGCCGACCATATTACCTCCCAAGAGAATTCTCTTCGGTATAATCACAGCTGCGTATATTCCCCACAAGCCAATACCACGACGGCCCACAAAGAACTACACTGGACTTTATGCAAACTGGAAACCACATATCCTGAGGTCGCATTTATTGCAACTGGGGATTTTAACAAAGCAAATTTGATGAAAAGGCTACCGAAGTTCTAGCAACACATTGACTGTAGTACTCGCACTGATTAAACATGGGACCACCGCTCCTCAACTTTCGAAATGCCAATAAGGCCCTCCGCCCTCCCTTCGGAAAATCTGATAATGACTCCATTTTGTTCCTCCCTTCCTGTAGGCAGAAACTCAAACATGAAGTACCCGTGCTAAGGTCTATTCAACGAAGGTCTTACCAATTGGAATCCATGCTTCAAGATTGTTTTGATCACGCGGACTGGGATATGTTTCTGTTACAAACAGTGTAGTTATTCCCTCCATAAGGCAATAAAACGGCCAAAACAGCAGTGCAGAAACGAAGTGGAGTCTCAATTCAATGGCTCAGACTCAAGACGTATGTGGCAGTGTCTACAGACGATCACGGATTACAAAAGGGAAAACCAGCCACATCGCGGAAACCGAAATCTTAGTTCCGGACAAGCTAAACACCTTCTTCACCCGCTTTAAGGATAACACAGTGCCACCATCACAGCCCGCTACCAAGGACTGTGGGCTCTCCTTCTCTGTGGCCAACGTGAGTAAGACATTTAAGCATGTTAACCCTCGCAAGGCTGCCTACCCAGACAGCATCCCTAGCCGCATCCTCAGAGCATGCGCAGACTAGCTGGCTGGAGTGTTTACGGCCTGATTACCAACAATGATGAGACAGCCTACAGGGAGGAGGTGAGGGCCCTGGGAGAGTGGTGGCAGGAAAATAACCTCTCACTCGACATCAGCAAAACAAAGGAGCTGATCGTGGACTTCAGGAAACAGCAGAGGAAGCACGGCCCTATCCACATCGACAGGACCGCAATGGAGAAGGAGGAAAGCTTATCAGGTGGAAAATTCCTCGGTTTACACATCACTGACGATCTGAAATGGTCCACCCACACAGACAGTGTGGTGAAGAAGACGCAACAGTGCCTCTTCAACCTCAGGAGGCTTAAGAAATTTGGCTTGGCCCCTAAAACCCTCACAAACTTTTACAGATGCACAATTGAGAGCATCCTGTCGAGCAGTATCACTGCCTGGTACGGCAACTGCACCGCCCACCAGTGCAGGGCACTCCAGAGGGTGGTGCGGTTTGCCCAACACATCACCGGGGGCAAACTACCTGCCCTCCAGGACACCTGTAGCACCCGATGTCACAGGAAGGACTACAAGATCATTAAGGACATCAACCACCCTAGACACGGCATGTTCACCCCACTATCATCCAAAAGGCGAGGTCAGTACAGCTGCATCAAAGCTGGGACAGAGAGACTGAAAAACAGCTTCTATCTCAAGGCCATCAGACTGTTAAATAGCCACCACTAACCGGGCTTCCACCGGGTTACGATACCCTGCCCTTAGAGGCTACACGATATATATAGACTTTGAATCACTGGCCACTTTAATAATGGAACACTAGTCTCTTTAATAATATTTAAATAATGTTTACATACTGCGTTTCTCATCTCATATTGCATTCTTTTACTTGTATATTTATGTTCATTGTTGTGAAATGTTTTTAGATACTACTGCACTGTTAGATACTACTGCACTGTTAGAGCTAGGAACACAAGCATTTCGCTACACCCGCAATAACATCTGCTAAATATGTGTACTGTATGTGACCAATATAATTTGATTTAATTTGATTTTGATGATCCTTTCAGATAAATATCGAGGGTCTTATTCTGGTGACATGATAATCGATGCTAGGCTGCCATTTGACGTTTTTAAATAATAGTACGTCCATAATAATCAAATGTAGGCAGATAGCGCTGTTGGCTAGAGCGCACGTGCCAATACTAGAGTGGGCAGGCACACTTGCTATATAACGCAACATTTTTGTGAGAAAACAATAATTAGAGTTGAAAATTACTTGTATTTTTAAAACGGGACATGGGAATTTAACCACAAAAGGTATTTTTATGTGCAGTATGTCATCATGGACAGCCTTTTATCTGCAACAAGTCAATTGGATGGAAACACATCCTGGTGGGAAAATGTGCATATTGTTTTTTTCCTTCAGATTTTAGAATATTCGCATGAAAATCTGTTGCCAATTAGATTGAAACCTAGCTACCGACAGTGCCATAAACCAGATTTCCATCCAACCTTTTTATGTTAAAGTACATGTTGGATAAAAATGTCACAACAGGCCTGATGGAAACTGCATATTTGTTAGTAAACTTTCCAAATGTAGACAAAACCAAATATGCTGGACAAGGTGGGGTCTTTTTGTGTTTTTGTCAAATTAATTATGCGCGAAATGACGGTGGAAACACCTTTATGAGCAAATATTAATATACAGTGCCTTCGGAAAGTATTCAGAACCCTGGACTTTTTCCACATTTTGTTACTTTACAGCCTTATTCTAAAATGGATTAAATTGATTTCCCCCCTTATCAATCTACACACAATACCCCATAATAACAAAGCAAAAATAGGTTTTTAGAAAGGTTTGCAAATTTCTTACGAATAAAAAACGGAACTATCACATTTACATAAGTATTCAGAGCCTTTACGCAGTACTTTGTTGAAGCACCTTTGGCAGCAATTACAGCATTGAGTCTTCTTGGGTATGACGCTACAAGCTTGACACACCTGTATCTGGGGAGTTTCTCCCATTCTTCTCTGCAGGTTGGATGGGGAGCGTTGCTGCACAGCTATTTTCAGGTCTCTCCAGAGATGTTCGATCGGGTTCAAATTCGGGCTCTGGCTGGGCCACTCAAGGACATTCAGATACCATGCTTCACCATTTACCCTTTTCGTGATATCCAATTGGTAGTTACAGTCTTGTCCCATCGCTGCAACACCCGTGTGCTCGGGAGAGGCAAAGGTCGAGAGCCATGTGTCCCCCGAAACACGCCAAGCCACACTGCTTTTTGACTCACTGCTCGCTTAACCCGAAAGCCAGCCGCACCAGTGTGTCTGAGGAAACATCGTACAGCTGACGACCAAAGCCAGTGTGCATGTGCCCGGCCACCAAAAGGAGTCACTAGAACACGATGGGACAAGGACATCCCAGCAGGCCAAACCCTCCTCTAACCTGGACGAAGCTGGGCCAATTGTGTGCCTTCTCACGGGTCTCCCGTTCACGGCCTGGGATCGAACCTGGATCCATAGTGACGCCTCTAGCACTGATCAGTGCCTTTGACCGCTGCGCCACTCGGGAGGCCCGACATTCAGAGACTTGTCCCGAAGCCATTCCGGCGTTGTCTTGGCTATGTGCTTAGGGTCGTTGTCCTGTTGGAAGGTGAACCTTCTCCCCAGTCTGAGGTACTGAGTACTCTGGAGCAGGTTTTCATCAAGGATCTCTCTATACTTTGCTCCATTCATCTTTGCCTCGATCCTGACTAGTCTCCCACTCCCTGCCACTGAAAAACATCACCACAGCATGATGCTTCCACCACCATGCTTCACCATAGCGATGGTGCCAGGTTTCTTCCAGACTTGACGCTTGTCATTTTGGCCAAAGAGTTAAATCTTGGTTTCATTAGACCAGAGAATCTTGTTTCTCATGGTCTGAGAGTCTTTAGGTGCCTTTTGGAAAACTCCAATTTCTAGTCTCATAGCAAAGGTTCTGAATACTTATGTAAATCATGTATTTCTGTTTGGAATTTTTAATACATTTGCAAAAATGTCTAAAAAAACATTTTAATTTTGTCATTATGGCGTATTGTGTGTAGATTGCTGTGCATTCTTTTAATTTAATCCATTTTAGAATAAGGCTGTAACATAACAAAAAATGGAAAAATTCTGAATACTTTCCCAAGGCAATATGGAAGTACACTTGGAGTCACAGGATGATCTGTTGGCTGGTCCTCGCACTATGACTCAAGAAAGCATGCAGTTTATTAGGCTACAGATTAAATAAATTATGATGAACAGGATGGTGAAAGTGCATGGTGATGAGCTTGATGTAATTATCTAAGGTCTTATGATCGATGCTTCACTGCCATTTGACAAAGAAAAATAATCTTGCTCTTTTGTCCATAATAATCTCATCATGTAGTAGGCTATATCTGCACTCTATCATGAGCTGTTGGCTAGAGTGCATATGCCTAGACCAGAGTGTGCACAATCTCCATATAACGCAAAAATCTTTTGTGACAAAACCATCAGAAGAATTGAAAATGCAATGGAAACCTATTTAAATTGTATTTTTATTCTGTATATGGGGATTTAACTACAAAAGTGATGTTTATGTGCACTACGTCATCATACACAGCATTTTATCTCAAAAAGTCAATTTGATGGATCTGGTGGGAAAATGCACATATTGTTTTTATGCAGATTTTAGAATATTTAGTTGAAAATCTGTGCCAATTGGATGGAAACCTAGCTATAGACACCAACTGCGAAAGTGCTCTGTCAGTTTACATTGCATAAATGGCTTTGAGTAATTATTGTGACCCAAAAGCACAGCTAGACCAGATAATCTTCACCATCATATACCTTTCCTCACCTGCCCCAATGGCCTTTTACTAGTCAGCAGTGTAACCTGAGAAGATGGAGATTTAAATAATACTCAGGCATGTCTGTGCTGTTAAATGTGTGAAGTTTTTGCATGTATGTGACAGTGGTCAGTTGGGACAGGCACTTGTGGAAAGTTGAGAGCCTCCACAGTCACTGTCTGAGTGTCACAGATTCAATTCCCAAATGAGAGTACCCTGGCTGGCCCCCCTCACTGTGACAGCTCAGACCTCCAAACTGATGCTATGGTGGATTTCTGAGAATGGGTCATCTGCTGAACACACAAGTAACTTCAAAGCAGCACTACTATGATGCTAAATAGACCATGCCGCCGACGCCATCAAGCGTTACTGTCCTTTGACAATAGGCTACAACAGAAATCAATTGCAGTGGATTAAAAACTATCCTCCTGATTATTTTTGCATCTTGTTTGCGCAGAGAGACAAGAGTAATGACATGCTCCATCCTTATTACAAATTGTAGTTGAAAAATATTGTAGATTCTAACTGAACAATGAGGGGGTTACAATACATTTTCCTTTTTCATTGAGTCCTTTTCATATCATTCCCTACAGAGCTGCTGTAGGCTCAGTGATTCATGGATTTCATAAAAATGCATCCCTGTCACACCCTGACCATAGTTTGCTTTGTATGTTCCTATGTTTTGGTTGGTCAGGGTGTGATCTGGTTGGGCATTCTATGTTAATTGTCTAGTTTGTCTAGTTCTATGTTTGGCCTGATATGGTTCTCAATCAGAGGCAGGTGTTCGTCATTGTCTCTGATTGGGAACCATATTTAGGTAGCCTGTTTGGTGTTGGGTTTTGTGGGTGATTGTCCTTAGTGTCATGATGTCCTTGTTCTGTGTGTATGTGCACCTGTATTAGGCTGTTTCGGTTTTCGTTACGTTTTGTAGTGTTTGTATTTAGATTCTTGTTGCTTCAGTTTAATAAACATGGATCGCAATCTACACGCCGCATTTTGGTCCGACTCTCTTTCCCAAACAGAAAACCATTACAATCCCTCCCCTTTACTACAAATGTATCTATATTAAATTGATTTCAATGCTTCAAAGAGTTTCCATTCCAAAATCAAGGGCCTAGAACATGAAGGTAATTGGCTGGCAAGGGTCATTTTCAACCATAAATGTTTATAAATGTCAGAGATAAAAAATACTTTGGTTGGTAAAAATCCAAATGTGGCTACAATATTATTACTTACATTTTGATAGTAAAGGTTTCTACTTTCTAAAACTCACACACTAACAATGGGTTGAATTGAGATAGACCTTACTTTTCAGTTGTTTTCACAGTGACAGATTGAACATACTGGTACTTGGAATTCAGCTCTTGAAACACACATCTACTTTTCCAGGTCTTGTTTTGCCTGCCTGTCATCATTTGTTACTCTCTCTTGTTCATAATGCTTTTACTAGGCCTCTTCCTGTATACCCCTGGGCGATAGGTTCTGCTCACTTGACATGTTTTCCAACCTTTCTGATGGATGTTCTGTAATCTCCATCACGTTGTGTCAGGCCTTGTTCTGAACTGCCTGCCTGGCTGCTTTGGGCTTCCCAGAGGACTCATTGCCAGAGGGCTCAGCTCCTACCTTACTCAGCTCTGGGGCCCCATTGTCATCTGTTCACATATAGCCATACTGACTGAATGTAGAGTTATACCATCAGGGCCCCAGGAGGAACTGTGTTACTGGAGCTTGGGGGGCTCAGTCCCTAGAACATTTGACACACATACCTGTATTGACTGAGGGTTTACCATCTTCCTCTCGAATAAACATCTATGGATGGGTGTCAGGTCAGGGGAAAAGAAAGCGAGTCAAATGAAATGGACAGGATGTCAGTAAATATATTTTCCCTTACAACTACATTAGTTACTGTAGGGTGCTTCTCATTTTACAAGATTATCTTGTGTTAGTAATAGACATTCTTCAGTTTACAACCTCTGTAGCTTGTTCCTTCCATAGCCCATTACCCATTCTTCAGTTTACAGCCTTATGGGCTGCAGTAAAAAAAATGACATACACATTCATTGGCAGGCAGAGTAAACGGATCAATCAATGCTGAGTCGATAGTAATATCTAATTTCTTCCCTCCGGCGGAGGATGTTGAAAGCCTTTACTCTTCTACACGCATATAATAAGATGGCTTTAGTTAATGTCATGCTAATCAAAATGTGGGGCCATTTTCCCCGGCATTGGCAAGGGCACTAATAATTTCCCCTGATGCTGAGGAAGTCAATGAGTATACTTATCACACAACCAGGGTCGTGATGGGACTACACTATCTCAAGATAGGGTGAGGCGTGACTTCATGAAACAATACCTCCCCCCAAGACTTCTCCTATCCTAGCAGCTATTACTGTTTGATTCATTCAAATCGCTATAAACCCATATCCTAAATGACCATAGATAATGCTATTGGATTGTAACAATGCCACACAACACAGTCTTACTTTCATTTCAAAATAAATAAATAAAAAATTCACGAAAATATACAGTTCCAATTGATTTTTACTGCAGACAAAAAGAAACTACAACATCTTAGAACAGCAGTGACTTGCGAGTTGCAACATGTTCGTAATGCATTTCCTCTTTTCCATCAGCATTACAGCTATAAAGACGATATAGTCGGTTAGAGACCAGAACTGTCGCCTGTTTGAAGGTTGGCAACATAATTATGTCTTCCTCACTGTGTATCAAAATACAATTATACCTCACTGAAGCTAAACTTAATAGGATTCTGGAAGTGGAATCCGTTCCTTATCATTCAATTATACTTCAACTCCCCATTACAACACTTGGCTCATTTCAGCCTGATGTAATGTTGGTGAATGCAATTACAATGTGTTGCAAGTTAATGCACTTTATTATTGCTGTGGCATGTTGTATCAAAGCA
Source organism: Oncorhynchus tshawytscha (assembly GCF_018296145.1). Classification (NCBI taxonomy): domain Eukaryota; kingdom Metazoa; phylum Chordata; class Actinopteri; order Salmoniformes; family Salmonidae; genus Oncorhynchus; species Oncorhynchus tshawytscha. The sequence goes on along the minus strand of NC_056456.1, from coordinate 19,381,877 downwards.
AACTGCCCCACAGATCACAGATGCTGGTTCAGTTAGTTGAACTTGCAATGCTAATTCCATTCTTATTCATGTATTTAAAACCAACTGAAACCTAATACATGCAGTACATTTCAAGTGAGACTAATACATGCAGTACATTTCAAGTGAGACTAATACATGCAGTACATTTCAAGTGAGACTAATACATGCAGTACATTTCAAGTGAGACTAATACATGCAGTACATTTCAAGTGAGACTAATACATGCAGTACATTTCAAGTGAGACTAATACATGCAGTACATTTCAAGTGAGACTAATACATGCAGTACATTTCAAGTGAGACTAATACATGCAGTACATTTCAAGTGAGACTAATACATGCAGTACATTTCAAGTGAGACTAATACATGCAGTACATTTCAAGTGAGACTAATACATGCAGTACATTTCAAGTGAGACTAATACATGCAGTACATTTCAAGTGAGACTAATACATGCAGTACATTTCAAGTGAGACTAATACATGCAGTACATTTCAAGTGAGACTAATACATGCAGTACATTTCAAGTGAGACTAATACATGCAGTACATTTCAAGTGAGACTAATACATGCAGTACATTTCAAGTGAGACTAATACATGCAGTACATTTCAAGTGAGACTAATACAAGCAGTACATGTCAAGTGAGACTAATACAAGCAGTACATGTCAAGTGAGACTAATACATGCAGTACATTTCAAGTGAGACTGATCCATGTAGTATATTGCAAGTGAGACTGTCCACACCTGTGGATGTTTCAACAGTTCATGTCCATGCTAGCATGTCAGTAAACATGAACCTGTTTTATGTTCATATAGGATGTGCAAATCAATATTCATGCAGAAATGCATAGGCTATTGCTCTCTGAAAGGGTTGACACCAGTCCTGAAATGATTGACACCAGTCCTGAAATATCTGCCATATAAACTCTACTTTTGGATGCCAAATAACTGTTAATATCCAGTACATTCCAGGAGATGGGAAGCCACACAGACTCACAGTCAAAATTGAAATGACAGAAGATAAGAGGCTGAGGAAATGGAGTTTTAATGCAAGATGATGTGGAGCAGACTACACACACTGAAATGCCTGCAGCTACTAGGTTTGACTGCACCAGATGATGATGATGATGAGGAAGATGATAAAAGACCACATGTAAACTTGTTAGACAGTTTGCTGCTACCAAACGAGAATAAGTACACAATGGTCACACCCTAACTCCAAGAAATCCTACCCCATGATAGAAAATGGTAAAAGTACTCTGAGAATTGAGGAACAAATTGAAGTGTACTCTTGTAACAGAGAATACAAGCGCACCCATGTCATATGCTGAGCTTCTCTCCTGTTAGTGACACTGTCAGCACAGCACCTCCCGTTCTGCACCTCACACTTCAGCTGTGGTTGTGCATTTGTTTACTGCTTGGTTTTGGTAGCGTGTATCTGCCTGCGGTACAGTCAGCCACACAAACTCCCCTGTATAATTTACACCTCCATATGTCTCTGCATCTGTATATTCTGACAAAGCCTGAGAGGCTGGGAAGCAGCATGGATCAGCTCAACGTCACAGACACAAAGTTGTCAGACTCTCTGGTGTTAACTTTGCCATGGAGTGTGGTGGTTATGAACTGGTGTTGGTTAAGGAGTCATGCATGTCATTGTGTAATAGAAATGAGTTTAGGGTGAAATAGATTGGATGCTTCTCGCCATGTAATGTATTTAATGCTGTAACCCAGGGGTATTCAACCAGGGGTCTGCAGCCCCCTAGAGAATGTCAACTTTATTTCTCAACTCCTAATATTGAGCCAATAACACTCATTGGAGCCAATGACACTCACTGGGGTATCTGAATGAGGGTTTTAAAAAGCACCCGCGAATAGGTTGCCAGTGCGGCAAGTGCCGCTGGCTGCTCGTAAGTTTTCTTGACTTGGACATTGGAATTACCTTTGTAGCTAATAGGCTATGTTAGAGTTTACACTTCCTCTTCCAATTATAACGTAGGAAGGTCAAAATAATAAAAAACTATAAACCAAATCTATTCAACTAAAAATGTTGATTATTTCTCCTTGTCATTATCATTCACCTGATAAGACAACACGTGTGAGAAAAAAAGTTTTTCCAAACGTATGTTTGCCTGGGAGGGGGTCCCTGGGCAAAAACAGTTTGAAGACCCCTGGTGCAACCCCAAAAAAACATCCTAGATTCTATTCCTATGGAAATGCCTATAACATTTAGTTACTGTACCATAAATTCTTCTTCTCCCACATGGGGGAAAAGTCAGATCAGGTGTTATTGGTCTAAGACCCCAAAAAATAAAATAAATAATTTAAAAAATTGTTTTATTGTCACATACACAGTTTAGGTGTATTGAAATGTGTTGTTTTACAGGGTCAGTCATAGTAGTACAGTTCCCCTGGACCAAATTGGAGTTAAGTGCCTTGCTCAATGTTTCCCCATGTCAAATAGGATATGTTGGTGATGTTCAACCTTATCCTCTATTGAATACATATAGTGTCTTCAGAAAGTATTCACGCACTGACTTTTTCCACATTTTGTAGTGTTACAAAGTTGGATTAAAATTGATTTAATTGTAATTTGTTGTCAACTATGTACAAAAAATTAACTGTAATGTCAAAGTAGAAGAAATAAGGGAAAATATCTTGATTAGATAAGTATTCAACCCCCTGAGTCAATACATGTTAGAATCACATTTGGCAGCGATTACAGCTGTGAGTCATTCCGAGTAGGTCTCTAAGAGTTTTGCACACCTGGATTATACAATATTTGCACAAGTATTCAAGCTCTGTCAAGTTGGTTGTTGATCATTACTAGACAGCCATTTTCAAGTCTTGCCATAGATTTTCAATCCGATTTAAGTAAAAACTGTAACTAGGCCACTCAGTAACATTCAATGTTGTCTTGGTAAGCAACTCTAGTGTATATTTGGCCTTGGCAGCTCCGGACAGGTGGGAGACTCTGGCAGCTCCGGACAGGCGGGAGACTCTGGCAGCTCCGGACAGGCGGGAGCACCTGGAAGGAGGAGACGGAGAGACAGCCTGGTGCATGGGGCTGCCACCGGAGGCCTGGTGCGTAGTGGAGGCACCGGATACACAGGGCCGTGGAGGCGCACTGGCGGTCTCGAGCGCAGAGCTGGCCCCACCCATTCTTGCTGGATGCCAGCTTCCCCCCGGCAAATGCGGGACGCTGGCCCCGAGCCTACCGGCCTGTGAATACTTCGCCTCGGTACCGTGCGCATCACCCCATAGCACGAGGCCTGACCAGTCCCATGCTCACCACGGTAAGCACGGGGAGTTGGCTCAGGTCTGCTTCCTGACTCTGCCACACTCCCCGTGTGCCCCCCCAAAAAATTTGGGGCTGCCTCTCGGACTTCCTTGCAAGCCGTGTTCCCACATACCGCTGGTTCCTCTCTCCGGCTGCCTCTGCTCTCCTAGCTGCCTCCACCTGTTCCCATGGAAGGCGATCCCTTCCCGCCAGGATCTTCTCCCATGTGTAGACTCCCTTGCCGTCCAGAATGTCCTCCCATATCCAGGAGTCGACCTTACCATGCTGCTTGGTCCGTTGGTGGTGGGAAGTTCTGTCACGGCTGGCTGAAGGTTAACTTCCCACAAAACAGGTGGGGGGAAATGGTACCTAAGTATGGTTCTCAATCAGACACAACGATAGACAGCTGTCCCTGATTGAGAACCATACCAGGCCAAGAAATACAAAACATAGAAAAAAGGACATAGAATGCCCACCCTAGTCACACCCTGGCCTAACCAAAATAGAGAATAAAAAGCCTCTCTATGGCCAGGGCGTGACACCCGAGTAGCGCAGCGATCTAAGGCACTGCATCTTAGCGCAAGAGGCGTCACTACAGTCCCTGAATCACATCCGGCCGTGATTAGGTATCCCATCGGCGGCGCACAATTGGCCCAGCGTCGTCCGGGTTTGTTTGGGCGGGGTGTGAAGGGGTGTGAATACTTTCTAAAGGCACTGTGTCTAATCATAGTGCAGAATTCAATCAATTAATCCAGAGTTATCCCACAACTAATGTATAACTGTATACACCAAGATAGATTTGGCACATGCTCTACTGTAACTCTACTGTAGCTATCTAGTAAAAAATCCAAAAGAGCGCTCAGATTAAAAAAAAAATGCTGTATCTATTCTATTCACGTACGAGTCAAGATGTTGCTCTTTTGTTCCTTTCCTCAGCGCATGATTCACATACCAATGCTTAGCTCAATCCACGCAACTTTTTATAATGTGGCCAGATGCATTTGTAGAAACCAGAACATCACTGAGATTGTACTTGCTCTTATAAAGGCAAAACAGAAATTATACATTAAATGAAACAGCAGTACATGTTCACCAAAAGCACCAGAAAGAGAGTCGTAAATACCCTCTGTCCCTTGCTGTCCTGTTGCTCTTATAGAAATGTGGCAGTCAGTCATTTCAGTCCCTGATAAGACAGACAGACATGTCCCAGACAACACCACAACATGCATACTAACAAGGCCATGCTTACCTTTCTGGAGGAGCTAGAGGTGTCTATCTTCATCTGGCCAGTGGCTATGAGAACAGACATGGTGACAGTGGAGCGTTGTGTCTTTCACTCTCACACAAAGTCTCACTAACACAGACAAACACGACTTCGACACACACGACGTCTGGCTTCACAGTCCCAGTCGCACCTTCTCCTCTGAAGTTGGGGAGAAGGCAGGGGTGTTTTAGAAGTCCACTTCAGGAGGGGAGAGTGAGACCTGGGGTACTGCAGCCTGGCTAGAAAGACTCTCCCCTTGCAGGGGGAATCAGTCACACACACCTACTCTCACATACATTCCATCGTCTCTTCTACAAGGAGGGGTGGCTGGAATTCCTCCGCACAGACTGCTGCTCCAAACGCTTCTCATCTCTCTCCTCCTCTCTCACTTACTCACAGTCTCACCCACACACTCAAACGCTCCGTCACTCCAGTCTGTCCCCTTACAAGCCACCCCTTACTCTAAGGACTTTCCCAGAAAAGTAGGGGAGGGGTTAAAAAAATTAGGAAATGGACACACATGTTCACAAGTTGCTATGCATTACGCTGATTACACATCAGTAAGACATGCCATGCATTTGTGTGCATGAATGGGTATGTGGCTTTAGCAGTGCGAGAATGTGTGAGTCCTGTGTGGACATGCATGTGGACGCACATACTCTACGTGCAACAAGTTGCATGAGTGTGTACCAGTGGCGGTCAGTGCCAATTTGTTTTTCATGAGCATGGCCTTATTTCTTTACAGCATATTGGATGACTCTCATTCATATTCTATTCACCCAGTTCAATGTAACATTGATAGATTTAGGCTACTACATGATACTGTCACACCCTGACCATAGTTTGCTTTGTATGTTTCTATGTTTTGGTTGGTCAGGGTGTGATCTGAGTGGGCATTCTATGTTGGATGTCTTGTTTGTCTATTTCTATGTCTGGCCTGATATGGTTCTCAATCAGAGGCAGGTGTTAGTCATTGTCTCTGATTGGGAACCATATTTAGGTAGCCTGGGTTTCACTGTGTTTGTGGGTGATTGTTCCTGTCTTTGTGTTTGCACCAGATAGGGCTGTTTTGAGTTCTCACATTTCATTGTTTTGTAGTTTATTCATGTACAGTTTTTCCTTTATTAAACAAACATGAATCATCATCACGCCGCATTTTGGTCCGCCTCTCCTTCAACTAAAGAGAACCGTTACAGAATCACCCACCACAACAGGACCAAGCGGCGTGGTGAAAGGCAGCAGGAGCAGCGCGAGGAGTACTGGACATGGGAGGACGAATTAGACGGAAGAGGACCCTCGGCTCAGCCAGGAGAATATCGCCGCCCCAAAGAAGAACTGGAGGCGGCGAAAGCGGAGAGGCGCTGGTATGAGGAGGCAGCACGGCGACGCGGATGGAAGCCTGAGAGTCAGCCCCAAAAATTTCTTGGGGGTGGCTCACAGGAAGTATGGCTACGCCAGGTAGGAGACCTGCGCAATCTTCTTGTGCTTACCGGGGGGCTGGAGAGACCGGCCAGGCACCGTGTTATGCTGTGAAGTGCACGGTGTCCCCAGTGCGGGTGCATAGCCCGGTGCGGTACATTCCAGCTCCGCGTATCGGCCGGGCTAGAGTGAGCGTCGAGCCAAGTGCCATGAAGCCGGCTCTACGCATCTGGTCCCCAGTGCGTCTCCTTGGGCCGGCTTACATGGCACCAGCCTTGCGCACGGTGTCCCCGGTTCGCCTGCATAGGCTAGTGCGGGCTATTTCACCTCGCCGCACTGGCAGGGCGACCGGGACCATTCAACCGGGTAAGGTTGGTCAGGCTCGGTGCTCAAGAGCTCCAGTGCGCCTGCACGGTCCGGTCTATCCGTCACCACCTCCACACACCAGCCCTCCGGTGGCAGCCCCCCGCACCAGGCTGTCTCTCCGGCTCATCCTTACAGGTGCTCCCGCCTGTCCAGCGTTGCCGGAGCCTTCCTCCTCTCCAGCACTGTCGGAGTCTCCCGCCTGTCCAGAGCCGCCGGAGCCTCCCGTCTGCCCAGCGCCGCCTGAGCCACCCGTCTGCCCAGCGCCGCCTGAGCCACCCGTCTGCCCAGCGCCGCCTGAGCCACCCGTCTGCCCAGCGCCGCCAGTGCCGCCCGTCTGCCCAGCGCCGCCAGTGCCGCCCGTCTGCCAGGAGCCGCCAGTGCCGCCAGTCAGCCAGGGGCCGCCAGTGCCGCCAGTCAGCCAGGGGCCGCCAGTCAGCCGGGGGCCGCCAGTGCCGCCAGTCAGCCAGGGGCCGCCAGTGCCGCCAGTCAGCCAGGAACCGCCAGTGCCGCCAGTCAGCCAGGGGCCGCCAGAGCCCCTCAGCCCAGAGGCGCCAGAGCCCCTCAACCCAGAGGCGCCAGAGCCCCTCAGCCCAGAGGCGCCAGAGCCCCTCAGCCCAGAGGCGCCAGAGCCCCTCAGCCCAGAGGCGCCAGAGCCCCTCAGCCCAGAGCAGCTGCCCCTCTGTCCCGAGCAGCTGCCCCTCTGTCCCGAGCTGCCCCTCTGTCCCGAGCTGCCAGTGGGGTCATTAAGTAGGGTCGCCGTGGCTAGGAGGCCACGGAAGCGGACAAGGTGGGGGACTAAGACTATGGTGAAGTGGGGGCCACGTCCAGCACCAGAGCCGCCACCGCGGACAGATGCCCACCCAGACCCTCCCCTATAGGTTCAGGTTTTGCGGCCGGAGTCCGCACCTTGGGGGGTGGGGGGGGGTACTGTCACACCCTGACCATAGTTTTCTTTGTATGTTTCTATGTTTTGGTTGGTCAGGGTGTGATCTGAGTGGGCATTCTATGTTGGATGTCTTGTTTGTCTATTTCTATGTCTGGCCTGATATGGTTCTCAATCAGAGGCAGGTGTTAGTCATTGTCTCTGATTGGGAACCATATTTAGGTAGCCTGGGTTTCACTGTGTTTGTGGGTGATTGTTCCTGTCTTTGTGTTTGCACCAGATAGGGCTGTTTTGAGTTCTCACATTTCATTGTTTTGTAGTTTATTCATGTATAGTTTTTCCTTTATTAAGCAAACATGAATCATCATCACGCCGCATTTTGGTCCACCTCTCCTTCAACTAAAGAGAACCGTTACAGATACTCACATTTTTCCTGTACCCATCATGAGGTTTCTACAGCCTAGCCTATGAGGAAAGTTTACAACATAGGTGCACACAGGTCGAGAGACAAATTTGAGGTGTAACAACGCCTTGTACAGTCTTGCCTGCATCTAGCTGATATAGGGTGTAATCATTAGTCCAACAGTTGCAAACGAGAGTTTCTATTGGACAAATTCAGGTATGTTTATCCCCGTTTTGTTGCGTTTCCTTCTGTTTAAGAAACGTTTTTCAACAGAATCGGGGGAGTGAATACACCCCTGTTCACACGTAAACAGAGTTCACTCTCATAACTGCAACGTTGTATTCCTTCTCTTCCCTTTGCTGTATGTGACCGGGCAAAAAAAACTTTCCAAGCCAAGCCACCACACACAGCCTACATCGTTGTCACCATATTTCTCTCTTGCTTCTCTTTTATTTTGGAAGAAATTAATTGTTCAAAACTGTTCAGCTATTGTCTTTAACTACTTACCACATGTTATACACTGCAGTGCTAGCTAGCTGTAGTTTATGCTTTCAGTACTAGTTTAATTATCTGATCCTTTGATTGGGTGGACAACATGTCAGTTCATGCAAGGCTGGAGGACGTCCTCCGGAAGTTGTCATAATTACTGTGTAAGTCTATGGAAGGGGGTGAGAACCATGAGCCTCCTAGGTTTGGTATTGAAGTCAATGTCCCTAGAGGAAGACGGAAGCTAGCTGTCCTTTTAAATGATAACTTTTAAATGTTAAAACATTACAATTTTTATGAAATTCACTGAGGAGGATGGTCCTCACCTTCCTCCTCTGAAGAGTCTCCACTGGTGTATACATTACCAAGAAATTGATCAATTCAATCAACTCCCTGGTTAAGTTGTGATTAAGCACACGCAATATGTACAGTATGCTGCCTGACTTCTGCATCATAGAATATGGCATCCCTGCTCTCCACTTCCCTGCCCTCCTCCCGTCCACCCAGCCTAAGAGGACAGAAGCGTGGCGTGATAAAACAATGCTAGTTTATGTATGAATCATATCATCCATGCAGTCAGAACTTGACTGAATCACTGCTATCAATGTTTTCTGCGCATTGCTGCGCTTTACTTGCATATCAGATCAAGTTGCTGAGTTGTTAACAGTCAGTGCACGTGAACATCAAATGTCAACAATGGATATGTGTGGTCATCGCAGCTAGCTTTCCAGTTACACGTGTGTCTTTAGACTTACGTCTTATGGAGTTTGGGTCCTAATCTAAATACACAACAACATTCATTCAAACCATCATTGTCACGCCCTGACCTTAGAGGTCCTTATTATTCTCTATGTTTGGTTAGGGTGGGAAAGTCTATATTTTTTCTTGTTTTTGGTCATGTGTGGTTCCCAATCAGAGGCAGCTGTCTATCATTGTCTCTGATTGGGGATCATATATAAGTTGTCATTTTCCTTTTGGGTTTTGTGGGATCTTGTTTTCTGTTTAGTGTTTTTTCCTGACAGAACTGTGCGCTTTCGTTTTCACTTCTGTTATTTTGTTTGATTGTTTAAAAAAAAAAAAAAATCATGAACACTTTCCACGCTGTGCTTGGTCCACTCCTTTTGACGAGAGCCATTACAATCCTTTAAAAAACTGACCAAATAGTCAGTCGAATTAAAAATGAAAAGTGAGAGAAGCTCAAGTTCTGATTTCATGGATGGGGTTTTTATTTTGTCCCTGGAAAGGCAGTAACTTGTTTGGGTTTTCACAGCCTCTCATAAATACTGATACATACTGTAATGTCAGCTAAAGTTCTTTTCCACTGTGATACATGTGTTTAAAGAGGCCGTTCTCCGCCAAAGAGAAGAAGAAGGTTATTGCTCCTGTCCTGCCTATCAGGGCCAAACCGCCTGCATTTCATTTACACACTGACAAGCTCCTACTGACAAGCTCATGAGGACAAAATGATTGATAAGACAGTGAGGTGGTCAAAGGCTGACAATGAGAAGATGTGTGAGGCAATTCTCACAAAACTCAAGACAAGGATAGAACAATAAGAACTCAAGACAAGGATAGAACAATCAGAACACAGAGGATCTAAAGGTGGAATCTCTCACACTTGTGATAAACAATGCTGATTACCTGTTGAGAGATATTCTGAAGAGTCTGCAATATAATATCATAGAAAAACGTCATCCTGTCATGATTTTGCTAAAAGTCATAAGCCATAAGCTTTGCGGTGCCAATGGAAAAAGATGAGTGTCAACAATTGATGCTTACAGTATGTCAATACATTGAATTCCATTGGAAAACAAAAGTGTCACATGGTTGAAGTTAATGTCAATTCATTGCATTCAATGGAAAAATATGACTCATGTCAATACATTGCAATGGGAAAAGAAAATTATCATAAGATTGATGCTTATGTCAATTAATCTGCAGTCAATGGGAAAAATTGTGTCAACCAATTGACACGAATGTCAAGACATTGCAGTCAATGGAAAAATACGAGTCAAACCCTTGATGCTTATGTAAAAAAGTCTGTAGGGCCGTAGGGAGACCGGGCAAGGGAGGAGACGGCAGGACTTAGAGAACCGATCCACAACGACCAGGATCGTAGTGTTCCCCTGTGACGGGGGAAGATTGGTAAGAAAGTCCACAGACAGATGTGACCAAGGCCGCTGTGGAACGGGGAGGGGCTGTAACTTCCCTCTAGGCAGGTGTCTAGGAGCCTTACACTGGGCGCACACCGAACAAGAGGAAACATAAACCCTCACATCCTTAGCCAAGGTGGACCACCAGTACTTCCCCCTAAGAGCCCGCACTGTCCTCTCGATCCCCGGTTTACCAGAGGAGGGTAGCGTGTGGGCCCACCTGATCAATCTATCACGGACACCAAGTGGGACGTACCTCCGACCAGCTGGACACTGTGGTGGAGGAGGTTCTAAACCGAGACACCCGCTCGATGTCCATGTCCACCTCCCATACCACCGGTGCCACCAGACAAGAGGCCGGATGTATGGGGGTGGGATCGATGGACAGTGCGTTGGACTTAGCGTTACGGTAACCTGGTCAGTAAGGGAGAGTGAAACGAAATCTGGTGAAAAACTTTGCGCACCTTGCCTGATGAGGATTCAGTCTCCTCGCCGCTCGGATGTACTCCAGATTACTGTGGTCAGTTCAGATGAGAAAAGAGTGTTTCGCCCCCATAAGCCAATGTTTCCACACCTTCAGAGCTTTTACCACAGCCAGCAACTCCCGGTCCCCCACATCATAGTTTCGCTCCACCGGACTGAGCTTCCTCGAAAAGAAAGCGCAGGGGCGAAGGTTCGGGGGCGTGCCCGAGCGCTGTGATAGCACGGCTCCAACACCAGCCTCGGACGCGTCCACCTCCACTATGAATGCATGTCCCTGACAATCTCGTCAACAAAGGATTGGAAAACGGCTGGAGCATTTTTCAACCCATACGGCATGACGAGGTACTCATAATGGCCAGATCTGGTACTAAACGCGGTCTTCCACTCATCTCCCTCCCGGATTTGCACCAAGTTATACGCGCTCCTGAGATCCAGTTTTGTGAAGAGGGGTGCGCCGTGGAATGACCTCACCGCCGTGGCGATGAGAAGTAGCGGGTAACTGAACCCCACTGTGATGGAATTTAGACCTCTATAGTCAATGCACAGACGCAGACCTCCCTCCTTCTTCACAAAAAAGAAACTCGAGGAGGCAGGTGACGTGGAGGGCCGAATGTCCCCCTGTCCCAGAGATTAGGTGACATATGTTTCCATAGCCACCGTCTCCTCCTGTGACAGGGGATATATGTGACTCCTAGGAAGTGCGGCGTTTACCTGGAGGATTACCGCACAATCCCCTTGTCGATGAGGTGGTAATTGGGTTGCTCTCTTTTTACAGAAGGCGATTGCCAAATCGGCATATTCGGGGGGAATGCGCACGGTGGAGACTTGGTCTGGACTCTCCACCATTGTCGCACCGATGGAAACTCCCACACACCTTCCTGAGCACTCCTCTGACCACTCCTTAAGAGCCCCCTGTTTCCACAAAATTTTAGGATTGTGATAAGCCAACCAGGGAATACTCAGCACCACTGGAAACGCAGGAGAATCAATGAGGAAGAGACTAATCCGCTCCTCATGACCCCCCTGCATCACCATGTCAAGTGGAACCGTGGCCTCCCTGATCAGCCCTGACCCTAACGGTCAACTATCTAGGGTGTGCACGGTGAAGGGTTGGTCCATCTGGACCAAGGGAATCCCTAACTTAAGCGCGAACCCGCGGTCCATAAAACTCCTTGCTGTGCCTGAATCGACTAGCGCCTTATGAGGGGAAAACTCAGGAAAGGAAATCAACACATATATATGACCAACAGGGGGCTCTGGGTGAGCAGGGTGCTGACTCACCTGAGGTGTTCGAGTAGTGCTCTGCCTGCCCTCTCAACTCCCAGACGAGCTCCTCCAGCACCGGTCAGCAGTGTGTCCTCTCCGACCACAACTGGTACAGGAGGAGGCTCCTCCTCCGGTTGCCCTAGCTGCAGCACCCCCTAACTCCATGGGTGTCGGAGCAGGAGTGCTGGGGGGTGCAGCGAACAGGACCCGATCTGGACGCCCGCGATCAGCCAGCAAGTTGTCCAGCTTGATGGAAATGTCGATTAGCTGGTCCAGCGTGAGGGTGGTGTCTCGACAGACTAGCTCCCTGCGGACATCCTCCCGCAGGCTACACCTATAATGGTCAATCAGTGCCCTGTCATTCCAACCCGCACCGGCGGCCAGGGTGCGGAACTCCAGTGCGAAATCCTGTGCGCTCCTCGTCTCCTGCCTTAAATGAAACAGCCGTTCACCCGCCACTCTGCCCTCCGGTGGGTGATCCAACACAGCCCGGAAATGTTGGTGAACTCTGGGTAATGGTCCCTCGCCAAGTGTGGGCCCTCCCAGACCGCGTTTGCCCACTCCAGGGCTTTACTCGAAAGGCAGGAAACGAGGACGTTGACACTCTCCTCTCCCAAGGGAGTCGGGTGAATGGTCGCCAGGTAAAGCTCCAGCTGGAGCAGGAACCCCTTGCACCCGGCACCCGTCCCATCGTACTGCCTCGGGAGCGCGAGCCGAATCCCGCTGGGGCCGGACGGTGGTGAAGGTGGTGGTACAAGCTGGAGAGTGGCTGAAGAAGGGGTAGGGAGGCCGCTCCTATCCCATCTCTCCATTCTCGCCAATACCTGATCCATGGCTGTCCCCAAAAGGTTTAGTACCGCTAAATGCTGTAGAACATGCTCCTCCATGGACGGGGTGGGCGCGTCCGCTCCTACTGACTCCATAATTTCTGTGTGGGATTCTGTCAGATTCTCCCCGAGGAGATGTGGTGGTGGAGTCAGACGCAGGAGAAAGCAAGTTCCGAAAGGGGCGTTTATTTAACAAGTCCAAATAACAGGAAACCGGACTACAACCGTAGCCTCAAAACCCACTCAAACACAGTCCAGGGAAAACCCACCTGTTAAACAGAACCCAAGAAAACGCAACCCAAAACTAACTGACAGCAAACGAAACAATCCCGCACAAAACCCAGAGGAAATAGCAAGATTTAAATACCCCCCTAATAAACCAAATAGAACACAGGTGAAACAAAAAACAGACATAACCAAAAGAAAAGGAAAAAGGATCGGTGGCAGCTAGTAGACCGGCGACGACAACCACCAAGCGCCGCCCGAACAGGGAGAGGTGACATGAAGTCGTGACATGACGCTTTTGCCAATGTAACAGTATAGCTTCTGTCCCTCTCCTCGCCCCTACCTGGGCTCGAACCAGGGACTCTCTGCACACATAGACAACAGCCACCCTCGAAGCATCGTTACCCATCGCTCCACAAAAGCCACGGCCCTTGCAGAGCATTTGGAACAACTACTTCAAGGTCTCAGAGCGAGTGACGTCACCGATTGAAACGCTATTAGCGCACACCCCGCTAACTAGCTAGCCATTTCACATCGGTTACATCAATACATGTTAGAACCCCCTTTGGCAGCGATTACAGATGTGAGTCATTCTGAGTAGGTCTCTAAGTGCTTTGCCTACCTGGATTGTAAAATACTTGCACAATCTTCAAGCTCTGTCAAGTTGATTGTTACTAGACAGTCATTTTAAAGTCTTGCCATAGATTTTCAAGCTGATTTAAGTCAAAACTGTAACTAGGCCACCCAGGAACATTCCATGTCTTCTTGGTAAGCAATTCCAGTGTATATTTGGCCTTGTGTTCTGGCTTATTGTCCTGCTGAAAGTTGAACTTGTATTCCAGTGTCTGTTGGAAAGCAGACAACCAGGTTTTCCTCTAGGATTTTGCCCGTGCTTAGCTCTATTCCATTTATTATTTATCCCCCCCCCCCCTAAAACTCCATAGTCCTTGCCAATGACAGGCATACCCATAACATGACGCAGTCACCACCATACTTGAAAATATTAAGAATGGTACTCAGAGATTTGTTGTGGTGAATTTCCCCCAAACATAACGCATTGTATTCAGGATATAAAGTTCATTTCTTTGGCACATTTTTTTTTTCAGTTTTATTTTAGTGCCTTATTGCAAACAGGATGCATGTTTTGGACTATTTTTTATTCTCTACAGGCTTCCTTCTTTTCACTCTGTCATTTAGGTTAGTATTGCACAGTAACTACAACGTTGCTGATCCATCCTCAGTTTTCTCACAGCCATTAAACTCTGTAACATAAGATGGAGACCGACAGACATGGCAGCTCTGCTTCTAGTTCCTGAGCAACTTCGCAGTATTTTGTTTTTGTGTGTGTTATTTCTTACATTATTATCCCAGTTTTTTTTTTTTGTGTTGTTACATACAGCCGGAAATAACTTTTGGATATCAGAGCAGCGGTAACTCACCAGCATTACGACCAGAAATACAACTTTCCCAAATTGGATCCTTTGTTCGTACCCCCCAGGGCAATTGAACTTATCCCAGACCGCGCTCCAAGACGCCGCCGCCGGAGAAGAGGTAGTCGGAATGGACATCTAGTCCCACTCAGGAGGCGTGGACACCATCCACCGCTTCCGAGGATATTACTCTGTAATATTCAGTCCCTGGACAATGAAGTAGACAATCTCAGGCCGAGGAACTCCTTCCAGAGAGAAATCAGGGACTGTAACATACTCATGTTTCACAGAATCATGTCTCTCTCCGGATATACTGTCCCCATCCATATAGCCAGCTGGGTATCCACACATTGTGTGAATAGGAGTAAGGAACTCTCCGGGAAAAAGAAAGGCAGAGGTGTATGTTTCATGATTAACTACTCATGGTGTGATTATGGGAACATACACTACCGGTCAAACGTTTTAGAACACCTACTCATTCAAGGGTTTTTCTTTATTTTTGCTATTTTCTACATGGTAGAATAATAGTGAAGACATCAAAACTATGAAATAACACAAAAGATAGCCCTATTTGGTAAAAGACCAAGTCCATATTATGGCAAGAACAGCTCAAATAAGTGAAGAGAAACGACAGTCCATCATTACTTTAAGACATGAAGGTCAGTCAATACGGAACATTTTAAGAACTTTGAACATTTATTCAAGTGCAGTCGCAAAAACAAGAGCTATAATTAAACTGGCTCTCATGAGGACCGCCACAGGAATGGAAGACCCGGAGTTACCTCTGCTGAAGAGGATAAGTTCCTTAGAGTTACCAGCATCAGAAATGACATTGAATTGCTGCAAAGAAATCACTATTAAAGGACACCATTAATAAGAAGAGACTTGCATGGGCCAAGAAACATGAGCAATGGACATTAGAGACATTAGGTCTGGAGTCCAAATTTGAGATTTTTGTGGGTGAACGGATGATCTCTGCATGTGTATTCCCCACCATAAAGCATGGAGGAGGGGTGCTTTGCTGGTGACACTGTATCTGATTCATTTAGAATTCACTTAACCAGCATGATTTCCCCAGCATTCTGAAGTGATACGCCATCCCACCTGGTTTGTGCTTAGTGGGACTACCATTTGTTTTTCAACAAGACAATGACCCAACACACTCAACACGTTATTTTACCAAGAAGGAGAGTGATGGAGTGCTGCATCAGATGAACTGGCCTCCAAAATCCCCCGACCTCAACCAAATTGAGATGGTTTGGTATGAGTCGGACCACAGAGCCAACAAGTGCTCACCACATGTGGGAACTCTTTCAAGATTCTCTTTGGTTATAGTAAAAGCCATGTACATTCCCCCTCAAGCTGATACCACGACTTCCCTCAAGGAACTATACTGGACTTTGTGCAAACTGGAAACCACATATCCTGATGCTGAATTTATTGTAGCTGGGGATTTTAACAAAACAAATTGGAGGAAAATGCTTCCGAAGTTCTATCAACACATTGCCTGTAGTACACGTACTTCAAAAACTCTCGACCATTGTTACTCCACCTTCTGGGATGGCTACAAGGCCTTCAGCAAATCAGATCATGACTCCATTCTGCTCCTCCCTTCCTATAGGCAGAAACTCAAACTGGAAGTACCCGTGCTAAGGTCTATTCAACGCTGATCTGACCAATCGGAATCGATGCTTCAAGATTGTTTTGATCACGCAGACTGGGATATATTCCGGGTTGCCTCTGAGAATAACACTGATGTATACATGGACACGGTGACTGAGTTCATCAGGAAGTGAATATGAGATGTTGTTCCCACTGTGACTATTAAAACCAAACCAAACCAAAAACTGTGGATAGATGGCAGTATTCGCGCAAAACTGAAAGCGCAAACCACCGCATTTAACCACGGCAAGGGGAGTGGGAATATGGTTGAATACAAAAAGTGTAGTTATTCTCTCAATAAGACAATCAAACAGGCAAAATGTCAGTACAGAGACAAAGTGGAGTCGCAATTCAACGACTCAGACACGAGACGTATGTGGCAGGGTCTACAGACAACATCCAACCTGATAGAGCTTGAGAGGATCTGCAGAGAAGAATGAGAGAAACTCCCCAAATACAGGTGTGCCAAGCTTGTAGCGTCATACCCAAGAAGACTCGATGCTGTAATCGCTGACAAAGGTGCTTGAAAAAAGTACTGAGCAACAGATCTGAACATTTATGTAAATGTGATATATCCGTTTTGTTTTATGTTTTTATAAATTAGAAGAAAACAAATATGTTTTTGCATTATCATTAAGGGGTGTTTTGTGTAGATTGATGAGGGGGGAAAACAATTGAATACATTTTAGAATAAAGCTGTAACGTAACAAAATGTGAAAAATGTCAAGGGGTCTGAATACTTTCCGAAGGCACCGTATGTAGTGTATTCTACTGTATTTTAGTCAATGCCACTCCACCATTGCTTGTCCAAATATTTATATATTTCTTAATTACATTCTTTTACTTTTAGATTTGTGTGTATTGTTGTGAATCGTTACATACTACTGCACTGTTGGAGCTAGGAACACAAGCATTTCGCTACACCTGCAATAACATCTGCTAAAAATGTGTATGTGACCAATAACATTTTATTTTATTTGAGCAGTTTCCTTCCACCTCAATTAGGTGTCTGCTCCTTTTTGGTTTTACCATCTACAAATAGGTGCTCTTCTTTGCTAGGTATTGGAAAACCTCCCTGGTCTTTGTGGTGGAATCTGTGTTAAATTCACTGCTCGACTGCGGGACCTTACAGATATTTGTATGTGTGGGGTACTGAGATGAGGTAGTCATTTAAAAATCATGTTAAACATTATTATTGCACACAAGAGTGAGTCCATGCAACTTATTATGTGACTAAGTGTAAGGGGTGCGTAACTGGTGGCAGAGAAGTCAGACGCAGGAGAGCAAAACTGGGTAATAACCGGAGCAGTTTAATATACAAAAAACACAGGCATCCAGAATAACAACGTATGGGTACAAAATCAGACAACAATGTGCACCAGACAACAATGTGCACAAGCACTTACAACAAACAATTCCGCACAAAGACATGGGGGGAACAGAGGGTTAAATACACAACACGTAATGAGGGAATGAAATCCAGGTGTGTGGGGAAACAAGACAAAATGAATCAACGATGGCGTCAACCAAACAAGGAGAGGAACTGACTTTGGTAGAAGTCATGACACAAAGCACGTTAATTTCTGAATTTATTTATGCTTTACATAACAGGTTGAATACTTATTTATTTAACTAGGCAAGTCAGTTCAGGGGTAGAACAACAGATTTGTACCTTGTCAGCTCGGGGATTTGAACTTGCAACCTTCCAGTTACTAGTCCAACACTCTAACCACTAGGCTACCACTGACTCAAGACAGTTCAGATTTGAATTAATTTGTACCCATTACTGAAATAATAGCTCCACGTTGACATTGTGGAGTATTGTGTTTAGATCACTAGCTATGTTTCCATCCAATTTGCGAAGATTTTCAGGAGAATATTCTAAATTCTTTCCCACCAGAGCTGTTTCCATCAAACTGACTTATTGCAGAAAAAAGTATGAGTGTGATGATGTCTTGTACATAAAATAACGTGTGAGGTTAAATACCCATATACGGAAGGAAATGTACTGAATGAAAAATACAAGTCAAATGGTTTTCCTTCGTATTTTCAACTCTACTGATGGATTCATAACTGCTGCATTATTAGCAAATGTGTCCACTCTGGCCTTGGCACGTGAGCTCTAGCCAACAGCTACATTGTCAGATTATTATGGATAAGAGCAATATTTTTTTTCTTTGTGAAACGGCAGCCAAGCATCGATCATCATGTGACAAGAATAAGACCCTCTGTCACGTTCTGACCTTAGTTCCTTTGTTTTGTCATTGTTTTAGTATGATCAGGCCGTGAGTTGGGGTGGGCAGTCTGTTTGTTTTTCTGTGTTGTATTTTTGCGTTTGGCCTGGTATGGTTCTCAATCAGAGGCAGGTGTCGTTAGTTGTCTCTGATTGAGAATCATACTTGGGTAGCCTTTTGTTCATTAAAACATTACAAACACGTACCACGCTGCATATTGGTCCGATCTCTCATACTCCTCATCAGAGGAGGACGAATCCCATTACACCCTCCATATTTACTGGAAAGGAGAATCAACCATGTGCACTTCTCCCACCCTGTGAAGTTATTGAATCTTTAGCCTAACAAACTGGATGGTTTCCCGAGTGGGAGGACACACAGCATAAATCCTTTTACGACTAGGGGGCGATATTTTAATTTTTGGATAAAAAACGTTCCCGTTTTAAACAAGATATTTTGTCACGAAAACATGCTCGACTATGCATATAATTGCCAGCTTTGGATAGAAAACACTGACATTTCTAAAACTGCAAAGATATTGTCTGTGAGTGCAACAGAACTGATGTTACAGGCGAAACCCAGATAAAAATTCAATCAGGAAGTGCCGCATTTTTTGAAACCACCTCATGCCAATGACTCCTTATATGACTGTGAATGAGCTACGAATGAGCTTACGTTTCTACGTATTCCCCAAGGTGTCTACAGCATTGTGACGTCTTTTTACGCATTTCTGTTGAAGAATAGCCATAAGGGACCACATTTAGCAAGTGGTCACATGATGTCTCCCGCAGAAAATCTTGCGTAAAATACTGAGGTAGCCAGTTTTCCAATCGCTTCTTATGAGAAACCAATTGCCTCGACGGATATATTATCGAATATATATGTTAAAAACACCTTGAGGATTGATTCTAAACAACGTTTGCAATGTTTCTGTCGATATTATGGAGCTAATTTGGAAAAAAGTTTGGCGTTGTAGTGATAGCATTTTCCGGTCGATTTCTCAGCCAAGCATGATGAACAAAGCTATTTCGCCTACAAAAATAATATTTTTGGAAAAAAGGAACATTTGCTATCTAACTGGGAGTCTCCTGAGTGAAAACATCCGAAGTTCTTCAGGGGTAAATGATTTAATTTGATTGCTTTTCTTATTTTCGTGAAAATGTTGCCTGCTGCCAGCAGAGCCTAGCATAGCATTATGCCATGATAAACTTACACAAATGCTTGTCTAGTGTTGGCTGTAACGCATATTTTGAAAATCTGAGATGACAGTGTGATTAAAAAAAGGCTAAGCTGTGTCTCAATATATTTCATTTGATTTTCATGAATAGGAAAATTTTCTAGGGGTATTTATGTCCGCTGCGTTATGCTAATTCGTTTGAGGCTATGATTACGCTCCCGGATCCGGGATTGCTAGTCACAAGATTGCTAGTGACTCCAAATTTACACCAATATGATGGTTATGATATCAATCTGTGATGGTGAAGGTGGGAGAGAGAGCCTAACCATTATCCTAGTCCTAAACTTAACCCTTACCCTCACCTTAACTCTTATTCTATACCTTACCCTTAACCTAACCGTAACCTTAGCAAGCACTTGCTTGTCAGCAGATAGTATGTTGATAGTATGACCATCTGTAGAGCATCTATCCAAATAAAGTGTGACCCAGTATGGTATGGCATTGTACTTGTGTATTGTAGTGGTCCTGCGTGGCTTAGTAACACCCCCATAAAAAAAAAACCCAGCAACTTAATGTTGGATACATGTTTACTGTATAGGGGATTGCATTACATACAGTACATCTCTTATCTTATAATATATTTATAATTTATATTTATAAGTAATCATCATAATAGTACATATAAGCAATAAGGCACAAGGGGGTGTGGTATACGGCCAATATATCACAGCTAAGGGCTGTTCTTAGGCACGACGCAACACGGAGTGCCTGGATACAGCCCTTAACCGTGGTATATTGGCAATATACTATAAACTCCAAAGGTAGTTTATTGCTATTATAAACTGGTTACCAATGTAATTAGAGCAGTAAAAATAAATGTTTTGTCATACCTGTGGTATACAGTCTGATATACCACAGCTGTCAGCCAATCAGCATTATGGGTTTTTTGTAAGTCTTCACAAGGTTTTCACACACTGTTGCTGGTATTTTGGCCCAGTCCTCCATGCAGATCTCCTCTAGAGCAGTGATGTTTTGGGGCTGTTGCTTGGCAACACAGACTTTCAACTCCCTCCAAATATTTTCTATGGGGTTGAGATCTGGAGACTGGCTTAGCCACTCCAGGACCTTGAAATGCTTCTTACGAAGCCACTCCTTCGTTGCCCGGGCGGTGTGTTTGGGATCATTGTCATGCTGAAAGACCCAGCCACGTTTCATCTTCAATGCCCTTGCGGATGGAAGAAGGTTTTCACTCAAAATCTCACGATACATGGCCCCATTCATTCTTTCCTTTAGACGGATCAGTCGTCCTGGTCCCTTTGCAGAAAACAGCCCCAAAGCATGATGTTTCCACCCCCATGCTTCACAGTAGGTATGGTGTTCTTTGGATGCAACTCAGCATTCTTTGTCCTCCAAACACGACGAGTTTAGTTTTTACCAAAAAGTTCTATTTTGGTTTCATCTGACCATATAACATTTTCCCAATCTTCTTCTGGATCATCCAAATGCTCTCTAGCAAACTTCAGACGGGCCTGGACATGTACTGGCTTAAGCAGGGGGACACGTCTGGCACTGCAGGATTTGAGTCCCTGGCGGCGTAGAGTGTTACTGATGGTAGGCTTTGTTACTTTGGTCCCAGCTCTCTGCAGGTCATTCACTAGGTCCACCCGTGTGGTTCTGGGATTTTTGCTCACTGGAGCCCCAGATCGAGGGAGATTATCAGTGGTCTTGTATGTCTTCCATTTCCTAATAATTGCTCCCACAGTTGATTTCTTCAAACCAAGCTGCTTACCTATTGCAGATTCAGTCTTCCCAGCCTGGTACAGGTTTACAATTTTGTTTCTGGTGACCTTTGACAGCTCTTTGGTCTTGGTCATAGTGGAGTTTGGAGTGTGACTATTTGAGGTTGTGGACAGGTGTCTTTTATACTGATAACAAGTTCAAACGGGTGCCATTAATACAGGTAACGAGTGGAGGACAGAGGAGCCTCTTAAAGAAGGTCAAAGGTCTGTGAGAGCCAGAAATCTTGCTTGTTTGTAGGTGACCAAATACTTATTTTCCACCATAATTTGCAAATAAATTCACTAAAAATACTACAATGGGATTTTTCTGGATTTTTTTTTCTTATTTTGTCTGTCATAGTTGAAGTGTACCTATGATGAAAATTACAGGCCTCTCATCTTTTTAAGTGGGAGAACTTGCACAATTGGTGGCAGACTAAATACTTTTTTGCCCCACTGTATATTTTTAGAATTTTGATCCACTAATATGAGTATTTTCAAAAAGTTAAAATAGACATTTCTAGGAGTTGATTTACATAATCTTAGTCAATCGAAAATATGCTTAGAGTTTGGAAACAACTTCCTTTTTGATGATTGGTTTTGAGTTCTGTACAAAGCGTTGTGAAAATGTACCACATACGTGAAAATTGCACCATCGCCATTCAAATTCAACTGTAAATCTGTCTGTTTCTGCGAGGGACTGAGGACACCTTGTGGTCAAACGAGAGAGAGTACGTGTCCAAAATGACACCCTATGTAGTTCACTACTTTTGATCAGGGTCCATAGGACTCTGGTCTAACGTAGTGCAGTAGAATATAGTGAAAATTTTACCATTGTGGTTGCAGGGAGAGAGTCAACTTGGAGGAAATCAGTCCTGTGTGAGGGGATATTCTCTATGCGCAACGCACATAGAGTTGTGCATTCACATGGCATAGAATAGTATGTTCGCTAGACAGTATGTATATAGTATATAAACAACATATTGTTTGCAGGTGAGGCCTCATGACTTACTCCAGATGACACAATGAAAAATAAGAGTCTTTATAAATCCTAAACCCAGGATAGAGGGGTTCAGTGAATGTGGTGTAGTATGTTTTTATGTGAGTTAGTTCACCACTATAAAAGGACACACTATAAAAGGACAAAGTATCAGCTGGCCAGTCCAGATACACACCAGCTCTGTGGGAAACTCAGCCAGTGTAGCTACCTCCAGTAACCACGAGCACAACTATTACTTGATTTTAACTGACAGTTTTATTCTGTAGTTTTAGTTAGAATTATCACCTTCTGTGAGCACTATAAAGTCAATGAAAATACAGATAAGCACACTCTTACAACTTTCTTGTCTTTTGAGTGACTTGTTAGCTTGATATAACTCTGAAGTGCTTACATACATAAAAACAGTTTAGCCGGAGATATAACAGTATCAGATTAAACACATGAATAAAGGAAAAATACCTCATTGGCTGATTATTACAGAAGCGAGGAAATCCAAAACTTCACACTTCTAATTCCTGGCATGAATTCATGCTTCATCCTTAATTATTATAACGTTACCATCCTAACATACACGCTTCATCTGTTACGAACTACACCTGAAGACACAAAAAACCTAGCTAACACAGCGTGGGATTGCCTTCACTCCAAAAGTGTGTTCCTACGATAATAATCCCTATTACCACAGCTCTTAGCCACGTAGTTCCGCTTGTTTGACCATTTCCCCCGCATAGCGAACACGTAAACAATTCAAACAAAAAGAACAACATAGACTGACAGGTTAATTGTCAGTTACAGCCAGGGATGGGGCTTCGAGGGAGTTCAGCATGGTAAAAGTAATAACCATTATCAGAGCAGTACAAACTGCAGGACATCCTATTAACTCAATCCTACTGTCCCACCCCTCACTCTTCCTACTCATGCCATTGTATGCTACACCAATGAGAGTTACCACTATGCCACTCTACCTCCTGGTAAAAGCGTGACCTAGATAAGCTTTCTCTGCAGAGAACTTGGGGATGATAGTCAAATCTGTCTTGATGGTCTTCATAATGCTCCTATTCTGCCACCCATGTCACCTTCCTGTTCCCCTCAGACATCAACAGGTTTGGGTTTGTGGTGTTTGGGCCTAGGGTGAGCTGACAGGCATCTGTGAACATGTTTAATACTCATATTGTCATATATAATAGTGCAGTCAAGTTTGAAAGTAGACTATTTCAAAATGTCAAACTCTTTCTAACTCTTACGCAATGATTACATCATAACACGTGCCTGATTTTAAAAGTGGCCAGTCGAGGCATCTGTGTTGTGTGTCACTTCATGGGTTTTAGTTCTGAATATGCAACTGATTATGGTTAAAAGGGACTTGCATATTTTCGGCCCTGATTTCAGCCTGCACTTTCCACCATGATCTGCAGGCATGTTTTCAGAAAGCAAGATCCGCCATTATAGTCAATGGGAGTATGTTGATCTTCGCTATCAATATTCGTGGATATAAAAAATAATTATGAAGACAATCATGGTACCAATACGTGCTTCTCTTTCACCAGATGTATGTCCTTGAAACGATTACTTTAAAATCACACACAGACGATAAGGATAATTTAGTTGCTAATGGAAGCCTGTATTACCCTGGTTGGACTTTAACTTAAGATACTCAGCGAGAGGGAGGTCAACACTGAGCTAGCCTGCAACGTAACTTCCTAGAGTAGCTCAAACTGCGCATGCAATGTTTCAAAAACTCCTCCATGTAGCAATATGGTGACACGCTAAAACCCTTCTTGATCTTCAAATGCGCCACTGAGACTTCACATAGGAAACAATGGGGTGATGTCATTGATGGCCTTGTTAATATTTTTTTAGCTCAGCTCAGCTCAGCTATCCCCATTGAGACCGTGTCTGTGCCTCGATCTAGGTTGGGCAAAACTAAACATGGCTGTGTTCGCCTTAGCAATCTCACTGGAATAAAGACCTCCTCCATTCCTGACATTATTGAAAGAGATTGTGATATCTCACTTCTCAAAATAGGGCTACTTAATGTTAGATCCCTCACTTCCAAGGCAGTTATAGTCAATGAACTAATCACTGATCATAATCTTGATGTGATTGGCCTGACTGAAACATGGCTTAAGCCTAATTAATTGACTGTGTTAAATGAGGCCTCACCTCCTGGTTACACTAGTGACCATATCACCCACGCATCCCGCAATGGCGGAGGTGTTGCTAACATTTACGATAGCAAATTTCAATTTACAAAAAAAAAAATGACGTTTTCGTCTTTTGAGCTTCTAGTCATGAAATCTATGCAGCCTACTCAATCACTTTTTATAGCTACTGTTTACAGGCCTCCTGGGCCATATACAGCGTACCTCATTGAGTTCCCTGAGTTCCTATCGGACCTTGTAGTCATGGCAGATAATATTCACATTTTTGTTGACTTTAATATTCTCATGGAAAAGTCCACAGACCCACTACAAAAGGCTTTCATAGCCATCATCGACTCAGTGGGTGTTGTCCAACATGTCTCCAGACCTACTCACTGCCACAATCATACTCTGGACCTAGTTTTGTCCCGTGGAATAAATGTTGTGGATCTTACTGTTTTCCTCATAATCCTGGATTATCGGACCACCATTTCATTACGTTTGCAATCGCAACACATAATCTGCTCAGACCCCAATGAAGGATCATTAAAAGCCATGCTATAAATTCTCAGACAACACAAAGATTCCAAGATGCCCTTCCAGACTCCCTCCGCCTACCCAAGGATGTCAGAGTACAAAAATAGTTAACCACCTAACTGAGGAACTCAATTTAACCTTGCGCAATACCCTAGATGCAGTCGCACCCTTAAAAACCAAAAACATTGGTCATAAGAAACTAGCTACCTGTTATACAGAAAATACCCGAGCTCTTAAGCAAGCTTTCAGAAAATCGGAACGGAAATGGCACTACACCATACTGGAAGTCTTCCGACTAGCTTGGAAAGACAGTACCGTGCAGTGTTGAAGAGCCCTCACTGCTGCTCGATCATCCTATTTTTCCAACTTAATTGAGGAAAATAAGAAAAATTCCAAATTTATTTTTGATACTGTTGCAAAGCTAACTAAAAAGCAGCATTCCCCTAGAGAAGATGGCTTTCACTTCAGATCATTCAAAAGCAAATTACAGACTCCTCTTTAAATCTGCATATTCCTCCAAAGCTCAGTTGTCCTGAGCTTCTGCACAACTCGCCAGGACCGAGGATTAAGGGAGACACTCAAGTTTTTTAAAAACCTCTTAGTGCACGGATCCCATAAACGGGATCAAAATCGACAACATCCGGTGAAACTGGAGCGTGCCAAATTCAAATGACAAAATTGTAATATTAAAACATTCATGAACATACAAGTGTCCTACATCATTTAAAAGCGTAACTTCTTGTTAATCCAACCGTGTTGTCAGATTTCAAAAAGGCTTTACGACGAAAGCATACCATGCAATTATCTGAGGATAGCGCCCCGAATACAAAAGCATTAAAAACATTTTCCAAACCAGCAGAGGCATCACAAACGTCAGAAATAGCAAGAAAATAAATCACTTACCTTTGAAGATCTTCCTCTGTTTGCAATCCCAAGGGTCCCAGCTACACAAAAAATGGTTGTTTTGTTCGATGAAGTCCTTCTTTATATCCCCAAAAAGTCAGTTTAGTTGCCGTGTTTGATTCAGTAATCCACCCGTTCCACTAGTTCAACATGCATACAAAGGAATCCCAAAAGTTACCAATAAACTTCGTCCAAACAATTCAAACAATGTTTCTAATCAATCCTCAGTTACCCTAATATGTAAATAAATGATTTCATTTAAGGCGGAATGTAGTATGTTCAATACCGGAGATAAATAACGAGGTGCCTCATCCACGTGCGCCACAAGACTACAGTCAAAATGAGGGCCACCTTGAAAAACTACAACTACTAATTCAGTTTTCAAAAAGAAACTAAAAACCTTTCTAAAGACTGTTGTCATCTAGTGGAAGCCATAGGAACTGCATCTGGGAGCTATTTATTTGAATATCCCATAGACAAGTGTTGAAATGGACAGTGACCTCAAAAACATTTCTGGATGGATTTTCCTCGGGTTTTCACCTGCAATATCAGTTCTGTTATACGCACCAAAATTATTTTAACAGTTTTAGAAACTTCAGTGTTTTCCATCCGATGATACCAATTATATGCATATCCATATCCTTCTGGGCCTGAGTAACAGGCAGTTTACTTTGGGCACGTCATTTATCCGAACTTCCGAACACTGCCCCCTCTTGACACATTGGTGAAAATAATCATGGCCTCTAAACCTTCAAGCTGCATACTGGACCCTATTCCAACTAAACTACTGAAAGAGCTGCTTCCTGTGCTTGTCCCTCCTATGTTGAACATAATAAACAGTGTGTACCAAACTCACTAAAAGTGGCAGTAATATAAAGCCTCTCTTGAAAAAGCCCAACCTTGACCCAGAAAATATAAAAATCTATCAGCCTATAACGAATCTCCCATTCCTCTCAAAAAAAAATTAAATGCTGTTGCGCAGCAACTCACTGCCTTCCTGGAGACAAACAATGTATACAAAACGCTTCAGCAGACTGATCCACTGATCCATGCTTTTTTCACTTCTAGGTTAGACGACAGCAATGCTCTACTTTCCGGCTACCCGGATAAAGCACTAAATAAACTTCAGTTAGTGCTAAACACGGCTGCTAGAATCTTGACTAGAACTAAAAAATGTGATAATATTACACCAGTGCTAGCCAAACTACACTGGCTTCCTGTTAAGGCAAGGGCTGATTTCAAGGTTTTACTGCTAACCTACAAAGCACTACATGGGCTTGCTCCTACCTATCTTTCTGTTTTAGACCCCATCATAGCACTGAGACTGCATTTGTGAAGGTGGTAAATTACTTTTTAATGGCGTCAGACCAAGGCTCTGCATTGGAGATTGGAAACCCAAATTGGTCTACACGGACAAGTTCTGGCCTGGTTTAGATCTTATCTGTCAGAAAGATATCAGTTTGTCTCTGTGGATGGTTTGTCCTCATACAAATCAACTGTAAATTTTGGTGTTCCTCAAGGCTCTGTTTTAGGACCACTATTGTTTTCACTATATATTTTACCTCTTGGTGATGTTATTCGGAAACATAACGTTAACTTTCACTGCTATGCGGACGACACACAGCTGTACACTTCGATGAAACATGGTGAAGCCCCAAAATTGCCATACCTGGAAGCCTGTGTTTCAGACATAAGGAAGTGGATGGTGGTAAATGTTTGACTTTTAAACTCGGACAAAACAGAGATGCTAGATTCTAGGTCCCAAGAAACAAAAGGATCTTCTGTTGAATCTGACGATTTTTATTCAACATAAAACTCTTTAAAAAAAAGTTTTGCTACAGTTACGTAGGACTGAATCTTGGTGGTGGGTCACATATTACCCCAGCTTAATTTCTGTAGTTCAATGCTTCCCATGGCTCCCCATTCTGGCTACTGGGATAAAATTCATAGTGCGGTTATATGGTAAACAATCACAGATAAAATTAACACGTTCGCAAAGAGAGAAAGACGTGGGAGAAAATGTTAATTGTATTTCCAGGCACTAGCATTTTGCCCCATCCTAAAATGGTTTAGACATGATTCTTCTGCCCCTGGCTGTATAGAGTATATGGGTATATGGTGTCTCCTATTGCCCTAGAAGAAGTAGTCTTCACTGACATATCCTTTAAACAATGTAAACTACGCTCTGATCCTATTATTCTTCACAACATGTATATTTGGCTCGAATTGAAAAACAATGTAACATTGCCCATACTCCAATATTTCACAATAAGGCCTTTGAGGGAAGCCTTTTTCACCCCGCCCAATGGTCCAAATGTGGAATCTGTACTCTTACTGATAACATGGACATTAATGGTTTTAAAGATACATACACATTACCAAGCAACTCTTTTTTTCAATATTTTTTTTCAAGGAGGCCTACAAACCTGACTCAGTTACACCAGCTCTGTCAGGAGGAATGGGCCAAAATTCACCCAACGTATTGTGGGAAGCTTGTGGAAGGCTACCCGAAAATGTCTGACGAGGGAAGCCCAGTAACTAAGTCCAGGAATATATGGGACCAGGGGCGGTGAGGAACAGGGAGTGGTTGAAGAAGGCCAGCCGAACCTTGCCGCGGAGTCTTATTTTGTTGCACACACACACAGTGCAGGCGGCGACGAATGCGGAGACATCCGGCACTATGGAAGGCCACCAAAGCATCATCGGACGAAAGCCAGGGTCCGACAGGAGCCTGGATGACAGATCAGTCTTGAAGAATGTGTCCAATCCAGGACCGGTAAACAGGAAAAACATCCAGTTGGCCGCCGGACCCCCTCGGGTTCCGGCTGGGAGCACTGCACCTTATGGACCAGGCTCTCTATACCCCAGATGACTGCAGCCGCTAGACAGGAGGTAGGGAGGATGGTCTCGGGGTCAGACAGAATAGCAGTGAGGAAATGCAACCATGAGAGTGCGTCAGGCTTCACGTACTTGGATCCTAGGCGGTAGGAGAGAGTGAAATTGAAACAGGTGAATAACAGGGCCCAACAAGCCTGCCTAGAGTTGAGGCACTTGGCAATGTGGAGATATTCCAGTTTCTTTTGGTCAGTCGACACTAAGAATGGGTGTTCCGCCCCCTCCAATCAGTGCCTCCACTCCTACAACACCATCTTGATGGCGAGGAGTTCTCAATTTCCCACATAATAGTTCCTCTCACCAGGGGTAAGATGATGGGAGAGGAAAGCACAGTGGTGAAGCTTTTGCTGGAGACCACGTGAAGGGAACCTTGGGAGAGGTGAGTGCTGAGAGGGTCGGAAGCCAGGATGCTGTAATCCCGGAGGAAGCGGCGGTAGAAATGAGCAAACACCAGGAAACATTGCAGCTGCACTCTGGATGTGGGTTGAGGCCAATCCACCACCGCTCTCACCTTGTCTGGATCCATCTGTATATTTCCTGCAGCGATGACGTATCCTAGAGAGGAGATGGTGGCGCGATGGAATTCACAATTCTCTGCTTTAACGAAAAGCTGGTTCTCCAGGAAATGCTGAAGGGCTTGTCAGACGTGTAGGACATGTTCTTGAGCTGAACAGGAAAAGACAAGGATGTTGTCGAGGTAGGCAAACACGAACCGGTTGAGCATGTCCCGGAGCATATAGTTGACCGGGGCCTGGAACACCACAGGGGCGTTGGTCAGTCTAAATGGCATAACTAAGTAATCTTAGTGCACGCTAGCTGTGTTAAAGGATGTTTTCCACTCATCTCCCTGCCGTATCCAAACCAGATGGTAGGCGTTCCGAAGGTCCAACTTAGAGAAGATGGTCGCTCCCTGAAAAGGTTCAAAAGCCGAGGAGATGAGTGGTAAAGAGTTTTTAACCGTGATGTCATTAAGGCCCCTGTAGTCGATAAAACCTTTGTTATGACCTTCTTAAAACAATTCCATATAGCATATTATCAACTGGGTGATTAGAGCCCTGAATGCTGATTGGCTGACAGTCATGTTATATCAGACCGTATACCATGGGTATGACAAAACATTTATGTTTGCTGCTCTAATTATATTGGTAAACCAATTTATAATACCAATAAGGCACCTCAGGGGTTTGTGGTATATGGCCAATATACCACATCTAAGGGCTGTTCTTATGCATGACGCAAAGCGGAATGCCTGGATACAGCCGTTAGCCGTGGTATATTGGCCATATACCACAAACCCCCGAGGATGCCCAAGGAGGTGTGGTATATGGCCAATATACCACATCTAAGGGCTGTTCTTACGCATGACGCAATGCGGAGTGCCTGGATACAGCCATTAGCCGTGGTATATTGGCCATATACCACACCTCCTTGGGCCTTATTGCTTAAGTAGAACCCCCCTCTCCCAGCTAGAACAGGGATTAAACTATAGTGGGTTTAATGTCTATTTATTATAAATTCTCATATTTTACCATATCTCATAATATTGTCTGTTAAAGTAGAAGTTACATTTTTTTACAACCAAATTTCTATTTTTGATGGAAATGGCATGTTATAAAAGAGTCCGGACACCTTGTTTGTGATTTCACTTGTTTAACTCTTTGACTTGACACGTACCAACAAACGAGTGTGATTATTTTACATTGGTCCCTGCAGAGTGCGCTCAAACCAGTGTGATTAGAACGCTTATTTAGAACGTCCAGTCTCGATTGACGCAACATTCAGCGTTTGAGCTGGCCACACTGTTTTTTCACAGAAACATTTAGCATAAACAGTCTTTACAAAGTTATGTCCTGAATATGACCAATTTATTTTTGGATACAATGTTCAGACATTCACAGAAGTAGCAATAGCATAACACAATCATCCAAACCGGAACATGTAGGCTTCATTAGTCCTAGCGCTAAGTGAGGAAATATTGACATAACACAAGCGGTCAAATTTAGCTAACTCTCGGCTGATAGGAACCACAATATGAATTAGCTAATAGCAATTACTATTTACAATTCACCACATCAGGGGTGAGCTCACCATTGATCGAAATAATTGAGTAAAACACTTTCTAAAAAATCTAAACTAATTCGACATTGGGTGGTTTGTGCACGCCACCATGTTTATTTTTATTTTGCGTCAACCAAAGATAAGAGGAGACTCGATTAGTTTTGTCTGTTTGCAGTATGCATAGTGAAGGGGGTTGTGTCGTCTACGATCATTCACTTCCGGAAGTTTACTCAAAAGATAAGTGAACCATTCTTTCACCTCATAATAACATATTTGGTCTGACAGACGTTTACACGACACCCAGAATGCATTGTATAATGTCAATAAACATTGCGCCACACATAGCTTGCAAATAGCTTGCAAATAGCTTAGCATTAGATCATCATAATCAGTAGAACCTTCAAAAAAGTATTTTACACACATCATGTGTCCATTACAATCTATGCAATAATCGGAACGCATTATTTGTCACCAGTACTTGAAAACGTGATTAAAACTGTAAATATATTATGCTCCATACATACAAACATACAGTACATACATACAGTGCATACGGAAAGTATTCAGATCCCTTGATTTTTCCACATTAAATTGTTTTTTTCCCTCATCGATCTACACACAATACCCCATGATGACAAAGCAAAAACAGATTTTTTAAAATTTGTGCCAGAAATATTACATTACCGTGAAATGCTTACTTAGAAGCCCAATGCAGTTTTAAGAAAATAGAGTAAAAAAAATAAATTACTAAATAAATTCAAGAAAAAAAAAGTAACACAAAAATAATAACAATACCGAGGCTATATACAGGGGGTACCGGTACCGGGTCACTGTGTGGGGGTACAGGTTAGTCGAGGTAATTTGTACACAGATAAACAGCAAGTAGGGGGGGACGGGTGTCAATGCAAATAGTCCTGGCTGTCACACCCTGACCATAGTTTGCTTTGTATGTTTCTATGTTTTGTTTGGTCAGGGTGTGATCTGAGTGGGCATTCTAAGTTGTGTGTCTAGTTTGTCTGTTTCTGTGTTTGGCCTGATATGGTTCTCAATCAGAGGCAGGTGTTAGTCATTGTCTCTGATTGGGAACCATATTTAGGTAGCCTGTTTGGTGTTGGGGTTTGTGGGCGATTGTTTCCGGTCTTTGTGTTTGTTGCACCAGATAGGGCTGTTTCGATTTTGCCACATTTATTGTTTTGTAGTTTATTCATGTATAGTTTCATTATTAAAAAACCATGAATAATAACCATGCTGCATTTTGGTCCTCCTCTCCTTCAACAGAAGAATCCCGTGACACTGGCGGGCATTTGAATAATTGTTCAGCAGTCTTATGGCTTGGGGGTAGAAGCTGTTAAGGAGCCTTTTGATCCTAGACTTGGTGCTCCAGTACCGCTTGCCGTGCGGTAGCAGAGAGAACAGTTATGACTTGCGTGACTGGAGTCTTTGACAATTTTTTGGGCCCTCCTCTGACACTGGAATTAGTAGGTGTCCAAACTTTTGACTGGTACTGTAGGTCCTGGATGGCAGGAAGCTTGGCCCCAGTGATGTACTGGGCTGTACGCACTACACTCTGTAACACATTACGGTCGGATGCCGAGCAGTTGCCATACCAGGAAGTGATGCAACTGGTCAGGATGATCTCGATGGTGCAGCTGTAGAACTTTTTGAGAATCTGGTTATGTATGCCAAATCCTTTCAGTCTCCTGAGGGGGAAAAAATCATTGTCATGCACTCTTCACACAATTTTCTTGGTGTGTTTGGACCATGATAGTTTGTTGATGTGGATACCAAGGAACTTGAAACTCTCTACTCGCTCGCGGACTACAGGAAAAGGAGGGCCGAAGATGCCCCCATTCACATCGATGGGGCTGTGGTGGAGCTCCTTTGTCTTGCTCACGTTGAGGAAGAGGTTATTGTCCTAGCACCACACTGCCAGGTCTCTGACCTCCTCCCTATAGGCTGTCTCATCGTTGTCGGTGATCAGGCCTACGACCGTTGTGTCGTCAGCAAACTTAATGATGGTCTTGAAGTCGTGCTTGGCCTCACAGTCTTGGGTGAACAGAGAGTGCAGGAGGGGACTGAGCACACAACCCTGAGGGGCCCCTGTGTTGAGCATCAGCATGGCAGATGTGTTGTTACCTACCCTTACCACCTGGGGGTGGCCCGTTAGATCCTGGACTTCCTATTTGCAGAGGGAGATGTTTAGTCCCAGGGTCCTTAGCTTAGTGATGAGCTTTCAGAGCACTATGATGTTGAATGCTGTGCTGTAGTCAATGAAGGGCATTCTCACGTAGGTGTTCCTTTTGTCCAGGTGTGAAAGGACAGTGTGGTGTGCAATAGAGATTGCATCATCTGTGGATCTATTGGGGCGGTATGCAAATTGGAGTGGGTCTAGGGTTTCTAGGATAATGGTGTTGATGTGAGCTAAGCACGTACCCCTGTGGGGCCCCTGTTCTTGTTCTTGCAATCTCCACTGTGCCATGCATCTGAACATGAAAAAAAGGGTTATTTAAAGGGTTCTCCTACAGAGACAGCAGAAGAACCATTTTAAGTTTTAGACAGTACCTTTTATTTGTAATTGTCACTTTATTGCTGGTCTTGCAATTTCACAGTGCCTCCACTCAACCATTTAAGAGGCTGAAGAAGATAAACAGTTAGGGTCAAATACGACCATGCATATTATTAACTCAAGAGCCCCTCCAGCTCCACCCCAAGTCACCTCACGCCTCTAATCATGCTAAAAGGATGGACACCAGTGCTAGCTGTGCCATTAAAGAACCTGGTTCGAGTCCAGGCTCTGTCGCAGCCGGCTGCAAACGGGAGACCCATGGGGCGGCACACAATTGGCCCAGCGTCGTCTGGGTTAGGGGAGGATTTGGCCGGCAGGGCTGCTCCTGTCCCATCGTGCACTAGCGACTCTTGTGGCGAGTTGTGCGCAATGCACGCTGACACAGTCGCCAGGTGTTCGGCGTTTCCTCCGAAACATTGGTGCGGCTGGCTTCCGGGTTAAGTGGGCGTCGTGTCAAGGAGCAGTGCGGCTTGGCTGGGTTGTGTTTCGGAGGACGCACGGTTCTCGACCTTGACTCTCCCGAGTCCGTACGGGAGTTGCAGTGATGGGACAGGACTGTAACTACCAAATTGGGGAGAAAAAGGGGTAATAATAAACATTTTTTTAAAGAATGGACAGAAACAGGGAGAGGCCAGCCTCGCTCTTTACGCCTGCTCCCGCTCTTCCTCCCCCTGGCGCTCGAGGGCGCAAGGATCCCCAGCATTACGCACTCAAGCCACCATCAGTACGCACCTGCCTTCCCCCAGTCACGCGCATCAGCGATCATTGGACTCACGTGGACTCAATTACTTGTGTCATTACCTTCCCTATATCTGTCTGTTCCCAAGCTCTGTTCCCTGCTTTGGGATTAATTGTCTCATGTCCATGTTACCTGTGTTCCGATGCTGTTCCTGTCTTGTTTCCTTGTCTATTCCCGAATAAATGTCTGACTCCCCGTACCTGCTTCTCCTGTCCGGCGGCAGCCCTTACCACTGTAAGGGCTGCCCAAATAATTACTTAATTAATAATGCTAAATCGCATCCTGCCTGGTAAACACAACACTAAGCAAGGCTTATAAACATGTACAGCGCATTCAGAAAGTATTCAGACCCCTTGATTTTATCCACATTTTGTTACATTACAGCTAATTAATAAAACCGAGGAGAGAATAGCGAGAGAGAGGAGGATCTCTAGAGAGACATGGTGTGTGTGTGTGTATGCAGAATCTCAGACTAAACTCATACCATCACCCTCCCATGAGAAAGACCTGACCTTGTCCTTGACCTTGAGTCAGATCACTCGCTATGTCTCTCACAAAAGTCCACCCCAGAGCCCAGCCACACATCCTTAACCTTCACATGCACATTTCCCTGTGGATATGAAGGATTCATGCCTCTGTCTTCAGTATGCTCCTCAGACAAAGCCAGTCTCTCCTGAGAGCTGGGAAAGGGGCACTTTTGCTGTGATATTGATAGGAGGATGGGATATCATTTATAGCAACAATCATACTGAAAATAACTTATTGTCTTACATGATAATAAACATCTTGCTAACAACATTCTGTTTGTTACAAATCAAGCAGGATCACAGTTATTATTATTTTTGCCTTTATTTAACTAGGCAACTCAGTTTAGAATATTTTCTTATTTTGGGCTCCCGAGTGGCGCAGCGGTCTAAGGCACTGCATCTCAGTGCTAGAGGCATCACTGCAGACCCTGGTTTGATTCCAGGCTGTATCACAACCAGCCGTGATTGGGAGTCCCATAGGGCGGCGCACAACTGGCCCAGCGTTGTTACGGTTTGGCCGGGGTAGGCATGTTCTTTTACAGGCAACAGAGTGTGAATGACATAAGAAAAGGGCTCCCTATGGGCCAGAGAAGCGGTGATTGTCACGTTCTGACCATAGTTCTTTTGTGTTTTCCTTGTTTTAGTATTGGTCAGGACGTGAGCTGGGTGGGCATTCTATGTTGTGTGTCTAGTTTGTCTATTTCTATGTTTGGCCTGATATGGTTCTCAATCAGAGGCAGGTGTTAGGCATTGTCTCTGATTGGGAACCATATTTAGGTAGCCTGTTTTGTGTTGGGTTTTGTGGGTGGTTGTTTCCTGTCTTTGTGTTTTCTGCACCAGATAGGGCTGTTTCGGTTTTGCCACGTTTTGTAGTTTGTTCATGTTAAGTGTCTCTTATTAAAGAACCATGAACTTCAACCACGCTGCGTTTTGGTCCTCCTCTCCTTCCCAGGAAGAAAACCGTTAGTGATCATGACCAGAATAGGGGAATGATCACCTTTTTGGTGGCCCCACTGGCTCAGACTGCAAAACCTGGACAGATTTCATAAACATGGTCCATGGCCAGAGAGGAAGTCATCCATGTAGCACCACCTATCCTTAGCGCAGCACTTGTGAATGACAAATGACAGCCATTGAATGTCATGGTCCTCTCTGAATTCTAAGGAGGCCCCTATGCTCTCCTGTGATTTCATTATTTTGAACAATGCTCTATTGGCTTCTGATCTGCAATGTGCAAAACCGTCTGTGTTGTGCGCATGCGTGTGAGTGTGTTTGAATTGCACAGTTTATAGGGGGTATTATTTAGCTGTGGGTAAGCAGTAGAATTTTCACAGTCACAGTGTTCAAAGTCATCCAAGTTCAGTAGATGAATACATAAACCTCTTTCAAAGGCTTTTTACCAGCTAGCTCTCAGAGCACAACATATTCTGTCTGCATACAAATTAATGTGACCAAATCTGTGGCTCCAAATTGCACTAATAAAAAAGGCAATAGAATCTCTCATTTACACCAACTAACTGTCAAAAAGCTTTGAGAAACGTTCACTAAAACATAACAGGGCCTTGCAGGTGACACTAAACGGATTGTTTAGAAAGGGATGTGCTAATGTATTATTTGGTTCATTTATTTATGACCTATTTATTGTTCTTGAATCACTTACAATATATACTGTTTACACACTTGATCAATTACTCTATGTTACATAACTTAAAACAGATCTCTATAACGCTGACTATTTGAAACTGCGACTTAGATACACCCGTTTTCTACCAGAATAATAAAACCCCTGGAGAGATCCCTGCTACTTTCAGATAGCAGCACTCTGGCAATGCAAATCATCAAAGTCTAGACTCGCGCCTCCAAAGTGTCAGGCAGAGCCAACACTATAAAACTGTATCAGACAGGGATCCACACCAAGGGAGGCTATGAAATATTTCCTACTCCATTGACATGAATTTCAGTGATTCTATCGAGGCAGCGAGTCTCTGAATAGACTTAAATGATGCCGTCTGACCTTTCCAGCGGATGTAAATTCCCTCCAAAAGCGAAGGATCTGAGATTCATTGGTAAATAAAGTAGGCTCGCTCAGGGAGGGACACATCAGGCATAAAAATAGATGCTGACGATTCAGCAGGTCCTGTGTGTGAGAGTTACTGCCGGTCTGAAAGTACAGGAGACAAAGATGCAGTAAATATAAAACACAAAAACAAGGGGACCTGAGAGTTTGTGTGTGCTTTGGGAATTGATAAACACGCGATAAACATAGGAGCATGAATTAATTCTGCTCCCTGAAGAGAGGTCAGAAAAGAGGTACAACTCCAACAAGCAACTGTTAAACAGTTAATCAGAGCTTAGCCTTCCATTAACAATCTTAATGGAGGTTCACAAAGCCTGCTGCAATTTAGGTCTTGCGAGCGTTTGTAAAATGTCAACAGTCAATGTCAACTGTCATGCTGAAATACAATGAACATTTTCCATGAACAATTTGATTGGGTCATAAAGTAACTACACACACGAAATGCCTATTCATCCATGGATCCATCCAACTTTAATAGGAGATTGGCTGAGGAAGAGGGTAGGGAAATTAGTAGAATGACTGAAAAAATAGCAGTATCGACAAATGGCCTTGCTTTTTTGTACCAGTCTCCTAGGACAAAGACAGATTTCAGATGGTTCCTCTTCACTCGACATGATTTACACACCTGTGTTGTAATCTCAGTCCCTGTCATGTCTGCAATGACCCACATCAAAGAGAGAGAAAAGGGGTGGACAGATAGAGGAAGTGCGAGGAAGAGCACGAGAGAGAAAGAGAGAGAGAGACAGAGCGAGGGGAAGAGAGAGAGAAAGAGAGAACCAACAAACCAACCAACACTTGTCTTTTTGGATGGATATAAGGCCAATCTATCCAATGACCTTCTTTTTTTTACCTCTACCAATCCCTTACAGTGTAAACTACCATTAGACTTTCAATACTAAAACTGTATCCTTTCATTATACATCCCTGGCAATGAGCTCCATTTTCATTAAATGGTCAACAAAAAAAAAGAGCTGTCTTATAACAGCATGGACTTAATGAACCTTATTGAAGAGAAATCTGCATTAGCTCCGAAATTACAAAGACTATTCTCGGAGGAGAAAGACTTGCTTGGGTATCCGCAACCACACTTAATGATTTATTTTCTATGCAAATTGGTCTTGAGATTATGCTTCTATCTATGACTATGCAGAAAAGTACATTGGGTGTCTTTACAAAGTTCAGAAAGTGTTATGTTTCTCAACTAAATGTGCTACTCTGTGTATCATGTTTGCCATCCTAGAGAAAAATGGTTAACAAATGAAGGTAATCTACCTGTGCGTCTCAATGAACAGATCATCAAATGTGAGAAAGTAGTCTTAAGGCTTAAAATTAAAAAAGGGGCACCGTCGAGCATGTAGTGAAAACACCTGTTAACAACCAGAAAAGCTGTCAGGTCGTTTCAAAAAGCCGACCCTAGGCAACAGAAGTCACGAGGGTCTGGTTTCAATTGCAGACTTGTTTGGCAACTTCGATAAGGGGAAGAAGAAAAATGACGGGGTGAGTCCTCTTTAGACAGACAACTCTCCGAACAAATCACAAGGCCAGAATGTCATGATTCAAAACCAAAGTTTGCAGGCAAAACCTTCTACAGTGCTTTTAGTG
The DNA here is from genome assembly GCF_018296145.1 of Oncorhynchus tshawytscha. NCBI lineage: Eukaryota > Metazoa > Chordata > Actinopteri > Salmoniformes > Salmonidae > Oncorhynchus > Oncorhynchus tshawytscha. Next base: position 19,343,475 of record NC_056456.1, on the reverse strand, counting down.
AAGGAAGTTGATGCAAACGAGCCACTTGTGAAATGCACTCATTAAAAATAACCTCTGATCTCCATCTTGCTAGCTACTATTTTGTATTTTATTCAAGCAGATAAGGTTCTTCTATGCCAAACTGACGTTATATTACATACAGGTATGTTAAGTGGAAACATTTCAAAATTATGGGAGGCAACCTGGAAGTCTTGGGAGACTAAGGTGTCAGGTAACGCCACAGAGGAAAGTATCATATCCCTCCAGCAGAGGGCAAACTCACTCTAGCCACTGGAATTATTGGCACCTATGCCATACCATTGATGCAAACCATTTTAATGTCCATTGTCACCGCTGTTGGTTGTACTGATGCATAAGTTAATGAATTGAAATCATGAATGAACAGACACAGAACAGAAAGATTACCATCATTATTGCCAGTGTAAGTGATTGATCAATCACAATACACATTTTCCAGACCAAGGTAATGACCAACATAAAGATAGCAGTTGAAGTGATACTACTTTTCACAGTAATACTTCTTTCATTAGTTAAACTGACAAGGCCGCATGCATGCATGCTTCTGTCATAGCACTCTGTCAAAACAATCTCAAGACGTTTGTTGGAAGGTAATGCCCTCTAGAGGTAGTAACAAAAACTATTGAAGGTTGAATATTATTTTGCATATTGCACCTTGTACTGTGTGGGGACGGGGGACATCACAATCTCTATTAGTGTTTTATTGATCTTTCTCCCAGGAAATGAACTGCCCAACAGTTTCCCCAGTAACTATAGACAGTAACATTATCTCTTGTGAAATAATAATAAGACCTGTTAATCCTTGACTGTTTTAGGCAAGAGGACAGAATGTATGGTCCTCTGGGGATATCTTCAGAAAAGGACCTTAATTAACCCACAGTGTGCACTCGCTCACTACTTCCCACAAATTTCCCACAAACTTCCCACATAATACAAACCTGTATTATGGAAACTGCTATTACCTCTTCAAATCGTTTTAAGTGGTGGGAATATTTTATGTTTCTCATAGATACAGATAAATCTTTTGCCTAAAATTCATGTCCTAATCAATCTCAAATGTATTGTGTAGCTCAATACTTAATGATGATTTGGATATTGGGGATATAATATTACCTTTATTTAACTAGGCAAGTCAGCTAAGAACAAATTCTTATTTTCAATGATGGCCTAGGAACAGTAATTGCCTTGTTCAGGGGCAGAACGACAGATTTTTACCTCAGCTCAGGGATTCGAGCTTGCAACCTTTCAGTTACTAGCCCAACGTTCTAACCACTAGTATATCTGCCACCCCCAATGTTAGGGATATTGGAAAAAAATTGCATTTGGAGACAGTAGTCAGGTGAACAAAATCAAAGCATTGATTTCTGTCTTACCTTGTCCATATACTGCTTACAGCAGGGGTCGGCAACTAGCGGCCCATAAGCCATAACCGGCCCTCAGGTTATTTGTTTTGGTCCCCCCAAAGTTTCTAGTATTTTTTAATACTTTTTATATTTAAAAAAAGACTGTAGAATCACCAGGAATTCAGATGTTTTTTTATTTATTTTTTGGAAATCTGTTCGAAAGTATTCCCACGAATGATAAGAGATATTTGATTGTGTCTCAATGTAATCAAGGTATAAAATTATTGTTATTTTCAAATACAATCTTTTATTGCAAAGTCAATTTGCAGTGTACAAATTATTATATATATATATATCTTACGGCTCCCCGACCATCCACTCCGACAACGATCATCAACGATCGTCACACAGCTGAATCTAGTTGCTTACCCCTGGCTTACAGGTTAAGGAAATCAAGATGTATTTTAATAATTTGGGTGAACTATCCCAACTGTACTCGCTTTGCAAAAAGCGTGACGTCCTTTACAATGGTGCCGTGACCCGGATCTGCACATGTGGTCAAAGCTGGGATTGTTGTGGAGTAAGTTTGTGAGCAGATGGGTGAATGTGAGGAGATGCGGAAATGTGAAACTCACATCTCAGCAGCCTGAATGGTGGTCACATGTGTGCAAGGCTAAGGTCCTAGGTTCGAACCTCGGTATGAGCCAAAGCTTTACTCGCTCAGCAAGCAGCGTAACGTTCTTTACACCTAGAGCAAACAACCAGGGTATTTTATGAATGAGCAAGATTAGATAACCAGAGGAAAAGTTTGGGCATTTATTCCCTGGGCACAAACCGGAAAAAAGTGTTTGAAGTTCAGCAGTGAAAGTCTTAAGAGGACAATGCCATCCTCTGGGTAGCCTAATGGGCTTGACTTGACATCAAAGGACAGCCAGTCAGCCACTCAGGGACTTGTGCACAGTGTGTGCCAGTTGGCATCTCTTTAGCACTGGGATTGTATACAACACAAGACTCTCTACTGTTGTTGTTGCAGTCACCACTCTTGTGGCACAATAAAGCAAAACAAACATCCAGGGCACGTTTGCTCACGTATTGGTCTGATAAGTGCACAATGTTAAATTGAGCTAAATGAAAAACAGTGGATGAAAACAACACCTGAACAGCATGTAACACGATGCTCATCGTCGCGAATCTCTACTATTTTCCTACGTGGGTGAGCAGCCAGGCTGCCACCGTGTAGATACTGTGCCCAATGGGGCAAGAACAGGATTTTAATTTAAAGCAGCACAGCAACTCTTTATTGGGCGCACATAGTGGGGGAAAGAAGCCTATTCCAACTTTGACTCAGGGGTAGATGTAACATAGTAAACGTAAATCTGTGACACTCAAATTAGTATTATAGGTCACGTTTCGTATGGTATATATTAATTTGTGGATGTCCATCATCTATTTTGTATAATATGTTACGAATTTGTAAACATATGATATGTTACGAATTCCATTTGTTGTGGCTAACGTTAGCTAGGTGTGTAACGTTATCTAGGCTGACGCAGATCGCGCTGCAAGTCCTGCATCTCCCATCTCCTCATTGGTTTATAGAAGCAGGTACCCACGTGCCATCTCCTCATTGGTTATACCCAAGTGGGTGACTGAAAGACGAAATAGGTCGGTGGCAGTAATGCACGTCATTTATGGAAGTTGCCAATCGCAATTTAAAGTCAAGAGAAGAAAAAGCCTGGAAGGAGGAGAAATGACTAGAAACTATTCGGTTGACCATTTTATGTGTGGATTAATTGGTGGAGTAGAGGACCTTGTCCATTTCAAATAAAATATAACAACTCAATGGTTATATCCCAGGACAAATTGGCAGGCAACAGCAAGCTAGCTAAATAGGACAAATTAGCTAGCAAGTGCAAGCTAGCTAGCTAAATCTCCATAAATGTTTAATGCTTTCGACCTGTCCCCAAATTAATATAATTGGTTCAGAGTTTTGTTTTGATATTTTAACCTGCGTGTCGTGATCGTGTTTGGTGTGGGGGGACAAAATACATTTATGCGCGATGGCGCACACGCACAGCCGGTTTGGGTTCTGTGTTAGTATTAGGTTATGAAATTCAGTTTTTTTACTGTTATTGAAATGTTAAATAAAGACCCCACTGAACAATTCTGAACCTGAATAATCATATTTGTCTCGTTTTTTTTATAACATCAGGAAGTGAGATTTCATCACCCACTAAGTGCAGATTGGGTGGACACCCTACAAAATAGGTAAAAATAGTATTAAGTAGTTGCAAAGTTGCTAATGAGCAAAAATGCTAACTCTGTCCGTAATATGAATCGAACAGTTATTCTGTCAGCTTATGAACTTGAGGAGAGTTGTAGCTAGTACAGCCATGCAGTTTATAAAGAATTTAGCTAGTCTTATTCGTCTACATAACAGTATTCTCTTAACCCTCTTGCTGTGTTCCGGTCGAATTGGACCGATTTACAATTTTTCTCTCTGAAAAATGTAGTTAATTTAATCAGATTGTCATAAGGTTCCATGACTTTGTCCACAAAGGGCATCTGAACACACAAAATACATGTTGATGATTTTCATAACATTTTGAGTGTTTTATTAAACCTGTGGTGTTCCCAGTCTAAAATGACCGGTCATTAGAAATGAATGGGTGAGTCTACAATTAGTGTATAAAATTGAGTTCAGGCACATGCCCGTCCCCCACCCCCCACCCCACCCCACATGCATGGGTGTTTGAGCACATACACCTCACTCAGCCTTTTGGCTTCCATGGCAACCCCCATGGGAAAACTTGTAATGTTCACAAGAACTTAAGTTGATACAAAGATCTAACACAACATTAGGTGATAATATATGTATTATTATGGATTTATAATCAGCTATAATGGGGAGGTCATTTTGGACAGGAACACAGAATTAATTAACATGAAACGAACACAGCAGGAGGGTTCAAATCAGAGTTCCTCCAGTTTCCCAGCCATAGCCTGCCAAGGCTAAATGCCGATGATCGAAATCACCACAGGTAGGCTGCGATTGTTTTCAAATATGTAGCCTATTTGGCTGATAAACCTTAGCTTACATTTTACAATACATTTTAAACTACATAGTCTACTTAGCATAGGAAAGATAATAACAATTCTTCTAATTCCTTTTCTACAAATGACGGACGCAATTTATCTATTTATTTTACCAGCATCGCTCCGAGTAGACGCCAGAAAAAAAATACTTTATTTCTAATTTGACGCGCTATTATACCGTTGATGCGAGCGGCCCGTCTGTTTTCTCTCGTTCACTCCCGTGTATTCTAATTCCAGCGTGTACACGCTCGTTCAAGCGCATAAAAAATACTATTCGTTTGATTTGGGCTTTATGAAACCATACCAAACGTAACATATACTCATTTTTTGTCACATTTTTACTATGTTAAGTGTAGTCTTTCAGGCTACTCTATTGAGCCCAAGCAGCACGACTATATACATTGTATGTGCACAATTCATTTTAAACAATGTCCCTTGCGGTCTAAACAGCTTGTTTGTTTTAATCGAATACAAAACAGTGGCCACTGATAACTGTGCTATATAGGCTACTCTGTAGGATACCTTAATATACGAAAAGGATAAGACCTTTCAGCTTTAAGTGCTATATTTCAGGCACTCATTTTAGCACAAATATTTTTTTTAATGAGGGCAACACCAAATTTGTAGGCTAGTTGAGCTACAAAAGTTGAATTATATTGCCAACCTTCTCTCCCTTGGTGGAGCCCCTTCGGTAGTTCCCTGCACCTGCCGAGGAGTTCATGGTCCCTCGATTGGTAGTCTACCTGAAATGCAGACATATACAGAGCTGTACAGCTGTTTCGTTCATAAACTACTTTCATCTCAGCATGCCCACTCGAAAAAGAAAAAACCGCGAGAGGAAGAGTGCTGCATGAGGCAAACTAACCAGAAAGACACGTTCCCTCGAATTTCCGTCTTCAGTCTGGTATCCTTTAGTGATATTAATCAAACGTGTGGTAGTAATTCGGCAACAACAAATAAAAAAGCTAAACTTTATAGACCACTTTCACATACGGCTCATTCAATAGCTTTCATTTCAAATCCATGCAGATCTTTGACGCTCGAGCAGCGAAGCCCGGGATTTCTAGAAACCAAAGCGCACGCGTGTCCATAGGTGGTTTCTCGCAGCCTACTGAATCACATGCAAAGTCTGTTCTTCCAGAATGGTTTTCGCCAGGCTTTTAAAAAAAAAGTTTGTTCGCCACGGTAGTTAAAAGTTTGCTCCTATCCGATACATAATGAAATGCAGTGCAGTAGATACTGTCAAATTGTTTGTTTAGTGAAGTCGTACGTCTACTCATGGAATTGGGCTTGAGGCAATACAAACTGCAAATTTACTTATGGCTATCTAAATGCCACCTCTGTTTGCATATGTGTCTGTTTGGATACTTTATGCAGTCTGGATAATCTCGTTTGTATCCATTTTCGGTAGCCTCAAAGGGTTCTTGTTGAGAGACAATTTACAGGACGGAGACAATTAGCGTGAGAGCAAGGGAGATTAAGTGTCACTTTTCCTGTTATTAGTTTTCCATAGGCCTAATGAGGGGGGGAAACAAGCAATTTTGCATCAAAGCACTCATTACAGAAGGAAAAGTGTGAAATAGAAGTGGCACAGCAGGGGGTTAAGTGGTGAGACTAGCTAACTTCTATACTGCTACTTGTGCCAAACTGCACTGAATCTGTAGCGTTAGCTGTTAATAATTTAGTGGAAGAAATGTTAGAAACAAGGCCCAAAGACACATAGTTTAACCATGATAATTCCCCAATGCTGCTGTGGTCAGACAAATATTGAGGAGGTCTCATGGAAAAGCTAGAGACCTCTGTGCAAGGACCAAGTAATAAGGAGGACATTGCAGAGAGAATCCATTCTGTGCCCATTGATTCACCCCTGGACTGTAAAAATTAGGGAAGCTAAGGTGGTTTACATAAAACAAAGAAAATGTTGTGAACGGAAACTAGCCAAACTGTTGTATTACCAGTAGGCTATAGTTACTGTCTCTAGTAAAAAAAAAATAAAGAATGAAATGATCGAATTTATACTGAACAAAAATATAAATGTAACATTTAAATCCCATGTTTCATGAGCTAAAATAAAAAATCCCAGAAATGTTCCATACGCACAAAAAGCCTATTTCTCTCAAATGTTGTGCATTAATTTCTTTACATCCCTGTTAGTGAGCATTTCTCCTTTGCCAAGACAATCTATCCACCTGACAGGTGTGGCATATCAAGAAGCAGATTAAACAGCACGATCACTACACAGATGCACCTTGTGCTGGGGACAATAAAGGCCACTCTAAAATGTGAATTTTTGTCACACAACACAATGCCACCGATGTCTCAAGTTTTGAGGGAGCGTGCATTTGGCATAGTGACTGCAGGAATGTCCTCCAGGGCTGTTGCCAGAGAATTTAATGTTAATTTCTCTTCCATTAGCTGTCTCCAATTTTGTTTGAGAGAATTTGTCAGTACGTCCAACTGGCTTCACAACTGCAGACCTTGTGTAACCATGCCAGCCCAGGACCTCCACATCCAGCTTATTCACCTGTGGGATCATCTGAGGCCAGCCACCCAAACAGCTGATGAAACTAGGTTTGCACAACCAAAGAATTTCTGCACAAACTGTCAGAAACCCTCTCAGGGAAGATCATCTACATGCTTGTCATCCTCACCAGGATTTTGACCTGACTGCAGTTTAGAGTCGTAACCAACTTCAGTTGGCCATTGGCACGCTGGAGAAGTGTGCTCTTCACTTATGAATTCCAGTTGCAACTGTGCCGGACAGATGGCAGACAGCGTGTATGGTGATGTGTGGGCGAGCGGCAGTTTGCTGATGTCAACATTGTGAACATAGTGCCCATGGTGGTGGTGGGGTTATGGTATGGGCAGGCATAAGCTACGGACAATGAACACAATTGCATTTTATCAATTGCCATTTGAATGCACAGAGATACCATGACGAGATCCTGAGACCCATTGTCGTGTCATTCATCCGCCGCCATGAGCAAAGTTGGGATGCTCTGGATCGATGTGTACGATAGCATGTTCCAGTTCCCGCCAATATCCAGCAACTACGCACAGCCATTGAAGAGGAGTGGGACAACATTCCATAGATGACAATCAACAGCCTGGTCAACTCTATGCAAAAGAGATGTGTTGCACTGCATGAAGCAAATGGTGGTCACAACAGATACTGACTGGTTTGCTGATCCACAGCCCTACCTTTTTTATGGTATCTGAGACCAACAGGTGCATATTTTTATTCCCAATCATGTGAAACCCATAGATTAGGGCCTAATGAATGTATTTAAATTGACTGATGTCCTTATATGAACTGTAACTCAGTGAAATCTTGAAATTGTTGCATTTATATTTTTGTTCAGTGTATATGTAAATTGAATTCATATGGTAAACTACAAGAGTATTGGAAGAAAGAGGAAGAAAGAAGTTAATCAGAAAGTTCCAGGCTAGGTTGTGCAATTGTCACCCTACCAATCCACCAATTACAGATCAGCACCTTGGACAGCAACCAGCAAGGCTGACGCTGCAGACACTGTGGTGGTGATGATGGAGAAAAGTCAGGAAACGGATTGACAGCTATAGGAGGTCTAATGTCAGTGTAACCTGGGGTTACACTTTTGATCAGATAAGAGGCTCCAGTTTTAGAGCACCATAGCTAAGACATATAACCAGGCAAAGTTTTAGATTGGCAAGATGAAATAACAAGGCAAAGAGATAACATAAAGAGGATATAGTTCTAGGTCCCAACAAACAAAGATATCTTCTGTTGGATCTGACAATTAATCTTGATGGTTGAACAGTTGTCTCAAAAAAACTGAAAGCCCTCGGCATTACTCTGGACCCTGATCTCTCTTTTGACTAACATATCAAGAATATTTCAAGGACAGCTTTCTTCGTAACATTGCAAAAATCTGATTTTTTTTATGTCCAGAAAGGATGCAGAAAGGCTAATCCATGCTATTGTCACTTCTAGATAAGACGACTGCAATGTCCTACTTTCCGGCTACCTGGATAAAGCACTAAATAAACCTCTGTTAGTGCTAAATACGGCTGCTAGAATCTTGACTAGAACCAGAAAATGTGATCATATTACTCCAGTGCTAGCATCTCTACACTGGCTTCCTGTTAAGGCTAGGGCTGAATTCAAGGTTTTACTGCTAACCTCCAAAGTATTACATGGGCTTGCTCCTACCTATCCTTTCGATTTGGTCCTGCCGTACATATAGTCGAAGTCAGAAGTTTACATACACTTAGGTTAGAGTCATTAAAACTCGTTTTTCAACCACTCCACACATTTCTTGTTATCAAACTATAGTTTTGGCAAGTCGGTTAGGACATCTACTTTGTGCATGACACAAGTCATTTTTCCAACAATTGTTTACAGACAGATTATTTCACTTCTAATTCACTGTATTACAATTCCAGTGGGTCAGGAATTTACATACATCAAGTTGACTGTGCCTTTAAACAGCTTGGAAAAGTCCAGAAAATAATTTCATGGCTTTTGAAGCTTCTGATAGGCTATTTGATATCATTTGAGTCAATTAGAGGTGTAATTGTGGATGTATTTAAAGGCCTACCTTCAAACTCAGTGCCTCTTTGCTTGACATCATGGGAAAATCAAAAGAAATCAGCCAATACCTCCACAATTGTAGACCTCCACATTTCCAAACGCCTGAAGGTACCACATTCATCTGTACAAACAATAGTACACAAGTATAAACACCATGCAGCCATCATACCGCTCAGGAAGGAGACACATTCTGTCTCATAGAGATGGAAATACTTTGGTGCGAAAAGTGCAAATCAATCCCAGAACAACAGCAAAGGACCTTGTGAAGATGCTGGAGGAAACAGGTACAAACGTATCTATATCCACAGTAAAAACTAGTTCTATATCGACATAACCTGAAATGCCGCTCGGCAAGGAAGAAGCCACTGCTCCAAAACTGCCATAAAAAGCCAGACAACGTTTTGCAACTGCACATGGGGACAAAGTTTGTACTTTTTGGAGAAATGTCCTCTGGTCTAATGAAACAAAAACAGAACTGTTTGGCCATAATGACCATCGTTATGTTTGGAGGAAAAACGGGGAGGCTTGCAAGCTGAAGAACACCATCCCAACTGTGAAGCACGGGGGTGGCAGCATCATGTTGTGGGGGTGCTTTGCTGCAAGAGGGACTGTTGCACTTCACAAAATAGATGGCATCATGAGGAAAGAAAATTATGTGGATATATTGAAGCAACATCTCAAGACATCAGTCAGGAAGTTAAAGCTTGGTCGCAAATGTATTTATTTTTTATTTTACCTTTATTTAACCAGGTAGGCTAGTTCAGAACGTTCTCATTTGCAACTGCGACCTGGCCAAGATAAAGTGTAGCAATTCGACACATACAACAACACAGAGTTACACATGGAATAAACAAAACATACAGTCCAATAATACAGTAGAACAAAAGAAAACAAAAAGTCTATATACACTGAGTGCAAATGAGGTAAGTTAACAAAATAAATAGGCCATGGTGGCGAAGTAATTACAATATAGCAATTAAACACTGGAATGGTAGATCGGCATAAGATGAATGTGCAGGTAGAGATACTGGGGTGCTTGATAGGCTAAGTACCAGGTGCAGTGATCTGTAAACTGCTCTGACAGCTGGTGCTTAAAGCTAGTGAGGGAGATGTGAGTCTCCAGCTTCAGAGATTTTTGCAATTCGTTCCAGTCATGGGCAGCAGAGAACTGGAAGGAAAGACGATCAAAGGAGGAATTGGCTTTGGGGGTGACCAGTGAGATATGCCTGCTGGAGCGCGTGCTACGAGTGGGTGCTGCTATGGTGACCAGTGAGCTGAGATAAGGCGGGGCTTTACCTAGCAGAGACTTGTAGATAACCTGTAGCCAGTGGGTTTGGCGTCAAGTATGAAGCGAGGGCCAACCAATGAGAGCGTACAGGTCGCAATGGTGGGTAGTGTATGGGGCTTTGGTGACAAAACGGATGGCACTGTGATAGACTGCATCCAGTTTGTTGAGTAGAGTGTTGGAGGCTATTTTATAGATGACATCACCAAAGTCGAGGATCGGTAGGATGGTCAGTTTTACGAGGGTATGTTTGGCAGCATGAGTGAAGGATGCTTTGTTGCGATATAGGAAGCCGATTCTAGATTTAATTTTGGATTGGAGATGCTTAATGTGAGTCTGGAAGGAGAGTTTACAGTCTAACCAGACACCCAGGTATTTGTAGTTGTCCACGTATTCTAAGTCAGTCCCGTCCAGAGTAGTGATGCTGGACGGGCGAGCAGGTGCGGGCAGCGATCGATTGAAAAGCATGCATTTAGTTTTACTTGCGTTTAAGAGCAGTTGGAGGCCACGGAAGGAGAGTTGTATGGCATTGAAGCGCGTCTGGAGGTTAGTTAACACAGTGTCCAAGGAGGGGCCAGAAGTATACAGAATGGTGTTGTCTGCGTAGAGGTGGATCATAGAATCACCAGCAGCAAGAGCAAGATCATTGATGTATACAGAAAAGAGAGTCAGCCCGAGAATTGAACCCTGTGGCACACCCATAGAGACTGTCAGAGGTCCAGACAACAGGCCCTCCGATTTGACACACTGAACTCTATCAGAGAAGTAGTTGGTAAAACAGGCGAGGCAATCATTTGAGAAACCAAGGCTGTCGAGTCTGCCAATAATAATAATAATAATCTGCAAATGTGTCTTCCAAATGGACAATGACCCCAAGCATACTTCCAAAGTTGTGGCAAAATGGCTTAAGGACAACAAAGTCAAGGTATTGGAGTGGCCATCACAAAGCCCTGACCTCAATCCTATAGGAAATGTGTGGGCAGAACTGAAAAAGCGTGTGCGAGCAAGAGGGCCTACAAACGTGACTCAGTTACAGCAGCGCTGTAAGGAGGAATGGGCCTAAATCCACCCAACTTATTGTGGGAAGCTTGTGGAAGGTTACCCGGAACGTTTGACCCAAGTTAAACCATTTAAAGGCAATGCTACCAAATACTAAGTACCTGCTGTCTCTAACTCTGAAAGATTGGCTATGAAAAGTCAACTGACATTTACTCCTGAGGTGCTGACCTGTTGCACCCTCTACAACCACTGTGATTATAATTATTTGACCCTGCTGGTCATCTATGAACGTTTGAACATTTTGGCCATGTACTGTTATAATCTCCACCCGGCACAGCCAGAAGAGGACTGGCCACTCCTCAGAGCCAGGTTCCTCCCTAGGTTTCTTCCTATGTTCCTGCCTTTCTAGAGAGTTTTTCCTAGCCACCGTGCTTCTACATCTGCATTTCTCTTTGTCCTGCTGTGTGAGTGTTACTTAAGGGATCTTTATGTCTTCAAGTACGCACGTTCATTAGCAAACCACTTTGATTGTTATGCTGTGAAGTATTTGAGTGGGTTTGAATTGAAGCTCTGAAGAAAGCAAATTGAACCTTTACTTCTGGAAGCAGCTCTTGAAAAACAACCTGTGAAAATAACGTGGGAAATATGTTAGTTTAGATAAGCTTTTACAAGCTTCTTTTAAAATAAGACAAAGCGATTGACCATATAGTGTGAGCTATACACAAAAGACAGGGATGAGTGTTCTTCTGATTCAGTTGGGTTTAACTGTCAGTTACCGAGTCATATTTTATTACACCACTGTTTCCATTAGGGGGAACAGTGACAATTATGGAGGGGTACTTCATGTGATATGAATGTGTCTCCTCCACTACTGATGCACTGCCTACTCTGCCTAGTACTGACATGTATAAAGTAATTCTGCGCTCTGCCTAGGCATTGATTCACCAGTATTAAAAAGTACCAGTGTTTGAAAGTTCCTGTTGTCAATAAATTTGTTCCTGTCAGAAAGAAAGCATACAAGAGTTCTACATCCTCAGAAGCATATTCTCAGATCTGGTTTCCACTCATGTGATCTGTACATGTTGGATAGAATGATTCTGACTTTGGGTTTCAAAATATATAGTATAGTTCATAGAAAGACATTGAAACAGAGATGGGATTTTGATGAAACTGCTGATGGTTGAAATTGTCATGTCTTGCAATGGGGTATTTTCAGACCTAGATTCATCTGCACAAAATGACATTGTGTTGGAACTAAAACATTTTTTAAAAGTATGTTGTGTAAAAGTGAAAAGGTGTTTGGTAGAGAAATCCAATTCCATTCTCAGTGAGATCTCGGAGAGAATCCTTTTCTTTATTAGAACATCAATAAAGCTGAACACAGTGGTTGCAGAATCTTAATCACTCAGGGGGCCACAACTAATCTAACAGACTTCTGGTTCTAAGAAATGTGCGCTATAGGGACAGATGGAAGATTTAAAGGCACCAAGCACGAGTAGTAAGGACCCAAATGACAAGGACATCTAACTCTCCATCAGCTTCAGAGGTTATGGTTTCCCCAAAACAATAACTCAAATTATAGTTTATTGGTCACATGCACACGATACAGGGTGTAAACGGTACAGTGAAATGTTACTTGCAAGCTCTCCTCAATGCAATACACGGTTATTTAAAAAAATACACAAAGTAATGAAAATATATAAAAATATGTTTGGAAATATATACAGTATAATATTCACTGAGTGTACAAAACATGAGGAACACCTTCCTAATATTGAGTTTCCATGACAGACTGACCAGGTGAATCCAGATGAAAGCTAAGATCCCTTATTGATGTCACTTGTTACATCCACTTCAATCAATGTAGATGAATGGGAGGAGAGGGTAAAGAAGGATGTTTAAGCCTCGAGACAACTGAGACATGGATTGTGTATGTGTGTCATTCAGAGGGGGAATGGGCAAGACAAAATATTTCAGTGCCTTTGAAAGGGGTATGGGAGAAGGTGCAAGGCACACTGGTTTGAGTGTGTCAAGAACTGCAACGCTGCTGGGTTCTTCACCCTCAATAGCTTCCGGTGTGTATCACGAATGGTCCACCACCCAAAGGACATCGAGCCAACTTGACACAACTGTGGGAATCATTGGAGTCAACATAGGCCAGCATCCTTGTGGAACGCTTTCGACACCTTAATAAGTCCATGCCCACAACAAATTGAGGATGTTCTGAGGGCACTCAGTGTATGTCCAAGGTCATGGAGCTCATGAAGTTCTGCCAGACCAGCTGCCATTGCCAAACACAAGACAAGGTTCACCAGCTGAAGAACATTCAGGACCCTGCCTGGAACATTCAGCCCACACAACATCCATATTCAGATAGACTGCTGTTATAGTATAATATAGAATGCCTAGTATGCTCACAACTGCATTGTGGTATAGATATTGCTAGCTCTTGAACATGTTTATAATGGAATTTCACATCAAATGTTTTATGTAATATTTTTTACAAGTGTACTGACAAGTGCCTCAATAACAACAGCTGCATCAGAAATTAATTAAGTGTTGACTTTATTGAAAATGTATTTGGAAGTAACTAGCTACAATCTTGCTGCTGGTTTTAAGAAATGGCGCCGGAGGGGATCGTTGCCATTTAACGTGCTCCTAACAAACTGTCCTATTTTGTTCTTTTTTCACGTTGTTTGTAACTTTTTTTTAAAACTTATTTTGTACATAATGTTGTTTCTACGGTCACTTGTGACCAAAATAACTTCTGGACATCAGAACAGCAATTATTCACCTCAAACTGGACAAAGTTTTTTTAAACGAGTCCGACGTGAAGGATATACTGCTTTTCGGGAACAGTCTCAAATCCCCATCATTTCCGTGAAGAGAAAAAGGGGGCGGAGATCGGGCTGCCTTCTGAGAATTTGTAGGTGAGTGAGTAAACCCCCTCTACCATCAGTTCTATTAGCCAACGTGCAATCATTGGATTTAAAAAAAATGAATGAGCTCCGATTAAGGATATCATACCAACGGGACATTAAAAAATGTAATATCTTATGTTTCACAGAGTCGTGGCTTAACGACAACATGGATAACATACAGCTAGTGGGGTTTTCGGTCCAACGGCAAGATAGAACAGCTGCCTCCGGTAAGACAATGGGTGGCAGTCTGTGTCTATTTGTAATTATCAGCTGGTGAACATAATCTAATATTAAGGAAGTAAGGTTTTGCTCGCCTGAGGTAGAGTATCTCATGATAAGCTGTAGACCACACTATTTACCAAGAGAGTTTTCATCTATATTTTTCATAGCTGTCTATTTGCCACCACAAACCAGCCACCCTAGTCATAGACTGTTCTCTCTGCTACCGCATGGCAAGAGGTACTGGAGCGCCACGTCTAGGTCAAAAAGACCTTTTAAAGCTTCTTCGTGATCTGTGTCCCTTCCACGGGACGGTTGAGCTAATGTAGGTCAATGCGATTAGCATGAGGTTGTAAGTAACAAGAACATTTCCCAGGAAATAGACATATCTGATATTGGCAGAAAGCTTAAATTCTTGTTAATTTAACTGCACTGTTCAATTTACAGTAGCTATTACAGTGAAATAATAGCATGCTATTGTTTGAGGAGAGTGCATAATTTTGAACATGAAAAGTTATTTAATAAACATATTAGGCACATTTGGCCAGTCTTGATACAATATTTTTAACAGAAATATAATGGTTCATTTGATCAGTCTAATGTCCATTGCTCGTCTTTTTTTGCCCAAGCAAGTCTCTTCTTCATATTGGTGTCCTTTGGTAGTGGTGTCTTTGCAGCAGTTTGACCATGAAGGCCTGATTCACGCAGTCTCCTCTGAACATTTGATGTTGAGATGAGTCTGTTACTTGAACTCTGTGAAGCATGTATTTGGGCTGCAATTGCTTAGGATGGTAACTCTAATGAACTTATCTTCTGTAGCAGAGGTAATTCTGGGTCTTCGTTTCCTGTGGCGGTCCTCATGAGAGCCAGTTTCATCATAGCCTTGAGGGGTTTGCAACTGAACTTGAAGAAACTTTGAAAGTTCTTGAAATGTTCTGTAGTGATTGACCTTCATGTCATAAAGTAATGATGGCTGTCATTTCTCTTTGCTTATTTTAGCTGTTCTTGCCTTAATAAGGACTTGGGGGTGGGTTGCACCAACATGGATTAACTTTTCAACTGGGTTAAATCAAGGTTTATCTATTAATCTTGTTGAACCCAATTTTAAACCTAGTTTTAAATTAATCCTAGTTAAATGAAATCCTTCCTCTAATCTAAGTTTAGTTTTCCCTTTAAACCTAGATTAATTTTAAGCCTGTTGCTCAATGAATTAAAAAAAATATATTAATTTAAGATTGAAGATTCATTCTAAACTATGACTTGAGGTGGTTTAACTGATAAAATGGCAGCATATCTTCTGTGGAGAGACCAAAACAACAGAGTTCTTCAGAGAATAATTAGAGACAGGTTGAATCCTGCTGAGTTTTATGATGATTAACTAATTATTAGTAGGCCAAATTTGTACAACAATTGAATTGGGGTTTATGATATGCCCAGCCTTGGTACGAATGATGATGTTGTGCAACATGCTGTAACGAGTCTGATAACGGTAGTATTGTAGTGAAATAGTATTAGCGTTCATTTTAACGTGCATTATAGGCATTGATATTTACCAGTTATTTATGCTTACTAGATATTGTAGGGTCAAGTTGTCCGTCGTCATCATAGTGGCTATGGAGAGGGACAAACTGCTGGGGAATCATCTTGCATATCTTCTGGGTGACAGGATCAATTCCCTTGGATGGAGGCCCCGTTCCGGCTCCGGTCTGAAATAGCCCCACCTCTCCTCTGCCACATCCTTTTTGGCTTTTGCTTTTACATTTTTTTCCAGCACGCTTTCATACAATTTGGTTCCCTCTTCTCTTTAATCCGTGTCGATTTGTTACATAAAATGGCTCAGTGTCTTCCTTATTTTTTGACAGTCGTGTTGTCTGTCTTTTTATCCCCAGTACGTTACTAAGTTCCTCCACCAGCTCCGACAAGAGTTTTTTCATAATCTGAGAAATGTGAACCTCTTTGACATGCATGATCAGGTGGCAAGATGACAATAAAAAAATGGCTAAATAATGTTAAGTAATGACAATAATAAATAACATTGTATGCTAGCTAGCTTGGTTTATAAACTAGCTAGCTACAGTAGCTAGCAAATTTGTTTTCTGTCTAGTACTGGCAAGTAACAGATTTGATTTAAAATCAGCCATCCCATGAGAACCTTTCACAATGGAATTGCAGTAGTTCTAACGTTACATTGTTATTATTTTATAACAGCAACTTTGTGGCCTCATTTGTCAAGTAGGCCTGATACTTCAAATCAAATCAAAAATCAAATCAAATCAAATTTTATTTGTCACATACACATGGTTAGCAGATGTTAATGCGAGTGTAGCGAAATGCTTGTGCTTCTAGTTCCGACAATGCAGTAATAACGAGCAAGTAATCTAACTAACAATTCCAAAAAAAACTACTGTCATACACAGTGTAAGGGGATAAAGAATATGTACATAAGGATATATGAATGAGTGATGGTACAGAGCAGCATAGGCAAGATACAGTAGATGATATCGAGTACAGTATATACATATGAGATAAGTATGTAAACCAAGTGGCATAGTTAAAGTGGCTAGTGATACATGTATTACATAAGGATGCAGTCGATGATATAGAGTACAGTATCAACGTATGCATATGAGATGAACAATGTAGGGTAAGTAACATTATATAAGGTAGCATTGTTTAAAGTGGCTAGTGATATATTTACATCATTTCCCATCGATTCCCATGATTAAAGTGGCTGGAGTAGAGTCAGTGTCATTGACAGTGTGTTGGCAGTAGCCACTCAATGTTAGTGGTGGCTGTTTAACAGTCTGATGGCCTTGAGATAGAAGCTGTTTTTCAGTCTCTCGGTCCCAGCTTTGATGCACCTGTACTGACCTCGCCTTCTGGATGGCAGCGGGGTGAACAGGCAGTGGCTCGGGTGGTTGATGTCCTTGATGATCTTTATGGCCTTCCTGTAGCATCGGGTGGTGTAGGTGTCCTGGAGGGCAGGTAGTTTGCCCCCGGTGATGCGTTGTGCAGACCTCACTACCCTCTGGAGAGCCTTACGGTTGAGGGCGGTGCAGTTGCCATACCAGGCGGTGATACAGCCCGCCAGGATGCTCTCGATTGTGCATCTGTAGAAGTTTGTGAGTGCTTTTGGTGACAAGCCGAATTTCTTCAGCCTCCTGAGGTTGAAGAGGCGCTGCTGCGCCTTCCTCACGATGCTGTCTGTGTGAGTGGACCAATTCAGTTTGTCTGTGATGTGTATGCCGAGGAACTTAAAACTTGCTACCCTCTCCACTACTGTTCCATCGATGTGGATGGGGGGGGTGTTCCCTCTGCTGTTTCCTGAAGTCCACAATCATCTCCTTAGTTTTGTTGACGTTGAGTGTGAGGTTATTTTCCTGACACCACACTCCGAGCAAGGGTAGCATTCCAGACCTCCAGACTTCGTTTCAACTCACAAAATACCTCATGTAGTGGTGTAACATGTCACTAATCATAGTTTAAAACCATTCGTTTACTGATCCAGATTTCAAATTAAGTGGTGCAACACATCTCTGATTAATTTGAACCTAGATGTACAAAACCTAGAATAGCTCTAATCCTAGATTAATTTCAACCATGTTGGTGCAAACCACCCTTGGTCTTTTACCAAATAGGGCTGTCTCTGTATACCAACCCTAGCTTGTCACAACACAACTCAACTCATAGCTAGCTAGCTACAACACACGGGTATAGTCACTCAATGGCGACTCATGAAGGCAAAGTCATTCCTTTACTCTTCGTCATCATCATCAAAACATTTCTCCAGTTTTGCACCTAGTCCTAATGAGATTCACTGAGGCTATCTATCAAGAATGGTCCACCACCCAAAGGACTTCTAGCCAACTTGATACAACTTTGGGAAGCATTCCTGTGGGGGGATTACCAGGCGCATGCTCTGAGTACACGTCCTGGTAATCTGTCTGGCCCCGTGGCCTTGTGAATGTTGACCTGTTTAAAAGGTCATGCTCACATCGCCTATGGAGAGCGTGATCACACAGTCATCTGGAACAGCTGATGCTCTCATGCATGCTTCAGTGTTGCTTGCCTTGAAGCGAGCATAAAAGGCATTTAGCCCATCTGGTAGGCTTTGTAGTCCGTAATAGTTTGCAAGCATTGCCACATCCGACGAGCATCAGAGCCAGTGTAGTAGGATTCAATCTTAGTCCTATATTGACACTTTGCCTGTTTGATGGTTCGTCTGAGGGCATAGCGGGATTTCTTATAAGCATTAGTGTCCTGCTTCTTGAATGCGGCAAATCAATATTACATAAAGCAGTGAAGATACACAAATATTTTCTGCATTTAACTTAACAGTAAAACTCAACGTCCAGGACTTACTGATGTGGAAATCACATGAGACTCTATCCTTGCGTTATCTGTGGTTATCTGTACCAGAGGGAGGTACGTCTTGGGGACAACTTGCATAATCTGATCATATAATCAATCATGCATTCTGGTCCTCCATTAAAAAAGTTTGTTTGTGCTTGTGCGCGCGCACACACACACACACACACACACACACACACACACACACACACACACACACACACACACCTCTCGTGAACACAAATGTGTTATAGTGCCTGTCGTTGATGTATTAGAGGGATAAATCAGCCCATGGGGGGTTGATGCCTTTGCACAATGCCACAAGAAATATGTGTTGCTCCATTAGGGGGACCATTGATGCCATTCCACAATACCACAAGAAATATGTGTTGCTCCATTAGGGGGACTGTTGCTCCAGATTAAGCCACAATTCATGTTTTATTGTCATATTCTCTCTCAACATTTTTAAATGGATTGAAGAATGGGTACAAGACATAAGCCCAGAGGTCGATTTAATGTGGACATTAGAACACCAAAGGTTTGTATAGTCCCTCAAATTGCTATATTTTGTTGAGATGAGTTAGAAGAGCAACAAAGATTTCTGACCCTTTCACACAATACATGTTGGGAATAAATGACAGATCTTTGTGAAATGGTTAGATGTGTGTTGCACAGATACTAAAGCTCCACCACATACGTAATTTATCAGTACCTATGTGATTTCAAAGCAAATCAAATGTTATTTGTCAAATGTGCTGAATACAACATGTTACCTGTCCTGTGGGGGGGATTACCAGGTGCATGCTCTGAGTATGTGTACTGGTAATCCATTTGGCCCCATGGCCTTGTGAATGTTGACCTGTTTAAAGATCATGCTCACATCGGCTACAGAGAGCGTAATCACACAGTCATCGGGAACAGCTGGTGCTCTCATGCATGCCTCGAAGCGAGCAGAAAAGGCATTTAGTCCGTCTGGTAGGCTCGTGTCACTGGGCAGCTCTCGGCTAGGTTTCCCTTTGTAGTCCATAATAATTCGCAAGCATTGAGCATCAGAGCCAGTGTAGTAGGAGTCAATCTTAGTCCTATATTAACCCTTTGCCTGTTTAATGGTTCGTCTGAGGGCATAGCGGTATTTTTTATAAGCGTCCAGATTAGTGTCCTGCTTCTTGAAAGGGGCAGCTCTAGCCTTTAGCTCGGTGCAGATATTGCCTGTAATCCATGGCGTCTGGTTGGGATATGTAAGTACGGTCACTGTGGGGAGGACGTCGTCAATGCACTTTTTGATGAAGCTGGTGGTATACTCCTCAATGCCATTGGATAAATCCCAGAACATATTCCAGTCTGTGCTAGCAAAACAGTCTTGTAGCACATTTATCTAGCTAAACTAGTTGGAATATGGGATGCACTCTTGTAAGGAAACAACCCCACTGACAGCCTCACGAGCCCCCTCAACTTTCATTCATCACCGTGGCAGCACAGTAAGCTTTGTGCTTTTACATGGTAGGGTTGGATTGAAAAAAGTGATTCACGTACAGTGCACACATACTTGTGCATATACAGTATGCACACACAGATACATGTAAGTGGCCCCTTAAACTATTACTCATCATCAAAGCCCTTTGTCTCTTGTCCCTGACAGTTCGTTTATCACTATGATAGGGAGACTCCTTGTATTTCGTTGTACAGTTGGATACTACATTACAGTAACCATTGTTTGGTCTTTCAGTTTGGGATAATGGTGATTTAAAAACAAAAGCTTCAGTATTTTGGATTCAGAGTAATTGACCCACTTAAGTTGGTATATTCATGTGAAAACAGCAATATGTGTATTTGCCTGCGTTGTGGCTTGTTTACTATTCTGGGGTAGACAGCTGATGTCTGGGAATGGCCTTCAGCATCCTACTGTACCATTGAGGTTTTTTTCTCTCTCTCTCTCTCTCTCTCTCTCTCTCTCTCTCTCTCTCTCTCTCTCTCTCTCTCTCTCTCTCTCTCTCTCTCTCTCTCTCTCTCTCTCTCTCTCTCTCTCTCTCTCTCTCTCTCCTCTCTCTCTCTCTCTCTCTCCTCCTCTCTCTCTACCTCTCTCTCTCTCTCTCTACCTCTCTCTCTCTCTACCTACCTCTCTCTCCTACCTACCTCTCTCTCCTACCTACCTCTCTCTCTCTCTCTCTACCTACCTACCTACCTCTCTCTCTCTCTCTCTCTCTCTCTCTCCTACCTACCTACCTACCTACCTACCTAAAGGTGTGTGTAAAGGTCCTAGGTGTTTTCAGATTAGTTGAAAGGGATGACCCAACAACCTATTTCAGTCGGTTATTAATTTGAATGTTATCACAGCAAGTGAAGCAGGTTGGCTTTCAGGTAAATCTGTTTAGCTGAGATGATACGAATTCTCTTAATAAAAAATAAAAAAGGGACAGATCTAGGCTATGGTGGAATTTGTTTTCTACATGGGTCAACCTATAGGTATGGCAGGGTAGCCTAGTGGTTAGAGCGTTAGAACTCTACCTGGCAACCGTCCAACCGGCTCCCTCGGGATACGAGAGAGTGTCCGCCCTCATCTCCTGTCTGTCTGGGAAGGCGCTTGAGTGGGCCAACGCTGAATGGGGAAGTATCGATGCAGCGTCGGTCCGCAATGAGGATTTCACCCGCCACTTTCGAGCGGTCTTCGATCAGCCACCTGAGGGAAAGCGGCGGGGTAATGCTTGTTCCATCTCAGACAGGGGATGAGGAGCGCACAGGAATTCTCACTGGACTTCAGAACCCTGGCTGCCAGCACGGGATGGAATGAGAGGTCCTTGATCGACCATTACAGATGTAGTCTACGTGAGGATGTTCGTTGGGAGCTGGCCTGCAGGGACACCACCCTTACCCTCGACCAGCTGGTGGATTTATCCATCCTGCTGGATAACCTGTTGGCTACCCACGGACGTCCGGATCGGGGTCCGTCCATTCCATCTCACAACACTTCCGTAGATACACCTATGGAGCTTGGAGGTGCTGCTCTAAGGGTGACCGGAGAGGGGGCTGTCTCCTGTGGCAGCAGAGGACACACTGCTGGTCGGTGCTGGAGTGGTTTCCCAGGATGTCGAGGCAGCAGGCAGGGCACTGGTGGATCAACCCAGGTGAGTATGCACCCAACTCACCCAGAGCCTCCTGTTGTGCACATGTTTATATCTATAGAATTTCCCCGCATTCCCAGCATAAGGCGCTAGTAGATTCAGGCGCAGATGGGAACTTTATTGCCTGTTCATTTGCACTTCGATTAGGGATCCCTATTGTTCCTGTTGATGTGCCTTTCCCTGTACATTCCTTAGATAGTCATCCTTTAGGGTCGGGTCTGATTAGGGAGGTCACGGCTCCACTATTTATGATAAGGCAGGGGGGTCATGAGGAAAGGATAAGTCTATTCCTGATCGATTCTCCTGCGTTTCCTGTGGTGTTGGGGTTTCCCTTGGTTGGCCCATCATGACCCCACAATTTCGTGGCAACAGAGGGCTCTCAAGCGATTGTCACACCAGTGTTCAGGGAGGTGTATAGGTGTTTCCATAGGTGCAACTACGGTGTAGAGTCCAAACCAGGTCTACACCATGCACATCCCCCCTGAATATGCCGATTTGGCTCTCGCCTTCTGTAAAAAGAAGGCAACTCAACTACCACCCCATCAACGGGGGGATTGTGCAATAAATCTCCAGGTAGACGCAGTACTTCCCAGGAATCACGTGTATCCTCTGTCACAGAAGGAGACGGCGGCTATGGAAACATATACATATATATATATATATATCACTGAACCTCTGGGACAGGGATACATTCGGCCTTCCATTTCAACAGTCTCTTCAAGTTTCTTTTTTGTGAAGAGGGAGGGTGGTTTACGCCCGTGCATTGACTATAGGGGTTTAAATCATATTACAGTGAAGTATAGTTACCCTCTGCCTCTCATAGCCAGTATGACCGAGTCATTGCATGGGGCACGCTTCTTCACCAAATTGGATCTCAGGAGTGCTTACAACCTGGTGCGTATCCGGGAGGGGGATGAGTGGAAGACTGCATTTAGTACCACCTCTGGGCACTATGAGTACCTCGTCATGCTATACGGGTTGGTGAATGCTCCATCTGTCTTCCAATCATTTGTAGATTTTCAGATACCTGCACGGGCAGGGTGTAGTGGTGTGTATATAGAAGACATTCTAATATACTCCGCTACACGCGCCGAGCATGTGTCTCTGGTGCGCAAGGTGCTTGGTCGAGTGTTGAAGCATGACCTGTATGTTAAGGCTGAGAAATATCTGTTCTACCAACAGTCCGTCTCCTTCCTAGGGTAGCGCCTGTCCGAGTCAGGGGTGGAGATGGAGAATGACCGCATTTCAGCCGTGTGTAATTGGCCAACTCCAACCACGGTAAAGGAGGTGCAGTGGTTCTTAGGGTTTGCAAACTACTACCAGAGGTTTATCCGGGGCTTTGGTCGGGTAGCGGCTCCCATTACCTCTTTGCTGAATTTTTATTATTTATTTATTTATTTATCCGTTATTTTACCAGGTAATTTGACTGAGAACACATTCTCATTGCAGCAACGACCTGGGGAACAGTTACAAGGGAGAGGAGGGGGATGAATGAGCCAATTGTAAACTGGGGATTATTAGGTGACCGTGATGGTATGAGGGCCAGATTGGGAATTTAGCCAGGACACCGGGGTTAACACCCCTACTCTTAACACCCCGACTCTTACGGCTCCTGTGTTGGCTCATCCTGATCCCTCCTTAGCGTTCATAGTTTAGGTGGACTCATCCGAGGCTGGGATAGGAGCTGTGCTGTCTCAGCGCTCACGTACGCCACTTAAACTCCGCCCTTGTGCGTTCTTTTCGAAGAAACTCAGCCCAGCGTAGCGAAACTATGATATGGGGGACCTGGCTATTGTCGGGGCTCTGAAGCATGGAGGCATTGGCTTGAGGGGGCTCAACACCCTTTTCTCATTTTGACTGACCACCTCACTCTGGAGTACATCCGGGCGTTTGAATCCTCGCCAGGCAAGGTGGGCCATGTTTTTCACCCGTTTTGTGTTCACTCTATCATACAGACCAGGTTCCCAGAACGGTAAGGAAGACGCACTGTCTCGGATGTATGACACAGAGGAGCGGTCCATGGATCCTACTCCCATACTTCCGGCTTCTTGCCTAGTGGCAGGGGTGGTATGGGAGGTTGACGCGGACATCGAACGGGCGTTACGTACCATACTCCTACCCAGTGTCCAGTTGGACGTAAGTATGTTCCGTCTGATGTTCGTGATCGATTGATTTGTTGATTGATCCTCTGGTCATCCTGGCATTGGTCGGACACTGCGCTGTCTTAGTGGGAAGTACTGGTGGCCCACTTTAGCTTAGGACGTGAGGGTGTATGTCTCCTCCTGCTCGGTGTTCATTCAGTGCAAGGCACCTAGACACATAATTACAACCCCTACCCGTTCCACAACTGCCGTGGTCCCACATATCAGTGGATTTCGTGACGATCTTCCTCCATCACACGGGAACACCACGATTCTGGTTGTTGTGGTTTACCTGTAACTATTCCCCAGGTCGTTGCTGTAAATGAGACCGTGTTCTCAGTCAACTTACCTGGTAAAAAAAACGGATAAATAAAATAAAAAATGTACCCTGACTACTCATCTTAAACTTTATGAAACTAATGCTGTGGACAATTACAGAATATTCAAATGTAAAAGTCTAATATTTTTAAAGCTGCTGTTACAACTCTCAGAGGATGCCTTGCAGGGCATGTTTCTTGACTGGCCAACCATAAAATACTTCAGTGTTTAATTGCATTCAGGCTCTTCCTCCAGTTGACTGATAGATAAAGTGAAGTTCTGTGATCCCACAACCGACACCATTTCCATATGTTACAGAGCATGATTTGGAGAAAGGAGAGCAGTGACTGAATATTCACCTTGTTTGGCAGTGCTTTAAATGTGGCCATGTTTGCCTCTGTGGTAACCTTTCTGCTTCTGCTGTGCCAGTTCTGTTCAGCACAAGAAATACAAATTATTATGCTGTCAAAGTGTCATTCAAACAGTATTTAAACTGGTGAAGTAGATTGCCTGTCAGAATGATTTATGTTAGTTCATAGCTCTCCACTAAGAACCATTGTATCTATGCCGTTTTCACTTCCCAAACGTACTGTACCTCCATATGAACAGATCATGGCTAATGATATGGTACTGTACCTCCATATGAACAGATCATGGCTAATGATATGGTACTGTACCTCCATATGAACAGATCATGGCTAATGATATGGTACTGTACGTCCATATGAACAGATCATGGCTAATGATATGGTACTGTACGTCCATATGAACAGATCATGGCTAATGATATGGTACTGTACGTCCATATGAACAGATCATGGCTAATGATATGGTACTTGTGCAATAAGGAAGAATGGCTTGAGTGTAACACTGACAATAATCACTATCACAATCAAGAACAATTCAAATATTGAAACAAAGATTCCATTCCACGCATGATGTAAACATTCACCAATAGATAGCATGAATAAAGCATGCCTGTCCTCTGTATTTTTTATTTATTTTTTATTTAACCAGGAAGGGCTCATTGAGATTTGAAATCTCTTTTTTAAGAGCGTCCTGGCCAAGATAGGCAGTACCAAGTCATTACACAATTACAGACATATAATATGATAAACTACACGTAATCTAGTAAAAAAACAGAATTCACAAGAGTATAACAAAATCATAAAACATCAAATTAAAAACATGGATAGGTCAGGGAATCAGCCTCAAAATCCTCATCAATGATTTAAAAACACCAATCGGGACAAGTTCTTACAGTTTAAAAGTATTTTGTAAGCTAATCCAAGCCGATGGCGCAGAGTACATAAAAGCTCTTTTACCAAATTCAGTTCGGACATTTGGAACAGTTAGCAGGACTAAATCCTGCGAACAAAGAGAGCACCCACCACATATCTGACCAATAAAAATGCAGAAATAAAATGGTAGTAAACCGAAAATGGCTATGTAAATAAAAGTATACCAGTGCCTGAGCCTACGAGTGACGAGAAGGCCAGACAACCCTGGTATACAAAGTGCAGTGGGGCGTATGGTTTTTGCAGTTTAAAATACATCTCAAAGTGCCATGGTAAAGGGTGTCAATTGATCTCAAACACTGAGTGGAAGCATTCATATATAAAATATCCCCATAGTCTAGTAAAGGCATAAATGTGGCTGATACTAGCCTCCTTCTGGCTTCAAAAGTAAAACATTATTTCAAAAGAAAAACAACATTTTAGGCCTTATTCCTAAAATAAAATCTCAACTTCAGCTTCAATTGTTTTGTAAGTTGTTGAATATTCAATTTAATAGAGTGGCCATCATCAATTAAAAATCCAAGATATTTATATGAGGTTACAGTCTCAATCTCCTTGCCCTGACAGGTAGTAATAGGTGAAAGCTTCAGATGTTTCTTTCTTTCTTTAGAAAACACCATTAGTTTAGTTTGTTAGTATTGAAGCTTCAATTGACACAAGGTATGTTGAACAGTATAAAAAGCAGTTTGCAAGTTCTGGAAAGCTTTTGTGAGAGACGAGGCACAACAATAAATAACAGTATCACCAGCGTAAAAGTGAAGTTGCGCATTTTGCACATTTTTGTCTAAATTATTTATATAAATAGTGAATAAGAGGGGTGTGAGGGAAATTTCTGTTAAACCTTACTAATGCTTGTGTACTAAGATATCCTTCTTTAAGCCTAGACATTGGGCTTGAGATAGTTTCTTTAACAAACTCATATAACATAGAAAGGTGTCACGCCCTGACCTTATTTATTTTTGTTTTCTTTATTATTTTGGTTAGGTCAGGGTGTGACAAGGGTGGTTGTTTTAGTTTTTGTATTGTCTAGGTGTTTCTGTATATCTATGGGGTTTTAGTATGTCTAGGTATATGTAGGTCTATGGTGGCCTGAATTGGTTCCCAATCAGAGACAGCTGTTTATCGTTGTCTCTGATTGGGGATCCTATTTAGGTTGCCATTTTCCATTTTGGTTTTGTGGGTTATTGTTTATGGTTGGTTGCATGTCAGCACTCGTTATATATATATATATTAGCGTCACGGTCAATTTGTTCAGTGTTCGCTTTCATTAACGAGGAATGTATTCATATCACGCTGCGCCTTGGTCTCCTCGTTATGACGAACGTGACAAAAGGTCTGTGTGTGCGTTGATATAGGCCTCTTCTAACTGTTCTGTGTGTGAAGAATGAACCCATGATGTTCAGGCACTCAGCCAAGAATATGACAGAAACTGACTGGTTTCTCTTGATCCTAGACAGAGTAAAGGTTATATCCTGCACACCAGCAACATAGCTATTGTTCTGTTTTGGAACCTGTTTCTGGGCAAAGACTGTGGTAGAGAAATCAGAATTAGCTTAGTACCACAGATAATTAAGATGGCGACAAGCCTCCTTGTTATAACAAGTCTTTTTAGAAAAGTAATACCTTGATTGATTATTCATTTTGCCTCCTCATTATTGATTAAGGTTAGAATTTGCACCACAGGAGGACCAAGTACAGAGCCCTGGGGCACACCATTACAGACAGACAATTTAACAGACATGAGCCCATTAAATTGAGTGCACTGAGTTCTATGAGACAGATAGTTAGCATGCAGTTGCATGGTTTGCTCCAAAAGACCTACGCTCGACAATCACTGCCTCAGAATAGCATGATCAACTGTATCAAAGCCTTAGAGAGATCAATTAAAAGTGATACAGAGTGCTGTTTTTTGTCAAGGGCTTCGGTGAATTTTGCTATGCTTCTTCCTGAAGCCCGACTGGTACATTGATACAATAGAGTTAGTATTTAAACTATTTTGTTGCTGTTCACTAACAAGGGTTTCAAGTATTTGCCTATAATTATTTGAAAGAGTTGGATCTCCCCCCTTTTAAAAAGTGGCAGGACAAATGATGATTTCCAGACCTTTGGAATTTCATTACATTCCAGGTTAGCTTGAACAGAGATGTAAGTGGTCCAGCTATGAAATCAGCTGCAGGATTTTATAGGCAGGGATCAAGAAGATCAGGACCTGCAGACTTTCTCTGATCTAAGGATTTCAGGGCTTTATGTACCACCTGCACTGAGAATGGCAACAAGCTAAATGTTTGACCACCTTTTACTGGTTCATCCACACAGGGTTGTACAGAGACAGAGGACACTGAATTAAACAGCCTACCAGATGATACAAAGTGCTCATTGAAACAATTCAGCATTTCAGTTTTGTCATATATGGCAACAGTCCTTCAATACACATGACGGTAATTCATTAACATTACTGTTACCAGACATAGACTTAATAGCCTTCCAAAACTTTTAGGTCATTCAGGTTATCAGTGGTAACAGACATAAAATATTCAGACTTGGCCTTCCTGAGCAAAAAAATAACACTTGTTTCGTAACTGCCTAAAAAGAAGCCAATCAGCTTCAGAACATGGTTTCCTTGCTTTAGCCTAGGCTAGATTACGGTCGTGAATAATACAAGACAGCTCAGAGGAGAACCATGGATTATCCCTGTGGATAACCTGTGGAATGGGGCATGTTTGTTTACTATTTGGAAAAAAACATCATGAAAGAATTTCCAGTCAGTTTCCACACCAGGAATAAACTCAATCTTGCCCCAGACAAAATAAATGAATCATGAAAGAAAGAAAGCCTGCTCGTTAAAACTCATAAAATGTCTCTTAGGAATAAAGCGTGGGGTTGTCTTAGGAACCTTAGTATTTCTAACAACAACAGCACAATGGTCACTTAAATCATAAAAATAAAAAAAACAACCGCAGAATATTTATGTGAAACATTTGTCAATATCAAATCAATCAGGGTAGATTTCTCTGTACATTTGAGATTTGGGCGAGGGGGTGAGTCAACAAGATTCATAGAATTACAAAACATTTTAAAATCATCAGACACCGGCTTTAACCAACACCAGTGGAGATCACCAATCAATCTAATTTATCTGTAAAGATGTTTAGACATAAGGTGCATCAGAGAAGAAAATGCATCGCAGCCAATCACAGTTATGAGAGACCCTTTGAAACCTCAAGATTCAAAGCAAGAGGAGCAGCTAGGATGAGACACTGCGGAGGGAAAGCTGAGGACAGAACCCAGGCCAGCCAGAAATAGGGTTACTTTGGTCAACTTCAAGTAAAGAAGTGCAAATAGCGAGAGAGAAAAAATGTCTCCGAGTTGAGGGACATCCACGATCTTTACACCAGCAAAACAAAATAGTTTGCACTACGCAAAGTGTGGATTTGCTCCACCATAAATTAATACGTTATTAGGTTCAAATCTACTAGTCACAGACAAACGACTTGACATGCTGCCATCTTGGATCGTGAAGGCATTGGTGTGTTGTATTCTCCTACATTAATTTAACATTTCCACAAACTTCAACGTGTTTCCTTTTAAATTCCTTTCAAATGGTATCAAGAATATGCATATCCTTGCTTCAGGTCCTTCTGCTATCATAGTTCTAAACAACTTACCATGGATGTTTCTGCATTGGGTTTTATTACAAGGATTCAGTCATTTCCCTATGGACCTGAAATGCCCCTGTACACAGCATACAATTTGAAGGAAGTGTTTACATTTGGACAGATTGAAATCAGAGTCAACACTATGTGTGCTGGAATCCACCAGCTGCTGTGTTCACAGGTTGAGAACCATCACTCGAGGCAAATCCCACTGCAACTGCATACTGATGTTCTCTATCTTTTTCATTTCACAGAAAGTACAAATATTTCATATTTCTACTCTATAGTTTTCACCTGCTCTGGTTGTTGTTTTGGCTCACACTCTTTGTCGTTGCAAGTATCCATTTCCAGGTATACTCTGACGATTGCTCAATGTTGAATAGTAAGGGGTAGAATGTTGGGAAATACGCCTTTCAAGTCTCTCAAATACAATGGCCATTCTACAGTGAGTCCACCATCTATGGTGGAAATGTACAATGCTTTATAGGCTTATAATATTACATACGTTTTTTCCCCATGTGTTTGTGCAAGGCATTTCACTGGCTTTAGATGGCAATCAAGGTGTCTAGAGAGTGTTGTTGTTATATCTCAATAATAATAATGAATTCTGTCTCAACCACATAGCGGTCTGAGAGACAGAAGACCCTTTTCATAAAGTCCTTATGAAAGTGTTCAGACAGCATTCCCATTATCTGTCTTTAGCCTAGATAATGTCAAATCTATTAGCAATGAACCATTAAAAGCTTTATTGACAAATGCCAAGTCATTAACGAATGAGACATAGCTGACAACGTTTCAACCAATTATAAGAGAACAACACAATACAGACACACACTTAACATTTGACTTTTTGGCTTTTGCTTGAAATGTCAAGTAACTTTCCATTTGAATTAGGCGAGAGACTGAGTATGAATGACTTCAGGTAACTTCAGCCATACCATGTCTTGTGTAAGGAGGACGGGCTCATGGTAATAGCTGGAGCAGAATAGGTGGAATGGTATCAAACACATGGTTTCCATGTTTAATGCCATTCCATTCGCTCTGTTCCAGCCATTATTATGAGCCGTCCTCCCCTCAGCAACCTCCACTGTGTTGGAAGTAGTTGAACACTAGAGTTGGGAAACATTGCAATAGACTAAATTGGAGGGGTGATTGAATAGAAAGAAATGGCATTTCCCTCATAAAAACACCCCAAATACTCTATACTTTTCAGCATCAAACTGTATGGAGACAAACATTTATAAATGGAAATTCCAATTAAATGATTGTGTCAATAGTTTGATGACTACTGTGCTGACTGTAACAGGTACGACCCTCTGGCAGTAAGCAACATGACTGGATTAAAAATGTCACCTGCACGTACCTTGAACCATAACCAACCTGTAGTGGCCTCACACTACAGGGTTTATGAGAACTTGAGCCTCCAGCTGGCATGATAAGAGTCAGGAAAGTGATTTATACAGCAGTTGAAACAACCCCCATTTGGTGCTGCATATTTCAGTGAACCCTCAGAAGGAACAAAACATTACTGGCAAGAAAAAAAACAGGGTAATTGAAACATACTTGAATGTGTTGTTTTTTATCAACAATGTTGTAACACAAGGACAAGGTTGTGCTGTATAGTATTTCTATGTTGAATAAAATGTAGGATTTGTGCGTGTTCTCTGCCATCAATGAAGGTCACACACTTACCCCATTGTTATAAGGTCTTACAAGGTGGTTTTAGGCACTATAGTGGATAGTATAACAAAAACATTATCGGGTAGAATATCCTCTAACCCCACTTGTACTAGCTTGCTATGTTTTACTATTTACCCTGCCCCTTGGCATGCAAAACTCAGGCAGGCACCTGGACTTGGCTTGATAGAACTCTATAATTGATCAAATCTAACTCTCCCTCACGGACACAGTTATGCAGCTAGAGCTGTTCACCAGCACTGTAGTTGTCCTGGAAGGGTACAACTCATCTGTAGGAGTACTTAATGGAAGTACAAATCTATGCCAAATCTGAGAGCTCTTGGCACATATATATGCATATGGATGAGAGAGAGAGAGAGAGATAGGATCTCACCCCCCCTGTCAGCCACCCTGATAGCCCTCCGGACACTTCACACAGGAGCAGCAGATCAATAGACACCCTGCCCAGACCAGCGAGACAACCTCCAAGACCTGCGGGACCCCCA
Organism: Oncorhynchus tshawytscha; assembly: GCF_018296145.1. NCBI lineage: Eukaryota > Metazoa > Chordata > Actinopteri > Salmoniformes > Salmonidae > Oncorhynchus > Oncorhynchus tshawytscha. Next base: position 19,311,959 of record NC_056456.1, on the reverse strand, counting down.
CCTGGACCTACACATAGAGGACCCACGCTGAGAGGACCTACATCCAGACCATAACACCACCAGCCACATACACACACCCGAAGTCAACCATAACCACACCTCAATTAGGCCCCCTAAGATCAGATTTATCACTGACCTCAACCCAGAGTCTCTCAGAGTGTTCAGTCAGCCCTCTGACACCCCTATCAGACCACAGCAAAATCACAGTCTACTTGAAAAGAGCAATACTCAATCATGAGGCATCAAAGCCAAAGGAACTGGATAATATTAAGAAATGCTATAGATGGAAGGCATGTAGTTTGGAAACCTACCAAAAAACAATTAGGCAACAATAAATTAAATCCCTTTTAGACAACTTCCTGGACAAAACGTTCCACTGTAATAGTGAAGGTGTAAACTTGGCAGTAGAAAATCTTAACAGTATTTTTGACCTCTCAGCTTTTGTATCAAATCTAAAACATCTCAAATAGAAAACCGAAGAAAATGAACAACAATGACAAACGGTTTGATGAAGAATGCAAAAATCTAAGAAAGAAATTGAGAAACCTGTCCAACCAAAAACATAGAGACCCAGAAAAGTCTACACCTTCACTATGGTGAATCACTAAAACAATACAGAAACACACTACGGAAAAAGAAGGAACAGCACGTCAGAAATCAGCTCAATGTAATTGAAGAATCCATGGACTCTAACCACTTCTGGGAACATTGGAAAACATGTTGGGGAATAATCAGAATTAGTTGGGTAATATAGATAAGGTGTTTTATTTTCATCATATGCTTATGAGTTATTTCTCATAAGAATGTATTTTGTTGTACTATAGTGGTGGCCATTGGCAGTTATCTGTTCTATGTCAAGACTAAGTTGCATGGGCTGCAGAGAGGGGAGAGGTCAAGGTGTCATCATGTGTAAACATATCTTTTGCTCCACTGTGTCTGTGTGCCAGTCACTCCCTACTTTTCCCATCGGGGAGAGGAGGATGGCAGTGTCTGGAATCATTCTATTCTCCCTCTATTGTTGTTCCTATAGCCCCACTCTCCTCTACGTGAGTTTGTCCAGACTTGTTTGTATTTAGATTTGGCTGTATCTAAATGACAATTTGATATATATCATAGGGTGGGGGTAATGTCTTGGTACCATTTTGTACCAAGGACGAGATAAGAGCTTTGTTTAGGAGACCAAACTGAACAATAATTTATAGCCAACTCTGTCTGACTAGGGGATATTCCTCTGAAGTAAAGTCTTTCTTTGTGTAAGTTCCTAAGACCTGTGTTTTGTCATGACGTCTAGGGGGGGGGGGGTGGATCTTTGCTATAAAGGATCCCATTTGCCATTATGTGGACGACTCTCAACTTTTCATTAGAGATACTGAACTGTTGAAAGTCAAAATGCTATTGCAAAAGCTTAATTATTATTAAAGGTGAAGATTAAGCATAACTCTGACTCGTGTGTGATTTGCTCTCTCATCATTTGGTAATTAAGAAAATTTCCACGACAAACACAAAACAAACAACACAAAGAATTATCTATCCAAAATGGTGATGTATGGGTGAACCACTTCTCCAATCTTTTTTGGCTCTATAACAAAGAACAAACAGCAAAAACATACACATGATCAAATACAAATCTTAGAATAAACTATTAAAGACTCCCAGAACCCACTGGATTCTCCAAATACCTTGAATGAGCTGCAGGACAAAATAAAAACCCTTCAACCTAAAAAGACCTGTGTTATTGATGGTATCCTCAATGAAATGATAAAATATACAGACAACAAATTCCAATTGGCCATACTAAAACTCTTAAACATCATCCTTAGCCCTGACATCTTCCCCAATATTTGGAACCAAGGACTGATCACCCCAATCCTCAAAAGTGGAGACAAATTTGACCCCAATAACACCGTGGGATATGCGTCAACAGCAACCTTGGGAAAATCCTCTGCATTATCATTAACAGCAGACTCGTACATTTCCTCAGTGACAACACTGTACTGTACTGAGCAAATGTCAAATTAGCTTTTTACCAAATTATTGCACGACAGACTGTCACGAATCCCGCCGAAGATGGTGCCTCTTCCTGTTTGGGTAGCGCTCGGAGGTCGTCGCCGCCGGCCTACTAGCTGCCACCGATCCCCTTTTCTGTTTCATTTAGTTGTGTCTGATTAGTTGCACCTGTTTCGTGTTTAGGTTTTGGTTGTGGGCTTTTTAAACCCAGTAAGCCCGTCGGCTTTTGTGCGGGCTTGTTTTTCTGTTTATGGTGTGTGATTATTTTGTGGTATTCATTTTTCCGATCAGTTTCGTCCTGTTTGTTTGGACTGGGTCTTTACGAGCCCTTGTGTGTGTGGCGTGACCGTCTCTCTGTTTAAAAAATAAATAAAGATCCACATCTTTTGAACTACCCTGATCTCTGCGCCTGACTCCTCCACCCACTACTTATAGAAGCCGTGACACAGACCACGTATTAGGATCTGGCTAAAAATACTTGAATCAATTCTAGAACCTATTGCCCTTTATGGTTGTGAGGTCTGGGGTCCGCTCACCAACCAAGAATTCACAAAAATAGGACAAATGCCAAATTAAGAGACTGCATGCAGAATCCTGCAAAAATATCTCAGTGTACTTTCGTAGAACACCAAATAATGCATGCACAGCAGAATTAGGCCGATACCGGCTAATTATCAAAATCCAGAAAAGAGCTGTTAAATTCTCCAACCACCTAAATGGAAGCGATTCCCAACCTTCCATAACAAACCCATCACCGACAGAGAGATGAACCTGGAGAAGAGTCCCCTAAGCAAGCTGGTCCTGGGGCTCTGTTCACAAAAACAAACACACCCCACAGAGCCCCAGGACAGCAACACAATTAGACCCAACCAAATTTTGAGAAAACAAAAAGGTAATTACTTGACACATTGGAAAGAATTAACAAAAAAACAGAGCAAACTAGAATGCTATTTGGCCCTAAACAGAGAGTACACAGTGGTAGAATACCTGACCACTGTGACGGACCCAAACTTAAGGAAAGCTTCGACTACGTACAGACTCAGTGAGCATCGCCTTGCTATTGAGAAAGGCCACCGTAGGCAGACCTGGCTCTCAAGAGAAGACAGGCTATGTGCACACTGCCCACAAAATTAGGTGGAAACTGAGCTGCATTTCCTAACCTCCTGCCCAATGTATGACCATATTAGAGACAAATATTTCCCTCCGATTACACAGATCCACAAAGAATTTGAAAACAAATATATTGATAAATATATAATATATATCGATATATCAATATATCGATATTGATAAACTCCAATATCTACTGGGTGAAATACCACAGTGTGCCATCACATCAGCAAGATTTGTGACATGTTGCCACAAGAAAAGGTTAACCAGTGAAGAACAAACACCATTGTAACTACAACACATATTAATGTTTGTATATTTTCCCTTTTGTACTTTAACCATGTGTACATCGTTAAAACACTGTATATTTACATAATATGACATTTGTAATGCCTTTATTAATTTGGAACTTCTGTGAGTGTAATGTTTACTGTTAATTTTTATTGTTTATTTCACTTATGTATATTGTCTAATCCACTTGCTTTGGCAATGTTAACATATGTTTCCCATGCTAATAAAGCCCCTTGAATTGAAATGATAGAGACAGAGAGAGAGACAGAGAGAGACAGATACAGAGAGACAGGGAGAACCTTGGTTTTAATGAAGTCTCCAGGGTGAGGCGTCACATCCTCTGGCTGGAGAAAAGTGTGAAGAGGGGCCTCGTCTGTCCTCCATGTGAGGCTAACACCAGGTGGAAGAATGGGAGTATTAGCGGATGGGTGAAGAAAGAAGGGCAACTTTGGCTTGAACAGAGCCAAGAGGCAATCATGTCAAGAGTCATCCCAATTAGCATCTCAATTTAGAGGGGAGAAGGCTGGAGAAGTGCCCTCACCTCGTATCATCGTGTCTGTTTTGACTTATGAAGGACAATATTTTTCACATTCAGGCACATTCTGTTTCTATCCTGTCTTGTTAGTGGAAAAACTCTGCCCCCCTCTGCTCTGTTGATGTGACAGTGAATAAAAAGGCTTTACACTGATAGAATATCATAATTACTGAAAACATTGAACCTTGACCCTTTTATCTTATTGCTGCTTTCAAAATATTGTTGTTTCACAACACTCAAATAAACACGACTCTGAGTGGCGCGGTAGGGAGAGCGCGGGCTGTGTTAGTTGAACCAATGCGACATAGAAAACTGCTACTGATGAGGGATAATTGAACTACTGAGTATCGACCCCAGGATTGTTTTCATGTCCTGTTGCTGTATTGCAGTGCATACGATTGAATATTTTAGTGCTTCACGACAGCAGGTCCAGGGAGGCCCATTAGTGCTTATCTGTGAATGGATGATGGTTGGCTCTGCTATGATGAGCTCATTTGAGTGCACCTAGAAGTGTCACTTAATTATGGAGACATGCATCGATTGCTAATCGGTCAATCATTCACCTGGAATCGTCACGGTCTGCTCGCGTACAAAGAGTAACTTCAGTATTTAACCTCACCTCGCTTCTCACGTGTTGTAGCTAGATAAGTGATTGTGCACTGACGTATTATATTATTATGAAGTAATTTTTATGCATATCAACCATGACCACTGATTTTAGCTATGACCCCTAAAATTCAGATACTGCACTCTGTGCCTTCGTATGACGTTAAACAACTATATTGGTAATTCAAAGGCAAGTGTATCTACCATCTAAATGTGTTCATCCAACATTCTTGTTGTTTTTCTATTTGACTTTGTATGGTCATTTATTTGACTTGGGGTCATAGGTCAACTCAGTGGTCATGGTCGATATGCATAAAAAATTACATCAGTGTTATCACTTATCTACCTAGAACATATTTGTCTGGACACTACATAAAACTTTAAAGCCATTTTTCTAAGTTTCACTGTTTGCTAATTACTGCTCTTCGCCTTTGACTGGCAGAGCGGGTAACTGCAGTCAAAACCCGGAGGAACTTCAGTTACTGCTGTTTGCCTTGATTTTTACTTGGATTTTGTAGTTGCTGCAAATTTCACACTCCATTTTCTCTGAAACAGAACATAATTGAACCAGGACACTTTGTCACAAGATAAAACAGATACTACAAAGCTTGATTTCAGTCTTAACTCAATTTTGAACAAAAGTGCAGTTAATGTGCTTTGCCTTTGTAGGGCAGAAATTGGTCAGTAACATAAAAGATCCCTACTACATTACATGGTCTATTGATGACTATCAATACAGCTTAATGAGGTGCTTTCATATCTATCCACCATGAGCACACCTCAGGTCTGATTTCCCTAGGGCCTACAAAAAACCCATGAGATCGCTCATCTCTTCTCCTTCTCCCAGAGGAAGACTTGTCTCCAAGCATTTCTTGGGAGAAATGCTCATAAAATTTGACCTTCGAGAAAGAATGAGGTGAGAGGGGGAGGAAGACACAAACAGACAGACTCATGCAAGATCACTGTGATGCACAAACATGGTATACTAGACAACTTTTATTTTTCATTTTTTAAATTTATTTCACCTTTATTTAACCAGGTAGGCAAGTTGAGAACAAGTTCTCATTTACAATTGCGACCTGGCCAAGATAAAGCAAAGCAGTTCAACACATACAACGACACAGAGTTACACATGGAGTAAAACAAACATACAGTCAATAATACAGTATAAACAAGTCTATATACGATGTGAGCAAATGAGGTGAGATAAGGGAGGTAAAGGCAAAAAAAAGGCCATGGTGGCAAAGTAAATACAATATAGCAAGTAAAACACTGGAATGGTAGATTTGCAATGGAAGAATGTGCGAAGTAGAAATTAAAATAATGGGGTGCAAAGGACCAAAATAAATACATAAATTAAATACTGTAGGGAAAGAGGTAGCTGTTTGGGCTAAATTATAGGTGGGTGTAATGCTCCGGGTGTCGTGGGTGTGGAGTCAAACGCAGGAGACAGAGAGTGCAATGCTGTGCGTCTTTAATAGCACCAACGCACCACAGGGTGCTCACAATAGTAACGGCCCCAAACACAGGGAATGAAAATGTACAACGGAAAAATCACGACCAGGCACTAACACGTACCTCTACAACAGAGCCGAAGGTTACACTGAAATAATCCCGCACAACAACCAGGCGGGCCGGCTGTCTAATAAAGACAAACTAATTCAACATAAACAGGTGCTACCAATAAACATACAAGGAGGGGGAGGAATGACAATCAGTGGCAGCTAATAGGCCGGTGACAAAGACCGCCGAGCGCCACACGCCCGGGAAGGGAAACCACCCTCGGTCGGACTCGTGACAGTGGGCTATGTACAGGTGCAGTAATCTCTGAGCTGCTCTGACAGTTGGTGCTTAAAGCTAGTGAGGGAGATAAGTGTTTCCAGTTTCAGAGATTTTTGTAGTTCTTTCCAGTCATTGGCAGCAGAGAACTGGAAGGAGAGGCGGCCAAAGAAAGAATTGGTTTTGGGGGTGACTAGAGAGATATACCTGCTGGAGCGTGTGCTACAGGTGGGAGATGCTATGGTGACCAGCGAGCTGAGATAAGGGGGGACTTTACCTAGCAGGGTCTTGTAGATGACATGGAGCCGGTGGGTTTGGCGACGAGTATGAAGCGAGGGCCAGCCAACGAGAGCGTACAGGTCGCAATGGTGGGTAGTATATGGGGCTTTGGTGACAAAACGGATTGCACTGTGATAGACTGCATCCAATTTGTTGAGTAGGGTATTGGAGGCTATTTTGTAAATGACATCGCCAAAGTCGAGGATTGGTAGGATGGTCAGTTTTACAAGGATATGTTTGGCAGCATGAGTAAAGGATGATTTGTTGCGAAATAGGATGCCAATTCTAGATTTAACTTTGGATTGGAGATGTTTGATATGGGTCTGGAAGGAGAGTTTACAGTCTAACCAGACACCTAAGTATTTGTAGTTGTCCACGTATTCTAAGTCAGAGCCGTCCAGAGTAGTGATGTTGGACAGGCGGGTAGGTGCAGGTAGCGATCGGTTGAAGAGCATGCATTTAGTTTTACTTGTATTTAAGAGCAATTGGAGGCCACGGAAGGATAGTTGTATGGCATTGAAGCTTGCCTGGAGGGTTGTTAACACAGTGTCCAAAGGAGGGCCAGAAGTATACAGAATGGTGTCGTCTGCGTAGAGGTGGATCAGAGACTCACCAGCAGCAAGAGCGACCTCATTGATGTATAAAGAGAAGAGAGTCGGTCCAAGAATTGAACCCTGTGGCACCCCCATAGAGACTTCCAGAGGTCCGGACAGCAGACCCTCCGATTTGACACACTGAACTCTATCAGAGAAGTAGCTGGTGAACCAGGCGAGGCAATCATTTGAGAAACCAAGGCTGTCGAGTCTGCCGATGAGGATGTGGTGATTGACAGAGTCAAGGATGCCAAGGATAGACTGTACAATAAGTATATAGGCTGGCCTTGGAGTATCTTATGGCAAGCCAGGTCAAGCCTTAGGTTTTTTTGTATAATTTAGAGTTATTAGCCTACCATTTGAGGGAGGTAAATAATGTTTTAACAGTTGTTAGATGCTTTTGTATTCCTCACTGGCATTCCTATTGCAAAATTGATTTGATTGATTTACAGTTGAAACAGCAGAAGAGGATTCTTATCACTATTATGAAAATGTCCTAAATATATTCTCCCTTAACAGAGACATGAACACACATGCCTACACTGCCAGGGAGAGTTCTAAATCAACTCCTTGAAAGAGTTTTTAAAGTTATTTACAGTCAAAAGGAATCACAAGGAGTGGGTGGGTGGGTCTCTGTGGAACATCATAGCTAAGTTCGCAATTTCCAAAACAATCACATTCATTAATATTTCCCTTGAAATTATCAAACATTTTCCAGAGGCAGGTGATACTGTACAGTGTACTCTCCAAGAGTTGATTAAATTATTTTGTGAAATCTGGAAACTTTACCAGAGGTTAGTTGGAAATGTTGGAGTTGGTTGGCTATTCTTGCTGCCTGTAGCATGAAAATGCGTTCATATTTGATCAAAGAGTTGTTTGTTTACATTGCATGGACTTGCTCATAGGGAAGACCGTAAACCTCTAAATCTTGTACTAAAATGAACACATTGAATTATTATACAGTGTACAAAACATTAGGAACACCTGCTCTTCGTCTTTCCATGGCTCTTCGTCTTTCCATGACACTAACCGTATTTCTATCCGACCTGTTTATGTGAGTAAAGTACATGTCGGATAAAACATGTCATGACAGGCCAGATGGAAACAGAACATTTTTCAGTAAAATTTCCGAATGTCAACAAAAAAAAAATACTCTAGACAAGGTGGGATCTTTTTGTGTCGGTAAAATGAATTATGCGAGAAATGTATGTGGATGTCACGCCCTGACCATAGAGAGCCCTCGGTTCTCTATGGTGTTTATGTCAGAGCATGACTAGGGGGGTGTTCTAGTCATTGATTTTCTATGTGGCTGGGTTGTATGGTTCCAAATTAGAGGCAGCTGGTAATCGTTGCCTCTAATTGGGGATCATATTTAGGAAGCCCTTTATCCCACCTGCTTAGTGGGATATTGTTTTTGAGTGAGTGCATTTAGCACTACGTTTGTTCACGGTCGGTGTTTGTGTTTTGTTTTGTTTAGAAGTTTTACTTTAAATAAATATGTGGGACTCAAATCACGCTGTGCCTTGGTCCATCTTCCCACACAATCGTGACAGTGGACATGCTTTCAAGTATTGAAATCATAACCATCATATGACATGTGGTTCTCCCACTACGACTCATCAGGAAAGCATGCCGTTTATTAAATTACAGATTAAATAAATGATGAACTCACAGGGTGGTGAAAGTGCATGGTGATCTTGATGCTCCTCCAGTAAATATTGAGGGTCTTTTTCTGGTGACATGATGATCGATGCCTGGCTGGCGTTTGACAAGTTTGTCCATAATCTCATGTAGTAGACTGATCTACCTGCGCTCTAGCCAACGGTATCTCTTCATAGGCTATACATGTGCTCTAGCCAACAGCATCTCATCATGTGGGTAGGCTATTCATGACACACTCGCTATATAACACAAACATTTTTGTGGAAAAAACGATCAGAGTTGAAAATGAAATGGAAACCCATTTAAACTTGTATTCTTTATTCTGTACATGGGAATTTAACCGCCGAAAGGCATGTCACAATGTACAGCCTTTAATCTGTGACAATTGGATGGAAACACATCTCTGGTGCATATTGTTTTTATGCTGATTTTAGAATATTTGCATAAAAATCTGTCGCCAATTGAATGGAAACCTAGATATAGACTGACCAGGGGAAAGCTATGATCCCTTGTTGATGTCACATGCTAAATCCACTTCAGTCAGTGTAGGTGAAGGGGAGGAGACGGGTTAAAGAAGGATTATTAAGCCTTGAGACAATTGAGACATGCATTGTGCATGTGTGCCATTCAGAGAGAGAATGAGCAAGACAAAATATTTAAATGTAAGTACCCCCCCCCCAAAAAGTGTTCCAGAAATGTTCTGCATCCGATTCCCAACAGACATATGAACACACTTTCCTTTGTCAGTCTGTTCACTCTGCCATGGGCCCTGCCTTATGATGCAGTCTTTCTACAGCAGGGAGCACCGGAGTGTCTGTCCACTATTATATTGCTAACCATTATCCGTATGTTTACCTGGCACTACAGTAGCTCCCGTATCTATTGCCTCATCACAAACAAATGTCCCTCTCTCTCCATCCAGGGCACGTTCCAGGCGAAAGCGACATGTGGTCGAAGTCTAAAAAGAGTAAGAAAAATAGAATACACCAGGTGGAATTTTTTATTTGGTTGTGCATCAGCAGTTTTCCCCTTGTCAGTCATTGACAGTCACTATATTAACCATGTCAGCTAACAATTCATAGATTGTTAATCTAGCCAGCGATTTAAGCTTTTAGTAAATCATGGCCGAATACCGACTGGTAGTGCAGGGCATGTGCCCAGGGGCCCTGCCCTCTATGGGGCCCCCATTGATCATATTAAATCATGTTAACATGGCTGCGTTTAGACAAGCAACCCAATTCTGATCTTTTTTTTCACTAATTGTTCTTTTAACCAATCAAATCAGCTCTGAAAAAGATTTGATGTGAAAGATCTGAGATGATTGGTTAAAGGAACAATTAGTGGAAAAAAGGTCAGAATTGGGCTGCCTGTGTTTAACGCATCCATGGATACATGAAGATTAATATATTAACCATTTTTAATTGAATAGAAAAAGTATTGATTGATTAGGAATTGTGGTGCAGCTAGGCCAAGTTTAGCCAGCACAAGGAACGCTGGCTATGGAAACAAGCTCCAGCTGAGCACTGTTCCTCTAATTAGGATGTGGCAGCCAACTAATTAACTGCCTAAAGACTAAAAAGGTGTGCAGCTCTCTCTCTGCTGGCGAGAGCACACGTGAGCTGTAACACGGAACCCAAACCGGCTGCGCGTGCGCCATCGTGCGCTATTGTGCATAAATTTATTTTGTCCCTCTAAGCCAAACGCGATCACGACACGCAGGTTAAAATATTTTTAAAAAACTCTGAACCAAAGACATTAATTTGGGGACAGGTCGAAAAGCATTAAACATGTATGGCAATTTAACTAGTTAGCTTGCACTTGCTAGCTAATTTGTCCTATTTAGCTAGCTTGCTATTGCAAGCTAATTTGTCCTTTGATATAAACATTGAGTTGTTATTTTACCTGAAATGCACAAGGTCCTCTACTCCGACAATGAATCCACACATAAAACAGCCAACCGAATTGTTTCTAGTCATCTCTCCTCCTTCCAGGCTTTTTCATCTTTGAACTTATATGGTGATCGGCATCTAAACTTTAATAGTATTACCACGACGACTTCCAAAACAGTTTGTTTTTCAATCACCCACGTGGGTATAACCAATTAGGAGATGGCACATGGGTACCTGCTTCTATAAACCAATGAGGAGATGGGAGAGGCAGGACTTTCAGCGGCGATCTGTATTTCTGATCTATCAGAAATAGAAAGGAGTTTTATTTTAGCCCTTGGCATCGCAGACGCTCGTTGGCGCACACGAGCAGTGTGGGTGCAATAATTGAATAACATGGATTTCTAAACTTATTTTGCGATGCTCGCGCACGCGACGTGTCCGGTCTGGTCAGCATGTAAGGCTGAGACCTTTATGTAGAGCACGTGTCAAACTCATTCCACAGAGAGCCGAGTGTCTGCCGGTTTTGGCTCCTCTTGACTTGATTGATAAATTAAATTAAATCAAGGAACTCCCCTCACCAGGTTGTCTAGGTCTTAATTGATTAATTGAAAGGAAAAAACAAAAAACAGCACACACTAGGCCTTCCATGGAATGAGTGTGACACCGCTGCTGTAGAGCTCTGAAATGTGCCTTTTCTTAATTAAAACCTGTTTCCATCGCCATTCTGTCCCTTTACCTTTGAGTCGTTCCCTATGCCCGAACCCTGGCAGTTGCGCGTATTCATAGATGACAAGGGAAGCCAGGTTCCCCAAATATTTGACCAATAAAAAAAGCATATATTTAAATTGATTTTTCTGTGTTTTCATAATATTCCATCAATATGCAAGTGGCTGAATCTCACCGGAGGAATCATCTGAATCTGAGCGAGGGAAACAGCGCCCCTCTGTCTCAGTATCCAAAGATGTCCTCGACAGACATGGCTGCATTGCTTCAGGCTCCTAAGCAACTTTGCTGTATTGTTGTTTTAAATTATATTTCTCACGTTACTAGCCCAGAATGTTTTTGCATTATTTCATACAGCTGGAAAGAACTTCTGGATATCAGAGACACGGTAACTCACCCGCATTTAGACCAGGAATACGACTTTCCTGAATTGGATCCTTTGTTCGTACCTTTCAAGGCGATTTAACTTATCAAATCAAAACCAAAATCAAATTGTGTTGGTCACATACACATACACAAACGTTTTAGAACCCATTCAAAGGGTTTTCTTTTTTTTCTTCCATTTTCTACATTGTAGAATAACAGTGAAGACATCAAAACTGTGAAATAACACATATGGAATCATGTAGCAACCAAAAAAGTGTTCAACAAATAAAAATATATTTTATATTTGAGATTCTTCAAATAGCCACCTTTTGCCTTGATGACAGCTTTGCACACTCTTGGCATTCTCTGAACCAGCTTCACCTGGAATGCTTTTCCAACAGTCTTGAAGGAGTTCCCACATATGCTGAGCACTTGTTGGCTGCTTTTCCTTCACTCTGCGGGCCGACTCATCCCAAACCATCTCAATTGGTTTGAGGTCGGGGGATTGTGGAGGCCAGGTGATCTGATGCACCACTTCATCACTCTCCTTCTTGGTCAAATAGTTCTTACACAGCCTGGAGGTGTTTTGGGCCACTGTCCTGTTGAAAAACACTAAGCCCAAACCAGACGGGATAGAGTATTGCTGCAGAATGCTGTGGTAACCATGCTGGTTAAGTGTGCATTGAATTCTAAATAAATCACAGACGGTGTCACCAGCAAAGCACCCCCCCCCACATAATCACACCTCCTCCACCATAACCTCTACAGGATCGGTGTCACCTCCTCCTCGGTGCCTTACGATGGGAAATACACATGCGGAGACCATCCGTTCACCCACACCACATCTTACAAAGACACGGTGGTTGGAACCAAAAATCTCAAATTTGAGATTCCAGACCAAAGGACAAATTTCCACCGGTCTAATGATCATTGCTCGGGTTTCTTGGCCCATGCAAGTCTGTTCTTCTTATTGGTGTCCTTTAGTAATGGTTTCTATGCAGAAATTTGACCATGAATGCCTGATTCACACAATCTCCTCTGAACAGTTGATGTTGAGATGAGTCTGTTAATTGAACTCTGTAAAGCATTTATTTGGGCTGCAATTTCTGAGACTGGTAACTCTAATGAACTTATCCTCTGCAGCAGAGGTAACTCTGGGTCTTCCATTTCTATGGCTGTAATAATATGGACTTGGTCTTTTAACAAATAGGTCTATCTTGTCACAACACAACTGATTGGCTCAAACGCATTAAGGAAAGAAATTCCACAAATGTACTTTAAAGAAAGCACACCTGGTTATTGAAATACATTCCAGGTGACTACCTCATGAAGCTGGTTGAGAGAATGCCAAGAGTGTGCAAAGCTGTCATCAAGGCAAAGGGTGGCTACTTTGAAGAATCTCAAATATAAACTTTTTGGTTACTACATGATTCCTTGTTTTGTTTCACAGTTTTGATGTCTTCACTATTATTCTAAAATGTAGAAAATAGTAAAAATAAAGAAAATCCCTTGAATAAGTAGTTATTCTTAAACTTTTGACCTGTAGTGTATTTAGCAGATGTTATTGCAGGTGTTGAGAAATGGTTGTGTTCCTAGCTCCAACAGTGCAGTAGTATCTAACAGAGGCTGCTCCAAGACTTCGCCGGGGGAGAAGATGTATTTTATTGGTCAAATACACATATTTAGCAGATGTTATTGCTGGTGTAGCAAAAATGCTTGTGTTCCTAGCTACAACAGTGCAGTAGTATCCCAGAGGCTGCTCCAAGACACAACCGGCGGAGAAGAGTTATCGCTTCCGAGTATATTACATGTTTGAGGGATCAGCCGGATCAAGTGGTCCAACTGTGCCCTCTCCTGGAGGTGGGCCGCAGTACAGCCACTACTGATGAGCTCACCTGAGGCCAATTGACTAATTATTGTTTGTGCTCTCTTAAGGACCTGGCTGACGGGGCAGAGGAGGAGAGTGATTATGAGCTGGAGACTATGGTGAATTCCAGGAGACTATTAGTCACAGTTATAGGTTCACCTCAAGTTGTTGGATTGGCCTTTGGTACAAACTGTTAGTTATTTATTATGATTTTTTTGATAGCCATTACCCGGGCCTTTGTTTGTACGGCCTCAGAGAGTGTTGAAAGAAGAACCCCCAATACAGTTTCCTTCTTTTTGTTGAAGTCACGTCTCTGCATCTCATTCCGTGCTGTTCTGCCTAGGATTTTGTCAGTGAATAGGTACTGCCTTTCACACTTGATAATGTTCAGTCCCTGGACAGTAAAGTAAACGAGCTCAGTGCTAGGATCTCCATCCAGAGAGACATCAGGGACTGTAACATACTCTGTTTCACGGAATCAAAGCTCTCTCCGCATATACTGTCCCCGTCCATACAGCCAGCTGGGTTTTCAATACATAGTGTGGATAGGAATAAAGAACTCTCCTGGAAGAAGAAATGCAGCAATGTATGTTTCATTGTGTGATTGTGGTAGCGTACAGGAACCTAAGTAATTTTGTTCACCTGACCTAGAATACCTCACAATCAAATGCCAACCGCATTACCTTCCTAGAGAATTTTCTTTGGTTATCGCCAGAGCCTTGTATGTTCCCCCTCAAGCTGATAACATGACGGCTCTCAAGGAACTACACTGAACCTTGTGGAAACTGGAAACTGCATACCCCGAAGCCGCATTTATTATAGCTGAGGACTTTAATAAAGTAAATCTGAGGAAAACTAAGTTCTAACAGCACATCGCCTGCAGTACTCCATTTTGCTCATCCCTTCCTATAGGCAGAAACTCAAACAGGAAGTAATCCTGCTAAAGTCTATTCAATGCTGATCTGACCAAGTGGAATCCTTGCTTAAAGACTGTTTTGATCACGCGGACTGGGACATGTCCGGGTTGCCTCTGAGAATAATATTGACATATACACTGACACGGTGACTGAGTTAATCAGGAAGTGTATAGGAGATGTTGTTCCATCTGTGACGATTAAAACCTATCCAAACCAAAAACCGTGGATAGATGGCAGCATTTGTGCAAAACTGAAACGCGAACCACCACATTTAACCATTGCAAGGTGACTGGGAATATGATCCAATACAAACAGTCCAGTTATGCCCTCCATCAGTACAGAGACAAAGTGGAGTTGCAATTCAACGGCTCAGACATGAGACCTATGTGGCAGGGACTCCAAGTGATCCCGGATTATAAAGGGAAAACCAGCCATGTCATGGACATTGACGTCTTGCTCCCAGACAAGCTACACACCTTCTTTGCCCGCTTTGAGGATAACATAGTGCTGCCTGTGAGCTCTCGTACTCCGTGACCGACGTGAGTAAGACATGTAAGTGTGTTAACACTCACATCCCTGGTTTCCCAGGTCTAAATCAGTCCATGATTAGAGGGGAACAATGAAAAAAGGCAGTGGACCTGGCTTTGACATCCAGAGTTGAGTTTGAGGGTTCTAGGGGGCAGTAGCGTTAAGAACTAAGTTGGTTGTAAGTTTGGATTGAGCAGACTATCCCATATATTTTTGTTAGCTGCATATGTGACAACTCCACTGTTTATATTCATTATATCATTAATACATTTCATTTTTTACCATAAACCATAACTTTGTTTATAACTGTGGCAATGATCACCCCAAAATCCACCTTTTTAACACACAGGATATCATTTGACTGGCAAAAATATATTTACTAAAGGCTGTGGTGCATCCACTACCATATCTTCAGTAGCATCACTTGTTTTCTCAAATCTTTTAAATTGCCTCCACATAGGAGATTTGATTGGTCGTGCTACCCTTTGCTACCTTAATCTCCTTCACCCTTACAGGGCACTCCAGGAACTCAGGATCATGATCCCCAACGAAATTCCAACACTGTTGTCCTTCTATACGCCGTTCTTCAGGCCATTCTTCAGTAGACTCCATCCGTCTTCACACACTTGAAACTTGGCCAAATGCTTTACAGTTCTTAGACTGCAGTTGTTCGGGAAGGAAAGCTCTTACAGCTTATCTTACATAACCAAGCTTCACATGCTTAGGTAGATGCTCTTTATCAAAAACAACAGAACTGACAAACTTTCTTATTTTTCTCCATTCACCCAGAGGCCGGGCATCAACGACACCAGGAATACTCTTCAGGTATTCGACCTGAACATCTGTCGTCACCCCTGAGATGACTCCTTTGACTGGTGCTCTACTCCGAAGTCCAAAGCACAAAACTTCTGTTGTCTGGATTCTTTTGAGGCCTAGTGCAATCTTCCTCTGTTCTTCAGAAATACAATGAATCAAAATAAGACCACTCCTGGTCACTCTGAAAGACTCCACTTTTTCCCAGCGCATACTTTGCCATTTTCGACACCCCAAGCTCACAGAACGGGACCACTGAGTGTTGAAACGTGTAGCGCATAAAAATAGTCTGTCCTCAGTTGCAACACTCACCACCGAGGTCTAAACTGCCTCTGGAAGCAACGTCAGCACAAGAACTGTTCGTCTGGCGCTTCATGAAATGGGTTTCCATGGCCAAGCTGCCAAACACAAGCCAGTGGAAAGGAGTTATTTGGAGTGATCAATAACGCTTCACCATCTGGCAGTCCAACGGATGAATCTGGGGTTGGCGGATGCCAGGAGAACGCTACCTGCCCAAATGCATAGTACCAACTGTAAAGTTTAGTGGAGGAGGAATAATGTTCTGACCTCAACCCCATCGAACACCTTTGGGATGAATTGGAACGCTGACTGCAAGCCAGGCCTAAATGCTCGACCTCATTAATGCTCTTTTGGCTGAATGGAAGGAAGTCCCCGCAGCAATGATCCAACATCTAGTGGAAAGCCTTCCAGAAGAGTGGAGGCTGTTATAGCAGCAAAGGGGGGACCAACTCCATATTAATACCAATGATTTGGAATGAGATGTCTGATGAGCAGGTGTCCGCATACTTGATCAGGTAGTGTGTGCATAAATTTGTGGTTGTCCATCATCCATTTTGTATAGTATGTTACAATTCTTATGATATGTTACGAATTTGCAAAATGTACAATATGTTATGAATTTGCAAAACGTATGATATGTTGCGAATTCTAATTTAGTGGCTAAAGTTAGCTAGGTGGCTAATGCTAACGTTAACTCGGTTAAAGGGTTAGGTGTTAGGTTAGGGGAAGGGTTAGCTAAAAGGGTCATGGGAAGGGTTAGCTATCATGCAAAGTGTTGTAGCTAAAAAGTAGTAAGTAGTTGGAAAGTTGCTAAAATGCTAAAGTTGTCCTTGATGAGAATCGAACATGCATCCTTTGGGTTGCTAGACGTTCATGGTATACACCCACCCATCCCTCATTTTGGGTAACTCTACGTTCACATTATACACTCACCCATCCACCCCCCATTTTTACCTTTAGTATCCTTATCTTATGTAACCCTACCAAACCTAACATATCATACTAATTTGAGTGTCCCAAATTTCCGTTTACTATGTTACATCTAGTCTGAGTCCCGGCTGAAAACTACACTACCTGCTGCACATGTTAGTCCACTCCAAAATAATTCCAGCATCTAAACAGTTGCACTGTGCACCAGCTCCATTTGATGAATGGAAAGAGACATGTGTTACAAAACACCAGAAAGTGTAATGACATGCGGTGATGGTCATTGGGTCTACACTCTTGTAGCTTGAATGAATTGATGCGTCTTGCTGACAAAATGACATTTTTTTTTGTAGAAAGAAAAGTTGGGACACCAAAAAAGGGGCTGAAATACAGGACTGTCCAGGGATGACAAGTGCAGCAAAAGGGGCAGAAATGGTTTAAACTAGTCCTTGCATGCATAGCTCTGTCTATGAATTTAAGAGTGGTTACACTTCTCCAGCCCCATGGTCTAGATTTAAAGAGGGAGTGTTACCCTGTATGGTCTTCAGCGCACTTAATGTTGTACATGGTGTCATACTGCCCCCTACCTCAAACGAAGAGGTCATACAAGCAGGAGTATATTATGCAGTGTGTTGTATGTAAAGAGGAACATATGAGCACTGTATCAAAGGTAATTAGGACTATAGTGGTGTTTAGCTGAGAAAATGTATTCTGACCATAGGGCTGTAAAAAGCAACACCCAGCACTGCAGTTCCTTCTCACTTTACTACCATGCTGCTCTACAACTGTTGATCTCAACTGCCAGTTCTGTTCAAATGAGTGTCATTACCATAGAGATCTAATCATATGGTCATTACCTACTTTGCTAGTACAGACTGGGATATGTCCCGGGATTCATCCGATAGCATTGAGGAGTTTACCACAAGAGTCACAGGCTTCATCAATAAGTGCACATCTCCACAGTGACTATATGTATCCAAACCAAAAACCATGGATTACAGGCAAATCAAATCAAATCAAATTTTATTTGTCACATACACATGGTTAGCAGATGTTAATGCGAGTGTAGCGAAATGCTTGTGCTTCTAGTTCCGACAATGCAGTAATAACGAGCAAGTAATCTAACTAACAATTCCAAAAAAACTACTGTCTTATACACAGTGTAAGGGGATAAAGAATATGTACATAAGGATATATGAATGAGTGATGGTACAGAGCAGCATAGGCAAGATACAGTAGATGATATCGAGTACAGTATATACATATGAGATAAGTATGTAAACCAAGTGGCATAGTTAAAGTGGCTAGTGATACATGTATTACATAAGGATGCAGTCGATGATATAGAGTACAGTATCAACGTATGCATATGAGATGAACAATGTAGGGTAAGTAACATTATATAAGGTAGCATTGTTTAAAGTGGCTAGTGATATATTTACATCATTTCCCATCAATTCCCATGATTAAAGTGGCTGGAGTAGAGTCAGTGTCATTGACAGTGTGTTGGCAGTAGCCACTCAATGTTAGTGGTGGCTGTTTAACAGTCTGATGGCCTTGAGATAGAAGCTGTTTTTCAATCTCTCGGTCCCAGCTTTGATGCACCTGTACTGACCTCGCCTTCTGGATGACAGCGGGGTGAACAGGCAGTGGCTCGGGTGGTTGATGTCCTTGATGATCTTTATGGCCTTCCTGTAGCATCGGGTGGTGTAGGTGTCCTGGAGGGCAGGTAGTTTGCCCCGGTGATGCGTTGTGCAGACCTCACTACCCTCTGGAGAGCCTTACGGTTGAGGGCGGTGCAGTTGCCATACCAGGCGGTGATACAGCCCGCCAGGATGCTCTCGATTGTGCATCTGTAGAAGTTTGTGAGTGCTTTTGGTGACAAGCCGAATTTCTTCAGCCTCCTGAGGTTGAAGAGGCGCTGCTGCGCCTTCCTCACGATGCTGTCTGTGTGAGTGGACCAATTCAGTTTGTCTGTGATGTGTATGCCGAGGAACTTAAAACTTGCTACCCTCTCCACTACTGTTCCATCGATGTGGATGGGGGGGTGTTCCCTCTGCTGTTTCCTGAAGTCCACAATATCCATGCTGGGCTAATGGCTAGAGCTACCACTTACAAGGAGCGGGAGGGACATGGACACATGCAAGAAAGCCCGCTAGGACCTCCAACGAGACATTGAACATGCAAAAGGACAATGTAGGAGGAAGGTGAAATCCTATTACACCGACTTCAAAGCTTGTTGTATGTGGCAGGGCTTGTCACATACTATAATGGATTAAAAAAGGAAACACTGCCGTGAGCTGCCCAGTGACACAAAACTCCCAAACCAGCTAACTGGCCTTTTATGCTCGCTTCGAGGAATACAACACGTCTTGCGGGAAAGCCCTTATCTTTCAAGCTCTCCTTGTCCCAGTCTGTAATCACAACATGTTTCAAGCTGACCATCATTGTCCCTGTTCCCAAGAGCTCCAAGGAAACCTGCCTAAATCTCTATTGCCCTGTAGCATTTACATCTGTAATTATGAAGTGCTTTGAAAGGCTGGTCATGACACACATCAACACCATCCTCTCAGACATCCTGGATCCACTCGCAAACCTCGCAAACCACCCCAACAGATCCACTGATGACGCAATCTCAATTGCACTTCACACTACCCTCTCCAACCTGGACAAGAGGGGAAATAACTAATGTATGTGAGAATGCCGTTCATAGACTACAACTTAGCATTCAACAGCATAGTCCCCTCCAAGTTTGCCGATGACACAACGGTGGTAGGCTTGATCACCGACGGCAACAAGAAAGCCTACAGGGAAGAGGTCAAAGATTTAGCAGTGTGGTGCCAGGACAACAACCTCTCCCTCAACGTCAGTAAGACCAAGGAGCTGATCATTGACTATAGGAGGGGAGAGCACATCGACATCCACATTAACGGGCTGTAGTGGAGTGGGTCGAGAGCTTCAAGTTCCTTGCTGTCCAAGTCACTAAGGACCTTTTTTTTTACATACACATCTTTTTTAAATGTATCTTCCACTAACCCTACCAACCCTCTCCTAATTGGAGTACACTAATGAATAACAACACTTAGGCTTCTACTTCCAGCTTATACATACTATATACACCGCTCAAAAAATAAAGGGAACACTTAAACAACACAATGTAACTGTGAAATCAAACTGTCCACAGCAACACTGTCCACAGCAACACTGATTGACAATATATTTCACATGCTGTTGTGCAAATGGAATAGACAACAGGTGGAAATGATAGGCAATTAGCAAGACACCCCCAATAAAGAAGTGGTTCTGCAGGTGGTGACCACAGACCACTTCTCAGTTCCTAAGCTTCCTGGCTGATGTTTTGGTCTCTTTTGAATGCTGGCGGTGCTTTCACTCTAGTGGTAGCATGAGACGGAGTCTACAACCCACACAAGTGGCTCAGGTAGTGCAGTTCATCCAGGATGGCACATCAATGCGAGCTGTGGCAAGAAGGTTTGCTGTGTCTGTCAGCGTAGTGTCCAGAGCATGGAGGCTCTACTAGGAGACAGGCCAGTACATCAGGAGACGTGTAGGAGGCCGTAGGAGGGCAACAACCCAGCAGCAGGACCGCTACCTCCGCCTTTGTGCAAGGAGGAGCAGGAGGAGCACTGCCAGAGCCCTGCAAAATGACCTCCAGCAGGCCACAAATGTGCATGTGTCTGCTCAAACGGTCAGAAACAGACTCCATGAGGGTGGTATGAGGGCCCGACGTCCACAGGTGGGGGTTGTGCTTACAGCCCAACACCGTGCAGGACGTTTGGAATTTGCCAGAGAACACCAAGATTGGCAAATTCGCCACTGGCGCCCTGTGCTCTTCACAGATGAAAGCAGGTTCACACTGAGCACATGACAGACGTGACAGAGTCTGGAGACGCCGTGGAGAACGTTCTGCTGCCTGCAACATCCTCCAGCATGACCAGTTTGGAGGTGGGTCAGTCATGATGTGGGGTGGCATTT
This sequence comes from Oncorhynchus tshawytscha, assembly GCF_018296145.1. Lineage (NCBI taxonomy): Eukaryota > Metazoa > Chordata > Actinopteri > Salmoniformes > Salmonidae > Oncorhynchus > Oncorhynchus tshawytscha. Next base: position 19,290,774 of record NC_056456.1, on the reverse strand, counting down.
CTTTGGGGGGGGGGGCGCACAGCCCTCCATGTGCTCGCCAGAGGTAGCCTGACTGCCATTAGGTACCGAGATGAGATCCTCAGACCCCTTTTGAGAACATATGCTGGTGCGGTTGGCCCTGGGTTCCTCCTAATGCAAGACAATGCTAGACCTCATGTGGCTGGAGTGTGTCAGCAGTTCCTGCAAGAGGAAGGCATTGATGCTATGGACTGGCCCGCCCGTTCCCCAGACCTGAATACAACTGAGAACATCTGGGACATCGTGTCTCGCTCCATCCACCAACGCCACGCCACGTTGCACCACAGACTGTCCAGGAATTGGCGGATGCTTTAGTCCAGGTCTGGGAGGAGATCCCTCAGGAGACCATCTGCCACCTCATCAGGAGCATGCCCAGGCGTTGTAGGGAGGTCATACAGGCACGTGGAGGCCACACACACTACTGAGCCTCATTTTGACTTGTTTTAAGGACATTACATCAAAGTTGGATCAGCCTGTAGTGTGGTTTTCCACTTTAATTTTGAGTGTGACTCCAAATCCAGACCTCCATGGGTTGATAAATTTGATTTCCATTGATAATTTGTGTGATTGTGTTGTCAGCACATTCAACTATGTAAAGAAAAAAGTATTTAATAAGAATATTTCATTCATTCAGATCTAGGATGTGTTATTTTAGTGTTCCCTTTATTTTTTTGAGCAGTTTATATATTTTACAGACACAATCTATTTTACAATAGTTATTTTTTGTTTGTCTTTACTCCTATCCTTCCGCTACTCTCAACCCCTGAAGATGATCCAGTTTGATTTATATTTGCCATATATTTTTCAACTGTGCTGTTTTACAAAAGTTCGAACCTAATGTACATTTTACGGACACAGTACATTTTACATTAGTTATCGTGTTATTAGTCCCACTCAACCCCTCCCATCTATCACCTAACACCATCTATATTGGATTTCTATTTGCCTTATATTTTTCAACTGTGCTGTTTCACAAAGGTTCTGAACCTTCTACTCTCATAGTTTTTACAGATTGTAAATTAAAGATTAATGTTATTACTAAAGGTATTATATTATTGATCAATTGACTATGACTTTTCAAATCACCCAGTCGTGCAATCTGCAGAGTTAGCTCCAGGTAAATGTTACAATTCTTCAGCCATTCCTGGACTGTCACTCTGCTACCGTCCGGCAACAGTACGGGAGGATCGGCTCTCGGACCAACAGGCTTCGTGACAGCTTCTTCTCCCAAGCCATAAGACTTTTAAACAGTTGTGTAAAAAGTATCCAATTGTCAGACTTGAGTAAAAGTAAAGATACAGTACCTTAATAGAAAATGACTCAAGTAAAAGTCACCCAGTAAAATATTACTTGAGTAAAAGTATTTGGTTTTAAATATACTAAAGTATGAAAAGTACATGGAATTCCTAAAATATACTTAAGTATCTGTAACGGCATTCATAGGAAGAAGGTGAGGACCAAGGTGCAGCATGGTACGTGTTCATATTATTTATTCAAAACTGAACACTAAATAACAAAAGGAATAACCGAAACAGTTCTGACAGTCGACACAAACACTCAACAGAAAACAACTACCCACAAAAACCCAGTGGGAAAAGGCTACCTAAGTATGGTTCTCAATCAGAGACAACGATAGACAGCTGCCTCTGATTGAGAACCACACGACCAAACAACAAAGAAATATAAAACAGAAAATGAACATAGAATGCCCACCCTAGTCACACCCTGGTCTAACCAAAATAGAGAATAAAAGCCTCTCTATGGCCAGGGCGTGACAGTATAATTTCAAATTCCTTCTATTAAGCAAACCAGATGGCAAAGCAGACAGATAGTCAGGGGCACACTCCAACACAAATGAAGCATGTGTTTAGTGAATCCCCCAGATCAGAAGTGGTAGGGATGACAAGGGATGTTCTCTTGATAAGTGTTTGAATTAGACAATGTTCCTGTACTGTAAGCATTCAAAATGTAACGAGTACTTTTGGGTGTCAGGGAAAATGTGTAGATTAAAAAGTATATTTTCTTTAGGAATGTAGTGAAGTAAAAGTTGTACAAAATATAAATAGTATAGTAAAGTACAGATATGCCAAAAAAATACTTATGTAAAAATACTTGAAAGTACTATTTAAGTACTTTACACCACTACTTTCAAATAGCTACTGGACTGATAAATAGTCAATTAATGGTTACCCGGACTATCTTGCACTGACCGTACACACAAACACTCACTAGATTATACAGGCTATATACACTATATACAAAAGCATGTGGACACCGCTTCAAATTAGTGAATTCGGCTATTTCAGCCACACACGTTGCTGATAGGTGTATAAAATCGAGCACACAGCTATGCAATCTTCATAGACATACATTGACAGTAGAATGGCCTTACTGAAGAGCTCAGTGACTTTCAACCTGGCACCGTCATAGGATGCCACCTTTCCAACAAGTCAGTTCATCAAATTTCTGCCTTGCTAGAGCTGCCCCGGTCAACTGTAAGTGCTGTTTTTGTGAAGTGGAAACGTCCAGGAGCAACAACGGCTCATCCCTGAAGTGGTAGGCCACACAAGCTCACAGAACAGGACTGCTGAGTGCTGAAGCATGTAGCACGTAAAAATGGTTTGTCCTCGGTTGCAATACTCACTACCGAGTTCTAAACTGCCTCTGGAAGCAACATCAGCACAATAACAGTTTGTCAGGAGCTTCATGAAATGGGTTTCCATGGCCGAGCAGCCGCACAAGTTTACGATCACCATGTGCAATGCGTTAGGCTCGCCGCCATTGTACTCTGGAGCAGTGGAAGCATGTTCTCTGGAGTGATCAATCACGCTTCTCCATCTGGCAGTCCGGCGGAAGAATCTGGGTTTGGCTGATGCCAGGAGAACGCTACCTGCCTCAATGCATAGTGCCAACTGTAAAGTTTGGTGGGGAAGGAATTATGGTCTGGGCTGTATTTCATGGCTCGGGCTAGGCCCCTTAGTTCCAGTGAAGGGAAATCTTAATGCTACAGCATACAATTACATTCTAGACAATTTTGTGCTTTCAAATTTGTGGCAACAGTTTGGGGAAGGCCCTTTCCTGTTTCAGCATGACAATACCCCTGTGCAGAAAGCGAGGTCCATACAGAAATGATTTGTTGAGATCGGTGTAGAAGAACTTGACTGGAATGCACAGAGCCCTGACGTCAGCCCCATTGAACACCTTTGGGGTGAATTGGAACGCCAACTTCGAGCCGGGCTTAATCGCCCAACATCTGTGCCCGACCTCACTAATGCTCTTGTGGAGCAAGTCCCCGCGGCAATGTTCCAACATCTAGTGGAAATCTGTCCCAGAAGAGTGGAGGCTGTTATGGCAGCAAAGGGGGGACCAACTCCGTATTAATGCCTATGATTTTGGAATGAGATGTTCGACGAGCAGTTGTTCAAATATTTTGAGTCATCTAGTGTACGTACACACTCACACACACCACTTTGGCACTCCCACACAAACCCCGACACACACATACAGTACCAGTCAAAAGTTTGGACACACCTACTCATTCAAGAGTTTTTCTTTATTTTCAGAATTTTCTACATTGTAGAACAATAGTAAATAACACATATGGAATGATGCAGTTACCAAAAAAGTGTTAAGCAAATCAAAATGTATTTTTGATTTTAGATTCTTCAAAGTAGCCTTTCATTGTAAAGTCTACACCATTTGTATTCGGCCCATGTGGTATAAAATGTGCTATTTTTTTTATTTTTACCATACATCTAAAATGTTCTAAAATCAGACGCAGCCATCATCTGTTTTTAGCTTTGATCTCTCTATAGGCTATGTCTGTGTCCTGACTGCAGACCTCTCATGTCAAACTGATACATCCTGATAGGATCATCTGGGCCCATCTGGCCCATCATCTGTTTTTAGCTTTGATCTCTCTATAGGCTATGTCTGTGTCCTGACTGCAGACCTCTCATGTCAAACTGATACATCCTGATAGGATCATCTGGGCCCATCTGGCCCATCATCTGTTTTTAGCTTTGATCTCTCTATAGGCTATGTCTGCGTCCTGACTGCAGACCTCTCATGTCAAACTGATACATCCTGATAGGATCATCTGGGCCCATCTGGCCCATCATCTGTTTTAGCTTTGATTTCTCTATAGGCTATGTCTGTGTCCTGACTGCAGACCTCTCATGTCAAACTGATACATCCTGATAGCTGGTTATATTTATGAATGATAACAGTTTTAGATTTCACATTTCTATCTATACTCTATACTGAGGCCATAGGACTGAGACTAATAGAGTAGACTATACTTGTACGACCACATGGTGGCAATATTTATCTACTTAACTGTTATCACAAAGTAAAAAGAAAAAACTGAATCCATCCTAATTCAATGGACCAGTAATTGTGTTTAGGTACAGGCATATTTGGAGGAACAAAATGTGGGTTAAGGGTTTGGATATTGGGCTGATCTAAAATTAATCGGTGTCAATAAAGCATGTCCTTATGACCCTACAGACTATAGGCCTACTGTCAATGATTCATACTACAAACAAAAACAAATGTGAATCACAAAATGCTAGACCTATTCTGTATTGATATACTATTGACCAGACATTGCCCATGGGCACCCAATTTGGAACCCACGGGGTGTGCAGGATTTTCAGCCAAGTATTATATCAAAACACCTGATTACACTAACTAAGCAATAACTTTCATGCTTGACTCCGGTATGGTAGTGCTAGTGTAACATCTATTCAAACCACAGGTTCTAGGCCCATTAAAGCAGGCCTATAGGGAACAGTCTGAGGCAGATATAAAAAAAAATAAAAAAACGTTTGACATTTTTTATTCAGGTATATGATTTTCTTTTTTGAAATAGGATCTTACTGGTTCTGAAGGTCTGATTCAATAGTATAGGCCTGCTGGACTCCCATCTGATGTTCTCCAAACACATGGAATAACCTGCAACCAACTGAAAACAAAATGCATTAATGCATAACTTTATACAATTTAATTAGGATTTTGTCAAACTTGAATAAACAAACATTGATGATAAAGTTAATATACCTTGTGAGCACATTTGACAACACCCCAAATAGCATGGTCCCAAAATGTTTGCCTTCAAAGAAATACACTTGTGCAGCAATGACCCAATACACTCTGCATAGGTCATAAGATCTTATCTAAACACTAAATCGGTGTAGCCTGGGCGATTTAATCAACTAATTAGGGTCCCCTGGGAAACAGTTCCTACCCTGTCTGAAACAAAAGTATGCAGCCCAGGCCTGTAGCCTACTAGTGCCTGTAGCCTACCACTTTTCAACCTTCAACCTTTTCAACACTACTTGAGCAAAAGTCTAAAAGTATTTGGTTTAAATACACTTAAGTATCAAAAGTAAATGTAATTGCTCAAATATACTTAAGTATCAAAAGTAAAAGCGAAGCTATAAATGGGTCGGGGGTAGGTTGACCTCAGGTCTCCCCACTGGAAGCCCAAGGTAGAGGGAGCTGGGGAATCTATTAAATAGCACTCCTCTAACTTTGTACAGTACTAATGCAATTAATAAAATCAGTCACACTACGAAATACTACCAAATAAACCACAATTCATTCATACCACTGTGAATACAGTATACAGTGGCATTTTTTTTCTGGTTTGTGCGAAATCGTTAATAATATAAAACCAGTCTGCACACCACCAAGGTGAATTGGTTTAGTCTTGACTCTTGGTTGACAGTGTTGGGGAATGGTTAATGTATTGATGCTGGAGTGTCAAATCAACGCAAATTTGATTCTATTTGTCTCTGTTACTTGGGGGTTCGCCCAGGGAGCTATACAAGCTAGAACCGCCACTGACCAGGGACACACTCCAACACTTAGACATAAGCATTTGTGTTTAATGAGTCCGTCAGATCAGAGGCAGTAGGGATGACCAGGGATATTCTCTTGATAAGTGTGTCAGAGAAAATGTAGGGAGTAAAAGGTACATTATTTTCATTAGAAATGTGGTGTAGTATCATTGATGGTGCCATGAGGGAGAGGCTGCCGTCTTCTCAGCTCTTAACCAGCCATACTATTTTTTTTGTTTTTGCGTTGTTCATAACTTGTTTTGTACATTTGTTCTGGACATCAGTACTGCGATTGCTCACCTCAAACTGGAGGAAGAGTTCTTCAATGAGTTGGACGGGAGGGATATAATACGGACACCCGACCAGGCCCAGATCCCCGTTATTCGCTGGAGAAGGAAACTGAGATTTCTCGGAAAGAGATCAGGTTGCCTTGTGAGGATCAGGCGACAAGTGGCTAATCTGCCATTGACTTCCGTCCTGCTAGCTAACGTTCAATCACTGGAAAATAAATAGGAAGAACTGAAAGTATGTTTATCCTACCAATGGGACATTCAAAACTGTAATATCTTATGTTTCAACGAGTCGTGCTGAACAACGACATTAAGAACATACAGCTGGTGGGTTATACGCTCTATCGGCAGGACAGAACAGCAGACTCTGGTAAGGCACAGGGCAGGGGCCTATGCATTTATGTAAACAACAGCTGGTGCACAATATCTAAGGAAGTCTTGAGGTTTTGCTCGCCTGAGGTAGAGTAACTCATGATAAGCTATAAACCACACTATCTACCTAGAGAGCTTTCATCTGTATTTTTCGTAGCTGTCTACATACCATCACAGACCGATGTTGGCACTAAAACTGCACTCAATGAGCTGTATACCGCCATAAGTAAACAGGAAAACGCTCATCCAGAGGCGGCGCTAATAGTGGCTGGGGACTTTCATGCAGGGAAACTTAAATTAGTTTCTATCAGCATGTTAAATGTGCAATCCAGAGGGAAAACAATTCTAGACCACCTTTACTCCACACACAGAGACGTGTACAAAGTTCTCCCTTGTCCTCCATTTGGCAAATCTGACCATAATTCCATCCCCCTGATTCCTGCTTACAAGCAAAAATTAAAGCTGGAAGCAACAGTGACTCGGTCTATAAAAAAGTGGTCAGATGAAGCAGAAGCAAAACTACAGGACTGTTTTGCTTGCATAGACTGGAATATGTTCCAGGATTCTTCCGATGGCATTGAGGAGTACACAACATCAGTCACTGGCTTTATCAATAAGTGCATCGAGGACGTCGTCCCCACAGTGACTGTATGTACATAACCCAACCAGAAGCCATGGATTATAGGCAACATTCGCACCGAGCTAAAGGGTAGAGCTGCCACATTCAAGGTGTGGGACTCTAACCCGGAAGCTTATAAGAAATCCCTCTATGCCCTACGACGAACCATCAAACAGGCAAAGTGTCAATACAGGACTAAGATCAAATCGTACTACACTGGTTCCGATGCTCGTCGGATGTGGCAGGGCATGCAAACTACTACAGACTACAAGAGAAGCACAGCCGAGAGCTGCCCAGTGACAAAAGCTTAACAGACAAGCTAAATAATTTCTATGCTTGCTTCGAGGCAAGCAACACTGAAACATGCATGAGAGCATCAGCTGTTCGGGACGACTGTGTGATCACTCTCTCTGCATCCGATGTGAGTAAGACCTTTAAACAGGTCAACCTTCACAAGTCCGCAGGGCCAGACGGATAACCAGGATGTGTACTCCGAGCATGCGCTGACCAACTAACAAGTGTCTTAACTGACATTTTCAACCTCTACCTGTCTGAATCTGCAGTACCAACATGTTTCAAGCAGTCCAACATATTCCCTGTGCCCAAGAACACTAAGGTAACCTGCCTAACCTGCCTAAACTACCAACCCGTAGCACTCACGTCTGTAGGCATGAAATGCTTTGAAAGGCTGGTCATGGCTCACATCAACACCATTATCCCAGAAACCCTAGACCCACTCCAATTTATATACCGCCCCAACAGATCCACAGATGATGCAATCTCTATTGCAAGCCACACTGCCCTTTCACACCTGGACAAAAGGAACACCTATGTGAGAATGCTATTTATTGGCTACAGCTCAGCGATCAACACCATAGTGCCCACAGAGCTCATCAATAAGCTAAGGACCCTGGGACTAAACACCTCCCTCTGCAACTGGATCCTTGACTTCCTGACAGACCGCCCCCAGGTGGTAATGGTAGGTAACAAAACATCTGCCACGCTGATCCTCAACACGGGGCCCCTCAGGGTTGTGTGCTCAGTCCCCTCCTGTCATCCCTGTTAACTCATGACTGCATGGCCAGGAACGACTCCAACACCATTAAGTTTGCTGATGACACAACAGTGGTAGGCCTGATCACCGACAACGATGAGACCGCGTATAGGGAGGAGGTCAGAGACCTGACCGCGAGGTGCAAGGATAACAATCTCTCCTCAACGTGATCAAGACTAAGGAGATGATTGTGGACTAGAGGAAAAGGAGGACCGAGCACGCACCCATTCTCATCGATGGGGCTGTAGTCGAGCAGGTTGAGAGCTTCAAGTTCCCTGGAGTCCAAATTACCAACAAACTAACATGGTCCAAGCACACCAAAACAGTTGTGAAGAAGGCACGACAAAACCTATTCCCCTCAGGAGACTGAAAAGATTTGGCATGGGTTCTCAGATCCTCAAAAGGTTCTACAGCTGCACCACTGAGCGCATCCTGATGGGTTGCTCACTGCCTGGTATGGCAACTGCTCAGCCTCCGACCGCAAGGTACTACAGAAGGTAGTGTGAACGGGCCCAGTACATCAATGGGGCCAAGCTTCCTGCTATCCAGGACCTCTATACTAGGCGGTGTCAGAGGAGGGTCCCTAAAAAATTGTCAATGACTCCAACCACCCTAGTCATAGACTGTTCTCTCTGCTACCGCATAGCAAGCGGTACCGGAGTGCCAAGTCTAGGTCCAAGAGGCTCCTAAATAGCTCCAACGTCCAAGCCATAAGACTTATGAACAGCTAATCAAATGGCTTTCTATGCATAGTTACTTTAATAACTCTACCTTCATGTGCATATTACCTCAATTACCTTGACACCGGTGCCCCCACACATTGACTCGGTACCACCGGTACCCCCTCTATTGTTATTTTCTGCTGCTCTTTAATCATTTGTTGTTCTTATCGCTTACTTTTTTGGGGGGTATTTTCTTAAAACTGCATTGTTGGTTAATTAAGGGCTTGTAAGTAAGCAGGTCTACCTGTTGTATTTGGTGCGTGTGACTAATACAATTTGATTTGGTTTGAAGTGAAAGTAAAAGTTGGCAAAAATATAAATATTAAAGTAAAATACAGATACCCCCAAAAAACGACTTGATTGATTAATATGAGGATGACAAGTGGCGGAATTGCCCTTTAAAATCACAAGGCCTTACTGCAGTCCGTTCCACAGGCTGAGATCAGAGTTCCACATTTTAGAAGTAACCGATACACTTTACCGTATTTATTAAATGCCCATATTCTTCCGCAGGGTCAGGGAGTATTTTCAAGAAATTGTTTTATAAACCTATGGATATTGCATTTAACCTCATTTGCAGTTTTGATTTCTAATACAGGGTGAAAATAGTAAAATATTATTAGAAACCATTACATCTCCAAGTGTATCGCTTCGATTTATGCAACGATATTTTCGACCTATATTTTTGGGAGTCCTACAGTCGGGAGTTATTATTTTGTGTCACTTAAACATGGCCACCGTAAAGAGTACGATACAACTTTAATTATTTTGACCAGGTAGAACTCGCCATTTCATGTTTTTTGACATAGCTAGAGTAAAAAAAGTGTTTTTGTTTATCTGAACACTCGTGTTAGTGTTTCCGGCTCGCCAGCTGATGCGTCTTTCTGCCGCGGCTGAACAAAATAGAACCAGTTGGCAACGCTCGTGAGCCAGCGAGCTAGCTCGAGGAACTAGCCTTTGCATCGGTTATTTTTGTCCAAAGCATTGGCTTTCTCGTGAAGATTTTGTGATTTTTTTTGAAGAAGAAGAAGACTACTTGGAATTTGTGCCTGTTTTGGATTATGGATATTGGCTACATCTTCCCCCTATAATAATAGTTAGTAAAAGGATTAAGTGTGGCAGTTAGCTGAACATTTTATTTGTGCGACGACAGCTGTCATTTGGAGAAAAGAAAGTGATCCATCATGGGTTTGCAATGAAGCTGATCTCTACTGGATTTACATTTTGCATCCTTTTTTCAAATGGGTGATGTTAAACATCGGAGTATTGGTGTATGCGTTCATGCTTTGTTTTTAACAGCGGTGGTATTGCTTTCGTAGCTAACATTGGCGTGGCCACCTAGCTAGTTAGCTACTTCTCGTACAGAACAGAAGACTGAGCTAGCTAACTTATCTAACGTTAACTAGCTGAGTGACAGTTGGCGATATCATTATTCCTCACAAATACACTACAAAGTGATATAACTATATATCTCTTACAATTTTGGACATGAAGAAGATAACCTACTATTCATAATTTTGAAGGTAAGTTATTTTAGCTAGCTATTTCATGTACTCGCTTGCTACATAATTCTCGGATTTGCAGCGGCCGCTCGAGCCTAGTGTTTTTCCGCCGCCTTGTTTGGTTTCGTTCTTCGACACAGCGAATCAGCCAAACTAGACGAATTTCTGCTAGAAAATACATTTAGACACGTAAATGCTTCAGCTGTGGCTAAATGCAAGACTAACGTGTGCTGTGAATCACCGCTGTTGATTCTGTATACTGTAATGTTATGTAGCTAGCGAACCTGTTAGCTAACAACTAGAAGTTGACCAGCTAAGTTAGCTACGCTCGTTTTGATCTCTGTATATTTATTTTGGAGGTCGTCTCATACAAAACATAATGCTAACTAAACTAGATAACCATCTAGTTTACTAGATAGCTATCTACATAGTTGGCAAACTTTTGTATTTGGGAAATGTAGCGAGTTAGCTCTAGCTAGTTGATTTGCTAGCCAAAACCTTTTATCCACACGCTATTTAGCTAACGTTAGCTACCGGGTAGGTAGCTGTGGAATCATGCATGACTTCTAAAGTGACTTGACTTTTGAAGTTTAATGTTAGCTAATTGTTAAAACTATCAGGCAGCCTTGGATATCAACACTATGTAGATGTTGACTAACGCTAACTCCCATTTTCAACGGCTCAGCTAAATTAGCTAATGGTAGCTACCTGCCGTTTTTAGCTAACTAGTCTTTCAGATACTTTGGCTGGCGATATAGGCAGTTGCATCCCATTTATCATTAATCAAATACCCTGATCATCATCTTATGTCTCTGTATCCCACAAAGTGGGATATCACTAGTCTATTAGTAGGCACATCATATTGTTACTCATTTGCAATGCCATGCAATAGCCTAACAAAGACTACAAAGAACCTAGCTAGCTGGTTAGCTTGTTTTGGCTGACTTGAGCATGCAGTTGCTTTGTGCTGTACGCTAGTTTAACAAAGGTAGCTAGCTAGCCCAGTGTGTCTGGGGGTACCCAACTGTGCCCACTGCATTATGAAACCAATGTTCTTCCATGCTAATGTAGTTCTCTGTAGAAGCTAATATGAAACATTAAGATTCACTTTAAAGTGTATATATTTAGTCTGTTTACTATAATTGGTCACTACACTTTATTTTATTCCACTTTTTTTTATCCAGTCATTGATCTACTTCACGCCCCAGCTTTTCACCACCCACTTGTGCCTCCTCCTTATGGTCATAGTCTGAGTAGGGCTATAGTGAATCTTTCTTTCCAGAATCCATACTTTATCTATTTGTTATGTTTGCAACCTGTACTTGTTCAAACTTGCTGTCAAGCCTATTGCTCTATAGGCAGACAAGGGCACATAATGTATCATCCTACTTGCTTGTGTATGACAAAGACCACATTAAGGGCTGCTGTGATTACCTTTGGGAAGAATGGAATATAGATGTTAGGCAATTGGCTTACCAAAGACCATCCAAGCAAGGGGGCTCATCTAGGGTCTACATATTTTGCAGCAACCTAAATGATTTGGAACAACCCCATGCTCAATTTGTTGATACTGTGTCATTTATGTTTTTTTCTCTCCCATTGACTACATCTAGTCTTGGCTGAACTTCCCACACAAAGACGGCATTGGATGCCACAAGAGGTCAAATGTAGACTCAGTCACAGAATAACATCAAGCTGTGTTTTGGAAAAGACTCCGTAGGTAGCTAGTTCTCACATAGGTAGCTAGTTCATTACAATCTCAAAATCAGTACAAGGTCCCCCTGATGACATAGCAGTATACTGTGCAGTGGAGGGATGGATCCTGGTCATGGCTAGCAGGAATGCATATAATGTCAAATAAGGCACTTCTGGCATTAGCTGCATCCTGTCTAGTCAACCATGGATCCGGTGTAGTAGGCTAGTTCCAGGAAGAGACAGTGTGCCGGAAGAGAGTCTCCCATTGGCAGTGTCCCTCAACTGTCTGAGAGAACAGGGTGTCAGACAAGCCCATAAAAAAAACAGGATGACATCATCTTCAACAGACAGTCAGGCAGGCTGAGCTGAAAAGTCAATACACTTATGACTTTTTGTTCTCAGTGTTTGTCATAAAACAAATTTGCCTACTGGTTTACAGTGTGTCCTCTCGTACTGTTACAATATGATACTGAACAGAGAACCACAGTGGAGCAAACTAATTAATCCACTGTGGAACAAACAAATAGAGCAGGCTTATTTCAGTGGTAAGTAGAGGCAACTTCGGAGGCTGATAGACGAGGAATGCAAGAACACAAGCAAGGCATCGAACGATCATCCAGACAGAGACATGAGGTCACAGTGTGGTGGTAGGTAGCTCAGGAAAGGAGAGAGTAGGTATGTGAACTCTTACATTGATAACACTGTCAAATAGGTTGAACATTGCTTCAGCTGATAAATGATTTTGAAGGACACGTAGAAAGGTCAGAGGTAAGTTTTAGGCATTTCCTTGAGTATCATATCTGGAAAAAGATATGCCACCCCTGTTTTGGTAATAAGCTGAGGGATGGGCCTGGAGAAATGTAACCACTCTCAAATTCACAGAGAGCCATGGGTGCCAGAACTGATTATGACAAATGTGTTTTAACCATGTTTTGATTTATACTGAAGAAAAATATAAATGCAACAATTTTAAAGATTTTACTGAATTACAGTTCATATAAAGAAATCAGTCCATGTATTTCACATGATTGGGAATACAGATATGCATCATAAAAAAAGTAGGGGTGTGGATCAGAACCAGTCCTCATCTCCTTTGTATAGAGTTGATCAGGATGTTGATTGTGGAATGTTGTCCCACTCCTCTTCAATGGCTGTGCAAAGTTGTTGGGAACTGGAACACGAGCATCCAGAGCATTCCAAACATGCCCAATGGGTGACATGTCTGGTGATTTATGCAGGTCATGGAAGAACATTTTCAGCTTCCAGGAATTATGAACAGATGCATGCGACATGGGGCCATGCGTTATCATGCTGAAACATGACGTGATGGCGACTGATGAATGGCACGGCAATGGGCCTCAGGATCTCATCATGGTATTTCTGTACATTCAAATTGCCATCAATAAAATGCAATTGTGCTCGTTGTCCGTACTAATGCCTACCCATATTGTAATCCCACTGCCACCATGGGGCACTCTGTTCACAAAGTTGACATTAGCAATCTGCTCGCGCACACAATGCCATACACGTGGTCTGCAGTTGTGAGGCCAGTTGGACGTACTGCCAAATTCTCTAAAATGACATTGGAGGTGGCTTACGGTAGAGAAATTAACATTGAATTCTCTGGCAACAGCTCTGGTGGACATTCCTGTAGTCAGCATGCCAATTGCACGCTACCTCAACTTGAGTTATCTGTGTCATTGTGTTGTGACAAAACGGCATGTTTTAGTGACTTTATTGTCCCCACCACAACGTGCTTCTGTGTAATGATTGTGCTGTTTAATCAGCTTCTTGATATGCTTCACCTGTCAGGTGGATGGGTTATCTTGGCAAAATATGAATGATAACTAACAGGGATGTAAACAAATTTGTGCACAATATTTGGGAAATATACTTTTTGTGCGTATGGAAAATGTTTATTTCAGCCCATGAAACATGGGACCAACACTACATGTTGCGTTTTATATTTTTGTTCAGTGTACTTTGTTTACAAACATTGGAGTAAAATAAGGTTATATTTTGGGTTCTGATGGGGTATGACAGTTGAGGCATTTAAGTTCTGTTCTTCAAGAATCAATGGGTACATTAATTTATGTCTAAAAATGGAAGAGCATCTGCAGATTGACCCTTTTTTAATAATCAATTGTGTAGAATAGATTCAACATTTGATCAAGGCAATGTGATAACTTGTCCGGCACATCTTATTCATACACTGATTCCAAAGTACGTCAAGTAACCAAACCACATATTCAAACAGGCATGATTGTGTACTGATGCCTCTCTCTCCTTCCCTTCGAGAAGAATGTCATCAGAGGATAAGACTGTGGAGCCCTCTGACCAGGGACCCTCGCTGCCCTCCGGCAGTGCAGGGGCCACGTCCACAGGAAGCCCTGCCCAGACAGACAAGCGCCCCAGGGGCAGGCCGCGCAAGGATGCTGCTACCACCACCATTGCACCCCAGGCGCCACCCACATCCAAGACCAGGAAGAAGTATGTTGTTTACCCTCCATATCTTCACAATCCTATTGGTAATTTACAGTGCACATAGACTTGCCTGAGTCATCACAAACACTATAAGTCATTCTTCTGTGAACTTAGTCTACGTTTTGTTTGTGGTGTTAGAACTGGAAGCTATTCAAGTGGCTATAGAGCCCCACAGTGGAGGTGTCATAATACCCATAAAACCTAGCGGCCAAACGGAAACGGTTCCAATTGTTTTTCCACCATTACTTTTTCCCCATACGGGATTTTAGAAATGCTTAAAATAAGGGCTGTGTTTCGTGTAAGCTTACCCTGGCGTGACTTTTTGATAACCATGTAAATGTCTCTCAGACAAATTGACACTTTTATCAATATATTCGTCTCTATATTTGCTCAGATTTGAAAATGGTAATTAGCATCAAATTAGACGTCATGCAAAACTACAAATCCCTGCAAGCTCCTGCATGTCATCTCTAGCTGACCCATTTGCTAACAGGTATTGTGTCAATTTAAAGAAATGTAGCCAATTTATTCATTACTACATTTGAATTAACATTAGATAGTTAATCCAAATATTCTTACCTTTGCCTCGATTCGGCAGTCTCACCCATATCATCATAGTATTTGTAGTTCTTTATGATATGCTAATTACCTTCTACTATGGCTTTCATTTTTGGGGTGTAATCACAGGCGAATATATTGATCAAAGTCACCTTGTCCTAGAGAGATTTACACTTATCAAAACGTCACATCAGGGTAAGCCTACACGAAACACAGCTCTTATTGTAAGTGTTTCTAAAATCCCTTATGGGAAGACTGAATGGTAGAAAGACGATTGGAACCATTTCCCAGTTTAACCTCTAGGTTTTATGGGTGTTATGACTCATACTGTGGTGTTCTATTCCCCTTCCCTAAAATGTGTTTAAACATTACACAGATACCATCCAAATCTGTTCATCAGGCAAAGATCTCATTTTGCAAACCGTTATCCAGAGCTACTCTATGCATAGGGGGCTAAACACATTTTTAAATACAGGTAACTCAAGCACAAACCCTTTCCACGGTTTTATTGTATGCAGCAGTACCAACCTGCCTCATTTGTTATATCCATGGCAACACATAATGCAGCTCAGAGAGCTGAGCTGTGTAATATGATGCCTACAATTGATCTAACTCTGACTAATTTGATCTGGGGTCACCATATTAGGATATCAAGGAGATGGTGTGTGTGAGCAATCTATTATCAATCAATCATCCAAATTATATGTTTATGCCATGGCTATAAGGACAGCCGAGACAATTCCCGGTCTAGGTCGAATTAGCTGATAGGTTGGTTGGTGGGAGTGGCAAAGCATGGGTGTAGGTCAACATGTTATTTGCCCCATTATTTATAGCATGCAAGTGATCCAAGGAATACATAGCCTATGCCTGCTATATGGTTGGGCTGTATTTCCCAGCATGCGCTGACGTCCTCACTTGGTTCTTTCCAAGGTCTCCCTTGTTCCAGAATCAAGCAGTGGACGGCTGGTCAGGTTATCAGTGTGTTATTATGGTCAGTTGGGTTTGTATATGAGAGTGCATCAGTTTTCTGGGACACTCTTGGTGGTGATAATGCTAAAAGACCCATGGGATGGTGGAGGGAAGTATGCATTATTACCGATACTTGCGTCTCAGGCAGCACCTTTCATCGAGGGGGAGGGGAAGCTTGCTGTATACATCTCAGATGACTCAATACTAGCATGTTGTTTTTGTAAGAAGAGTAAGATTTGAAGTGTTCATATCAGGAGAATGAACAAATGTAGTCTAGAGCTAGTGATACTGTATTGTCTTTGCAGCATGTATCAACTGGGCACTATTTTGATGTAAATAAGACACAAAAGGCGTGTCTTAGAAGTTAGACATTTTGTTGACTAATTGGATACTGCCTTGAATCACCCAGTCATCCACCACTCCATTCCAGAACAGGGAAATCTGTTCCAGGTTTTCTTGTCGGCTCCCTGAGAGCTGGAACTACTTACCACAGCATTATTTTCAACCTCTTTTTTTTTTTCTCTCTCCTGGTGGTGGGATCATGGGGAGAAGTTGGGGAGTTGGATGTTCCAGACCTTTAGGGTTTTTTGCCATTTCAAGAAAAGACTACACTTCGAAGGCTACATGAGAGCATAAGGACACTGCGCTATAGGCCCAGCACGTTCGGAATGGTCACAGACAGGGTTATGATGATATACAATTGTCTGTACTAGACCTAAATGTCAGATTCTTATGTACCCGTTGCTCATAAAGTGTATTTATCATTAATACCTTGGTGAATAATCAGAAAGCCCTGGTAATTGTGGAGAGAGTGATATTCCATGCCAGTGAAGGTAGGTCAGATCAGATGCATCATCAACTTAATACAGGTTGACTTTATGGCTCGTGTGTATGTACTACCAATCTTCTGAATATGGCTGATATCAGACATTAATTTACGTCAGACGTATCTATCTTTACTCAAACAGACATATCTATCTGATGTAGATGTTGGACACCAGAGAAGCCCCTTACGGCCTCTCTCCTATCAGACAGTGACAGAGGGAGAGAGGAGCTGGAGATGTCTGGGAACAGCGATGCATTTTTAAATTTATCCTGGTCTCTGTCTACTCTACACCCCCGTGCCGTCATCACTGGGATGCTCCTGGGCTTTGAGGTCATGGGTTACAACATTATGGAGCTCTCGTCACTGTTAGAGCTGAGCTTATTTTGGGCCTTATCGACTTGCTTAAATATGTGTTGCCATGACGAGACCTCATTACAGAAATAAAGATCAGGGCTATCTAGTGTCTACTTCACTAATCATTTATTGATTTGGTACTTTCTGTTGGTATGGCTGTTTTTTTGGTTCACTGTTTCCTGCCCAATGCAGAGTCTTGAACTGTGACATTTAGTCTTCCATCTTGTTGCTGCTTATCTGGAGT
Organism: Oncorhynchus tshawytscha; assembly: GCF_018296145.1. Lineage (NCBI taxonomy): Eukaryota > Metazoa > Chordata > Actinopteri > Salmoniformes > Salmonidae > Oncorhynchus > Oncorhynchus tshawytscha. The sequence continues at coordinate 19,273,224 of NC_056456.1, read as the reverse complement.
AGGAAGTCATCTGGAGGGAGGAGTTGACTTGGCAAACTGGCTGACTTGTGTGTTCTTTCTCCAGTGGCATCGAAAATTACCCCCTCCCCCTGCATCCTCCCCACTACCCCCGCAAAATGCTGGCTTCTCTCATTTAGACTGTTTGCTCTTCCCACTTAGTGGGCTCACTGTACGTGGTGCTGTTTAATTTGTATCCATGACAATTATCACCTCGACGTGGCCCTCAGATTGGGTTAAGACAGAACTCCTACTGGAGGATCCTGACACTGACAAATCTCTCGTTGTGTGTGTGCTCTGTTTATGCACTCTCCATTGATGTTTGTTTACTTTGCACTGCAGACTGTTCATTTCAATAAAAAGAGGAAAAGGTACATCACCTTGTTTGCAAGTCTGAGTTTTGACTGTAGCAACTATCTGTGTGTCTTTAACCCTGCACTAGTGTCACTTACAGGTAAGTTGTCATCATCAGAGGAGCCTAGAGGTGAAGGGTGGGGTAGACTAGTGATGGTATGAGAGGTGAAGGATGGGGTAGACTAGTGATGGTATGAGAGGTGAAGGATGGGGTAGACTAGTGATGGTATGAGAGGTGAAGGATGGGGTAGACTAGTGATGGTATGAGAGGTGAAGGATGGGGTAGACTAGTGATGGTATGAGAGGTGAAGGGTGGGGTAGGCTAGTGATAGTATGAGAGGTGAAGGGTGGGGTAGGTTAGTGAAGGGTGGGGTAGGCTAGTGATGGTATGAGAGGTGAAGGGTGGGGTAGGTTAGTGATGGTATGAGAGGTGAAGGGTGGGGTAGGTTAGTGATGGTATGAGAGGTGAAGGGTGGGGTAGGCTAGTGATGGTGTGAAGGGTGGGGTAGGCTAGTGATGGTGTGAGAGGTGAAGGGTGGGGTAGGCTAGTGATGGTGTGAAGGGTGGGGTAGGCTAGTGATGGTGTGAGAGGTGAAGGGTGGGGTAGGCTAGTGATGGTATGAGAGGTGAAGGGTGGGGTAGGCTAGTGATAGTATGAGAGGTGAAGGGTGGGGTAGGTTAGTGAAGGGTGGGGTAGGCTAGTGATGGTATGAGAGGTGAAGGGTGGGGTAGGTTAGTGATGGTATGAGAGGTGAAGGGTGGGGTAGGTTAGTGATGGTATGAGAGGTGAAGGGTGGGGTAGGTTAGTGATGGTATGAGAGGTGAAGGGTGGGGTAGGTTAGTGATAGTATGAGAGGTGAAGGGTGGGGTAGGCTAGTGATGGTGTGAAGGGTGGGGTAGGCTAGTGATGGTGTGAAGGGTGGGGTAGGCTAGTGATGGTGTGAAGGGTGGGGTAGGCTAGTGATGGTGTGAGAGGTGAAGGGTGGGGTAGGCTAGTGATGGTATGAGAGGTGAAGGGTGGGGTAGGCTAGTGATGGTGTGAAGGGTGGGGTAGGCTAGTGATGGTATGAGAGGTGAAGGGTGGGGTAGGCTAGTGATGGTATGAGAGGTGAAGGGTGGGGTAGGCTAGTGATGGTATGAGAGGTGAAGGGTGGGGTAGGCTAGTGATGGTATGAGAGGTGAAGGGTGGGGTAGGCTAGTGATGGTATGAGAGGTGAAGGGTGGGGTAGGCTAGTGATGGTATGAGAGGTGAAGGGTGGGATAGGCTAGTGATGGTGTGAAGGGTGGGGTAGGTTGGTGATGGTATGAGAGGTGAAGGGTGGGGTAGGTTAGTGATGGTATGAGAGGTGAAGGGTGGGGTAGGTTAGTGATGGTATGAGAGGTGAAGGGTGGGGTAGGTTAGTGATGGTATGAGAGGTGACGGGTGGGGTAGGTTAGTGATTGCGTGAGACGTGTAGTAAAGTCTCTTGATCCACTCAACAGGAGGTCGAGTGTGATCTGAGTAGGGCCAAATTCCATCTATTGTGAGAAGCATAAAATGCTGAAATTTCTTCCTTCCGTCCGCCTTCCACTGGTAGTTGGACAAGAGTCATTGACCAGCAGCTTGTTTAGGAGGTGGTAGCCTAATAATTTTAACCTGATTAAGTGAATATATTATCCAAATACATGTTTTGCGTGCTATTCCAGCTCTGCAGGCCCATATACACTTCACAAAAATACAGGGATGGACAATAACAATAAAACTGACGTGTTCAATGTCCTTCTGATTGTACTGAAGTAGCTGAAGTAATATGGCCTTTCTGTTCATTTCCAGCTTGTGTCTGTCTGAAGCACAACCTCTGGCCATATTACAACTCTCATCATCCAGATTGATCAACGCATGTTTGTGTTTTGTCGTGTTATAAATCACTGGCTTGTTTTTACGTGATGTATTCTCCCATTGGGTTAAAATGTGGCTTGCTTATGTTCAGCAGTTACATTTCGATTAGGCCATAATAATTGTGTCATACCATTTGGGACTGAGAGTAATGGGCTTGGCTTTGCTTCTCATATGCTTCCCTGGTTTGATCTATGATGGGAGAATTTAGTTGGAAAGAAGATATCCCAGTCCTAGGCATTCTCAATTACATATTTACCTCACAGTTCTTGTTTGGATGATCTCGCTAGCTACTATCAATCTATATTTAAGCAATAAGCCCTGAGATGTGGTATATGACCAGGCCAATATACCACGGCTAAGGGCTGTTCCAATGCGCAACGCGGAGTGCCTGAACACAGCCCTTAGCCGTGGTATATTGGCCATGTATCAAAAACCCTCGGTGCCTTGTTTCTATTATAAACCAGTTACCAATGTAATTAGAGCAGTAAAAAGAAATGTTTTATCATACCCGTCGTATACGGTCTGATATACCACGGCTGTTAGCCAATCAGCATTCAGCTCTCGAACCACTGTTTATAATATTGAATGTTTACCAGGTTTCTG